>NC_047665.1:39856954-40568204 GCF_011762505.2 Arvicanthis niloticus | reverse complement strand
CGGGGAGGGGTAAACACGTAAGAGTCAAAGGAAATGTAACCAGATATGGGTGGGGCTTCCCCATAGAGATAACAAAAATTTAGCATAACACAAAAGTTTCTAATTTAGAATCAAAATTTACAAAGACTTCTAAAACGTAGATTTGAGGAGCTGTAAACAATGGTCCTTCGTGTGAACGCTGCTAAATTTTCTATGACCCGAGAACCACAAAGATGTGCAGCCAGAACTCAGGGGACCTTGTGCTGCAAAGGAGGGAGGGAGGTGTACTAATGTTTGGAAGGTGGGAATCAGAGAGGATCCGCAGCCGGCGAGCTTTAAAGAAAGCTGTGTGAAAGTGTGAAGTTGGCATAAAACTGGAAAAATAGTAAGATTGCAAAGTCAGTTTAGGAAGGATGGAGAGAATGAAATCATTGGTAGGTGGAGGCGAGGGAACCAAAAGCTCACGATTATCCTCAAATTCTGGCACTTCTGGGTTACAGGAGATCCTGGCCCCCAAACAAAGCAAAACAGCAATGTACAAAAGCAAAGAGCATTCTATCTTCAGATTCTCAAGTTATCACCTCTTTAGCTGCAATCCCAGGCTGGTGGATTCAACACAGTGCTCAGGCATGAATTTATTTTGATCTAAGAGGCTTCCTGAGTTTTTATTTTTCTTTGGATATTTTAACGAGCAGTTGGTTGACCAACCCACAGACTTTTGAGAGTCCCCTGTAACTAGAAATTGAAAATTTCAGGACACATTACAATTGTGCTGAGTGCAGTAAACATACAAAGGATACCTTCCTCATTTATTACTTTGCAACTCACATCAATTTACTTTAAATAAATGAATGAATAAATAAATAAAAGGCAAAGTTCCTCTGTGTAACTCATACTAAGTTATAGCCTCAAGCCTCCTGCTTCTGTCTCCTAATTGAGGGTACAGGCATCATCACAACTTCCTTCTCTTTCAAAGACACCCATTATTTTTGGGTGGTCATGTTCATTTCTTTCTTTGGAGAAAACTGGTATTTGGTAGAATGTATAAACGCAAACTAAATATTCTGTGGTTAGTTTTATATCAACTCAACACAGGCTAGAGTCATCTGAAAGGAGAGAACCTCTCATTTTTCTCTTAACAACCCCCCCCCCCCCCCCCCCCCCCCCCGTTAATCAGCAATTGACTGGGGAGTGCCCAGCCCATGTGGGTGGGTGCTGCCATTCCCTGGCCTGGTGTTTATAAGAAAGCAGACTCAGCAAGAGAAGAAGAACAAGCCAGCAAGCAGCACTCCTGCACCATCTGCATCAGCTCCTACCTCCAGGCTTCTGCCCTGTTTGAGTTCCTGTCCTGACTTCCTTTGGCGATGGACTACAGTGTGGAAGTGTAAGCTAAAACCACCCAGAGTAGCTTTGGTCATGGTGTCTCATCAAAGTAATGGTAACCCTAAGACAGTTAGAATTAATTTTTTATAGATCTCTCCCTGCCACTCTTGCAGAAATAAAACAAGAGCCATGAAGCTTGGTGAATAAAAATCAAATTGTTCATACATTTTAGCCATGGGTAAGAACAGTCCTGTCTCTGCTCTTCCTTAGCTGTCCTGACTGTCCACATACCTGCACTGTTTTCTAAAACACCGTTCCCTCCAGCTCTTCCGCATACACACCCTTCCTTCATGGCCTTGAATTCCTGTACAGGGAGCTGGTATTTGCTCTTAGACTTTCTTTTTCTACCCAAGCTTCCCTGTTCTTCTTTTCTCAATAATGTTTAAAGTTAATATGTTGAAAAGCTCAAGGTAGGGATGGATCAGGAGCTCATTAGGAAACAGTAAGTGCAGGGAGGCGCTTTCTCTGAATTGTCCTTATTTACCCAAAACCTAATCTTCCAAACTAAAATTAACAGTTGCCCTCAAGCGTGGATTAACTCATTTTATAGGAGGCTGGAAGTCCACACATCCAGATAGACTTTTTTAAATGCTGTTGTTCAAACCTGTTTTCCTGAGGCCCATTTATCCTTCCTACAAATCCTTTCCTTCTTCAAGTTGCCTACATCCCTCTCCCCCACCCCCTGTGAAGAAAGTATAGAAGCCAAGGTATGGATTCTTATGTCTGGGCAGCAATTTTCTTATCAAGAAGAATATCATTAATGAGAAATAGCTGTCTGAATAAGTCTATAGCTTTAGGTCTAAAGTTTGGGGAGTATGATTGACCCCTTGGGTTGCTAAGAAAACATACCAATCATTTTAATCTTTGGTTACCCTTCCCTGCTGGGTGTTTAAGACCATTCTGGTGACCAAAATGAATTACTTTTGTCTTTTGTACTATCAAGGCCACTTGACAGTCACTTGGTTTTTACAGGAACCTCTGCTCCTTTAGCATCCTTAAGCTAGTCCTTGTTTCATTTGTGTGAGGATAAATCAAAGCTCTCACTTGGCTATGGCTTTGATTTGATGCACTGAAGAAAAATGTTGACCTTTCTCTTTGTAGACTGGTTACAATACACTTACTTGGTGCGGTCCCTATGACCTCCCTGAGCAAGATAACATGCAACTTCCTAAAGTTACAGAACACTTCTGGAGATGGCCTACCATTCTCTGAGACCTAGTTGACCTTGGAGGACAACATACTATCCTGTTTGTAATCTTTCTGTCCATGTCAGTATAGTCTTCCACATATGGTTATTGAATACACAGAAAGTCATTTACAGCAGCCCAGTACTTTTAACTACTGTGTGATATTTAGATATATCTGGGGGCACAAACCAAGCACTTTTAAATAAATTTTAATTAGGCATACTTTTTGTTCTTTAAGCCAGTCCTTGTAATTATGAAAATCAGACCAATAACTCTTTTTATTGTTTTGTTTTTGTTTTTCAAGATAGGATTTCTTTTTGTATCTCTGGCTATTCTTTAGCTCACTATGTAGACCAGGTTGGCCTCACCCAAATATCTGCCTGTCTCTGCCTCCCATGTGTTGGGATTAATGGTGTATACCACCATCTTAAGTACAGGTTTTACATACATAAAGTCTCACCTTTTACATTTTTTATATAACTTTCTTAGAACTTTGTAACTTGCTTAAACTTTCCAGCTTTCTTTTCTATTATAAAAAATCATCTAACATTCATTTATTTCCTTATTTGTTAATTAATTAATTAATTTATCAACAGGGTCTCACCATAGTCCTGGATGTCCTGAAACTCACTCTGTAGATTAGGCTGACCTCAAACTCATAAAGATCTGCCTGCCTCTGCTTCTCAGCTGCTGGGATAAAAGGTATACAATACCATGTCTGGCCTCATCTTAATTTCCATTTGTAAATCCTTCTTTACTTTAAAAAAAAAAAAAAAAAATCCATTCTTCCGCCCTTTAGCACTCCAGCAGCTGTGCATCTAACATTAGGTATTCTGTCCCTTGAGTCTTGGTTGGGCTGTGCCTTCCCAAGTTTCCCCTGGTCTTTGTAAATTTACATGGGCTTCCCAGTCTAGATAGTTCAGCTTGTTAGCTCCCATTCATAGATAGCTAGTGCTGGAGGCACATGGCTGGAAAAATTGTTTTCTCTGGTCACCAGTAAATACATCATGCAAAACAATCACCAGAGTTAAAACAAAAATCTACCTTGGACGTCTGGTATAATTTCTGTAGTTTAGTATAAAAATGCAGAAAAACCAAAGCAACAAAAACAAAGAGAACAGAAGAAAAAAACCCAATGGTCTGAACCCAGTGGAAGGGAGCCCATTCATCTTTGCATCAATTTTAACTGTGCCAGCCAAAGCAACATCACCTGGATCTTGTTTGATCTCTCTCTCTTTGGCTCCTAACTATAAACTCTGGCTGAGAAAGAAACCCATGAAGTGGAAGGGATGGGGAGACATGCCCAGTGCACATAGAGGGCCTTCTTTCCTGGAGAGGTGATGGACAAACTGGAAAGGAGAACATGACCTTGATACCATTTTGTCCCACACAAGCATGGCATGGATTGACAGCAAACAATTTTGTGACTGGAGTCCCTTAGAAATTAACTTGTTAAAAAGAGTTAGTAGTCCTGATATAAAGCTTCTGGCCTTGTGTGGCATTTCAATACAGTTAGTAAAGCCACTGCCTCGGGACTAAGGTCTATGGCATTAAGTTTTAAACCAGGGACAAGTGGCTTAGGTGCCTATTTAACATCAAAGTGGACCTGACCTCCTAGTTCTCATGGCCAGTTCAGCTACTGAGCATCCCTCAGTCCCTACCTGTAATAGGGTATGCCTGGTATACCCCGCTCGCCCTCTACCCTGAACTCTCCAGCCAAGAGCTGGGCTACCCTTGCCTTCCCTATATAATTTTGTTACCTGCTCTTTTGACCTCCTGACGGCTGTACTTGTTTCCCCTCTCTTCCTTCCCCTCCACCTCTCCCCATATGGTACTGGGTCATGACCACACTGGACTCTGCCAGATGTGTCTGCCTCTGGCTATGCTCTTCCACACACTTTCTCCTCCACCATACCAGGAGCAGTCATGTTCTCCCCCCCCCCCCCCCATTCATAAGTAATGCCATACCAAGAGGCTGCTGTCCTCCCTTTCCCCAAACCTGATCTAAAGTCTTCCAAGTTCTCTGAGGAAACCATGACAAGAAGGAAGGAAAGGTGAATCCCATGCCCAGGGAGGGAGGCTATGGAGTTACATTTTGAAGGTCTATTTCTCATTGTTTGCTCTCTCCTTAGTCAGGACAGAGAGTACTGAAGCTGGTTGGGGAAATCTCTGGACCAGCCAGAAAAGTTGGTTTCCCCACCCCCACCCCTGTCTTGGGGAACCTCTCTCTCTCTCTCTCTCTCTCTCTCTCTCTCTCTCTCTCTCTCTCTCTCTCTCTCTCTCTCAGGTTTGTTTTACTGGGTTATTTCCCCTTTTGGTTCTTTGAGACTCGACCTAAGGAGGAGATTTCTTGCACTCCAAATGACCTATTCACTGTCACATCACCACGTGAATGTCCTCATCACCAAGGAGTTAGAAACTCGGTCATTCTCCACAGCATTTCTTACCTTGGTCTGTGCGCTAAGCTGTCTGATCATCAAGGTACTTATCTGGGCCCTTCTCCCCATTAATAAGAAACTTTTATGTACTGGGATCATTACAGATCCAAAAAAGTATCATTCACACTAGAGCTTACAGACACCACAATGGAGCTGTGGGGATGCATCTTCCCCAAGGGAGAGGAGCTGACCATCCTCTGGGTAGATTCTCAGTTGTCTTCATTCTCAACAGGAGTGGTTTGTCGCGGTGGAGACATGCCTCTGGACCTCATTTTCCTAAAGAGCAACACCAGATACAGAAGTCCAAGAAAAAGGAGTGTGCACTGGACACCTCGGATTCCGTTGGAGGAAGTGTGACTGTCTCTACCGCTGAGGTTCTCTGGTGTCACCAGACTTCGACTTCCAAAATGAACTCAAAACCAGCGATTCTTAGGGAACTGCCGGCTTTCAGCACTGCGTTGGGAAAGTTAATACTTCCAGTTTTATGGACTGAACAACTATTTACTTTTCAGCATTTTTCTTCTTTTTCTTCTTTTTTTTTCCCAGCTTTTCCAGCGTGTAGATAATACCTGCTGTTGGACTACCCAGCCAAGGCCGTTTAGGCCAATCTAATATATACATCCTATTGTTTCTGTTCCGCTAGAGAACCCTGTCTAATAAATACTCTTGCTTTTTTTTTCCCCCCACTCTCAGGTCTCCCCTCTTCTTTCCGGTCTTTCTCCTCTCCTATCTTATCCCCTCCCCCCCCCCCAAGATCCTGATTTATTTCACTGAATTATATCCTCAACCCCATTTCGACTATTAAGCCAAGGCTGAGCGAGCGCTTATGCTTGCACCAAGGAGTGGAGGAGCTCCAGGCCTCTGACAGTGCCGAGCAAGGAGGGCTGTGTAGGTAGAACCATTTTAGCGTCTTTTTCCTGGAGACTTGCTGTGGGGACTTGGAGGGGGGGTGGAGGGGGGGGCTCAGTGCCTTGGGCTGGAGCCACCCAGCTGCTTTACAAGAGCCCACACCCAGCTGCCCCACCAATTCACAGCTTTCCCCCGGTTTGCTTTGTTCTTTTCATCTTTCAGCATCACACTGCAGTATCTGCCACCTCCCACAGCAGGGGTCACCATCCAGCCACCTCTCTGGAACAGCTGAAAGTTCATAGGAGGTCCCTGGGCAGGGATCCAGACTTTTCAGATCACCTTATTATCTTTTTCTTTGACTATCACGTCTTCTACTCAATAGCTGAGACATGATATTCAATATACATCGTAAATGGCAAAGCACCTGACGGCTGGAGTGGCAACATGCAGTCATAAGAATATTTTGTAAACTGCTCTACGTGAGGGGGTGTAGCTCAGTGGTAGAGCGCGTGCTTAGCATGCACGAGGCCCCGGGTTCAATCCCCGGCACCTCCAGTTTTCAAGGGGTGGTGATATAGTTCTCTCTCTTTTTTTTCAACTCTACGTTTCAATTCACCGGTACAGAAATCGAGAGCAAGGAAGACAAAGTCCGTCTACTCTGTCTTTTTTTTTTTTTTTTTTTTTCTTCTTCTTCTTCTATCGAGGCATTTCAATCCAAAATACAGCATGGCAAAATGAGCTGATACAGAAAAACAAAGGACAGATGCTGGGGCCAGGCAGGAAATAGCAAAGACTGGAGGCCCGGAGGGATGGAGCGAGGGAAGAAAGCGCGGTGGGAAATTGGAAACTTTCCAATTTTTCCACTCCTCCCACGGTAACTTCCCCTTCCCCCGGTGGTCCTCCATCCCGTTCCTGTTATCCTTCACTTTTATATTTTATGTGCATTCAAGTTACTTAAAAAAGTATAATGGTATGTTCGAATACAGATAAGGTTCTTGGTGTACTAAATAATTGTAAGCAAGCCTCTGAGTCTGGCTTGAAGTAGGACTTGGTCAAATTGTTTAAAGCCCGCGTTAAAGAAGGGAATCGGAAAACACACCTTCTTCACTCCCTATCTGCTTCCTTCTCACATTTTTAAGAGCCTCATAAAAAACAAACAAACAAACAAACAAACAAAGGGCGCGGGTTCTCTCTCTCTCTCTCTCTCTCCCTCTCTCTGTTCGAATCCTGTTCGCTCCCGCCCTCCTTCTCCCGCGTCTCGTGGGGAAAAGAAAAAAAAAAGAGCCTTATATATGCATGTGTGAGTTCTTCACGACACACTTGCAAAGGTCAAGCACAACACTGGCAAAGAACCACTCCTGTCTGGATGAGGGACACCAACGTTTAAGGCATGGGTTACCCCCAGTTTCGTACCTCTGAAGAGAGCTCCGCCTTGGCCTTGGAAGGCTGACGTGGGAAGGCAGCCCTCTTTACAGGGTTTTTCCGGTGTAGCCCTAGCTGTCCTGGAACTCCCTCTTTGGATTCGACTGGCCTCTAACTTGGAGATCCAGGAACACCACTGCCCAGCTTGTTTGTTTGCTTGTTTTCTTTTAATTAATTAATGATTTTATTTTTTATAAGACAGGGTTTTGCTATGTAGTTAGTCCTGGCTGTCCTGGAATTTACTGTGTAGACCAAGCTGACTTCAAACCACAGATATTCAGTGTTGTAGAGAATATTCCTTGGAATTGAAGCACTCCTTCCCAATTGAAACATTTGCTCCAGGCAGCATGAGGAACCTCGGGAGATTTAGGGGAAAAATAGGAACTTAAAAGATTCTTGAGGGCCCTTATAGGGCAGTTGAAAAAAAAAAAAATCAGTTTCGGAGGGTTGAAATGCCTACTGACCAATCTAAGGGCTTGAGAGAAGGCTCAGACTTACAGGTACCTACTGCTCTTTCAGAAGACCTAATCTGCCTGTAACTCCAACTCCAAGGAGATCAGTCTCATGCACACAAATACACATATATGAATAATTAAAAAATAAATATTATAAAAGAGATTTGTTTTTATTTTGTTGTTATTTAATATTTGTATCTTCTTTGTTGCTGTTATTTTTGTTTTGGTCTGTTGAGACAGGGTTTCTCTGTATAGCCCTGGCTGTTCTGGAACTGGCTGACTTTGACCTCTAAGAGTTCAAAGTACTCAAGCAACATTAACTTCATGTGATGGTGCATGTCTTTAAGCCCAATATTCAGAAAGTAGAGGCAGATTTCTTATGAGTTCATAGTCAGCCTGTTCTACATATCAAAATCCAGGTTAGCCAAGGTCAGGTAGTCAGAGCCTAAAACAAAGTCAACATTTTCAAACAGGTGTGTTGTCAAACTTCCAGTGCTCATACTTGGAAGATGGAGGCTAGCTAGGATCAAGTTCTAGGTCATCTTCAGACACATACTGAGTGCACAGCCAATCTGAGCTATGAGAGTCCTTGTCAAAACAAAACAAAACAACAAAACAAAACAAAAGTTGGGCTTGGTGTGGAGCCTTTAGTCCCAGCACTTGGAAAACAAAGTCAGGCAGATCTTTGTAAGTTCGAGGCCAGCCAGAGTTAGTTAGTGAGATGCTGTCATATACAACAATGGGGAAAAAAAAAAAGTTTTACAAACAAATTGAGAGACATTTATATATGAAATATTGGCCTTGGCAGGTTAGCCACCCATAATAGGATAAACAGAAATAAAAAAAAAACTTTTCTCACAACTTTTTTGAGACTAGTGTTTTTGTTTGTTTATTTTAATGAGAAAGTATACTTTTTTTTTTTTTTTTTTTGAGACAAGGTTTCTCTGTGTAGCCCTGGCTATTCTGTAACTAACTCTGTAGACCAGACTGGCCTCAAACTCATAGAAATTTTCCTGCCTATGCCTTCCAGGTGCTGGGACTAAAGGCATGCGTTACCACCCCCAGGATGCTTGTTGATGTAAGGGGTAGAATCACATGGTTCTTGTCCCTGGAACAGGGCCAGCAGGGCATAAGTCTCCACAAGTATTGGTGGTTGCTGTGGGCATAAGGCTTGTTTGTATAATAATGCACATACATTCATGCTCTTCCTTTGAGGAATGTTCTCTCTGTTAACATTAATGACTCCATGATAATTAGAGAGGGCACAAATCCAGGAGTCAAGGGTGTGTCTATGTCCCAGCAAAATAGTAAATGCTGAGACTTTCAGGACAACCCTTAAGGCTGTGGGAAAGAACTCTGGAAACATGAGTTCAAAAATATGTAATTTCTCAACTATGCAAACTATAAGGATGCAATCAATACGAATTATATAAAGAGCTTCACAAATCTAAAGGAACGAGGCAGCTGTACTATGAGCCAGCTTGTCAGAACGATACTAAGGAATGAGATAAGGAAATTTAGGTGATCTCAGGACAAGATCCTACCCAGGTAAGCTTTATATTTATGCTTACAAAGGCAGAGTTTAGCTCCGGGTCCAAGCCTAAGCATGGTAGGAATGGCAATTTCAGGGCCAGGTCCCACCCAGCTTTGCCTGCGCTTAACAAAGGCAGGCAGACCTCGAAATTCTTTTGCAATGTTAAAAAAAAATTTGCTTGCTATCTTCTTCTAAGAATCAAGGGATAAGGTCATGAGAGGCTGATTTATGAGGTGGTCAGGAGGAAATCTGGAGTAGATGACTGAACTGATATGTAAATAAAAGACGGGGCTTTTTGGTCTGCATGAGATGAGCCAGCAGAGAGTTTTGTTTTTGTTTTTTTAAGAAATTATTATTGTTATTGTTATTATTATTATTATTATTATTATTATTATTATTATTATTATTATTTAGAATTTCTTCCTAGCAAGAGCTGAGCTATCTCAAGACCTCTGGAGAACAAACACAGCTCTTTTAGATTCTTTTTTTTTTCTAGAAAATCTAAGAATTTTTTATAGCAGCTTTTCTGACTTCGGTTGGAAAATCCATGAGCTATCTAGAGAGCTTTTAGAAATGTTTTTCTAGCAAGAGAGAGCAAGAGTAATTACATATTACATATGATGTTGGCAGGCTGATATTTTTCCTTATAATGAATATTTAGTTTACCTTCAAAAGCTCTGATTTTAGAATAGCTGTCGACATTCACAATCAAATTAATTCTGAAGTGTGTGCGTCTATGTAAGTATATATGTGTAATGTGGGTATTCTCTCTATCACTTTTACTAATCCTTTGAGCCAGGGTCTCTCTCCCGCAACCTTGGGCTCCACTTTTTTTTTGCTGACATTGGAAGCTAGCAAGCCAGTGATCTTCCTGTTTCTGTCCTGCTCAGAACTGGGTTACAGGTACATGGGAGGTGTCTGGCTTCTTAAATGGGTGCTGAAATGTGAACTACAGTCTTTGTGATTGCCAAACAGGAGCTCCTGTTGAACCAGTTCTCCAGCCACTCGTTTATTTTTTATATGTTAATATTTTTTCTAATAAACCAAAATATTCCTCACTGTGGTGATTTAAGTGAGAATGGTCCCCACAGGCTCGTATGTTTGAAATACTTGGTTCTCTGCTGGTGGAACTGTTTTCAAAACAGGCTTCCAGTTTTCAAAACCTACTTTAACTATGGTTCTTTAATGCTTCAACCTTCCTTCTTACCCACCACCCACCAAAGGTAGGGGGAAAGAATGGTTAATAGGAAATAGAGATTGTGGACATGTTTAGAAATAGTTGGAGGTAATTCCAATCTTCATTGTCAGCAGTCCAGTCTACTAGCAAAACACCAAATATAAATCAGTACTAGCAGCTCAGTCCAGAAGAAACTGTGAGGCTCCAGATATGGGCATGAGTCCTTGGAAGCAAGGAGCAGCAGGAATACCACCAAATGTTCTTTGGTGTATTTCTCTCTCTCTCTCTCTCTTTCTCTCTCTCTCTCTCTCTCTCTCTCTCTCTTTCTCTCTCTCTCTCTCTCTCTCTCTCTCCTTTTTTTTTTTTTTTTTTTTTTTTTTTTTTTTTTTTTTTGGTTTTTCGAGACAGAGTTTCTCTGTGTAGTCCTGGCTGTCCTGGAACTCACTCTGTAGACCAGGCTGGCCTCGAACTCAGAAGTCCGCCTGCCTCTGCCTCCCAAGTGCTGGGATTAAAGGCGTACACCACCACCACCCGGGTGTATTTCTCTCTATGAGTCATGACAAGCAATCTTCAGAGGAGAAAGCAAGGCAATTTCTCTCTATGAGTCATGACAAGCAATCTTCAGAGGAGAAAGCAAGGCAAACCAATGCAAGAGCATCATCAGCAAAGACCAGCATCAGCAAAGCCCAACAATGACCAGCAAAGAGTTTTAAGGCAAACCAATACAAGAGTGTCATCTACTGTCTGTTGTGCTATACTTATATTATTTCCAAACATGGCTGGTCTCTCAAGCATCTGCTCCAACAAAACATCTCATGCCCTTTCATCAGGCAACTTCCAGAGAAACACCAAATGTCTGTTCTCAAAAAACATCCTCTCGTTAGACAGTTTCCAGAAAAACATCGCAGGACACAATTGACTCTCCAACAAAACCAGAAATTCCCACTTCATGGAACTATTTGGGAAGAGTTAGTGTAAAGGTAACTTTTATTCTCCAGATGTAATTGTCATCTCAGAAGCTTACTGCTGAATACACTCACCCTTTCTAGTTCTTTCTTATCTCTGGCTGGCTAGTTCAACTCAGCTGTTCTGGCCCAAACTCTCCTCCAAGCTCACTGATTCAAACTGGTTTCTCTCAGCTTCTGACCTAATTCCTCTGCTTGGCCTCAAACTAACTCTGGCAGTCTATACTAATCTTCTGGCTCCTTCTCATCCCTTGGCTTGTTCTGACTTCGCCTGAGACCTAGAGAGCTGACACAGGTCTTTTAGAATGGATAACAAAGGGGAAAGAAAATTTAGGAAATATGATTCCTTGTTAGTGTAAATACCTTACTCATTTGTAGTTTCCACTAAAACTTTATTATAAGGGATGGCTTAATCATGATTTAATGTGTGTCATCCTTAATCTTAGAATTGCTTAGGAACTAGATCAGAGATCAGGGCACCCAAAACACTTTTGGTATATTTGTTCTGAGGCAAGGATGAGGCTGCCAAGAGTCCCAAGCATAGTTTTTACTTTTATCCAAGAAAGAAATTGTTTACTTTTCTTTGTATTCTTTTAACCCTAAACTGTCTAACCAATTTCTATCCCTTGTTTTTCCCATTCCTTATCCCACACCAAAAGAGGTAACCCTAACTGCCATTACAACATTAAGGTGATGACCAATTGAGCTTCTTATGGCTGGAATGACTTTTAGGGTATCCCTCTAGTGGACTTATAGAAAAAACTCCAAAAGTGTATTGGTAGTTTGATCTGTGTGATGGCCAGGTGTAGGGAGGAAAGGATGCCCTTGGCTGGTGTCTGGAGGATCAATACATTTATTGGGCTTACTTTCAGGGCATAAGTGAGGGATGGGTGACCCAAAAGTAGCCACACTGGAAAGTTTTCACCTAGTATAAATGATAGATGGCTTCCCCACATCTGCATAGGTGGATCCCCCTTCTCTGTAGTCTTCCCTATTATATTTACCCTATCTCCTCCCCAAGAGGTCAAGGCCCTATGCAATTAGAGTTGAGCTGCAAAACATTAGCTGGGAACAGTGGTTGGATATTTAGGTCAAGGTCCATTGACTGTGCATACCCGCTCCTTCTATAAAGAACATTAACAATCAACAAGAACAGCTGTGCTGATCCTTTATAAGCAGACACAGCTGGTCTGATGAAGACAATAGCTGTTTTATTTATAGAATGGTGATCTGCAACACCACCTTAATAAGAGACCCAAGTCCAAACTACATGTATATGATAATATAATAAATTAATATTACCTGTGTACATAGTGTTAAATATGTGGCTTTGCAAGTTCTCAGTTAAGCCTTAAAGAAAACACAAGACAGTGAGGTACAATTTTTTTTTAATGCCATGTATAATCCAAAGAAGGATGTGTCATACATAACCTTGCTTTTGGGCTTTTTGGTTTTTGTGTGTGTGGTTTTGCTTTGTTGCTGTTGTTGGTTGGTTGGACTTTTGTTTGTGTGTTCTTGTTTGTTTTGAGACAGTTTCTCTCTATCATGTAGCCCTGGCTGTCCTAGAACTCACTGTGTATACCAGCCTGGCCTTGAAGTCACAGAGATATACCAGTCTTTGCCTCCCAAATGCTGAAGGCAGGAGTCACTACACTGGGCTTCTCGTGCTTTTGATTTTTGAATGAGTGTAAGAACCAGATAGAGAAAAGCAGTGATGTACTATAATCATCGAGTTGTATTTACAATATCCATATCCAGCATTCTTTGGTTTTTTCCAAGAGAGGGCTTTTTTTTTTTTTTTTCTTTTTTTTTTGTAGTCCGAGGCTATCTTGGAACTTGCTCTGTAAAACAGGTTGATCTTGAACTCAAAGATCCACTGGACTCTGCCTTCTGAGTATTATGGTTAAAGGAGTGCTCCACCACCACCCAGCGTATTATTATTAACTTTTAGTACATTTAATCTAAAACTATGGAATACAGAAAATAATAGCCTCTAAATGAACCTGGAAAAGGCAGGAAACTTTTAATTAATTTCTAGAATTTTCAGGGGGTATTGTCTATACATTGTTGTTAACCTCACATTTCCATGGGAGAAGATGGGTCCAGGACTTTTAAATTCCACCATCTTGCTGGTGTCACTCACTTGGAGCATGATGTTAAAATCCACGCCTACAGTCTATGCCTTTTAATTGGATTGTTTAATTCATTCATATTTAATATTTCTGGAATAGTTGAGTTTGTGCCATCATTTTTCCTTTTGGTTTTCTACATCCCATATCTATTTTATTCTTCAAATCTTTTTTTTAACAGTAAGTGAATACTTTGTAATGTAGCATTTAGATTTCATTAATGATATATTCACAACTTTATTTTAAACCTTTCATTTAGATGGCTTATTTATATAGTTTACACTATACAAGTTCACGTATGGAGATTACCTTGTTTTATGAAAATTTAACTCCAGATATATACGGGAAAGTCACACCTACAAAGTTCTAGGCTTTCTGCTCTTCTGATATTAATGTGATACACATTGCGTCTATCAGTTGTAAAGTAAAAATTATATTGGTATAATTAATTGACTTAGTACCTGTCACTTTCTTAGCCCAATACTGCCTTGCTCTGGTGACATCCATTGTACTGTCATTGGCAAATGTAGCACACACTTATTTCAGCCCTGTGTTATATTCTCAACCATGCATATCTTTATACAGTTGCATTATAAATCATTTAAGAGGAGAAATGAGAAAAATACATAACTATACTTTTAATATTACTATTATTAATTTTATGTCAGCACACTAATTAGGGTTGTTATTGCATTTTCATATAATTCACCCCCTTCTCCATTGCTCCACCTGCTGGCTGGTCCTCTCCCTTCCTTCAAAGAGCTCACTTTTCTATGTGATCTATGATCCATAATTATTCTATGATCACATAATTATATATACCTATATCCTTTGTTCACATTAATTTATCATCCGGAGTCACAACTTTCAATCTGAAAAAACACCTTTAGTATTTTCTCTTCCTCTCTCTCTCTCTCTCTCTCTCTCTCTCCCTCCCTCCCTCCCTCCCTCCCTCCCTCCCTCCCTCCCTCCCTCCCTCCCTCTCTCTCTCTCTCTCTCTCTCTCTCTCTCTCTCTCTCTCTCTCTCTCTCTCTCTCTCTCTCTGTCTCTCTCTCATTTTTCAGTTTTGGAAACAGAGTCTCACGGTATTGTTCTAGCTTGTCCTGCAATTCTAGGTAATCCTACTGTCTCCACCTTCCAAACGCGGGATTTCAGAGGAGGTGCATCGTTCCGGGCTCTGCAACTATTTAAAATTAGGCAGCGGGCAAGAGGGGAATAAAGACGGACTGAAAGTATTCATCCTGGCTTTTTCACGGGTTCAACGAGGTGGATCCACGCACACAGGACCCAGAGCTGCGAAAGGTGTTGATCCAGACCCGGGAGCGCGGTGCACTACAATGGGCAGATTCCGGGTTCTGGCTTGGTTCTCAAAAATAATTGTGGTTTTAGGCTTGTATTCACGATACTTTCAAAACCTAGCAAAAATCAGATTTCTGTCTTGAATGTATTCCCCTGAGTCCAACTGCGTCGGGGGTGTAGCTCAGTGGTAGAGCGCGTGCTTAGCATGCACGAGGCCCCGGGTTCAATCCCCGGCACCTCCAGTGTTTTCAAGCCTCTGTGGCTTTCTCGCTTTTCTCCACGAATTTACACTTTTCCTTACTCAGAAAGCCAAACGCTTTCATAGAATATTAATGCTGCGGGGCAAACTGCAAACCTTGAGTTCACTGCCGCTACCGTCTCAAAGCCGTATAATTAGAAGGAGATGGAGAATCTGAAGATGCAGTTAGGAATAGTGGTTCTCCCAGTCCGAAACTGCAAGGTTCAGATTCTGAAGGTGACGTCACCATCTACCTTCATTTCCAGGAAAGGAAAGGATCAATGATTTAACAGGAGAATGGCACAGTTTCTCCAAAGTTTTCCTGTTGAAAGAGCTGTTTTTACCGCATCACCCTGCAGTTCGGCACGTGGGTTCCTGGTTTGTTCTCAGATAATTCCCTGGAATACATTCATCTGAGACAGCAGCGCCGTCTGTGGGAGGGCCGGTGTCTAGACCCTGGTGAGAAATCGCTATCTGGGCGGGCAGTGTACAAAAATTAGAACGGCATTTTAAATGGTAGTCCAGGCCGATCGCTTCCACATTAAAGCTAAAGAGGCATCCGTTTGAATGTACTTATAGAGATTAAGAAGATAGAAATTATGTATTTCTACTTCTGAATAACCTTCCTGCTCCTGTTTTGTTTTCTCACTTCGTGTTATTAAGATGTTTTTAAGTTCTGAATCACTGTACATAGTTGAATAAGTGATATATATTTTCTTTTTATATCGCAGTAAAGACTGCTAACTTGTAAACCAGAACATTTGTGTCTTTGTTTTCTATTTTTAAATAAGATAAAAATCTGTGTTTGTTGCTTTTGTTCTCTCTACAATTCAAGAGTGTTCATATAAACACTTTTAAGCTATAAAGGATAAATTATAAATTTATCCTTTAAATTTAAATTTAAAATTTAAATTTAAATTTAAAATCTTTTGCAACTGCAATGAAAATATGGACTGAAGGATGAAGCAGGTTTTGGGAAGTCCCCGGTTTCCAACGGACCCAAAGACTACAACAAAATAGTTCTGGAAGGATCTTGAATACTGCCTTTGAGATGGTTTGGGTGCCTAGCTGCTGAGTGCAGGCTCCTGATACCTCCCACACCCTCGCAAAGAAACACTCAGTTCCCCGAGGTTTTCATTTCCTGCTCACAAAAGAAGGCAACACGGGCCGGGGCAGTGGTGGTGCACACTTTTAATCTCAGCACTTGGGAGGCAGGCTGATTCTGAGTTTGAGACCAGCCTGGTCTACAGAGTGAGTTCCAGGACAGCCAGGGCTACACAGAGAAACCCTGTCTTGAAAAGTCAACACATGATATGTTTATTTTAAACCTACACAATTTGGACCTTGTGCTGGTTAAGTTTTTTAAGTTGATGGAAAAGTGACTTGGGAAGCAGGAGCTCTCAGTTGAGTAATTGCCTCCATCAGACTGGCCATAAGCAAGTGGCTGGGGCACTTTCTTGATTAATGATTGATGTTGGAAGGTCCAGTCCATTGTCAGCACTGCCAGCCCTGGGCAAAAGGTCTTGGGTTCTGTAATAAAGTAAGCTCAAACTGGGTAGTGATGGCACATGTCTTTAATCCCAACACGTGGGAAGCAGAGGCAAGTGAACTCAGTGAGTTTAAGGCCAGCCTGGTGTATCTATAGAGTTCTGGGCCAGGGGTACACAGAGAAACCTTGTCTCTAAAAAACAAAACAAGACTAAAAAGTAAGTGGAGCAAGCCAGTAACTGGTTCCTACATAGTCTCTGCTTGAGTTCCTGCCCTTGATTCCTGTTATGATGGAGTCTAACTTCTAAGATGTCATAAACCCTTTTTTTTCCAAGTTACTCTTGGTCATGGTTTTATCACAGCAACAAAACTAAGATAGACCATATGAGCCACAAAGCCATCTAGGCAGTAGAGTAGATGATGTATGTACACGGTCTCTTAGTTTCCTATAGCAGGAGTGATTGTTAACATGACCGCATCTGGAATCAACTGAACGTCAAGCATCTGACACTCTAAATCTGAGCTTCTCCTGGTGTCAGTCCACAGAAGAGGACAGGGAATATGAGAGCTTTTGCTTTTTGTTTGCTTGTCACAGTTCCTGGCAAGTTCGTCTGTTCTGTTGCTGAAGCATTGCTTCTATGGTATTAGAACCTACTTCTTCTGGAGACCAGTGCAGACTGAAGACCAGCGTCTCTCCAGGAATCTTCTGGGACTCCAGCACCAGATTGGTACTGCTGAGACATCCAGTCTCATGGACTGAACAACTGCTATACTCTTGGGCTTACCATTAGGAGACAACCATTGCTGGACTACTCAGACCATAGCCTATATATGTCTCTGTGTGAGTGTGTTCTGGTGTGTGTGCACATAAACACACACACACGCACATGTACACACACACACTCATACTGTTCCTTTAGAGAACAGATGGTATAACAAATGGCCAGAAGTTTGGAGGTAAGCTGTTCACCAGCTGACTGTACATCAAGAACATTCTTCTCTCCTTCCTTTTTTCCTCCTTTTCCCTTCCTCCATCTTTAAAGCTGGTATAGCTATGCCTAAGAATACACACTATAGGAAGTTTAAGAACACAAAGGGAGTTTGTTTTAACTCTAAAACACATCACAGAATATAAAGGTGGTAACTAGTCAGAAAGGTTTCTGAATCGTTCCCTGCCAGTGGGTGTTGTAGTTCAGTGTCCACTATCACTGTCTTCACTGTCAAAGAGAAAAATCTGGAATGAAACACTCAGAAAGCAGAAATGTCATCTTGCTTCTTCTCCAGGTCCAGGCAACCTAGTGGTCTTCCAGAACAAGGGCAATAAAAGGTCAGCCCACTGTGGACCCACAGATGACTCAACTGTGTGGCCTCTGGGCCTATGTCAGGATGAAGGAAGGAGACACTGCCTTTCATGACCTGCCTCAATGTCCCTGGAACTCTTCCAAGTCCTGGGCTGAGAGCTGGGTGTAAAGATGGAAAGACCTCTTTGCTAATAAGAGTTCACTGGGGTGAAACTCAGTATCTGTAGATTTCTGAAATAGGAGTTCAGCAAATCTATGAGTAAGCTCTTATCTTTTTCACTTGCAGTAAATGTTACCTCATAGGCAATTCCACTAGGCTCCTCCCAGGGCCTAGCAACCCAGCTGTACCAAGTGGGCTGCTTATAAAATCTCTCTTTCTCTCTCTACCTCCTCTCTCTCTCTCTCTCTCTCTCTCTCTCTCTCTCTCTCTCTCTCCCTCCCCCCCTCTCTCTCTCTCTCCCTCCCTCCCTCTCCCTCTCCCTCTGTCTCTTTGTGTCCCTCCATCTCTCCTTCCTCTCTCCCTCTCCTCTTTTCTCTCCCTCCCTCTCCCTCTCCCTCTGTCTCTTTGTGTCCCTCCATCTCTCCTTCCTCTCTCCCTCTCCTCTTTTCTCTCCCTCCCTCTCCCTCTCCCTCTGTCTCTTTGTGTCCCTCCATCTCTCCTTCCTCTCTCCCTCTCCTCTTTTCTCTCCCTCCCTCTCCCCCGTCTTTCTCTTTCTCTGTTCCCATGTGTTCCCCGCCCGTCTCTTCTTCCCCCTTTCTGTCCTTCTCTGCCCCCCCTGCCCCACCCTCATGGCTCTGCTCTGGTCTGTCTGCCTGTTTACATGTCCACTTGTCTGCCTCTACCCTTTCTCCAGGACCTCACTCATCTCCCTTCCCTCAATAAACCCCCTTTATACCAGATCTGTTGCATGGTGTAATTTCTCAGGGGCACACACTAGCATGGGACCACTAGGTACTCCCCTTACCGCATTATATTTCACAACAGTAAAACCCAATAAAATTGGATGATTCCATCCACAGGACACTAGGAAGTCTTTCCCTGGCTTCCCGAGGAGCTGCCAACACCAGAGGTTCCTGAATCAAACAAGGAAATGCTTCCTTATGTTTGATCTCAAGTGCTCAGCCATCCTCCCCAACAACTAGCAAGAAAGATAAACTGTGACTACATTTTAAGGAGGAGCTTCATGACATTTTGGGGTGAAACTATGTGTCTGGTGGTGAGCTCATGTAAATGGCTATTCCTGTATCAACCCCAGAGCCTGGCCCTTCCTGAGTGACTATCAACACAGTCAGTGCAAACAAAAGGGGAAAGAAAGGCAAATCACAATAACAACAACAACAAAAATAGCCACAGGGATCTGCTGCCATTGGGTTTTTGTTTGTGTGTTTTGTTTTGTTTTTCTATTAGAAGCAGGAACCCATCTGACTACCAAGCCCAGCTCCTCCATTTCTTTCTACCACATCCCTGGAAGGTAGAACAAGAGTCAGAGGATGAGGCCTAGAGTCAGAACATTTGCCTAACCACGTGAGACCTTGGGTGTAAATGAGTATTTATATCAATAAAGACACCAGAGGTGTAAAGTGAGGTTAAAAACTTGCTTGCTCACTGAGATAACTTTATTTTCTTAACTATATACAAAGTATCTATTTACAAGCTGGATCCTACAACTAAACTGCCAGCTCTTTAGAGATCTCTGTGTCATTCTCCCGAGTACTACTTTTCTCTTGAGTTCCTCCAAATCCAAGAGTGCCCTTTAGCTCTCTTTCCTAGAATACTGTGTTACCTGTGTCTTGCCAGCTGCTTCTCTATTTTTCCTGCAAGCCCAAAGAGAAAAACTCTAACTACTACCAGGAGCTGCTCTTCCAAGCCAAAACCAGAGCTCTATCAAAGGTTCGTTGCTTATAAAAGGAGGAGTCTTTAGCTCTACCTCTACCCCCTTGGCAGGCTAAACTGTGTCACTGTTGTGGCAGTAAGGGGGGGGGGCACCAAATCGGTAGGGCCCCACCATTTCACTTTTACTGTGGGGTAGCTCTAGGCCACCCAGCTGACTGCCTCAGGTTATAGAGCAAAGACCTCTACCAAGCAGCTTGCCTTAACACAGGCAGCAACTTTCCATTCTTCATCACTCTATTCTATGAGGCTTTTAGAGGTACACCCAAACTACATCTCTTCAGGACACAACTAGCTAACTGCATCTGACAAACTCAGTATCTTTTTAAGCTTTTATATGTTGCTAACAATTAGGTTTTCTACATACAATAATCAAATATCCTGTAACACTTGGGTTCCATTGTCAACACCTGTGAAAGCAACCTAACTATTAACTTTAAAAGTGAACATATTCTCAGACGTAGATTATTGTAGAACCGACCGACATTAAGGGTGTGAATGGTGGGTGGTCCTGATGTAAAGAAAGACATTTAAAAAATACACTGATCCTCTACATGAAAGTTTCAATATTCTGAGAGAATGATTAAGAGAGGAGACTCCAGGTAGTTGAAATAGCTCAACTGAAAGAGGATAATGATCTAAAGGTCTCAGGTTGAATCCCAGGGATTCAATTGATAACTACGAATTGGATCACTATGCCACTAAGTTGATAAGTATGATGACTTTAACATTTGCATCTCATACCCAAAAGTATATACTATATAACTGTAGCTTTTACTATTTTGCAAACGCAATCAAAGTTATGTGTGCTCTTCCCACTTCTTTGGTTCCATGTCCTGCTAAGATTTGTAAAGTCTAAAATGACATAGTGTAGATCTTATTTAAAATATTAAACCTAGAATATTATTTGCTTTGAAGATTAAGAAGTCCAATGTGCCATATATATATATATATATATATATATATATATATATATTGTTGCACGTACAATTTATTTCTATTTTGATATTGTATATGGGTTTAGAAGAGGTGTTTTTACTAGAAGAACTGTGAACCAATTCATAGAAATTGGGTTTAGCATTTGCAAAGAAGATTTTTCAAACAGAGCATCTTTTGTTTGCACTTTGCTTAAAGCTCAGTGTGTGGATTCTTTTGCATTTAAGTTTGTAACTTTCGACTTGTTCTGTGGATAGTTATAATATAACAAAGTCTCTTTCAGGGCGTTTTCTGACGATGCATTTCTTCCAGCTGCTCTTGCCTTTCCATTGAACAAACAAAAATAAAGCCTCCTGGTGGGGAAAAGGGATGTTTTGGTCACTTTGTGCCTCGGTTGAAGGAATTCTGGAAGATTTTTTTTTTTTTTTTTTTTTTTTTTAAATTTTCGAGACAAGGTTTCTCTGTGTAGCCCTGGCTGTCCTGGAACTCATTCTGTAGACCAGGCTGGCCTCAAACTCAGAAATCCGCCTGCCTCTGCCTCCTTAGTGCTGGGATTAAAGGTGTGCGCTACCACTGCCCGGCTCTGGAAGATATTAAGAGAATTCAGAATTGAATTCTTTGCCAGGCTCAGTAGGAGATACTTGCGACTCAAAGCCCCCTGTGGTCATTTAAATCTTTTCCTGTATTTAGGGTTCGGTGTTCGAAATATCTTAACACTTTTAACAAAGTTGGAGAGCCGAATTCATTTCTAGGGAAATATTAAAACAGCTCTTCAGGAGCAGGGGGTGTAGCTCAGTGGTAGAGCGCATGCTTTGCATGCATGAGGCCCCGGGTTCGATCCCCGGCACCTCCACTTCTCTTTTGTTCTGTGTCAAAAATTTAGAAGAAACAAAGAGCTTCTGTTCCTGGATGCCCCTCTATGAGAAGGCCTTGCCAGAATGCTAAAACTCCGTTGGTGTTTGTTACTGTTGAGGATATCTCGCCAGAGAACTATCATGGATACAGAAGATAGTTCTGGCCTGCTTAGCTGTTTAAACCTCCTGTCAGCTAAAAGCTAGCTTTACCTGCTCCCAAGACAGCGAGATTTCCTTCCAGTTTTCCTAAAAGTTTTAAGTTTATAACCATAATCCATTTAGGTTTAATTCTCAGATGAGATGTTAGAGTTCATCCATTCATTCATATGCTCGGATGCCCAAACTTTCCAGCACCATTTCCCAAAAGTCTATTTTCCCTGAACGAATAGCTTAGTGGTTAAAAAAAGAAGAAACTAGTTGCTCTTTCAGAAACCTAATTGAACTTAGGTTTCTGAAAGAGCAACTGCACAGCAGCTCACAGCCTTGTATAATTCCAATTTCAGGGGGTCCAGTGCCCTCTTCTGGCCTTTGTGGGCACCAGGACCATACACACATGCAGGCAAAAGACACACACACAGAGAGAGAGAGAGAGAGAGAGAGAGAGAGAGAGAGAGAGAGAGAGAGAGAGAGAGAGAGAGAGAGAGAGAGAGAGAGAGAATGCTGGGCCCTGCGCATGTTCATCTAGCACTCTCTTGTTGACACACATACCGGACTCTTGCCGGACTTTGATAAGAATTTTATTAACTCCGCTTTTGAAGTTAACTTGCAAACTGTGGGCGTAGTGCGACTATTGCCTTAGACTTTTTTGTAAGTGTGGTGTACACTGTTTGCTTTTCAGAACATGTTTTGTATATTGTCACGTTGACACTCAAGTATTTCTCTTTTGTGAAAGATTATACCTGTGGCTATAATCTGCGCCCACCACCACCCCCACCTTCCCTGCACATCTTAGTCATGCACTGGCAGGTGCTGTACCACTGAATCACAGACTCAGCCCCTGTCAAGAGACTTGGGCTTGCTTTCCCTTTCAGGAGCTTCATAGAATCGAGTCTTCAATCTGCTAGACTTAACTCTACTTTCAGTTCATTTCCTATATTCCCACTTGTATCTACATTTCTCAGAAACGTTACAGGCTCAAAAGAAACCCCAACAACAAAACAACAACAACAACAACAACAACAACAACAACAACAACAACAACAACAACAACAACAAAAACAACCTGGCATTCCTTTTTGGAGTCTTTTCGACAGCTTCATGGGCACTCCTGTAGGAAGGGAGAATCTGAAGTCCTACTTAAGATTCTGTATTGGGATCTGTCCTGGAGGGGTGCTGGGATCTGCTGCCTTGCCGGTGGCAACTATGGGAAGATTTTGAGGTCTTTCATATAGAGCGCCTCTCTCCGTCTAAAGCGAACAATTCAAAACTGTAGAAACATAATTTCAAGAGAGTAAGCATTAGCTGCCCAGCCCCAAACAAAAATGTAAACCACAATATAGAAGAGTCTGAGACTCTGACTGTCAGTGGGGGTGTAGCTCAGTGGTAGAGCGCGTGCTTAGCATGCACGAGGCCCTGGGTTCGATCCCCAGCACCTCCATTTAAACTGCTTGCATCACGATTGGTAGCGGAATGTTTTGTAATAGGTTTTCCTCGTGTTTTGTGTTCATCTAAGTGTTTCTCCTATTCAGTGATGTAATCTGTTTGCTATTAATTCATTTCTTCAATGGCTCCTCGCTGTCTACAACCTGACTGTTTCTCCGCAAGCGAACGCCTGGGAGGCCATGAACTGAAACCCAACTGCCAACAGAAGATTTCATGAAAGCTTCGAAGCAGGAAACAGACCACCCCAGAAGTCACGTTGCTTGTGCGCTCTTTCTCTTTATTATTAAGATACCGGGAAGAAAAAGGCCAAAAGAGAAGAGAAAGGCTTTTGTAAAATTCGTATAGACTTTACCCCCTCTCATGCTGCCCTGCTTTGCGACAATGAGCAGAACAAATGCAGAAGAAAATCACCCTCCTCCTGTCCCCAACTTTGCTTTCCTCACCACACCACACAGAATATTGATGCGTATAAAAAGTCAACCTAACCATTTGTCCCCGCACCCTTAGCCCGACTTTTCTTCCACCTGTCCGCTCCATTTCTTCTTCACCTGTCCCCACACCGCGAAGGAACAGGACTTCCCGACACAACCTTGACTCGGTGTACCAATCTTTCCCCTGGGGCACAAGTGTTTAGGATGCCTTCCCAAGGGAAGATATTTCCCATTTCTTCGGTTGAAGCAATTTTTTCTTTTCCACGACAGGAAGAGCGGCTAGTCTTCTCAACGCTAAGGCAGTAACTTTGAAATGAAAGGAAACATAAAAGACTCATGGGGCCATGTGATAGAAACCCGAAATTTTAGAAATAGCAAGAAACATCTATTCTTTAGCTCACTTTGCAGTCCCAAGGATCTGAAATGCCCCCTTCATATTTTTGCGTGGGTCTCAGAAGCAACTCAGAAGCGCACACCACAACTGGGGGGTTGGAAGGGGGATTTTCTTCTGCATTTCGTCTGCTCACGGTAGCAGGGCAGGAGGGCGTGGTAGGGGGTAAAGTCTAAAGGAATTTTATGGAAGTCTTTCTCTCCTCTTTTGGCCTTTTTCTTCCCGGTGTCTTAATAACAATGAGGAACGAGCGCACAGAGGAACGCGACTTCTAAGTTGTCATGTTTCCTGCTTACAACACCCCAGACTGAAGGCTGTCTCCAGGTTTCTCCATCACAGTCCCTTTTGGCATGGTTGAGTGCAGAGTCTGGGACAGCATAAAGTAAAATTGGTGTTTGTTTTTCTCAGTTTAGAGAGTAGAGCAAATCTTGAGTGTGTAAGAAGCAAACGAAGTCCCGAAGTCCGGATCCTACTTGTATTGTTTGACACTGGGAGCGAACGTCAAGGACCAATGCTTCAACTCCATAGGAGTGGCAAAGCCTTCCCTTTATGAGTAAGGCTTAGGGGCCATAGCAAAGCCTTCCCTAGTCCTAGTGCAAATGTTGACAGTGTGCAGCACATACAGGTGTTACTAAGGACTGATCACACTGTGTGCAAAAATTAGCAGTTGTAGTTTTCTTCTCCAGGATGTTTACAGCCAGAGACAGCTTACCTACAATCTAGTAAGACTAGCTAACTCTCCCCCCCCCGTCCCCCCCCCCCCCCCGTGCTGTACATAATAAAGTCATTGAGGTTCCTGGTTGTTGAGAAGTAGGTGCCCTTGATCGAAGCATGCACAGCCCAGGGGATCCCGGTTTTTCTGTACATGTGTCTGTGTGTCTTTTCTTCCTTGGTCAAGTTGAGTCCCACCCAGCCACTCAGAAATTGGCATCTCAACTCATCTGTGTTCCCTAAGGCTGGTTCTGTTTCTGGTTCTGTTCATTTGCACTTGGTTGCTTACCAGTTCTGATGGGTTGAAAGCCAGAAGCTGTGGTGTGGGATAGTGGGGTGACTGTGTGGGAATTCTACAGTTCAACAAAGACTGGGGATTCCCAGGAGCTCCACTGGACTTAGCACTGTTCATGCTGAGGCCTCAAGTTCCCAGCATTCAGTTATTCTCTTTTCTTGGACAGAACTAAGTATTAGTTCTCTGGGGACCTATCATGGCCAGAGTTGGGTTGCTTTTGGAATCTTAACTCTCATAGATATTAATGGCCTAGAAGATACCCCAGGGTGATTGCCCACACCAGAATGGGGAGACTGCATAGGGACCTCTCCCTGAGGAAGGCAGATCTGTATGAGTTCAAGACCAGTCTGGCCTAAAATAATGTCACGACTTGGCAGAATGCAAGATGGGTCAAGGGAATTGTCTCTGTTTTAAATTCTCTATGCCTCTTCCAGGAAATGAGACTAGAGGAAAAAGAAAGCTCATTCTCTTTGTCCTTGCTTCCAAATAGTTAAATTAGCAGAAGGACCACAAACTGACCTCTGACAAGAATATACAGAGGAAGCTGGGTAGAGAGCTCTATGGTTTAGTTGATTAAAGGTGTCTAGAGATTAAGTCCTTGGGATGGTTTGTTGATGCTTGGCCCATGGAGTGGCACTATTAGGAGGTGTGGCCTTGTTGGAGTGGGTGTGTCTGTGGGTGTGGGCTTAAAACTCTTCATCCTAGCTCTCTGGAAATCAATCTCCTAGCAACCTTCAGAGGAAGATGTAGAATTCTCAGCTCCTCCTGCACCATGTCTGCCTTGATGATAACGGACTGAACCTCTGAACCTGTTAGTCAGTCCCAATTAAATGTTGTCCTTATAAAAGTTGCCTTGGTCATGATGTCTGTTCACAGCAGTAAAACCCTCACTAAGACAGTCCTGGAGGAAACATAAAATTAATTCCTACTCTATTCTGATCTTTTAGGAATTATAGCACACTGTTGGTTTCTGCAAACTCAGGATATTGGGTGCCATTTCAGAAGCTTGACTTCTCCAACACTGTACTCCTGTATTAGTTTGTGTTATTATTGTTATGATGAAACATCATGACCAAAGCAAATTTGGGAGGAAAGGGTGTTACCCTCCCTTAAAGGTTTATTTATAAAAGGGTTTCAGGGTGGAAATCGTTTTTTCCAAGTTTCTTCAACTTCAGAATTTATTTTAGTTTTAAATTGTATTAAATTAAGCTTAAGTTTTATAATGAAATGACTTTTTCCTTCTGGTGCTGGCTTCACATAGGCCACACAGTTTTCTGTCATAAGCTATACACACAGCCCTCCATTGCCAAAATCATCTCTTGTAGGAAAACCTCTGAGAGATGGACGGCAGGTATTTCAAAGAACAAAAACCATATGACTGTTGAATTCTTCATAAAGTGCCTTCAAAGAAAGAAAAAAAATATGTAAGAAAGTCATAGACAACACAAAACAGACAGGGTTGGACTGGTGAAGGCCAGCCAGCACCAGGGTGGTAACTGTTCTGTCATGGAATGGCTCTTACGTTCCTGATTATGACGGCCAACCTCCACAGAGTCCCAAGTCTCTTTTCTATGATATTAATGGAAATTATTTTAATCTAACTAGATTTTTAAAACTAATCAAAAAATTTTTGATGCTGGGGGTTCAACGTAGGATTTTGCAGCTGTTAGACAAGCACTCACCACTGGGCTATACGCCCAGGCCTCCATTTTATATTTTAAGACAGGATCTCACTAAGTTCCCCAGGCTGGTCTTGAAATCACTTTGTAGTCCAGGCAGGTCTTGAGTTTGCC
The DNA here is from genome assembly GCF_011762505.2 of Arvicanthis niloticus. NCBI lineage: Eukaryota > Metazoa > Chordata > Mammalia > Rodentia > Muridae > Arvicanthis > Arvicanthis niloticus. Next base: position 40,541,456 of record NC_047665.1, on the reverse strand, counting down.
ATCCTCTTGTCAAAGCCTCCAGAGTGGCTGGCTGAGTTTAATAGTCCTGTATCAACAATCCTGGCTAGTTAAAGTGTTGAACCTAAGGCTATCCTGGTGAAGGTAGGAAAAAAATTAAAGACATGCAATTCTGATTTTTCTTACTCCACATTCACAAGAATGATGTGGAGGAACAGGCTTTGAGAAATTATTTTGGACATAAAATTTAGACCTTTAAGATTATGGAGCCAGGTTACTGCTTTCAGTCTGAAGCTGAGATTACCTGGAGTTCCTGTACAGGAACAATTTTGACAACATCTCTGCTTTGATGACATTCTGCCACTCCCTACCCCCACTTTGGAATCTGAAAACAGTAACATTCCTTCAAAGATGTTGTTCTCTCATTCTCTCATCCTGAATATGCAGGGATATAGGCTGGGATCCACCACCTTGTTTGTTTGAGACAGTTACATGTAGCTCAGGTTTACATCCAAGTAAACTATGTAGCAGAGGATGGGCCTTGAATTCCCCAATCGTTCTACTCCCACCTCTCAGGTATGTGCACCCCCATCCCTTCCAACACCTTTTGCAATTGATTTCTACTGTCAGAATGAGCGGAGACTGAAGGGGGAGGAGATAAGGACAGGTCTTTACTCCTGATAACCTGTAGCCCCATAACTTGAAGAAGGGCTGTGCTGCACACCCCTTTATTATGCTGGGAATTGAACCCAGGACCTCACCCTAACCGATGCACCACACCACAGAGCTGCACTTTCAGTACCTTTCCTTCCTTCCTTCCTTCCTTCTTTCTTTCTTTCTTTCTTTCTTTCTTTCTTTCTTTCTTTATACTCTGGGAAACTGTGAACTGATGGCTGGAAGGGTATGGCCCCACAGGTGCTGATGCAGCCAGGCTCACAGCAGCCAGGAACTAGAATTAAACAAACGCATTCAAAGACTGTCTGTCCAGTGATGGATTTACTTGGCAAGTCAGCAAGAAAAAATATGGTTAAAGACAATTTACAGATGGGAAGCTTGGACACTTTATTGAGTTATGGGAAGAAAGAAAAGCAACGTGAAGCCCAAGATCACTTGACTCCCTGAATGCTTAACCTGCAATCTACCTCTGAGCCACACAATCAGTTTGATGCTATTTAACAACAAGTGTGGTTGGCTTCATTTCTGGTTATTCTCAGGCTAGACATGAAGAATTTGGATTCCTGATTTCGAAAAAAATCCAAACTTAATCCTTTTTCTACCTGCAAGAATGCTGTTGGTTCTGAATGCTACCTTAGAAGAGACAGTTCCTCCTCCCACTCTGCCTGTCCACCACAAGGTCTGCTCCTATGATCTTTTGAGATCCTTTCCCCCCACAGGCAAAGAATCAGAATGTGTTCTGTTACAGTTTTTTTTTTTTTCTTTCAGTTCCCTTTAATTCTGTTTACAAAACTGTCAGCAAGACAAAAGATATGAGAGAAACAACTCGGAGTTTATCTACCGTTGTGTAGCAAACTACTGAAAATCAAGCGATTAAAAACAAAACAGACTTGTTTCATTTGCTCACAACAATCTGAGTTTAAATTTGGGACATGACCACACCAAGCATTTTCTCTGTCACTGGGTTAGGCTTCACTCTTGTGGCTGAAGCCCAGTGCTTCCCTGTGGTGTTACTGTGCCTCCCCTCTTTATACCCTCTGTCTTGGGTTTTCCCCACAGTTGATGGTCACCTACCATTGAGATTTGCTTTGAGAATGCTACTCACTCAAGAGCCAAATCGCAGTTGGAGAATAAATTGTCAATGTTAATATATATATATATATATATGAAACTTCTTTTACTCAGTAATAAGAGGCTGAGAGAGGAAGTGCTGCGAACCTGCAAAGGCTCTCCCACTTGAGTTACTGAGAGAACCTGAGGCAGAGTCTTGGACCTGGAGCTAAATTCAGTGACAGGGAGGTGGTGGTGGGGGGAGGGGAAGGGACAGGGAGAGCTGTGGAGGGGAGGAGAAACTGAGAAAGAACTCATACTTCCACTCTGTTCTGGGCACGCTGGGCTGCCACACAAGCTGCTGGCCCCAATCATATTAAATCAACATTCATAATATTTCTCTACACGTTTCTTGGCATTTCACTAAGATTCACGTGCAAGGTCTACAGACCCTTTGTGAATTTGAGGCATTAAGTTTTAATTCTTTATAGAAAATCACGACTAGAATAATTAAGAAAATGATGAGTGAGAAAATCCCAGTGAAAGATCTAATTTTGAAAAAAAATTAACAACCACCTCCCTCCCCCAATAAAAACCAAAGACTGGACTGCACACACAGACCTGCGGTTTCCTTCTTTCTGGCAAGGATGGGTTGAGCCCAAGCTTTAAAATTAATTAGTTTTATCTTTGTAAAGGTTTTGGTTGATAATGGTTTGGGTTACTGATACAGTAGGGTACACTGTGGTAACAAAAGAGCTCTGTCAAAACCTCACCCCTTAAAGGGGATAATACTTACAGGCCCTGCTGGGATTTGAACCCAGGATCTCCTGTTTACTAGACAGGCGCTTTAACCAGCTAAGCCACAGAGCCCTTACAAAGAAAGGTGGTTTCCTCTTAGGAGAGAGCATAGGTAGGCAGTATTTTAGACAATTCTGAAAATTACACGATTACTGTTCCTCGTGTACAGATGACAGGGCAACGGTGACAGCTCAGGTTCCTTGGAGATGCTACGTGACATTTTCCTCTCCAGTTGCTGCGGCCCCTTTGAACAGTATCGGTTGAGTGATGCTCCATTCTTTTTTAGAGTCACATCTGTGTACCACATTCTGTTGTTACTTTTCCTTACCAATGCATGTACAGTCAAAACAACAGACATGGGCTTTGATTGTCAAGCTCATTACCAAATTAAAAATGTCTTAATTGCTGAGCCCTGAGCTGAACTGTCAGTATTTCAAAAACAACAGAGCAAAGGATGGAAGAAAAGAAGAGATGGTGAAAGAGGAAAAGAAGGAATTACCGAGTTATAAAATCATTACAAAATCAAACTACAGTTTTCCTAGCTGAAGACTTGAGCAACAACACACTACATTATACCAATGGTACAGGAAACTGTTGTACTAAACATCCCAAATTCCCACATTACAGAGGAATAATCTCACATTAGTAAAAGTCCAATTCACTCAGGATTGAGCCTAGAACTTTCTTCAGGTCTTCCCCACACTGCTATCCCAGCTGAGCCACTGCAGTTACATAGAGAAGAGTTTTTCTTTTATTTCTTGTCAGTTTTCTTTTCCCTTCCCAACCCCCCCTTTTTTTTTTTTTAGGACACTTAAAATTTGAAAAGTGTTATTAATTGTCCAATGCACCCAGCTTCCCCACACAGAAGGATCTGGAGTCTCTCTGTTCTACAGTACCTATTAGATCAAAACTTGCCTCATAAATACCTAGGGAGGGCTTTCTATTGCTGAGTTTTCAGAACTTGAAATGTACTGGTTACATAGATCCTTTCAAACAACTTGTTTCTTTCTGAGCCTGCTGGACTGCATTCTACCTCGAAGCCAAACCAGAAAAATGTTAACAAGGCTAAGACACTATTGTAGGTGCATTCTTAGCCCCTAAGTCAGCTCCCAAGATGACACCTGAAGGGCACTCTCATTGGCCCACCTGAAGGCATCCCAAGATACAGCAACTCCATACCTCCATATAGATTTGCTCCTTGGAACCATTTTTATGTCTTATACATTAAAATTTAGAAATAGGTTTAACACAGAGGAAGAAAAAGGGTTTTATATGTGACTATCAGCAGGGAAAAAAGCCCTCAAAACTATAACACTTATCAAAATACATTGTATACATGTAAGAAGTTCAACAAAATCATTTAATGTATTTTTTAAAAATATGACACAATAGAAACAAGGGGGTGAATTCTAGCGAAAGTTTTGCGCAGCACTTTGACACAATTGCCTTTAGATGCAATGGAATGGCACTTGAATCCTGAGTTCTATTTAGTACATAATTTTAATTGTGTGTGTGTGTATGTGTGTGTGTGTGGTGTGTGCGTGAATGAAGCCAATGTTGCAAACTAGTATTCTTACTGTGAGAGAAGGGCTACACAAAGTTTCAACAAAGGCAAAGGTCATCTCTGTCCTAGCTTTGCCTACTAAAACAGTGCATGACAATCACACTCACGAAATGGGCAGAGCCAGCCTTGTATATTGATTACTTAGTATGGAGACCATTAAAAGGAGAATTTGTTGTTGTAAGGGGAACGAGGTCAGGGAAAACACAATATAAGCCCAGAGCATCTTTCCATGGCAGAGTGTAAGGAAGTGAATAGAAACTAATGGGAAGCTCAAAGGTCATTGGGCATACTGTAGGCTTTAGAAACACCAAGAATGAAACCAGTTATTGAACGGTAAAGGACACTGATGTATGTAGAATACAAGAACAGCCGAGTCTGCATTTGTATGAAAGAGAAAAGCAAGGAAAAAAGAAGGGAAGGGCCAGTTTTTCTTAGGATAGCACACAGCGTGGAAAGAATGGTTTCGGACAAAGTTAATTTTTGTAGTGAGTGACATTGGGCCAAGGGAGGGCCTCATGACTGCTCTCAGGTAAGCACTCTACCACTGAGCTATATCCTCAGCCACAGGCAAGATGTATCAATCGATTGTAAAGCTATAGATAAAACTCTGAGTTTAAAAGGACATATGTGGTTTCAAAGAATTTGCCCATAGGTTTCTGGTGAAAGCTGAAGCTGCCATGAATGAATGGAGGAGTCTGTGCCACTCAGAACCTATGCGTTATAGACTTCCAGGCCCCTACACAGCACACACTTCAGAGTGTAGACAGTCAGAGACCGTGGGATTTAACACAATGGACTAATTCAAGGCAGCTCGTAGTTTATTTACGTTGTGACAGGGTCTCATTCTGTGGTCCAGATAGGCCTGGAACTCAGTATATGGTCCAGACTTCTTCAAACTCAGCACTCCTGTTGCTCCAGCCTCTGGAGGTACCGTCACCACCATCCTTTGGATTTATCAAGCACGTCAGAACAGTAATTTTTCTTCAATCTGGGGCTTGTTTTATTGTCTTAAGCTTTTTTTTTTACAGGCTACGTTTTAATTTTAATGAAGGTCGATATATTAATTAATGACCACTTTCCTGGATCGTGTCTTTGATGCTCACTTCTAAAGAGTCACTGTTCACTGCTGCAGATTTTCTGAACCGAGAAACAGAACCTTTGTTTTTGTCTGCGGCTGCGACCGCTGAGCTGAGGTGGCGTTTAGTGACTTAGAGGCGGCCGCAGCTTTCCGAGATTCTGGCTGTACGGATCCAGGGTGAAGGTGTGCAGCCAGGGCGTAGAAAGAACCTTCTAGGACCCCTCCCTGGTGAAGCTGGAGTCCGCGAGTCCCTGCTTTACAGTCAGATGGGTTTAGATAGCCCTTGCTAATGTGAACAAAGACCAGGGTAGGTGTTGACGTTTTCATCTTACAACATTTTCATTGGCATTAGATTTAATCAGATGCAAAAATTTTGGGCCTTTGAGTTAAAGAAATTGCTCCAGAATAGGGGGTGGGAAATCCCACGGTTCCCTCAATCTGCCTGTGCCTGGTACATGACTTGGTCACCAGAAGAATCCGTAGTGTGGAAGCTTCTGAAACAATGTTTTCTTCCTGCATCGCTGAGCTTTGTTGGGAGGTCCCCAAAGGAGCTACTCCGATGCAGCTGGAATTTGTTCTCAATAGTGCCTTCCCAAAAACAGAACCGTTAGGAAGAGCACACTGGGTTTTTTAAAAGATAGGAATTGTGTGTAGCTCTCACAGCACGGAGGGGGATGTAGCTCAGTGGTAGAGCGCATGCTTCGCATGTATGAGGCCCCGGGTTCGATCCCCGGCATCTCCAAGCTTTTTCACTTCTTTTTTTTTTTCCTCAAAAATATTTTTTTCTTTTAAATTCCTTTCTTATAATTTTCTTAAGCATTTTATATCCTTATGTTTATTTCGTTTCTGTTTGGCTATCCAAACACTGCAGCCTTCCTAGAGTCAGCTCTAACGTGGCTGTTGGACAAATCACCCTGTGAGAGCATCCAGAAGAAAGAATGGATGCACAGGCCCACCAAGGGATACACTTAGTAAAAGTAAAATGACTCTAACTTATCTTTTGGAAAATAGTGGAGCTAGGGAAGGTACTAATAACATCTATTGCTAATATTCATTGAAAATTGTACATAGGAATTCGGGGGTCTCCTGAATAGAGAATCTCTCACACACTGGAGGTACCTAACAGAGAGGTCTTAGGAAAAAGATGGGGCTGTAGGTTCCAGCCCCAGTAATACCACGGTAACAACAAAACACAGCTGTAGAATACCTTGATGAGAACCCTTAAAAGACCTTCACAGAAACCGAACCACCAACAAAAGAACATACAAGGACATAGGCCCCTCTTCCCCCCAATATATGCAGCAGACACAGAGCCTGGTCTTTATTCAGGTCCTTCAACAAATGGAGCAGGTGCTTACCCTGACTCTATTGCCTGCTTGTGGACCCTGTCCCCCTAACTGGGCTGTCTTGGCTGGCCTCGTTTGGGAGAGTTTGTGCCTAGTCCTGCAGTGACTTGAGGTGTCAGGGCGAACTGGTACCCAGGGGGGACCTCACATTACCCCCAGATGAAGGGGAGGAAGGGCTGGGGGGAGGGGACGTATGGGGGGAGAGGAAGAGCTGTGATAGAAATGTAAACTGAATAAATACTATTAATAAAGGAAAACAAAGACTGGCAGTCCTGAAAACCCAGTTAAGTCTGGATTCTGGACAGCGAGTCACTCATTTTCGTGCTCCTGTGGTCTGCATTGTTACTGCAGGAATCAGACTGAAACTCCAGGGAGCTGCAGTTCTGAAGCTTAGGTGCATAGAACCTCAGGGTTCCTTTTCTACTGAACATTTTTCACATCAGTAAGCCAGGAGTATATCTTCTGCTTTAACTTATTTGTATTTTTTTTTTTCTTTAAATTGTGGAAATACGCTTTGAGACGACTAAGAATCACTGATTTCGTGATTCTAGGGAGTGTGAGCATGGCTTTCAAAGTTCACCCCAAGTGTCTGCGTCTCTCTGTATTTACTTCATTCACAGCGGCTGTTTTTTAAAGCTACAAGAACATGACTGTAGAGTGATATTTTCTAAGCACTCATTCTGAGCATTCGTGTAAAGTTTTATTCAATTAGTCAAACTAACATGCTTTTATTTCTCTTACTAGTTCAAGATTTGTTGATTTTGAAGGAAAGGTATATATTTAGTCTAAATTAATTCACTTTTATTTCAGGATAACAAAGAACAAGTTACAAAATATTTCTTGGAAAGGAAAGTCATCGGTTTTGCTGGGTTAAGAGGCACGGCTTACCTGCATGACTGACCATTTATTCACCTCTGCGTATGGGTGTCAGGCCGTGGAAGGTGCCTGCCATATGGGGCACATGAGTACCTGAGCAAAACTAAGATTATAAGACTAATAATAAAAAACCAGGGAAGACAGTTGAGAAACAACCATGAGCCTTGCCCCACAGACATCAGTTATATAAAACCCAAGCTCCCGTTCACCCTTCCCAACATCCTAAAACACTGATCTCTAGACTGTGTTTTCACCTTGAAACCATCCTTGCCCTTTCTTTCCAATGATTCTCTTGCCATGTGGCTTGTTTTTCTCGAATTCACAGGATGTACAGGTTCTGTATTTTTATATGACTGGTTCCTTATCATTCTGATTTAACTTCAGCAGAGAATGGAGGAGGAAGCACACAGTGCAACCTCAGCATCTAGGAGGCTGATGCAGGAGGATCACTGTGACTTTAAGCTTGGTCTATAAAGCTACAGAGTGAGAACCTTTCTTAAATAACAAACAAATAAGCAACATCAAAACCAACCAAGCAACCAAAATATAGGTTCTGGGGAGATGGTTCAGTGGGCAAAGTGCTTAAGCAGAAGGACCTGAGTTTGAATTCCATAATATACATAGTAAAGCCAGACTCTACCACTTATTAGCTAGTTTAACCTAAATGGCAAGCTCCAGGTTCAGTGAGAGACTATCTCAAAAACTAAGGTGGATAAATCAGGACTGCAGAGGCACTCAGCTTTCTGCACTAAATGACTACCAGGTTCTTCCCCTCTCAGGTTCAGATAGCTACATAAGCCAGCCCCAAAATCCTCCTTGTAACATGCAAGAAAGATAATAAAATAAAATGAGGGCCAGTGAGATGACTCAGCCTGTAAAGGTGCCACCAACCCCAATGACCTGAGTTTGATCCTCAGGACCCACCTGGTAGAAAGCAAGAGCCAACTTTTGCAAATTGTTCCCCGACACAGACTAAATAAATAAATAAATAAATAAGATATTAAAAAAATAAGGCAGAGTTCTAGAGAATGACCTCTGTCCTCTACATACTTATGATTAGGTAGGTGCACCTGTGTACACATGGGCATATATGTATACACACCACATACACGTGCATACATACAAGCACCACACACACACACACACACACACACACACACATGCAATTCACCTCACTCTTCTTCACCTAAACAGCTCTTCTCTCTCCTTTGCTCTTTCAGTTCAATAGAGACTTTCAAGGAACTAAAACTATCTTTGGAATCTGATGACACAAACTTACTGATCAGGCCCAATTCTTGGTCACAGCTTTCAGAAAAAGCTGCTCAGAAGAAGGTAGGACTATCCTCCAAAAACATCCACCCAAAGTTCTACCTTTTGGTGGAATTTATTATTTATATCATTATTCTCACTGCATTTAATATCCTGCTTTTTGCAGTCCAGATAGGGACTCTGGGGGACCTTGCGAACTGTCAGGTGAGTGTGGTCAGGCAGACTGTGCACCACTCGGCACTACTTAGAAATTTGGGTTACCTTATACTCCCCGAATCTGTGTAGAGTGTGCAATCTCTTCAGAAGACCTTTTGAGGTCTTGCTTTTAAGATTTTTAAGGTTAAGAGGGAATGTTGCAACTGTAGTTAACAATACTGTATTTTACATTGAAAGCAGAAATCAAGTTAAATATTCTCTACACACACAGGTGCACACACAAGTGCACAAACAAGGGCACGCACAGTTGCACGCACAGGTGAGAACAGAAGGAAGCTTTTGGAGTTGATGAGTGTGTTAACTTCCTTGACCATGATGTTGGTTCCAGTGGAGCACACGTATGTCCAAACTCACCAACTTGTATACACTGTAGTTTCAGCTAAAAAGTGGATTTGCTTTGTCTTTAGAATTACTGAGCCTGGAGAGATGGCTTGGTGGTCAAGAGCACTGGCTGTTCTGGAGGACAGAGGGTTTGATTCCTAACACTATATGGCATCTCACAACCCTCTGTAACTCCAATTCCAGGAAACAGATATCCTCTTCCATCCTCTGCTGGACCCATGTGTCGTACATTCACTTGTCTGTCTGTCTGCCTGTCTGTCTGTTTTGTTCTACATGTGTGTGCGTGCGTGCTTTATTATGGCTGTTTTTCAAAGAACACAATTTCATTACTGTTATCTCCTTCCCATCCAATGCTCAGTGCCCCTTTCCCATGCTTTCTGGGCTAGGTGAGAACTTGGAGCAATTCTGTTCCCTTAGCCTCCCAAGCACTGGATTACAGGCATTGTGTTGTGCCTGTCCAGAGCAGAACTTTAAAACACAAGAATAGAGACATGTTTCTTTAGGGAAGGGAGAAGGAAGGAGGGGACAGGGGAAAAAGATGAAGGGAGAGGAAGAGGGGAGAAGGGAGAAGGGAGAAGGGAGAAGGGAGAAGGGAGAAGGGAGAAGGGAGAAGGGAGAAGGGAGAAGGGAGAGGGGAGAGGGGAGAGGGGAGAGGGGAGAGGGGAGAAGGGAGAGGGGAGAAGGGAGAACCAGTTTTGTATGTGGTTTCACACAGATCACATTCCTTGAAAATCCAACAGCACTGCTAGAATATCGCATGCAGCTCTTTTCTCGGGGTTTTCTTTCTTATCTTGAAATATTTGAAGTTCTTTGGGAAGACATCCCATAAGGTCTTCTGTAATGGCTCTTTCTGTAACACAGGATTTGCCTTAAACTTGTGGTAATCATCCTGTTTTTGCCACCAATGCTAAGATTACATATGAGAGACACTACAGGCAGCCTACGATATGTGGTAACTGCCCCAGGTCATGATCTTCCTAGTGAATACGTACAAAAAGAAATGGAAAAGAGTGGTTAATTTAGACCAGTCACTTTTTGTCAAAAGATGTCTACTCTAACACTGCAATTAAGCTCTCTTGATAAGGAAAAATAGAAGAAGAGTAACGTTCTCTGGCCTCGGCTTTGTCTTCTTTTCTCCCCTACCATCCTCTTCTGAATTTTTAGTTCTGCCTCAGTTTCCCTTGGTGTTCCTATTCTCCTGGTTTGCTGAAAGGTCTCTGTGTATATGAGGAATTTCCTGAACTCTTCAGGCAGGAATAAGATCCGACTTCCTGAGTGGAAACTTTGCAAAAGTGGAAGACCCACGATGTGTACAGTAAGTAAAACCCAGAGAAAAGGAGTTGAGTCGGCGAGGAAGCACACTCCTGACTGCATCCCTGTCTCCTCTCAAGAGTCACTAAAGAGTCAGTCTGAGTTCTGTGGGTTTCATTGGCTTCCTTTGGATAAAGCCTGGAGCGTCGAGGATCGGAGGAGGGGGAGTCTAACAACGTGATTCTTAAAACGTTCTCCGTGGCTGAGACAGGGGAGCTGGGTTTTATTGTAGAACCCTGTCCTCCAAGGCTCCTATTTTTCATTGTCTTTCGTAGCTGGGGAACAAAATGTGGAGATGGAATGGCAACGGCAGGTGAGTGCTTTCTTCCTCTCCGTAATTATAAGACTTGGCAAAGGGTTCCTCATCTTTTCTGGAAGGATCTCTCCTTAGTCCTGAAATAAGAAAAGAGGATCTCGGACATTTTTTAAACTGAGGTCTCCTACCCTACACTGTTCATACCCCTTGTTGGGGTGTCTGTGAAAGTGCAGGTTAATTAGAATACCCCTGTAAAAGATCGCTCTTTGTTTTCTTAATTTTTGACAGATATTTAGATGAAAATAACAAGTCTAGAAAGGATCTTAAATTTTCTAAGGATAAGCAGAAAGCTCTAATTTCTGACTGGTGGGGATGTAGCTCAGTGGTAGAGCGCATGCTTAGCATGCATGAGGTCCTGGGTTCGATCCCCAGCATCTCCAGGTTTTTGGTGGGGATCCGTGGAGAAGGCGTGTAAACCTTTTTAGAATTCCAATTCTCTTTTTTAGTCTGCTTCGGGCTATGCACAGAGTGACGTGGTGATTCCTACTAATTTGTTATTGCTGTTCGCAAACGCACTGGTTTAGTTAACCGGCTATATTAGGAGCTGTAGTTGCACCAAACTTGGGGACGCTTTTGTGGCTCCAATGTGGGTTCAGAGAAGATGCTTATCTTCACCTCTGAATGCAGAGGGGTGATGTTCTTTCGCTTCTCCCCACTCCTCACACTGAAAAACCCAGCACTTTATAAAAGCTAGCGATTGATTTTGTAGCACTACTGTAAGGGGCTTTGTCTAGTGGGCCGTTTGTCTAGGAGGTATTCCTCATTTGAACTTTTGCTTCTACTTCCAACTTGCGACACTGATATTAACAAGTAAAAGGAGTTTAGAAAAGTTTTCCAGTGGTTTTATTCCGTCCGCTGCCCCACCTCACTCCGTCCCCAACCAAGCCCAGAGCAACCATCTTTGTCGCATTCTGCCGGGTTACAGATGAATCAAGAGCTTTTAAACTCCAGGGTGTAGGGGTGGTGTAGGGTTACTAGGCTGGGGTATGGATTAGTTGAGTTCTTGAAGAGAACAATAGATTGCTGCTCTTCCTTCTGTCTGACCATAGCACTTTGACCAGTTATAGTAGAGTCTTGTGCTGAACCAACTTGGGCCTAAATGAAAGAAGACATAAAGGTGTGAGTCTTAGGCTGGGCTTGGTAATCCTTCTGCTTAAATCACGCCGTGCTGCCAGCTACTGACCAATATTATAAGTCTGAGAAGTGCAACCCTAAGGTACTAAGGTACTGAGATCCAAGAACACTTTAAATAGTTAACTCAAAAATAGCCACGGCGTTTATCAGCTTTCAAGGGCACAGGCTAAGAGTCCAGAGACCTTTTCTTCACCAGGGCCTGTCATTTCTGGTGAGCTCCACCATCCTTCCGTAGTCTAACCAGAACCTGCTAGATACAAGACTTCTACTCTTCAGTTTTAGGGCTTGGGTGTTGTTGTTGTTTTGTTCACTATTGGTGTTGTTTGTTTTATTGGTGGAGATGGGGGCGATCACATCCAGTGCACACTAGGCAATCACCCCATCTCTGACCTCTTAGCTATATTCCCAAGTTTCTTTTTACTTTTTATTTTGAATCAAGTTCTCACTAATTTGCTCAGGCTAGCCTCCAACTTTGGGTTAACTCCAAGTACCTGGAATGACAGCTCTCGCCACCATTCCTGGTTTGGTAACTAGCCCAGGTTGTGGTTACTCCTTTCCCACCTTTTATTCCACACTTCGCCTTCCTTTGATGTCACTTCCCGGCCACCAGCAGAATGCGACTGTGACTGCCAATCATGGTTGTCAACTTGACTGCATATATCTCAACTAAAACACAAACTGTTGGGTACTGTTGGGAGAGATTTTCTTAATCAGATTATCTGAACCATGAAGACCCATGACAAATCTGGGTGGCACCTTCTGGTGGCACTCCAGATAAAAGGACTCTGAAGATAGAAACTCTGCTTTGTCCTTGCTTGCCTTCACACTCTCTGGCAAGTCTATCTGACCTGTTGCTGAGCTATTCCTTTGCTGGTATTAGAACCAACTTCTTTGGGATTCCAATGTAGACTAAAGACCAGCTGTTCTTCAGGTATCCTCCAGGACTCCAGCACCAGATTGGAATAGCCAAGGCATCCCTCATGAACTGAACAACTACCAGATTTTGGACCTTTTCGACTTGAGAGAGCCATTATTCACACACACACACACACACACACACACACACACACACACACACACACTTTATCACTTCTAGTCTTTTAAAGAACCCTTAATATAATGGCCAATGTGATCAACAGTTTTCTTTGTCTTATCAATTTTTAAAAACATACAAGAAAGACCCTCTGAAATTTAGCTACAGAGCCACTCTGCCTACCGGTGATGCTTGGTGTCTGAACCCAGGATTCCAAACAGAACCATCTAGGCTGAGAATCCTAGAGCCAGTTTTCCAACATTCCTCTCCCTGCTTTCAGCTACCCCACAGATGAACCTGTGCTGCAGGAACAAATAGAGCTGGACCACAAACTCTACTTAAGAGACCCCCAGAGCCAGCCAGTGTCTCCATCCCCCATTCCCCATGGCTTGCCTACTGACCACCACAACCACTGAGCAGACTCGGGACTTCTAGTTCCCATCAGAGCTGCTCTACTTAAGAGACCCCCAGAGCCAGCCAGTGTCTCCATCCCCCATTCCCCACGGCTTGCCTACTGACCACCACAACCACTGAGCAGATCCGGGACTTCTAGTTCCCATCAGAACTGCAGGCAGGGAATTCTAGAGGTAGTTCATCCTTCTCCACCCACAGTCAATGATTTCACCCACTGCTGGGCCTGGACCTCTTGGATCTAGACCTTTCTTAAGAGAGCCTTAGAGTGAGTCCTCTTCCCATACCTGCTCATCTCTCACTCACCCCACTCACTAGTCTTGGCTGCCAACTTGACTACATTTGGAATTAATGAAAACTCAAGCAGCTGGGCACTCTGTTCGTCCTGTTCCTCCAGAGAACCCTGAGGAATAGCACTGTATTAGGCCTAGGCATGGTGACATGTGCCATTAATCCCAGCACCCGGACAGAGGCAGGCAAATCTCTGTGAGTTTAAGGCCAGTGTGGTTTGCAGTCAGAGCTATACACTGAGACGATATCTTAAAAACAAACAAACAAAATTAAAAATTCATTCACTGCCATTGTTCCAACATATAGGCATTTCTCTGGACACCTACTCTTATATCTAGAGGTTGCATTTTATTTCTATAATCTCTCTTAATAAATTCTCCTTCTTCATGAATGAGTCAAAATCCTAGTTTCACCTTAGTGGGAGTACTAAAGGGGGTCTCCTATGTGGGCATTATCAGAAAGTTTTGCCTGCAAGTTTCTTTCTTTCTCAGCCTGGCTGAGATACCATTGGCCACTAAAATAGTTACAGACACACAAGCAATCTCTAGAAATATTTTAAGATCAAAGAGAGAGAGAAGTGATCAAAAAATATAAGCTCTCCTCCTCCTCCTGTAATAAAAAGTTATATTGACAAGAAGTATCAGAGGCACCAGGAGTGGGGATGAAGTCTGAGATGAAACCCTTTGCTGGCCTGGGACACTCTGAGTTCTTTCAGCAACTTCCACTCAGGTGAAGCCTGGATGGCCATGGACTCTAGCCTTCTGAGACTGTAAGTTCTAAATAAACTTTCTTCTGTAAGATGTCTTGGTAATGGATGTCTTAGCACAGCAACAAAAAGTAGCTAAGAGAGGCTCCCAGGAAGTCTGCTTTGGAAATGCACAAGATGGCACTTGGTCTTCAGTTGCTTCAGATCTCCTTCAGCCCTGTACACTTGTTCTTTGGAAGTAGAATTAGGTACAGAAGACCAATTATTAGGTGTCGATTTATTGTTTATTTGGGGATTTACTTAAAGCACTGCTTGCACTGTGTATTTGCCAAGCATGACTTTCACTTGCTATGTGGGACAGAATGACCTGGAGAAATATCCAAAACAATGGGCTGACCACCACGTACATGACTAAAACCTTGCTTGTTTGCCCACCTCATCTTGTGGTTTTAGAGTCTAAAATGAGAAAGCCAACTGGATCTGGATGGAGGCTTTTTAGGACTGTCTTGGCTTTGGTCTCCCAGGGACATCTCCCCTCTTCCACTCTCTTTGGTGTCAGAGTGCTTATTCCTGAAAGACTCCAACCACATTTCCTCAGCAAGAAACAAAGCGCTCCAGTGTCTGTCCAGCTCTCAGATGCTGTTTGAGCAGCTAAATTATTCACACACAAAAGAATAAAATTAGATCTCACGCAACCAGTAAAAATGAACTAAAAAACAATCATAGACCTACATTCAAGAATTAGAGATGATTGATAGCCCAGAGATGCTCGGAAGTTACACATAAAGTTGTATATTAATAATACACATTTTGTACAAATACTCGAGCGCCCGCTGATTTTTGGCACCGGCGGGGTCTTGGAACCAACCCCTCTGTAAAACACTAAGCATTGCATTCAGCTTCTCCAGGATTTAGCTTCTCCAAGAGAGAGTCCATGGGGAGCAACCACAAAAATGAGGAAAGCAGAGCAGGTAAGGAGCAGTTCCGGGACTCCTGACGCCTTCCCAAGGCAGTAGGTAACCTCATCCTAACCCAGGTCTTGCTACTCATCCCAGCACCTTCCTAAGAGTCACAGGACAGCGATGGACACTGGGGTTTGCATCTTAGAAGAATGGAGAAAGGCCTCCCGCTCTGCAGCCTTTTGCAATTGAGTCAACTCTGTTTGAAAACAAAGCGATGGGTTTTGTTTTTCAAAACTCAAAAGTACAATTTTCTATCCTGCCAGTAATGCCATTGATTTTAGTAAAGATTGTGACTAGTATGTTTTGATACTAGCGCTTAATGAACATCCACGCACTGGCGATTTGAATTACCACTACTGGAAACAGGTCCAGCGTCTCTTGGCGCAAATAGTCCTCATGGAATCCCTTCCGGTCCCTGGCTTCTTCGCTTTCGGAGACTCGCTCGGTACATTTTCCAAATAGTCGAGTGTGTTCAAGTGTTATTGGCCTGAAAGGAGTCCTTTTGTTTTGGCCACAGTGTCTATCTATCTATCTGAACAGTTACATGCACAATAATTCTAAATGACAAAACAGCTCACCCAGTCAACTCCAATTTGATCCAAAACTAGAAAGGGTCTTTCAGGTGGCTCCGTGGCTTAGTTGGCTAAAGCGCCTGTCTCGTAAACAGGAGATCCTGGGTTCGAGTCCCAGTGGGGCCTGGCCGCTGTGTCTTTTCCTTTTCTTTTTTTTTTAAACCAGCCCACTCTAACAAATTCTTAGCCTGAATTCACTTTTAGTTCTATTATTTGGAAGTTCAGTCTCTTCAATCACTATTTCCGCTTCCTCCAAGACAACTACTTCAAGCTTTCTAATAATCTAGCACAGGGCTAAGAGAATTTCTAACAGAAATTTGAAAGTGTTTCAATTTAATCCATATAAAATATTCTACTGAGTTCTCAAACTCTAAGCAGTCTTACTTAAACCACAATGGATGAAAAAATACTCGGAGCTTACTGGACACTTTTCAAGTTGCATTTTGTGTCCTTACTCCTACATGTTATATCTACAGGAATGCTCACTTAAAGTAAGCATTACTTCTGAAGCATTCTGTGCACACCCGCAGAGAATGGAAAAGAAGCAGTCTGCTCACATCTCACAGCTATAAAATAGTGAGGCTAGAATTTAAGCCTAATATTCCTCCTGATCATACCACATCATCCTGTTCATAAAAGCAGCATCCAGTACAGCTTGGAAAGATTATGTTTAAAACTATATGACACACAGGTTGATCAGATAGCCCTTTCTTGTCTGTAAGTGTGCTCACATGCTCAGAAACATGGACACAGTTTTGCATGTCTTATGAAGTGTTCACTGTTTCTTTAAATTCTTTAAATTAAGTGTTCAGTGTTTCTTTAAATTCTCACATGTCCGTGAGACAAAGAAAAATTATCCTTGCCAATCATAAATCAAGAACCAGCCACTAGGGCTGGGAAGACAGGGTCTGGACTCGGTGTGAGGCTCTTGGTGGCCTCTGTCCTGATAAACAAAGTAAAAAATATTTTTCAAAATCACAAGTGAATATTGCAAAGATTTTAGTTGATTTAGGGAAACATATAACTTTGCTTTTGTTTGGCAGTGTTGAGCAGGAAACTGGGAGTCTCACAAGTGTGTGCTGAGCACTGGACACTGACCCTTTATCCTCAGCTGATATCAACTGGGTTATTAGAGGCGCATGTCTAGTCAAGGAAACCAGGGCTCTAGACAGGCATGTCACATCCACAAAGTTATATTTCTGGATGAGAGAGAGGTGATTAAGGTGGGTTCTGGAAAGAGTTCTGTGCAGTGCACAAGCTCTCTTACAGCTCAGCTTAGTGGAAGATACACATTGACCTATTTCAGTTGGTAATTATGGAGTTCAACTCGTTTATTCAAAAAATAAATAGCATTTACACCCATATGGCATATGGAAAGGTAAGTGATCTTTGTGCCCAAAGGAGATAAAAGCTCACTTGGGAGGAAATGGGTAGTTACATAAGTTACATAATAACAAACATAAACAAAACCTTGGGGCGGTGATAAAGGGAAGTCTGGTGTTTAGGAGAACATATAGAAGGGATTTTCTATAATCAGCTTTTTTTCTTTGAATGTGAAGTTTCCCCTACAGACTCCTGTACATGGTCTCCAAGTGGCAACCTTTTCTAAGGAGGGGCTGTGATGGAGGAAGCAGGTCACTAAAGCCGAATGGTGAGGTTCTTAGCCCAGCTACGCTTCCTGACCTGCTGAAGGGTGAGCAAACAGCTGTCACAGGTTCCCACTGTCCTGCCTTCTCTGTCACTGGGAACCAAAACTGCCTTTCTTCTGTTTCGTATCAGGAGTTTGTTCACAGCAGTATGAAAATAACTAACACACTAGAGACATCAGAGAAGGGTATGCCTCAGCTGCAAAGAAAGCAGTGGAGGAAGAAAAAGCAGAATGTGAAGTGATGCAGTTAAAGGGAGTCAGGCAACACGTGTGGGATTGAAACAGACTCTGCTAGAGCAAGAACGTATGACAGACACAAAGGACAAGGAAAAGGAGTGCAGAAGAGAAAGACATCACCGCACCAGGCTCTTATAGGACATTTCAGTCTATGTCAAGAGCAGCCAAGCAGACGTGAATACACACTCATTTCAAACTATCACCAGCCAGGCAAAATACTGTTACATTTGAGATTTGTTTCTCTAAGTTTCCCTTTTCTCTGTTTCCAGAGATCTGCCTGCCTCTTCCTCCTGAATGCAGGGATCTGCCTGCATTTGTATCTTTATATCTGCCTATCTTTGTATCTTTTAGGTAATCGGGCTCCTAGTGTAGTTGCCTCTGTTCCTTTAGATCTGTGAAGCTCCTTATACAATTCACGTTGCATCCTTATATTTTTACATAGTTGAGAAATTATGTATTTTCAAACTCATGTTTTTTAGAGTTCTTTCCCACAGCCTTACGGGCTGTCCTGAAGATCCTGGCGTTCACGATTTTGCTAGAGACATAGACACAGCCTCCACTCCTGGACTTGGGCTACTTCTAATTACCATGGATCATTTACATTAACCATAGGGATATTCCTTGAAGAAGGAATGTAAAAATATGTGCATTATTATACAAACAAGCTTTACGCCTACAGCAGCTGTAGACATTTGTGGAGGCCCATGCCCTGTTGGTCCTATTCCAGGGCTGGGAACCCTGTCATTCCACCCCTTCCAAGGCCATGCTGGACTCAACAAGGAGGGAAAACACATCTTATATTTTTAAATCTGTATTCTTATATATATTCTTATATAAGTGGACACCTTATGTATTCTTACATAAGTAGACACCTTGGTCACTTGCCTGGTTCCAAAATTCCAGAGGAAACGGCAGTGGTTCTTTGTTGTGTTGTATCTGAAGAGTGAAGGACGCTGGGATATTTCATAGCTCTGAGACCCCCGCAAAGGCTTCTAGCAGACTTGGTCAGCACCTGCCCTTCCTTTTGCCTGTACCTCCCGGTGTCAGGGATGAGACAACAGCAGCAGGACAGCTGCTGAAGAGATTTAGGTGTAGAAGGGAGGATGAGGCTGAGTGGAATGAACCCACATGTTGTCATGAAATGAAGAGAACAGAACATGTCACTCACAGAATGTGTCACTCACACATTTCCTCGCACTTGGACACAGCACATTTGTCTGGAAAGGTAGAGGTGGTCTTGTGCTAACCCTGTGCTTTGGTCGGGAAGTGGACTGTCCTCTGCAGGTTCAGTGTTGGCTACTTAGTCCCCAGAATGGTGTTGGGTTGCAGGAACTTTTAAGAGGTGAGAAATAGTACAAACATAAGCTCTTTGGTTTTTATATGAATCCTGAGGAGACTACCACACCCGAGCAGTATGCTATGGTTTGCAAATATTTTTCTGCATTCTGTGTATTGTGTTTTCATTGTGCTCAGTGCTTCCTTTGCTGTGTAGCTACTTTTGTGTTCTGTGTAATCCTGCTTCTCTGTTTCTGTCATTTCATTGCAAACTAATGTCATGGAGCTTTCCCATGTTTTCTTCTAATAGTTTCACAGTTTCAGGTTTTACAATCAATGATTTTCAATTTAAGATAGTTAGCTTGCAAAGAACTCAGATTTCCTGAGCCTTCCCCTTTTGCACTGATTAGTAGATTTTAGGAGATTGTGAGGTACGTCTCTCACCAGTGGGATGAGACACACTCACCTCCATGTTACGGGAAAAGATGGATGGTGTCTTGCTCAGAGGTATCGGATCCCTTGGAACTGTAGTTACAGAAGACAGTTGTGAGCCACTGACTTGGGTGCAGGGAGCCAAACTCAGGTCCTCTGGAATGGGTGACAGTGCCTTTAACCTCTGAGCAATCTCTCCAACCCTAAACAACTATTTTTCACCAACATTTTTCTTTTCTTTCTTTCTTTTCTTTCTTTCTTTCTTTCTTTTCTTTTTTTTTTTTTTGGAGAATCTTGCCTGGATATAAGACATCAGACTCTGGCTTAACCCAAAAATATAATGATTATCTGAAGTCAAGAGAGATGGAGCTGTTACTTTAACTTACAACCAAATGATGGTTAAATGGGAAAGCTCCACTGCAGGCCTTGGGCTATCTGACAGTATTTTTAGCCTTTTGCTTGGTTAGAGAACTAGTGCCCTATTTGTACACACAGAGGATCTGCCTGCTGCTCACAAAGCTGTCAGGTCAGGCAGAGAGGAGGGCAGTACATGGTTAAGGGAGCTTAAGGTGATTGATGTGAGATAATGTGACTGGACTTGCAGCACCTAGAACAGCGACAGTCACTCAAGTTGTAAGCAGTTAATCAGCCTGTGGGAAGTTCAACGGAAGGCAGCTGGTCTTCCTAGGAACTGTTGCTCATATCTCTTTTCCTCTTCCTTCTTCCTTCCCTCCCTCCCTCTTTCTCTTCCCTCTTTTTTGTTGATGCTGACTTGGTGATGGAACTCAGGTCCTTGCATATTCTCGGTGAATTCTCTGCCATGGAGCTCTGCGTCCAACTCCAGAGTTTTCTAAATTACCCTTTCAGACACTACACTATCACTACGTAGAAACACTATCATCTGGTTAAAGCACATTTCATGTTCCTCACCTTCATTGAGTTCATAAGTTCAAACAGTTTCTCTGTGGAGTATTTTGGATTTTCTCTATGTAAAATCATCTCATTAGCAAAGCCGGATCATTTCTTTTCCTTTTTTTTTTCCTTTTTTTCTTTCTTTCTTTTTCTTTTTCCTTTTTGTCAACATTGTGGTACTAGGGATTGAAAAACAATTTTATTTCTTTCTTTTCTTCCTAACAGGATTTTTTAAAAATTATTTTTCCCTCTTGTCTGACTCCTAGAGGCTGAGACTTCTGTTATTATGTTAAACAGAATTGGTGAGAGAAAGCTCATGCCTTGATCTTGACATAGAGAAAAGTCTTTTAAGCTTTCCTCATTGAGTGTGACATTCACAAAGGGTGTGTCATCTATAGCTTTTACTGTGTTTAAGCTCATTTCTGCGAAATCTGTAATGTGTTGAGAAGTGCTTGTCTGTTTTTTAATCATGCAAGGACATTGTGGTGGTTTGAATATGCTTGGTCTACAGGGAGTGGTACTGTTAGGAAGGATGGCCTTGTTGAAATAGGTATGGCCTTGTTGGAGGAAGTGGGTCATTCTGGGGGTGGGCTTTGGAGGTCTCCTCCTATGCTCAGGCTCTGCCCATTTCGGAAGAGAGCTTCCTCCTGGCTGCCTGAGGATGCCAGTCTCTCCTGGTTGCCTTCGAACTCTCAGCTCCTTCTCCAGCACCATGTCTGCCTGGGTGCTGCCACGTTTCCTGCTATGATGATAATGAACAAAACCTCTGAATCTGTAAGCCAGAAGGTAAATGTTTGCCTTTATAAGGGTTGCCCTGGTTATGGTGTCTCTTCATAGCAATGGAAACCCAAACTAACACAGACATTGAATTCCATCGAGTGATTTTGCTTGCTTATATTGAGATGATTGTAAGATCTGCTTTCACTTCTTCAGGAAATTAGCTACCAATAATTTGTCTAGACATCTGTTCCTGGCATCTTCTTTGAAAAGCTGGTCACATCCTAAATCCTGACCTGGGTTTCTCTGAGCAAAGTACCAAAATTCATACCAAATAATGTTAAACACACAAGAAGACTGTATTCCAAGGTACTGCAATAAGAGAGAGAAATTGAATTTCGTGCCCACTCTAACAGGAGCAGCCGGGATTCACAGCCAATGGGAGGGTAAGGGCTATTGGACAGAAGATTCCCAAGATGATTCTGAGTTGGTACCAAGGTTAGAGAAGGAGAGGCCTGCTTAGATGCCAGCAGCAGTTGGCCCTGGACTAGCTTAGCTGCGTTCTTATTGAAATTTGGCTGAAGATGACGAGACTTAGTTGAGAAGAGGGCTCTAAGAAGCCTAATTAAAGTTTGGCCAAGATGACATCCTTGTAACCATGCTGTTCTCAAGGGACTCATTCAAGTTCCCAAAGGAACAGGCAACTCTTGGGCAGGTGAGGCAGCAAGAGAAGCATCTCCGTGTGTTCTCAGGCTCTCTGTGGTTGTTCTGCACCATATGAAGTTGGGGCTTTTCTATCATATTACTTTGAAGACTTTTTGATACAGTCTGAGTTGTTAGATTTGAACTAGGACAGTGAACACTGAATAGATAGTATGGTAAGAATCTCACCACTAAGTTATCTTTTAACTTTGAAAATGGACCCTTCTGTTTCTACCATTTCATAGAGTTCCAGGCAGATGTTTGCATCTTTGGAATCTGTTTGAAGAGTCACTTTGTTAGGTAGGAAAGCAGAAGCTGGGGGTCCCTCAGAAAACCACAGGCTGGATGCATTGGTTGCAAGAGTGCCTGGGATTATAAGCATCATGCATGGCAAGGGATAAAGGGATGCTGTTAGGATTCAGAAAAGGAAGTTCTTTAAGGGACAGCTCATCTGAATAGCATCAGTGAAGACAGGGCCACTTCTGCACCTCCACTAAGGCAACAACATGAGAAAAAGATCATTCCCTCCTCCAGTTAAAGCAATACCAGAGCAGGCCACACAAAGTAAGTACAAGCATGGCAGGGGTCCTGGCGATTTGTTTTTACAGGGTTAGCAAACAATTTGTTACAGTTTTTCTGTGTAACCAGTGGTAACTCATAACCCCAGCTAATGTAGTATTTATGGATTAATGGGCAATTGGACTCTGAAATAGGACTCAACTTGCTTTCCCATTATGTATGAAAAAATTAAAACATAAAAGAAAAGCATGTGAAAAAAAGATCACCAGTTTTAAAGTTTGCAATTGTGATGGCCCATTGCTTGTAATCTTAGACTCTGGGAAATGGAGGCCAGAGCAGCCTACAGAAAACCTTGTCTCAAAAAACAAAACAGAACAGAACAAAATAAACAAAATAAACAAAATAAACAAAAGCCTACACACTCAGGTGATATTTGGTTTTTCCTAATTTAGCTCTTATCCTGCTGAAGGAATTCTTTCCTCCCCCTCCCCCAAGAGGCTCTATCAGCTCATTCCTAGTTTACATTGCAGGTTCAGGTTATTGTTTCTTCAGGAGAGTTATTTGTTGAGGGATGCTGCGAGGTATTTGTTTAGAAGGGATGCTATGGCAGCAGCATCTTCAGCTGTGGAACCCGGGAGAGGTTCAGTTTCAGGGTCTGGTGTGTGTGGCCAACACAGCTCCTGTCGTGGCTCCAGCCGGTGGGAATTTTTGTTTTGTTTTGTTTTTTCGTGGGGACAGGAAAAAGACAAAGAGAAACATGAGGGAGCAGGGTTGAGTAGGGCAGGGCAGTCTGAAGAAGAAGGTTTTTCTGCCAGGGAAGGATTTTTTTTCTCCAGGGCTTTTTATCACTGTGTTTGTGTTTTGAGAGTCAACTGTCACCTAAAGTAGAGGAACAAGTTTTTCCACGTCTAGACCTCAAGCTAGAAATTAAAAGGTCCTTTATAAAAGAGCCTTTGAAGGTCCCACCGAGATTTGAACTCAGATTGCTGGATTCAAAGTCCAGAGTGCTAACCATTACACCATGGGACCCACAAAAAATAATGAATATGTAACCACAGTTGTGGAACTTTCTATGAACTGTAAGGTCAAGCTTCAATTTTGACAGGGATTTTTTTGAGGGGAAGGTAACACACTAATTAATGAGAGAGGTTAATTAATTAATTAAAGAGAAATTGCTATCTTTCTCTTACACAGTTTAGGGCCCGTGTAAGACAAAGGATAGACAGACACCAACATAGAGTTAGATACAGCCAAGTGTGATGTTTGGGGATAAAACTGGAACAAAGATTTCCTGAGTCTCAGGTGATTTGCATTATAGTACACTTATGCAAATTTTACAAAAACATATTTTATTTAGAGTGACCTCCACTAAAGCTATGGAAAAGGCTCCTCTGATGAGAAATTTTGACACTTAATTTAACACTCGATAAATATCATTCTAGGATGTAATTTGACCATGAATATAATAATAATCTCCCTGTGCTGGAGGGATGGCTCATCAGTTAAAAATACTGGCAGCTCATTCGGAGGATCCGGGGTTCAGGTCCCAGCCCATATCAGGCAGCTCCCTACCCACCTAAAAACTCCAGAACCAGGGGACCTGACACCCTCTGGTATCCTAGGGCACTGGCACACATATGATAACATTCAGACAAGCAGACTGGCACACACACACACACACACACACACACACACACACGAACACACAGAAATCAAAAACTGAATTTAAACTTAATTTAAGCTGTTTTTTCCCTTAAAAATGTCCAGAAATATTTTCATAGTTATGTCTAAGAATAGTCATTGTGGTCCTACAAACTTGGATTAATGCAGGTCTAGTTAACTGCCACTAAATAGAATGTGACAGTTGTGTGTGCTACCTGATGACTTGGAAGTTTGGGAAACAGGGGTTTAAGTTTAAACAAACGAGACTCTGTTGTCGTTGAAGTGTTCTGTACAATGTGCAGGATTCCTGGGGGTGGCTGTGTCTGCCACAGGTGATTGATTCAATGCTGCAGATCCAGAGCCCAATTACAGTTTATCCTGAGCTATCTACAGCCCTCTAAATAGCTATTGCTTGCACACCTATGTCGTGGACTAACAGATGAAAACCAACTGGAATCTATTAACTTACTAAAACCTTATTTCGACAAACTGAAGGACGCTCTCAGACAGCATCTGGGGCCTGTAGCTCACATTTCTCCATTTGGCTGTGACCCACCTTCCTGATGTTTCTGCAGATGCATTTGAAAAGTGCCCTGACCTATAACTTTCTTTGTTCTGTTACTATATTCATGAAATTACACTGTTCATCATTGGAACATGGACTTTATGGTAACCTAAATACTGTGTTCCAGGGTTATGATCACTCGTAATTAACTTCAGAATAAATTATCTTAGTGTTTTTAGGGTGAGAGGTAGGATTTGTTCTTTCATTTCTTGTCAATAATAGCATTACATCTTGTAAGTCATAATATGCGAAATATATATTCACTTAAAAATAGGTTGGAAAGATACACATCAAATTCTTGGCTTCATCCTGGACATGAAGTAACTTTTCACCTTTTGCTGTGCTTGTGGTATTTGACTTTTGTAGTTTTTTGCTAGTATATATCAATATAGTAATTACAATAAAAAAATCTACAAAAGCCAAATATCCCTCAGTAAGAGACTTTCTTATAAGTCACGGTGAGTACATTATGCAGAGTGTGAAGGAGCCAGAAGAATGCGAAAGCTCAGGGCAACATATGAATAGTGGTCGGGAAAATGAAGGGGAAGGAAGCTCGGTCTCAGTCCTGAGATCTGCAGACTTGAACAAAATATTTAAATATAATTGAATTAGTGACCATTCAGTCCCAGGCCTCATAAGAATCTGTGTAAATGTTCCGATTATTCAAAACTTCTCAAATTAGAAATGCCAAAATATGAACAATCAAATAGAGACCAAAGAAGAAAGAAAAGGAGCGAGGAAAGAGAAATTCATCAACATTTCTCAGGCATCTTTGTCTACTGAGTACTCCTAAGACTATGAGGTAAGTCGGGGTGAGGAGGGGAAAGTGAGCCAACCGCAAGGCTAGAATGTGGGAGGAGTCTTGTGCTCTTGGCTTCTGGCTGACACTGGTGGTCTACAGCCCTTTCTTCTGGTTGGTTAGATAAATTCGGTCAAGGTCTGCCAGACTTGAACATCAAATACTTTTCCTGGAAGGGCACACTGCTGAGAGGAGGATTTTCCGGTAACCACAATAGTGATTCACGGACCCCCCCCCCCCCCAAGAACACTTGTCAGCCGAAGTAAAGCAAAGACAGAGGCACAGCTCTGGACTGCTACCTGCGGCACCGAAGAAATACTATTAACATTAATAGTATTTACTATTAATACTATTAATAATACTAGTAATAGTAATAATGCTATTAGTATTAATACTATTAATACTTTACTGACCTTGAATACTTGGCCTTATGTCCTAATGACCCAGTATGAAGCATATCTTATCAAAACATTTCACACCTAGATTTTCAGCATGAGGTTAAGAGAAAGAAATTCTCAGAAGGAAAGTGAGACAGTCTACATCAGTATTTGTTAACCTGTTGCTTGAGACTTGCTGGCAAACCTCTGTCTCCAAAAATACATTACAATTCATAACAGTAGCAAAATGACAGCTATGAAGCAGTAAAGACAATACTTTTATTTCTGAGGTCACCACAACGTGAGGAAGTGTATTAAAGGGTCACGCCATTAGGAAGGTTGAGAACCACTGGGCTAGAGCACAGCTGTGAGCGTCTGTGAGTCAGGGGAGTCACAAAAGTGTCTTAGCACCAACTGTATATCCCATTTTGATGCCTCCCAAATTACAACCCAAAATTCTAGGGTGGATACCTTGGATGGAATTACAATCTGATAAAATACAATTAGGAGCCTCTGTGGTTGCAAGTCCTTTTGCTGTAAATCCGTTTCTAATGAGGTTTCCTGAATGTGCAGGTTTGCAGCCAGGACAGAGAAAGGCCTTAAGCAAGTGTTAATTGTGGAATCCTTGATTCTTAGCTTGTGAGAGACTTTACCCAGACTCCTGGGTTAAAGTTTCCTTTCCTTTCTCAAGCTCCCTAATCTCAGTCTCTCTATCTTGCCTCTCATGCAGACTTTGTTAGTTTTCTGGAGCCATGCTTCCACAGACCAGTTTGTAGGGTGTGTAGGGTGAGCTTACTGATTTCCCTATCTGTAAATCACAAGAGTGGACTAGTTCTATAGTTCTTTTTCATCAGGAGAAGGGGAGGGAGAGAAGGGATGAGGACTGTGGGAGGGGATGAACGGGAGAAAGGCAATGTGCAGGATGTAAAGTCGATAAGTAAAATAATAATAGTAAAATAAACAAACAAACAAAATGACCATAATAAGTAAATAAACAAAGCAAAACAACCACAATAAATAAATAAATAAATAAATAAATAAATAAATAAAACAACCACAAAATATAAGCAAAAACCCAAACAAACAAACAAACAAGCAAAATAACAAAAGAAACAAAAGAGCATTGAGAAATAGCTGTGCACGCTGGTGCATGCCTGTAGCCCAAGCACTCGAAAGCTGAGGCGGTAAGACCTTAAATTTCAAGTTAGGTTGAGCTTTTTCATGTTTCAAAAGAGAGATGAGAAGATATCGGATTATGCTGTCTTCTGCTCAGTAGACCATACAGACACTCTTATGATTTGTGTCATGGGACTGAGAGGGAAATTCAAAATTATTTGAACCTACAAATACCACCAGGGCTTGAGTTGTTTTCCTTGGCTTTTGAGAGTTAGTTGTAGAGAATGAGTTGATGAATTTCTAATATTAGACCTTGTAGACCACAGTGTTTTTCTTTGCTTTACCTAAGAAAATGTGACAAGGCAAACTAGTTTGAGTGTAATATGTTTCTACAAGACTTTTTGCAAGAGATCAAATTTTGCAGGAATGCAGGTGATCTCCACTTTACGTAGCATACAGCACCAGGGACACCATAGGCAAAAACTCCAATTGAAGAGTATATGCCTTTTTTTAGTACATTGAATAAATATAAACCAGAATTTCAATCGTCGGGAAAATAATACTTTTAAAGAAACTTTTACTTTTGTTCATCATATCAGAATTATTCATAAAGATGAGATTAATCCCAGAGGTTGAAATTCTTTAAAGAACAGTTTAAGAGGTTGCTATCTATTTGGCATTTATTTTTATTCAGTGCCTACCAGACTTCGAAATACCAAAGAGTCAGAAAAGATTCTATGTAACACATGCTAATACCCAGTCTACTTAACTGACAATGGTGATCCACAGCAGGTCTGGCAATGCAGATAAATGGTAGAGTGCTTGTCTGGCATGTGCAAGACCTGCACTTTCATGGGAAGATCCACAAGTAGAAATGGCCAGATGTTTTTTAAGTCGGTAAAACTTACCCTAAATTTATAGTACTATGATGGGGATGTGGCTCGGTGGTAGAGTACTTGCCTGACATATAGGAGGCCCTGGGTTTATTACCCAGCAGTAACACACACACACACACACACACACACACACACACACACACACAGACGTGCACCACATTCAAGAGATAAAAAGAGTGTGAGAGAGAAACAGACATACAGACAGACAGACTATATTATTGCATTGGATGTGTTAGTAGCCTTGAAATTCTAAGCAGGGTAAAGAGGCTTCCATTAAACAAATTAGGGGCAATTTGAGCATCAGAACAATTAAGGGTAGAATAGATTTTAATCTAAGTCTATACTGACACTTAAAAAACAAACAAACAAAAACAGTTACAAGAGGAGAGACAGGAAGCTTTTTGTAGAAAATTTCCTGTTGTCTGTGTAGACAGAATTGTAAAGTGAGGGACCACCAGAGAGGAAGGTATTCCAACAAGCCCTTTGAATCCTAGAAGTCTGACACAGAGATTACACTGTTGGGCTTTGGTTTCACTTAGATTTGGATATGACCACACTCTGGTTTTTCGCTTTTGGAATAATAAGGTTTTTTTGGTTTTTGGTTTTTTTTTTTTTTTTTTTTTTTTAAACTTATTTTGATTTTACAGGAGCCAGTGGTTAAAGATACTTTGGAATTTTAAAAAGGCTTTGAATATTTTAAAGAGACTGAACTTTTAAAGCATTTTAATTTTTACAAAACTCTGTAACTTTTAAAATTTAAAGTATGTTCTATATTGTGGTGTTGCTATGAATATGGCATCTTGGGGACAACGAGAAGGGAAAGGTTATGGTTTAATGGTGATGTGTTTGCCTGTCAAGTTAACAAGGGGTCAATTGTGGTGGCTACAGATGTATTGGAAAGAGAGATCCTGAATAGACAAGTCTGTGGTGCATTTTCTTCTTTTTTCTTTCTTTTTTTAATCCCTCAGAACTGTTGTTTTTCTTTTTTCTTCCTTCACTACATTATTTCTCCCTAATTATCTATCTTATACTTTCCCCACTCCACCCCACACCTTTTAGCCAGGCTCTCAAGTACACCTTGCTTTTTTCTCTCTTCACTGAGTGCAACTTCACTTTTTATCTTCTCCAGTCCTCCTCTTACCACCTACACTTGTCGATTGTAGATTATACTGATTGAATTCCCCACAGTGTTCACATGAATCTAGCTTCTCTCCCCTCTCTTACCCCACTCCCCTTCTTTCCTCCTTTCTCCTCTTTTTGACAGATTATTTGTAGCCCATACTAGCCTGGAGCTACACAAGTACCCCAGGCTAGGCTGGTGGTAGCCATACTCTGGCCTCAGCTTCCTGACCGCAGGGATTATCGATATGCAACACCATCATCTGAAGAATTCAGTTTACCTATACAAAATTGATGCTCGAGTGTTCAATAGTACACATTTAAAGTCACAACACCCAGCGTTTTCAACACACACAGGGAGAGAAACACAGAATAGAAAAACGAACAAAACATTTTTCTGAGTTTTGTACATGGAACACTCGACGGAGTAGACCATTACCAGAAACATTTGCTGCCTCTTCCTGGGTGAGATTACTCTGCCCACCGCACGCACAGCCGTCGGCTGAG
This sequence comes from Arvicanthis niloticus, assembly GCF_011762505.2. Taxonomy (NCBI): domain Eukaryota; kingdom Metazoa; phylum Chordata; class Mammalia; order Rodentia; family Muridae; genus Arvicanthis; species Arvicanthis niloticus. The sequence continues at coordinate 40,512,065 of NC_047665.1, read as the reverse complement.
CCAGTTAGACTCATGCTGGGAAAAAGAAATGTAAGCCGAATTGATATAGTAGTGTTGGATGGAAACCATAGACTGTCCTCATTCTGCCCTGCTGTAAGCAACCCTTTGGGTCCCTCTGGTGACCACTTGAACGTTATTGTTTAAGAGTGCGTTTATAGTTATCTTAATTCTGAAAATATGGCCTTCCTATAACATTAGTTGACTTGATAAAGGGGCCACCTAATCTTTGAGTAGTAAGAGTAATTAGGGGATTTTAGAATGAAAAGATACGTCAGGATTTAAATAAGAAGCCATTAGAATTTTCTCAACCTTTGAAGAAAATAGACAGGGTGTAAGGGCTCACACCTGTAACCCCAGCCCTCAAGACAGAAAAATTGCCCTTAATTGGAGGCGAATCTGTACTACAAAGTGAGATCGTATCTCAAACAAAACGAGACGAAAAGAAGTTAATTAGTTAAACTTGCAAACAACCGCGATCAAAGGGGGAAATGATAGTAAACGTTCCCCTGGTCCCAAAGACTGGTGCAGGGATTCAGAAGTCAGAAAGTGGGTTTCTGCAGGCATGGGACCAGTCTTGTTCTGTGTCTCTCACCTTTCCCTGACTTGCTCTGTGGGAGAAGGGACCTTGTGTTACAGGAACTGAAGGGTGAGCATTTTCATAGACAATTGATATTCTTGGTCTTTTCGAGAGCGTTCCACGTGAATAATACACAATAAATTGAAATTAAATATACGGTCCAAAATAAAAAAAATCCCCCCAAACCAAAAAACCAACCAACCAACCAACCAACCAACCAACCAACCAAAAAACCCAAAAACCTTAAGAATACATTTAAATTGCTTTAAACTAAATGAACGGAAATGACCCTTAGAAATTAAATAACGGTATGTTTTCAAGCTCTCTGCAGCAGTTGGCTCCATGGCTTAGTTGGTTAAAGCGCCTGTCTTGTAAACAGGAGATCCTGGGTTCGAATCCCAGTGGGGCCTGTGTAGCTGCTCATTTTTTCTTTGTGAACAACTTGTGGATGAAGATGATACTCTCCATAAGGTGCTGTTAGACCTCTTGAAAATGGCGGGATAATAAAGAATATGCCTAAACTTCCATAAGCCTTAGTCTCATTTCAAATGGATAAAATTTACAATAATAAAAAGGGCGATAAGTCAGAGGCCTAGATTATTTCCAGCAGCGTTTGCTTGCCTGGGCCCTCCGCGCGCACAGTGGCCCAGCAGTGGGAGAGAGGGCGCACAGGACACCTCGGCTGGTGTTCCAGAACAGAAAAAGGCTGTTGCCAGCCTGGAAGCTGCTTGTGGGACTCGCTGACTCTAGCGAGTTTCAGGGAACTCCTGACCAACCACCAATTATAACAATTTGGAAAGAGCCCTCTTTCCAAACAATTCTGGATCGCGGCTTCTCAAGCAGGGTTCCCGCGGTTTGTTGAGTGAATGAGAGAACTAATGTCTCCGATCTCTCTGTTTTCTATCTTCAGGGTCAAAAGCAGGTCTCTCCGCTTCTTTTCAGCTTCCTTCAATTCTCTTGCTTGCTTTGAGATTCAGTAGTGGGTTTGGATCAACATCACCTGGGGTCTTGATGACGGTTGGCGATTAAGGAGTCCTTAGTCTAAGCTAGTTAGGTGTACTGCGCTGGTGCAGAAGGGGTTGCAAGTACAAAAGGGGTCGCAAGTTCCTTCTTCCAAAACTTGCGAATCAGCCGGCGAGGAGAGCCCACCTCCCCTACCCACTGGGCTTCCCGCCCCTCTGCTTTCTGCTCCTGCTTCCGCTCAGAATTCCATGTTGAAGAGACCAGAGATGCAAGGATGCTTTCTTTTAAGGAATGGAGGTTCCTTGTTTGCTTGTTTGTTTTTTGAGATAGAGTCTCTCTGTGTCGTCCTGGCTGCCCTTGAACTCCAGCCTTTGCCTCGAGAGTTAGGATTAAAGGCGCTGGCCGCCAAATCTGACCAGGGAGTTTTCGTTTTAATAATGATTGACTAACAAGAGCAACGGAATAATCTTATAGTAACAATATTTTTATTTTTCTCACAACATTGAGTGAAAAACAGCAACTCAGGATAATTGTATATTCTGGCATGACTTTCCTCCTGTACATTTAAAGACAACCTTTTCTATTGTTTATGGATTCGAATATACTTAGCAGAGCAGAAAATGTGGACATGTTGGAGAACGCTTCTGCAGAGACAGCACGGTGGAGTTTAATCAAACTTCTGGGCAGTCTCAACCAGGCACGGAAACCTAGAAGTTTCTTAGTCTTTAGTCAACTATGGAAGCCTGGAAACACTGGTCCAAGAACCGGCCAAGACAAATGATCTTTATATCATGCAGAGGTTTTTTATTTATTGTTTGTTTATCTCCTCTCTCTCTCTCTCTCTCTCTCTCTCTCTCTCTCTCTCTCTCTCTCTCTCTCTCTCTCTCTCTCTCTTCCTTTCTTTTTTCTTTCTTTCTTTTAAATCAGTGCTGCTATCAGAAAGTACCATCCACTTTAGGGGTGACTCTTCCCACATCAATTAAGACAATCACGATAATTTCTCAGGTGAGGCTCCCTACTCTCGCGATTCTGAGTGGCAAATTGACAATAAACCAACCACCACCTTGTACTCAGTTTCCAATGGTCACACTGGAGAATTCATAGCAAAGTTTACCCACAGTCTGGTGGGCTCGTCGCAGGCGCGTAGGGCGGGGTCACAGGGAAGGTCTTCTCCTTTTACAGGATTATTGTTTATTTCCGGAGGGTCTCAAATCTGACTAAACTGGCCAACCACATGTAGCAAGGATTACAGAGGGATGATGAATTCTTTCCCTTTTCGTTTTCTTTACTAAAACCCTCAGTTGAGAGGCATGTGGCAAATTACGCACTTTTGGGTGTTTGGAGAACACTGGATTCTTCTTTGGTTGTTGTTGTTTGTTTGTTTTGAGATGTCTCGATTTGTAGCCCTCCCTGGCTGTTGTAGAATTCATTGGTAACAAGCTGGCTTTAACTCCCAGAAATCTGTCAATCTCTGCCTCCAGGGTGCTGGGATTAAATGCGTGAGATCTGCATTTTGCTTGTTATTGTACGACATTCAAGAAGTGATTTAGATTTTTAGAGTACCAATTATGTCTTTAGAATTATGTTCACAGCAAAGAGCGTGCCATTTAGTTAAAACTAAAGAATACAGCCAGCTGTTCATGTTTCGGACATTTGTTAGCCTTTTACACCCTAGACTTATGTGCGACCACGTGGCCTAATGGATAAGGCGTCTGACTTCGGATCAGAAGATTGAGGGTTCGAATCCCTTCGTGGTTGGTAATTTTTTCATCTCGCTTGTACCCGAATTGTAACTTTCTAGTTAGATGACCCGTTGGTTAAGAAGCTTTCAGAGCACAGAGTGTTCCCGGAGTCTGGTCCACAAGTTCTGAATAAGCCAGTCACTGTGGCAGCGGTGTGAGTGGATGGCTACTGTGGCGTGGGTGGCCACTAGTCTGAATCGAATCTTGCTTTGCCCAAGTGTATAATGTTGGTGTTGCAGTGCCACCCACCCTCTCCTCGTGGGCAGACAATAGTAAATAAAAAGAATTCATACAAAAAGAATTTTCTTTTTCAAGTCCATTTAAAGGTCGCCTCTATAGGAAAGGAAAATTTCCCACACCTCAAAGGAGCTGGATCACCCACGTTAATCAGGTGGATGTGGTGGAGACTGAGAACTCAAATTATCTGAGGCGTCAGAGAACAGACGTTTAAAAATATGAGAAAATGGAATCGAAGCAGACAAAAGGACACCGATCCGAATAGATGAATTCGAATAGAGGAAATTAACCCATTATTAGAACAATACGGTGAGTCGACTTACATTCAAGCTAATTATAAAGTCTTAAGTGATGAAATATAATGGATTAGTGGTCGTCTCCCGCTCCCCATTTTCTGGAACCTTATAGGCACCCTGGTCTCAAACCCTTTACGAAGCCAAGGATGGTCTTGAGCTCTTGCTGTTTCTGCCTCCACCTCCACCCTCACTAGGGGTTGACCTGAGACTGTCAAGGTTACTAACACCTCGAGGTTACATCAATTGTTAATCAAGAAAATGTCCTGAATACACGGCTATAGGTCAATCTGGTGGAGGCACTTTATTTTTTTTTCTTTAATATGTTTTTAATTAAAATGGGATTATATCGGTTTCCCTACTTTTCCCCCTCGAGCCCCTCTCAGCCTACCCTCTTTTGAACCTTTCCCATGTTCCTACCTCCACACTCAAGTTGAGATCCTCTTTTCTTTGATTATTGTTAATATATATTCTTTGGCTAGTATTATTACACATATATGTGTGTATACATAAATACAACTTGCTAAGTCCATTTTGTTGATGTGTATATAGTTTCAAGACTGACGACTCTGTGTGAACAATTAATAAGAGGTTCCTCCTGGGAGAGGCTAATTCTCCTTCTCTCAGTAGTCACTAGGTGCCTATAGTTTGTCTGGGAGTGAGACCTCAAATTTTCCTCCTTGCATGTTAACATGTCCATTGATTGCCAATTGTTTTGGTCATGTTTGGGCAGCCACGTTAGGAGAGACTGTTCCACAACAGACTTCCTGGTCCTCTAGTTTTTACAGTCTGTCCACTCCTCTTTAGTGATGGCTCCTGAGCCATGGATGCAGGAGCTGTAGGAGATGCAGATGTATCAGTTAGGATGGGACTCCCCATGATCTGTTGATATCACAGTTAGTCATCTCAAGCCTTTCCTCCCAACACTTGGGCTCCAGAGTCCACACCACTTTCACCCAAACCTTGGTTTTACTATGGCTTCCTTAAATACACCATTTAAATTCTCTAAATGATATTTGAAATTATTTTGATAAAAATCACCTTGGCTGAACAAGAGGTGGTATCAGGCATGCGAACCAGATGTGTCTGTCCTGCCAGGTTTGATCCACTCCTAAGAAGCTGAAGTTCACTGTGGTCCGTCCCCGTAGTCCTCACCCTGCAGCTATTTAGTGCATAGCTTGTCTGCTCAGCTTGCTTCTGCATTACAGGCGGCCTTCTGGTTCCTCCAGATACTCTCACTAGGGTTTGAATTGAGACTGTCAAAATAACAGTTTGCTACTTGTAAAACATTTAAAAAAATGTTTTTTCCTTTAGGGAAGGAAAAAAAAAAAACCACTTTTAGACTCAGAATCTAATACTACTCCTCCTGAATGAATACCCATCATCATTAATAAAAAGAAAAAAAAATGGCTAAAGTAAGTGAAGAAAGACAATAAGATAATTATTTTTAAACTTTCTACATTTTCTTTTTAGGTAGCATCACAGTAGCCCAGGATATCCCTGAACTTATTTTTCAGCACAGACTTGTGTCAAACTCTCAGCAATACTTTTTTCTCAGCCTCCCAGTTTCCGGGACTGCAGTGTGCACTACCAGGGCTACAATTGGAATTTTCTTATTTCAGGGTTTACTTTTTTTGCCCTATGAAGATTTTCAGATTAAGAGGAACTCTTAAAAAAAAAAAAAAGAAAGAAAAAAGAAAAGAAAAAAGAAAGAAAGAAGGAGAAACAAAATTTTTATTGGTTCTTTCTGAATTTCACATCATGCACCTGATCCCACTCATCTTCCTGTCCTTCAGATTTACCCTCCATCCTTGTTACCTCCCTCCCAAAATAAGATGAAATAAGATAGAAGGGAAAAAAAATCTGCTGTAATTCTTTAAGCCTTTCATGAACAGGATGGCCTAGGACATGAACTATACTTACTTTGAACTTACAGAATGTAAAAGTGCTTAGAAAATCATGTGATCCATTATCCTGAGAAGGTATAAAAACTAAGAAAACAATTAAGTGATGGTGCAGTCCTTTTCTGCTTCATCCAGTGTGTGTGCGCGCACACGTGTCTTTCTTAACCTCCTTTCTTCCTTCTTTCCTTTTCTTTTCTCTCTGGCTCACAAAGAGTTAATGAACTCTGAGCCTCTCCCCTGAATGAGCTATGAGCTTCTTACTTGGCCTTTGAGTCAAAGAGAAAAGAGCCCAAGTAACCAAGTTTCTTTTCTTAATTCCCTTGCTATATCAGCAGGAGTCAATTGCCAGAAGCTGGTCAGCTTTTGGCCCCTGAATAACAAGAGAGAGTTAAATTACCAAAACTCATCAGCTTTTGGCACCCTCAGTACCTGACTGTTGGGGTGGTACCCTGACATTTTAGACTCTTAATCAGTGAGTAAACCTGCATCCACTAACATCTGTTTTACGGAAGTGCTGATGCATCAAAGCATCTGTATCTAGAGGATCTATCCTCTCCCAACCAGTTCTCCAACTGGCGTAGAGGGCCAGTCTAAATGTGAAATTTAACTTAGTTTTCTTGTGTCATTGAGTAGCAGAACATGAAAGATGTCTCTCTCTCTCTCTGTCTCTCTCTGTCTCTCTCTGTCTCTCTCTGTCTCTCTCTGTCTCTCTGTCTCTCTGTCTCTGTCTCTCTGTGTGTGTGTGTGTGTGTGTGTCTCCCTCCCTCCCTTCCTTTCTCTCTCCCTCTGCTTCCCTCCCTCTCTCATTTTGAGACAGGTTCTCACTATGTAGCTCAGTCTGACCTTGACTGGGTGGTTCTCCTGTCTCAGCCTTCTTAATGCTGGCATTATAAATGTGCATCACCACATTGTCTCGCCTGCTTGTACTTATTTTGCCAGTAGATTTATTGGAGACCACTTCTTCAGGGTTCTAGCATATACAGAAGACCAGCTGAAACACCCAGCCTCATGGGATTGAGCAACTACTAGATTCTTGGACTTTCCATTCACAGCTTCCCATTGTTGGGTTAGTTGGATTGCAGACTATAAGTCATTTCAACAAACTCATATATATGTATATGTGTATATGCATATGATATATATGTATATGGTGTATATGTATATGATGTATATGTATAATGTATATGCATACGCATATGTATATATATATGTATTATATATTATATATACATTTCGTGAGTCCTGTGACTATAGAGCCCTGACTGATACACTGTCTCTGAGAAGGTTCATAATGTGGATGTCACTTGTAGTGTGTGAGCAGAAGGAGAGATTCAAACATGAGGTCTTGAATGCTTCAGAAAACATTTTACTGGAAATAATATGTCTAGTTCTGAGGCTGAAGAATCCCAGGTCAAAGGCGTTCCTCACTCATAAGCACTGACTGAAGCAGTGGAGGTCACACAGGAAGGAGCACTTGCAGAATCAGGGACAACTTCTGGATCCCGGCAGCAGGGAGATGCCCGCGTCCTGTGTGAGCCAATCTGCTCCTACTCTCCCTTAGATTGGCCACAGGAGAAGGGCAGATAGGATGAAGACAGGGCTGAAGACCAAATTAAAAGAACTCAGGAACTGACAAGGCATTTGTCACAAGAGACACACATTTTAGGAGGAGCAACCGAGATTGTCTGACCACGCTCCATTGCTCTTTCTCCACCTTCAGGCTGGGAAGAGAAAGACTCAGAATGGCCAAGGGGACTCTTCCTCCAGATACAATGTCCAACCAAGCTATCCTCATGTCCTTTGAATTTGAGTGGTTCAATCAGGTTGTGTTGATGTTATTGATGGATTTTTTTTTTTTTTTTTGACACAAGATCTCTTGTAGCTCAGGCTGGTTTGGCATTCATGTTTCTCTTGTCTCTGCCTGTCTGAAATGTCTGTAATGTCTGCTGAGTGCTGATATTGTAGATAAGTGCTGACACCCAGCCAAACCTGTACCTGAGATCTTTGGATTTCATTTTTCCTTTTTTTTTTTTTTCCTCTTCAACTCAAATCTAACAAAGAAAAACATCTGCAGCTTTCCAGACACAAATCTACTTGTGCAAGGGAAGAACTTGGTCAATTTAGGGGTGACTTGGGCAGGTAGAGTCCGTTTCAGTAAAGAGTGTGCTGAGAAGATGAAGTCTTTTTTCAGAGCGGTCTTTAAGGGAGAGTGAGGAAGAGGTCAGAAGTTTGGCCTTCCTATATGGTTTTGAAATTTTTCAGGTACTCTAGGATGTCAGACTTCACAGTGCTGACAGGAGCCTGGTGGAACCAGCGCATGACAGGGACGCCATTGGGTCCCACCAGGAACTTCTCAAAGTTCCAGCGGATGTCATGAACTTTGATTGGCTCCCAGAGGGAATGTTTGCTTGTGACCACAGTCTCGGAGGGGTGGGGACAGGAGCGCTGCAGCAGAGAAGCAGAGAAGAGAAGACACATTATTTCTGTTCCTAGATGATCTAGGGTTTCCTCATTCATAGACAATCCCCTCCCTGTGACACCCATACGTCCTATTCTCCTGTGGTTTCTGCTAAACCCCACAAATTCTGCTAATCACACATCATGCCGGATGCCAAGAACGTTCTCATCTCATAGCCTAAGTATATTCCCTCTTTCTGCCCTTCACCCCAGGGCTGCATTCCATTCACAACACACAGCTTAAGATGTATTTGTTGCCCTTTAAACTTTCATTTCTTGTCCTTGTCATTGTTTGTTTTGTGAGACAGGATCTTACATAGCCCATGCTGGCCTCAAAGTCACTGTGTATCTGAAGACGACCTTGAATTCCTGATCCTCATGACTCTACCTCCCAATGCTGGGTCACAGATGAATAACTACCACTGTACAGGCTCGTCTTCCTTTTTTGCAATGTGAATGACTTGAACTAGAATGTTATTTCAAGGTGTAAGGGTTCTGTGGACCAGTGGAATTAAAAAAAAAAAAACATTTGGGGAACAACTTAGAGCTACTAGGATTGTTATCAAAAAAAGAAGAAAAAGTCTAACCCACATTTTGTCAGTTAATTTTAAAAAGATCACTGGAAGAATAACTCACACGTGGCCCATGACCTTCAAATAAAGGCTAATCTTAAAATGAGATAGATGGGATTCATGAAGCCTTCTTCACACTGTCCCAGCAGTTTGTGGAAAGCCATGCATGCAGTTGCACAGCTCTGCGTTCTCTGTATTGTTACTGTGTAGCCTACCACACAGGTGGCAGATACTCATCAAAAAAAAAAAAAAAATTCCTTGGATGAATGAGGGAATGAGTGTCAATGAACAAAGGGTCAAGTAGAAGCTGCCACTGCACACTGCCTATTCCTCACAAAGCCAGAGTCCCGCGGATGCTAACAGACTCATGTCTTTATGACATATGAGCTCACATCTCTATGCTGAGCAGATTTCATCCAGAAAGATTTACCCCCACATCCAGGAATAAGCCCTTGGGCCTGTTTCTACGATAACCAACCTATGGAGATTTTAAGCTCCTAAGGGATAGTAGGAAGACTGGAGGAGAGGAACCAGACAATTCACTCACCTTCAAGAAGGTAAAGATTTTCTGCTCTTTTTCACCATTTACATCCCCTTTCGCAAAAAGCTGGAAATTAGGTAAAAATCCTTTTCCTGGACGAACATACCTGCAACAAGCCAAAGGTTAGGACATAAGGGTACAAGTTAGGATGGTGAGATGCAGACAGGAAGAGCATAAAGAGGCAGAGATGTGCAGCGGGTAGAGGCATGGAGGAGCCAAGGGCATGTGTGTTGGTTTCCCTGGTTCACTTCATTTTCTTGATTTGATTCTAGTCTATCTTCACTCCTTTAACTGCTCCTGTCTCAGGACTAGCTGATCTCCAATTTCTCCACCATCGATCCATCCAGAGACTGAATGGGGCTTTGTCAAGATTCTCATCCATTAAAATCCACTTGCAAGTGCCCCAAACCCATTAGTCACCACATTCCCTGGCAATTTGGAGGAGCTGAAGGGTCTCTGATACAGGGAAGGCAATGAGACCTCTTACAGAGCTTTAGGCAGGTACTTACTTGAGCCCAGCAAGAATCTCTGAACTTTCTCCTGGTTCTTGCTTTCCAAATTGGTTGCAGGGAAAGCCCAATATTACCAAGCCAAGTGGCTTCAGATCCTCCTGGAGTGCATTCAGTTCTGTGGTTAGAAAACAGACAGCAAAATGGCCTGACCTGGAGACCCTCCATCCAGGAAGAATCCATTGGTCTGTTGCTACCATAACTAACATATGGGAATATATATAGCCCAGGCTGACCAGAGGAAGACCCTATGGGCTAGTCATTTTACAGAGAAGGAACCAGAAGGAGGAATCCACCTGTACATCAGAGAGTCTGAACATCGTGACTGCAGCTAGACCTGCATTCTGAGCCCCCTTATTGAGCAACATTCTTAAACTCACAACCAGGTTGTTTTGTTAGTTGGTTTGTTTTTGAACAAGGATTCCCAAGTCCCATTTCCAAATCCATTCCTCTGAGATGGTGCCAGCCAATGTTGCGGCTCAAAACCCAGACAGTATTTAAACCAAAACCAGCTGAGAATACTCCAGCTCATTATCTAGCCTCCTTGCCGGCTGACTGAGAGAATAGACCTTCCTTTCTCTAGAGGAATAGGCATGCATGGGTAGCATGGCTCTCTCCTGGGTACAGGCTGGCTCATGCTGAGCAAGTGCAGGTAGAAGCCAAGAGCTTCAAGCTGAACTTCTTGATATCCCATCCTGGGAAAATAAAAAATGAATTTTACTTAAAAAAAAAAAAAAAAGTCCCTAAAGTTGAAGTAATGCTCAAACTTCAGTGTTCCCGTTGTCCACTTCATGAAGTGTTCTGACTGCCCTGTTTAGACTGTGATGGTTGTTTCCTTTTTGACCCTTTCTGGGCTCTACAAATATGAGCCTATCACTTAAGGATTCAGCTTGGCCAATTGGACTCTCTCAAAGGCCCCTTTAAAGTTGGAGAGTGCCTCCCTGTTTCCACACGCTTTCCTCTCTTCCTCCTCGCTCTCTCATCTTTAGCAGACAATCCCTCTCTCCAGGAGAGAGGGAGAGCGGGAGAGAGGGAGAGAGGGAGAGCGGTAGAGAGGGAGAGAGGGAGAGAGGGAGAGAGGGAGAGAGGGAGAGAGGGAGAGAGGGAGAGAGAAAGAGAGAGAGAGGAAGTCTGACTTTCAGCCCCTTAGTAACTCTTCCCAGGTTTACTCATCTGTTACCTGCCAAATGTAAATTAAATAAGTAGATTGCTTTGTTTTTTTCCTCATTGAGATATGGTCATCCTATTAGTTCAGGCTGAGGCTCATGGCCTTCCTTCCTCAGTCTTTGAAGAGAGAATAAGAATCACAGCTATGCATTACCACACCAGGATATAATTCATTTTTAAGGCCTCTATAAACTGATAAGATGAATTATGCTTCGATTCAAAAAGAATGAGGGATTGGGATGACTTTAAATGTATATTATTAATTTCGAAGTCATCAAATAGTGCTCACAATGTTAACAATAGGGGCTTGAGAAGAAAGAACATCTCTCACAAATGTGACAGTATTCTGGGGAGCGGGGAGCAAGAAGCAGAGAGATTTTGTCCCTTTGACTTTTGAGCCTCTTGAATCTATTACTTCTGCAAAGCACAGTGCACACCATAACAATCCACAAGAAGACCTTATTAGTTCAAACAACCAGGAGCCTTCTCCACCAGCTTCTATTCTGGTCATATGCTACACCAGGTATAAAGCCCCGGTTCCCCCTTTTGTGGTCATTATAACTTTCCCTGGAAAAATCTCAAAAACATGGATCTTCTCTCCTGTATTCGTCAAGGAAACTTCTGGAATTTTCAGACTCATTGATATATTACCAAATTCATTTATGCATATTGATTCCAGTGACAGTCTCAAACAAGATACCAGGCATACCCAAGGGGGAATGGCCAGCCGCTTTGTTGTCTTATGTGAAGAGCTGAATGGAATCTCAGTTTTTGCAAATCACATGCTTTCCATCATTAGTATCCCCTCAACTACTGACCTCTGCCTTAGGATGTGAAAGCAGCCACAGCCGAGTATGTGCTGTGCTCCAAAAAAACCTTTAATGAAAATTGTCTAGGTTTGGCTGTGGGCTGTTCCTTGCTGAATTAAGACATCAGAAAAGGAAGTAAATTACATATGGAATTGGAATAACATACCCAATGTAGTTCAGAATATAGTCAGCTAAAAAATTTCGTCATGAAGTCACACGGCTCTGAATTCTTACCAGGGTACTGGATTGTCAGACCACAATAGGTAGCCACATTGACAAAGAGGACATGCTTTCCTGCATACTGTTTGAACGGAATGTGTTCCTTCCCATTAAGAGACAGAGCCTCGTAGTCGTAGATGGTGCCTTTCACGTCCTTGTAGCAGTCCATCTGGAAGAATTTGGAAAGCTTTGTTATGAGTGACAGCAGTGGTCACGGCTCTTTGATCGTCCAAAGCCCACGTGGACAGTAAAGGTGTTAACTGGGATTCAGAGAACAGACAGAATTGTGTAAGAGATTAGAAAACCAAAAAAGTGGGCTGGAGAGATGGCTCAGTAGTTTAGAGCACTAACTGCTCTTCCAGAGGTCCTGAGTTCAATTCCCAGCAACCACATGGTGGCTAACAACCATCTATAATGAGATCTGATGCCCTTTTCTGGTGTGTACTCAGACAGTGTACTCATATGGATAAAATATATAAATCTTTAAAAAGAAAAAGAAACCCAAAAAGTGAGGTGTCATGTGAAATCTATTGCTCATGTGGAGAAAGGAGGGACATGGAGGGGTCACTGTTTTCTCCTGAGGAGTGACAAGTAAGTGGTGACATGGAGGTCAGGCCATGTGTGGACAAATCTGAAGGAAAGAAACTAAAAACAAATGTCACAGAGAAAAAAACCCCTGCTTTTATGAAACCGAGGCCACACACAGCCCTGGTTTAAAGTCACACTGCCTGTTGCTCTCTATGTGAGCCACATTTTCATTGCTTCAGTGCTTCATGACAGCCTAGTTCCTTCTCTTTCCTTAGCTCTTCTGGCTTCCTACCCCACTAGTGAACATGATAAAATGAGACGTCTAGCCTGGAATAAGATCTACATTCAGTGTGTCTCCACATCTGGGCAGCTCTCATACCTGGGTGGCGGAGCTTTTTCTCCTAAGAAAAGCATCACAAAGAAGCTCCCAGGTCTGTCAGTGTGGAAAACACTATCATTTCCTTAATGGATTTCTCTTTCCTGTCACCACTCTCTTACTCATATGGCTGTCTCATATGCCAACACCATGACAATAAACTGTGTGTGCCAAGAAAGGATATGGAGAACCCCAGAGACAGACTAGCTGGTCACATCTGAAGATGTTTGAACAGATCGCCACACATCAGAAATAAGTTCTATGTGAAATTCTCATTTCACGTCCTCATGTTAAATTTCTCTATAAGGTCGGTCTCAGTTTTATTTATTTCTGTTTCTGCCTTAGCTGGGTCCCTGCCATGTGAAGGTGGACAGATACTCACCAGCACAGCCAGATCTACTCACTGTGCTGGGGGCCGGCAGCTATAAATTGTTCATGGAAGACAAGAAGTTCTATCCCACTGTGTGAGTGAATGTTTGATGGCTTCTAATGTCCCCTCCTCTGTTTCTATTATTCTGTGGACTGTCCCTTCTACTGCCACACAGATAGAGGTTGTTGATAAAACATCTGAGCTTCAAACTGAGAACAGAGCTAGGACTAGATCCTAGATTCTCAGACACCTATCACTCCCAACCTAATGCTTTAGGCTTCTGCTTATTGTTTTTCCCCATGTGTTCCTTTATTTTTAAAAATCTACATTAGCTTTTTTTTTTTTTTTCCTTTCAAAGAAGCCCTTCCTTCTTCATTCATCACTGGGGCTGTGATTAGTCAACTCCTCCAAACCCCAGTCTCCCAGTCTCTACTTACCTGATGACCATGATCATCAGACCTGCTCTGATCTAATATGGCTTGTGAGGGGCACGCACTTGGAGAAGCAGCAGAGAAAGGATAATTGTTAGTGGACTCTTTCCTCCTTATTTGTATGCAACTCGACAGTTCCTATTTATGGAAGTGAAGCTCATTCAAGAAAAGAAGAAAGGTTCGAGGTAACCACCAGGAGAAGAATACTGAGGCGAGGCTCTTACAAGAAGGGCCGAAGACAAAAGTGACCATGCTCAGCCCTGCTGTGCTCTCTATGGACCTTACTCACCTTCATCTTTTCCAGTCTGGGAGTTGTCTGTACATAGCTGGCTAGAAGAAGTGGAACAAGATAGAAGACTCTTAACTGTGTCGCCATGACTAGTATAGCTGATTTCTGGTCTGAGGGCCTGCTGTCTTTGTTCATCTCCCCAGAAACCAGCCCACACCTATCAAGACCAATCACAGGGCAGTAAGTATTCCTGTCCAGCAAACCTAGAGAATTTAAGTCATATCCTTGCCTACACACGCCCCCATGAGCACTCAGAATTCAATAGTGTGGTGAGGACCTGGAACTCATATTAATCCTGAATTTTATCTGGATTTGTTAGAATTATCAGAAAGTTGTGGCAAGCCCTTGGTTGTAAATGTTGAGAGATAAAGACAAACTTCCTTGCAAAACAGTTGACATGGATGTTCTAAATACTGTTTATAAGGTTTGAGATATGTAGTTCATGTATACTTAGTGTATACTTAGTGCATTAAAAACAACGACGACACCAACCAATCAGGTACTTTACCTAACATTATTATTTTAGCCTCTTTGCTAAATAAAGGAAACATTAGTTAGAACACTGCTATACTGCATAGGGTTGGGCAGTAACAGAAATACTGTCTATTATTTTAGCTTAAAAAAAAAAAAAAAAAAAAAAAAAAGAGTAGAGGCTGGAGAAATGAATGGCTCAGTGTTAATAGTGCTTGCTGGTCTTACAAGGGAGTTGAGCTTGGTTCCCACCACCTACATTTGGTGGCTCACAACTACCAGCAACTTCAGCTTTAGGGGAAGCCTTCTTCTATCCTCTCTGAGTACCCACATGCACATTTGCACATATGCACACACACACACACACACACACACACACACACACACCACACACACACACACACACACACAAATCAATAAATGAAATAAAATGTCAAGAAATAAAAATTTAAAAACCCTGAAGGATAGATAGACCCACCTAGAATCTGAACAAGAGAACCTGGGGATGGGGCAGGAATTGAGAATAAACCACCACGCATTGGTGCACTCATTTATAGAAATGCTTTCAAGGACTTATAAATCAGTAATTAAAAAAAAAAATCTGATCAAGAGAGAAACGGGCACAACTCAGGAAACCCAGTGGTATCTCTGGCAGGATACAATGTTCTCTCTCGACAATAATCAAAGAATTATGTATAAGAAAAGATACATCTGTGTTTTATCAGATTGGCATGAGTTAAGAGGATTGGTGGGACTCAGCCTGGGTGTAGTCTGGCCATTGTGCTCTTGTACAGTAGGCGGGGGTGGGGGATGGGGGGTGGGGGTGGGGAAAGCTGAACATTGTCAACTCTTTGGGTGCCTGCTCTGAAGGCAGTGCTTTCTATTTTTGAACTAATTAATTTGGGATGTGAGGTTGTTTTTAAAAATTAGCATGTAAAGCTCTAGTGTGTTTCTTGATGCTCCTCTCTGCTCCATCCCTGCCTCTGCCATCTACTGCCTGCTCTCACTAGTCCCCATGTGACCTTCATGACACAGGTGGCCCACCTTTAATCTCTCCCCATTTACTTAACATCTCCTTTTCCTCCTCTCATGGTCCCCTTTCTAGTTTCATAACCCATATTAACCCTTCATACACATGTGCAGATATAGAAATAAAAACCTAGGATCCATATGAAAGAAAGACTATAGTATTTGTCTTTTTCAATCTGCATTACTTGACTTAACACAGTAATTTCTAGTACCATTCATTTTTGTGTCACAATTTTTTCTTATGGTTGAATGAAATTTCATTATGTGTATGTACCACATTTTCTTTCTCTATGTGTTTGATAATGGACACCTAGACTGGGCCCAATCCCTGGCAACGAACATGGATAAAGTATCTCTGAGGTAGAGCTTAGTTCTTTAGGGATTTTTAGATTTTGAGAGTCCTCCATCCTGAGTTTTATAGTAGCTGCATTGGGTTACTTCACAGTGGGCCAATCAGATGCCCTCTCCCCCTGTCCTTGTTGGTACTGCTGGTACTCGCCCTTGGCTTGAGATGAGCTGGGATCTCACGCTAGTTCCTATTTGCGTTTCTCTAATGCCTAAGGATATCAACATCCTTATTTATTTGTTAATGTAGTTCAGGCTGAATTAAATTATTATGTACCCAAGGATGACCTTGAACTCTTCCTGTTTCCACTTCCCAAATTCTGGGATTACAGGAGTGTCACCACTATGTGGGATACTCTTTAAAAAAAAAAAAAACAAACTTTTTTTTTTTAAATTACATTTTATATATTTAGTATGTGTGTGTGCACGTGAGACGTGTGCACGCTATGAGGAATGAGTGGAAATCATAATCTGTGAGAAATTAGACATGACAAGTCACTGAATATAGTTATTACGTTAACTGAAAATACCCCCCTTCCTTCTGTTTGAAGTGATACCAAATCATCCTATTACGGCGTTACTAACTTGTGAGCTACACTGCCACTTTGTGTATAGTTTTAATTTTTTTTTTTTAAAGAAACTTGTGACCTAGGCTGTGCTCTATTTTAGAGATGGTCCCATGGGCTCCTGAAAAGGAAGTGTATTCTGTTTTCCGTCGATGGAGTAGTCTGCGTGTGCCACATGACTTTGTTTGATCTGCCCTGTAGTTTAATTTGGACGGTTCACTGATCTTTTGTTTGGATGATGTCTGTAGGGATGCTGTGTTGATATCACACACTATTACTGAATCAAGACCTGCCAGATATTTCATTTCTCTTATATTCATTTTATGAAATTGCACACCTCAATGTTTAATCCACATATACTTAATGTTGTTATGTCTTCTTGATGAATTGTTTCCTTTATTAATATTTAATGGGTTTTGTTATCTCTTCTTGCCAATAGTAGTTTAAATTTTACTTTACCTGACACCAGACCACCTTTTGTTTTTCATCTTTCTTTCAAGAGTCTGTCCACCATCCTTTGAGTCCATCTGAGTGTCTTTACCACTGAGATATGCTTCTTAGAGATAAGAATTGGACTTAGGTCTCCCTGGCAATGGGCAGAGACACCTTGTTGGTGATAATGTTCTTTTCAGTTAAGTTTTATCAGAGCAGTTGTCAGTCCTTCATTCATCCTAGCTTAATGCCTGGCTTAGTAGCAAAAGCTGTTTTATGCCTAGGACACATAAAAGTCAAATCAAATCAAATCCAGGCAGTGCAGCAAGAGAGGAGGAAAACAGGCAGAGACCTGTGTTCTACCAGGCCACATGGTTCAGACAGGAGAAGATGCTCACAGACCTGCTCTCTGACCCACAGTATAGGTGGGCCACAGTCACATAGGGCCCCGTAAATAGCACTGAAGGAGAAGGAAGACAGACAGAGACCTGCAACCACCACGACACCCACAGACTTGTCCTCTGGCACACAGCACTGGCAGGTCTGTAGGCATCCAGTTACTGCTATACCATGCAGCAAAGGCTGAGGATGTCACTCTGGTGGGGCCTGCCAGCCACATGGCCAGCCTGCAGCAGGAGCCACCACAGGGTGCAAACATGGGGTGGACAGATGGGAGAGAAAGAGAAGTGGAGCCGTTTTGCAGTATGAAGAAGGATGGAGCTGGAGGGTGGAGAGGAGTACCTGTTGTGAGTGGCCAGACCTGCCACCTGGGGCTATGGTGAGGTCCCAGTTGGAGCTGCCTCTGAGGACCATGTGTGGGTCCATGGCTATGTAGCAGTAGGTGTCTGAGGCTCATATTACCACTAGAGAACGTGAGGATATCCAGGTCTTGCCTCTCCCTGGCTTCGATGCTCTGGAGAGCCCCATCTCTTACCAGTGACAGAACTTGGGAGCGCAGAAGAGTGGACCCTGCCTCACTTCAGTTTACTCTCTCTACAACCATCATGGGGCTGGAGATGTGATCTCCAGCTTCCTGCTCTGGTTGCCTGCTTCTATGCCTTTCAGCCTTTCTCACCAATATGAACTTTCCTTTTGGAACCATAAGCCAAAATAAATGGTCTTTCGTAAGTTGCCTTTGGTCATGATCTTTTCTTTCACGGCAACAAAACGTAACTAATAGGGACACCCATTAATTTCTCTAAATTTGAGAAATTTTCTGCTATAATTTTGTTGCATAGATTCTCTTTGCCAATGGTTTTTAATCCCAGTTTCTTCCGCCCCATGAATGTGTAGATTTGGTCATTTAATTGTACCCTAGATATCTTAGAAGCTGTGGCTCTGTTCATTCATTTTATATTTTGGGGGTTTGCAGGACAGGTTTTCTGCATGTAGCCCTGGCTGTCCTGAAACTTGCTCTTTAGACTAGGCTGGTCTCAAACTTAGAGATCTGACCGCCTCTGCCTCTTGAGTGCTGGGATAGCAGGCGTGTTCCACCACCGGTATTATTTCTTAATTGATCTTTAAATGTAGTACCTCATTGACATTGTCCTCCATCCCTGAGCTTCTTTCTTCTGATTGGTTGAGTCTATAGGTGATGATTTCCACTGTGCTTTTACTTGGTTCATTGGATTTTTTTTTTTTTTTGTCTAACATTTTTTATTTGTTTGTGTTTTCCCCAAATTTCAATTTTCTTAAATTTTCATCCATATTGCATCCATTTTTATCCATGTGGTTGATTGATTTCCTCGTCCATTTGTTGACTTTTCCTTCTATGCTTCTTCCAGGCCCTTGCTTGAATTCATCTGATGGTTCCTAGTTTCTTTTAGGCAACTGACAACTTTTACTGGTAAGCTTTGGAAATACATATCCGGCATTTTGCCTGTTTCTGTTTCTCTTAATTCAGTAGTTGAATTTTATGGTCTTTTAGAGTCATGTTGCCTTGGAATTTCACATTCATTTTGTTTCATTGATGCAACTTGCATCTCAGTCAGTTTGGACATGTCTTTGGTTTCATTTGGAGATATTAAGCAGCCTGCTCTTGAAGGGTTTAGTCTCCAGTACCACTTTTGGAGGAGTCTTGATTCTGAAGAAGTTTCCTGTGCTTTATTAGAGCTTTGTGATAGTTTAATAGCAGCTGCAGTGGCAGAGCCCCCTTGATTTTCCTGTATGCACTGCCTTTTGTCAAGTCCCCACTGCTGACATCTGAGAGGCAAAGGCACAGACTTTTGCTTCCATCCTGGATGTAGTAGATCCACAGAGACAGTAGTAAAAGGCTGGGAGCTGAAGGGCAGCCCAGGAAGTGACATGGCCACTGGGCTCCTAGGGCAGTCATTTCTGGAAGTGTGACCTTTGGTCTAATTCCATCAGCGCCACATTACTTATAAAAATATTTATCTCTAGTCTATACCCACCTTTAGAGAGTGAAAGCACCAAGCAGAGACAACAGGTTGGAATGATAACAATCTTGCTTATGCCTCAACAAGAGATTTGGTAAAAGCTGTTTCCTACTCTACATAGACTGAGACGGAGGAAAGACTAAAAAGAGGGTGGAGGTTGATCTGTGCCACCTGGTCTTAATGCTTTAGAGTTATAAGGAGGAGGCAAATTCAGCAATTAACTCGATGCTGATGAGATAACTAACAAAAAGACACCGAAAAGATATTTAGATTAACAAAAGACTCTCAGATTTCCCCTCTTTCCCACACTGAACTCTGGCCTCTCTGCCCATAGGATCTACACTGCCAGCTCAGCTCTGTAGACCTTGGGAGTATGATTACCAGAATGAGAAACAATGCCTCTCTGGCTCTAAGCTATCTTTCCAGACTGCCCCCTCTGCGGCTCTCCTCTCTCATGCTCACACCAAAGCAGCCGCCTCCTATTCCAATGTGAAATCTGAGTGGGAATTACTCTCCATGTCTGTGACGCCTGAGTATTCATGACTTATCTGGGAACCCGAAGCCTTTCCTCCTGTCAGACTTCTGATCTTTTTTTGGAGGCCTCTAATCTCTGAGGAGGAGCCTAAAACAAGGCCAGGCTGAGCCAGCTACAGAGCTCCTCAAATCCTTTAAGTCACCTTAAAGATACGGACTGTCTGGCCCTGCATCTCTGTCTTGGCTCAGACAATCATAAAGATTAGGATAATAAATCTGGAACAGCACACTTTGGTTTCTCAGTCTTTCCCAATCACCTAGACTTTGATTAAATCATGTTCTGGGCCTTTCGATCTCATCTATCTAACTGAAGAAATATAAACTTTATGCAGTGTGTTAGCTCTTGCTTCAGTGTTACTGAGATAAAACATCCTGACCCAAGCAACCTGGAGAGAAAAGGGTTTATTTGGCTTTGAATTCATCACTGAAAGAAGCCAAGGCAAAAAGAGATCAATGAGAAACATTGCTCACTGGCTTGCTCAGCTTGCTTCTTTATACAACCTAAGACTGGCTGGGGCTGGTGCTACCTGCAGTGGACTGGGCCCTCCCACATTAATAATCAATAAACTATCCCACAGACATGCCCATGTTCCATCTGATGGAGGCTGTTCCTCAATCAAGATTCCCTTTCCCCAAGTGACTCTGATTTTTTTAGGCTGACAAAACTTAACCAGCTTGAGGGGTTAATTTGAAAAATTGAGGAGACACTGTTGGACCTGAAAGTCTCAACACCAGGACATGCAGTGCACAGAGACACAGAGACGGAGATTGATGCAATCAGCAAGAGGAATCTTTATCTGGATACGTCGGGGTGGCTTCACTCTTGAAGGAGGAAGGACCCCGAATTTCTGAAGCACACACCTTTTATACTTTAGCATAGGCAGACTTTAGCAACTGAAAAACTTGTTTAAACCTAATTGGACACTTTGCTTAGCCTTTAAACTTATTGTACACACTCACTCAGGCAGTTATTTCTGGTGGGCTGTGTTTATCCAGGGCTGTGAAGGATACAGCTGGTTACTAATCAGTACATTCTGCGTTTTTCTCTGAGTTGTTTTTTAGCTTTCTCCCTGCTATCAGGAACAGCCTGACCAGTGGGGATGGTTATATCTCCAAATGCCCTTTCTGTTCCCTTGGTTGTTGTGGTGAATTTGTCAGGATGGTCTCACAACACATGATTTATTCAAATTTAGCCTGAGATAAACAGATTCTCGGGTTGCTAATTTAACATACTCCAATTACTTTGAAAAAAGTAATGCTTAAGCAGAAAAACATGATTTGACTAAAGTTTTGGGTTCTTCTCTAGAGGCCAAAATGTTTCTTAAGAGCTCGGACTCAGCAAGATGCTCAGGCCAGGGCACTGCCTACCACCAGTCAGGGTGTGCATCTTAGCTGCTCACTGCTGCTCCTCCCACCTCCCACCAGAGGTGGTTATCAAATCTTTATCATCTTCTTCCTTTTGGGTTCTTTTTCTTCCTTTTCTTATACCCAATGCCCAGTGGAAATTCTGAAAACCAGGCATGCTAACCAAATCCAGCCAGATGCCTTCCTTAGAATTCCCTGAAGCTTTGAACCTGAGATTGTTGACCTTTCGCAGAATTCTGTGTGCTCTTGTATTTATACAAAGATGGCTATGGGACATCTTTTTTTTTTTTTTTTTTTTTTTTTTTTTTTTTTTTTTAATTTACATTGGTGTTCTGCCTCCATGTATGTCTGTGTTGTCTGTGTGAAGGTGTCACAGACAGTTGTGAACTGACATGTGGGTGCTGGGATTTGAACCCGGTCCTTTGGAAGTGCTCTCAACCACGGAGCCATCTCTTCAGCTCTTACATTATAAATCTTATGGGCCACTATTGAGACAGTTGAGACAGAACTTATGGGATACTAGGCAAGTATTAAACACTATTAAAATGCTCGCAAAATACCCTAAATTACCATGATTATTTATTGTAAGTTCTTATTGCACTCTTTGATGTTTATCTTCCTGAATTTAAGCTAAGAGGCGTCCACGAGGCTATCTTACTCCCTAACTAGCAGCTGTTGGACTCTGCCATGCTGCCACGGTTGCTGTGAACTAAAGGGCTATGGGTCAAAATAGCTAGCCAGATGATCCTTACCAACACAGCCACCTGGAACACTTTAAAGACACCTTGGAAACATGATGTAGTTATCAATCATTGCAACCGATTGTCCCAGCCCCTGAAGGCATATCCCTAGCCAGGATATGTTTGAAACAGTTTGTACCAGACTTTTTGATATGACAAGCCGTGAACTCTACATGACCCTGCAATCATTTCTGTCTATGTCAGAGTGATGATTTTCCTGATGGCTTAGCAGAGGGACTCCTGTGCTTGATAAGAGACAGGGCTTGTGAATGGTCCACAACAATCTTGTCCAAACAATTGGTTATGATTGGTCCTGAGCTCTTTTCCTGGGCTTTAGTTGAGCGCAGTGAGCAGGCTGGGAGACATCCTTCCACACGATACACTGCCTCCCTGGGTGTGGTAACATTACACTTGATAAAAGGCTTCTCTGGAGTGCTCTTTTCTTATGAACATTTGTAGTGAAGGCTGAGCTGCTAACAGAGAGAAAACCAGCTAGGTGAAGGCAGCAGAAACTCCTGTCAATATCTTGCAGAGGAGATGTCTGACAACTGAAGCAGCAATTGAACAGTTTGGATGCAGCCAGGGAAGAAAGAATGTGGAAAGTGGGGTGATGGCAAAGGAGGGCAGAGAGCTGAGAGTAAAGATCGGCAAGAGCTGGGAAGAGCCAGAGAAGAGAAGCTGCAGGCCCTGGGTGCCAGGAGGCTCCAGAGAACCGTTAAGTTTAAGGACAAAGGTCTCCTATCTCAGGCCAAGAGCAGCAACCTCGGCCAGTGTTAAAGACTAAGAGTCCTTAGTCCTTAAGTCTCACATTCCAGACCTGACAGGTAACCACAACACAAGAGGGTACCACCTGCTGCCACCCATTGCTGTCACCTGCTGCTCCTGAGCACTAAGAGAAATAAACCTCCAGAGAAGAGCCATTGAACTTGTCCTTGACCTGCCTACTAGTTCTATCTGAGTAGGGCAGACTCCCAGCCTAATACAGTGCCACTGAGATGGAGAAAACTTTATATGGTTGCATGGATGGATGTGCTATGCACACAAATATTTGAAGAGACCAGAAGTTTCCACTGAAATGACAAAGAATATAATTTTTTTGTTTGTTTGTTTTTTTTCGAGACAGGGTTTCTCTGTGTAGTCCTGGCTGTCCTGGAACTCATTCTGTAGACCAGGCTGACCTCGAACTCAGAAATCTGCCTGCCTCTGCCTCCCAAGTGCTGGGATTAAAGGCGTGTGCCACCACAAGGAATATAATTTTAACAAATAAGATTTTAGCTGCAAATAGTTGGGCATGTGCCTTATATCGAATCTGTAAAAGCCAACCCAATGCTAAGCCAAACTATGTCTTGAAAATCTTTAAAAACTTTCAAATTCCTGTTACCTTAAATGTGGTGGGAGACTAGAGTGGGAGGAATCAGATCCCAATCTTGTTCTGTTTCCCCTTTCAGACAGTGGTCTTCCTGATGCTGGGGTTCATATGAGGCTGGGTGGTTTGCTCAAGGTCACATACCAGTGGGTGACAGTTTGGATTTTAGTCTTTGCTCATGATATAATCCCACCTGAAATTCAGCACTAGGTTTCTGGTTTAGTGTCTCTGAACTCAAAGGGAACTTATGACCTTTGGGGACCAGTATACTTCTCAATCTCTAGTTCAGGTGGTGTCTTCTGTAACTACCCATGTCCAACTCAGACACTTTCTGTCCATTTTTTTCTTGGCTGTTCTGAACTAGATCCTTCTGCTGTTTTATTTAGATCCCATTCGGGATCTTCCTGTCCCCTAGATTGCAAGAGCGGAGCACAGCATCTACTGCACCTCTGCCACTGTAAGGAAATGCCACCCATGTTCACATACAATTCCTAGTTCCTGAATATGTTGCACACCAATAATCTCACTCAGCTTTACAATCAGCCAGTTACAGAAACGAGGCAGACCTCATTAGCTCAAGTTAGCTCAAAATTGGAAAAGGCAGATTCAGAAAGGCAAGAATGTCTCGACTAAAGTCTCACAACGGCACAGATCCAGACCATAAACTTGAATTCTTATTCAGAACTACTTGTCTCTCTAAACCTGGTGGGCATTCCTCATAATACATGCTGGAAAATACAGGAATCTCACTATTGGTCCTTGTATATTTCATTTTCAGCTTCATGGCTTTAAGTTTTCTGAACGTCCCCACCTCTGTGCCTGTTGTGATAAACTTTGGGGCAATATGTCTTAACTTGGGTCTTCACTGAAGCAACTGGCTTGGGACAGACTTCCTGATGGGGCTGTCTTTTATGCCAAGTGTCCCTCCTCTGACTGGCTCCAAAAGGAAGTCTGCTCCTCAGATGCTGAGCTAGGGCGGTAGTGAGGGGAATAATGTGTCCTCCCCGAGGCCTTGTTCCTGTCCAGTGCACTGGATTTAGTAGGCTGGAGGAGGGTGTGGGAGCATTGTGTCCATGCGTAACACCAGGAACTCAAGGAACCCACACCACTGTGACTCATCTTCAAGCGAAGGCCAGAGGGAGGGAGAAAGGTCTGCAGCAGGCCAACCCTGCACTCTGGCCTTTGGGCAACACTGCTGATTTAGGAAGCTCCGATGGGTTGGTACCTTTTGTTTCTCAGGATCTGACAGGCATTTGATTGGATTGTTTCATGGAGCAAAGGGTTTACCTTCTCCCAACATGTTCCAACAAAATAACTTTCTAAAACAACATGCAAGAAAATCCTTGCCCCAGAGCCCCAAAGTTTATGAATCCATGACACAATGAGAAAAATGTGCAGTGTCTTCACCAATAGGGACTCTTTGTCAAGTTCTTGTGGACAGCCACATAGAATGACAATAGCACGCATCGTGTTAGAAGGTTCCTGGAACCCCACCAACCAACAACTCCACCTGGCACTGGGTGTTTTGTTAATAACTTACAGTTTCTAGAAGGATATTCTCCATGCTGGGAACTCCAATTAAGCTCCTTTTAAAAATTATTTTTAGGAAGCTTATAAAATGTAGGTTTCTATTTTTTTCCCCAAACATCCTTAGTGTTAGTTAACCCTTCTCTACCCCCTCCTCTGCCATACCCTTCCCTCCCGGTCATCATTGCCACCCATGATTCTCTCTTACCCCTTCACATACCTGTGTGCTGTACTATGCCCCCCTCTCTGGCCACTTTCTCTCCCCACCTTCAAAGGCATCTTTCTAGCTTTCTGTCTTCTACAGGTACTCCAGGTCAAACACTGAAGATTAGAATGGGCTTTCTTTGCCCGTTCTTCAGTTGGTGATTCAGGTTGTTTCCATTTTGTAGTGATTCTGACTAGAGCAGCAATGAACACCGACATGCACGTAAGTCTGCAGTAGAATAGAGAGTCTTTTGGCTATATGCCCAAGAGTGGTTTATCTGGGTCTTATGGGGTGTATCTATTTCTATTTTTTTGAGGTATCTCTGTAATCATACCCCTGTGGTTTTTGTTTGTTTGATTTTTAATCCCCTGGTGTTAGGTGCAATTCCCCTTGTTGACAAACGAGGACATGAAACTGTGGAGAGAAAGATGTTTTACAGCCATTGAGGACATCATATGTAACTGGAAAGAACTGTGAAGCGAGAGAACTTTTGTCCCAGTCGCAAGCTAAAAGTCAGCTTTGTGACATATTGTGGTTCTAGGAAGACACATGGTTGCCGGGGCAGGGTGTGTAGGTTAGAACACCAGAGCAGGCAGTTTAGGATGTCAGAACATGCAGGTTATGACATCATGTAGGCTGAGTTCCCAGGTCTCAGCGGAGTGACCAAAGAGGGAGAGATTACCTGCCTTAGGATGGGTTGCATTTCAGGAGGGGCATTCTGAGTCAGTGCAGACCCCAGTGCTTCGTAAAGACCAGTGGGCATGTGTGCCTTTCCTTTGTGGAGTAGAGATGGACTCTACCCTCAGGGTACAGGCAAACTTCCCCTTACTGAAGGGGATATGATGTTTTCCAGTGTTGTTTGCTATAGAAAAACACTCTTCACAAGACAGTCTGAACAACAGCTATCGCCTTGGCTGTGGCGCAGAGACGTGCTAGCATCTACAAGGATTGTATTTCACAACAGCATATGATTATGAGCTTACTTAATAAATGGGATTAGGATAAGGAAACCTTTATCTTATCTTATTTCCTTGTTTATCCCAAATCCGCCATCCAAATCCCTTAAAAATTCTTAGGGTGGCTTATTCTTCTCATAGCACGGGGGAGGGGGAGCAGCTTTTGTTGACTGCTCTTTCAGTGTTCTTTTTGAGACAGCTTCACCCTATGGCTGAGGCTAGACTTGAACTCACAGTAACTCTCTTGCCTCAGTCCCTTGAATACTGGGATTGCAGGCAGGAGCCACCACAGCTGGTAATCCTGGCTACTTTGTTTTTAACTTTGGGGAATCAGAGTCCTGAATGTTCTTTTTAACTGACCCCACCCCAATGGCTGCCTACTAGCACCTCTCCACATCCACAGGACACAGAATGTCCTGTTCCTACCTCCTACCTCTTAGGATTTATGGTCATCTGGGGCTTCATTCAATTTGCTTTTGCTTGCAAAACATATGTCTTAGGGTTTGTATTGCTATGATGAAACACCATGGTCAAAAGCAACTTGGGGGAAAAGGTCATCTTATAACTGCCAGGTCACACTCCATCACTAAGGGAAGTCAGAGCTAAAGGTCAAGGCAGGAAATGATGCAGAGGCCAGGGAGGAATGATTCTCACTGGACTGCGCCTCATGGCTTGCACCCACGATGACCTTTTCGGAGATGGCCTCGCCCACAGTGGGCTGGACCTTCTCCATCAATCATCCATCAAGGAAAGGCATCCCAGGCTTATCTACAGACTAATAGGATAGGGTCCTTCCTCAATTCAAGGTCCCTCTTGCCTGAAATATCTGTAGCTTATGTCAACTAGCCAACACAGTATATAAATGTAAAACAATACTTCGACCTTTAACAATTCTACTAACGAAGACTGCTTAAATCAGAGAAGCATCTTAAGATTCAATGTGCTCACGCACTCAGACGTGAGTGTGGATGTGCTGCAGGTGGAGAAGATGGAAACTATGACTCCTGAAGAGCTGAGTCAGCGAAACCACTTAGGGGAATTGTTAGTAATTTATAAAGTTAAACATATAGAACCAATGACCCAACAATCCCACTCCTAAGTACTCAAGGAAAAAATAAAAATATGTTTACAGAAAAGCTTGGATGAGAATGTTCATACCAGTCTTATCCACAATAGTGTAAAATGGAAGTAAAGCAAACAGCTTTCATCAGGAGCACGAATAAATAAATTGTCGTGTGTGTATAGGTGATCACCATGTCATTTTTCAGTGACTATCTGAGTATGTTTCTTTCTTTTTTGTTTTAATATGTATTTATTTTATGTCTTCATGTATACCAGAAGAGGGCATCCATCAGATCTCATTACAGATGGTTGTGAGCTACCATGTGTTTGCTATGAATTGAACTCAGGACCACTGTAAGAGCAGTTAGTGTTCTTAACCACTGAGCCACATTTCCAGCTCTCTGGGTATGTTTCATGCTTTGAGTATTTATTCATCAAATGGTTTTGCTTAAGAATCAGCAGCATTGATGTAATTCAGGCTGTTTGAGCCTGAGTTGGGTCCTAAATAACAATAAATGGTTATTGTTGGTTTTGTTGGGCATGGTGGTGATATGGCAGTTATGAATGAAAAATGGAGAAACACAAAGCTATTTAGGGGAGAGAACAAAAGAAGACATGACTGGGAGGACATACAAGATCCATTATGCAAGGTGCCTGCTTTGGGGTAAGTGTGAAGAACTTCAGTGTTGTAGGGGCTGAAGAGATGGCTCAGTGAGTAAAAACACCTGCTTTTCTGCAAGTGTGATGACCTGAGCTTGAATTTCCAGCACCCACGTAAAATGTTAGGCATGGATGCAAATGGCTGTAGCTCTAGGATTGGGTTCCTGTCGGGACTTCCTTCAGTGAATACTGATGTGAGAGATTAAGCCGGATAAAGCCTTTCCTCCCCAAGGTGCTTCAGCCACAGCAATAGGAATCCTAAAACAACAAGGCCGGGAGTGTATAGTGCTCAGTTTGTAGACACTTGCTTAGCATACAGGAAGCCCTAAGTTTAACACTCAGTGTCACACAGCACCAGATGTGGTGACAAAACCACATGTGAAGAGCAGGTGTTGAGGGCCATCATTAACTGCATGATCAATCAGAAGACAGCCTGGGGGGGGGGGGTCTTCTTCTAGACATGAAATCTTGCCTTTAAAAAAATCCAACCATGGATGGCAAGATAATTCCATTTGTACAGGTTAGTTAGGTTACAAGCCTGCCCACCTGTGTTTAATCTCTGGAGCCCACGGAAGGTGGAAGAAGGGAACCAGCCCCACAGAGTTGCCCTGTGACTCTCACATGCACACAGAGCATACACACAATGCTAAATTAACATTTAAATATTTACAGACTAAACCAGGACATGTCTTTTTAACTTTTAAACCTTGTTTAAATTCTGAGCATCACTTCATCTTGCTGTAAATTAGGAGTGAGGAGAATTGGCCTAGGAACGCACATCAACAGCTACACAATCAACAGACAGCTGTGTCTGGGGCTTGTATACTGCTTTTTCCCATAGGTCTCTCTGTCTAAATACCTGATAAACTCACAAAGTGCTTTGTTCTGGCAGGTCCTGAAATTTTTTTCTGGGGCATAAGCAAGGATCTGCCTTTATTTGAGTAGTGGTTTCTAAGGGGGAAGAGAGTTTCTCAGGCTTCGAGTGCCTGTGTCTCCTGGCACGGCATCACTGTTGACAAGCTGGGTCAATGCTTTTCAAACTTTAGTTTGCATGCAAATCTCACAAATATTTTGTGGAAAAGTAGGTTGTAATTCAGTGGTTTGAGTTACTCCAATCACTGGGAGAGGGAGGCACAGCATCTCAGGTTGCACACAGGAAAAGTGTCCACCTTCATGTCACCTTCACCTGTCAGAACCTGTGCCGACCCACGTGTCTCCTGTATCAGAAGAGCAAGGGTGAGGGGAAGAGAAAGGAAAGAGGTGGGGAGTGAGAGCAGGGCTGTGATTGGCTGTGCATCTTCAAACTGGTGCCTGCTGGGGATCCTCAAAAGGGAACACAGTTCCTGAGGTTGGAGACTCAAGTGTTCCTTGTATAGCCATGGCCCAGCAGTTCTGGGGTTCCTGTCTTTTCTCATTGTTTATGGCTGCCTTGGCTCAGGAGACTCTGAATCCTCAAAAATCGAAGGTAAGAGCATGTGTGTATGTGTGTGTGTTGTGCGTATGTTCCTCCAGCCCCAAAATGTCACACAGAAACACACACACACACACACACACACACACACAAACACATGCACCCTGCTGACTCACCCACCCCAAGTGATTTCAAATATCTGATAAATAACTTGTCTACCATGAGTTTTAGGGATCTATCCTGTTCTTGAAGGGAGAGAGCTGCCTAGCAGCCTTTCTTTGCAGATTTCTGCCTCTGATGCTGTCTGCTGAGGCAGCTCTCCTACCTCTATGTGTCATTGTGCTTTATTGTGTTTTCCATGCACTTTCTCTGCTTCTCTGCACCTAGTAGAGCTTTGAACAAGTCCCCATCTGCTTTTGTCAGTCCCCCTTGATGGCTGTCTGACACCCAGAACCTGCCCTATTCCATGCTGATCTGTAACTTGGAGCAGCTCCATGGGTCCTAGGAAACAAGTGAGTTGGGAGGGAGGCTGGCCATTCTCAGACCAATTGGACCAAACCTAGGAGGAATGAGTAGAGAAGTGGGCACTGAACTGGGTTCCAAGGGCTTGGGGCTTAGGAAAAGAGGAACTTTTCTTCAGTGATTACTAAGACACAGAGACTGAATTCAGGGGGTGGGGATGAGGGGATATGGGGGGTGAGGACAGGGCTTGACACTGTATAGGGCTTCTCCTCAGATTTTGGTGCTACTCCAAGGAGCTGGACAATCACTACACTGTGGCTTCATAAGGAGCCAGGGAGGAGGGATTGGTATCCAAGACTATCGATCCACAGGAGTCAGTAGCCATTTCTGTAAAAAATGTGTGCATACATCTTAGAAGGCAAAATAGGGCTAATGCAGATGATGTGAGGGACTGATGCATTTTAACTTTAAAATCAGAGAAACATGTTGAAAACCTCTACCTCACTTGTGGCTGCTATGTACACATCTTTTGCCAACTGCAGCTCCCTTCTGTGAAAGGTGAGGGACTGCCTCATCACAGAGCACAGACCTTAGCTAAACAGAGAACCCACTGGTGATTGGGTCCCACTTCTAGAGCTTTTGATCCAGTATGTCTTCTTGGAAGCCCAAGCATTTCTAAGATGCTCTCATGATGCTTATATACATCCTTAAGTCTGACCTTCGAGCTTTGACCTCTTTTATTGGGCATGTGAAGGGTAAGAATATATGTAAAATACTGATTGGTAGCTGTACAGTCATAGGTTATCTACAGTCAAGCAAGGTCACAGCTCACTTGAGAGGACACTATCTATGGGCACCCAGATCTATTCACCACTGATGCCTGCTTGGGTGTGGAATTCATCAAACAGAAATTCTTCAGTTCTTAGGAATTTTAAGACATTGCATGAAAAACCTTCAAGTGCTTTGAAAATGCTGACACATGTTGAGGATTAGGGTCTATCAGGTGATACCATCACAGCGCTTGTGTTTTATTA
The DNA here is from genome assembly GCF_011762505.2 of Arvicanthis niloticus. Taxonomy (NCBI): domain Eukaryota; kingdom Metazoa; phylum Chordata; class Mammalia; order Rodentia; family Muridae; genus Arvicanthis; species Arvicanthis niloticus. The sequence goes on along the minus strand of NC_047665.1, from coordinate 40,481,520 downwards.
CAGGTGGAGTGCAACAAAGGGGTGGCTGGCACCGTCTATGACTACGGAGCCAACACCTTAGATGGTGGGGAGCATGTCCAGTTCCGGCAGTATGCAGGAAAGCACATCCTCTTTGTCAACGTGGCGTCCTTCTGTGGCCTGACAGCTACGTATCCTGGTAAGAACTCAGATCTCAATTTTCTGTCAGCACTAGCTGGTCACATCACCGTACTGTGACTGGAGAAGGTTTTCCGTGTTGCTGGGACTGAGGGATGAGTAAGAACAATGACTCTGTGAGATGGGAATGAATGGGAAGCCTAACTCTTCCCATTCTGCCACAGTGATGCCAGGATTATCTCCATCCTTGAAATCTAAGGTTTTCCCCAAGAGTTGCTGGACAACCATTAAGAACGCATCTGTGGTTGAACAAGTGGGCATTGTTGCCCAGCTACCACAGAGAACAAGGAAGCTTCTCATAAAGGGATAGAAAACACTCAAGCCATGTGAGCTGGCATCAGGTAGTGTGGGGAAGGATTTAAGGAACTAGACGGCTGCTCTGGATTAAGAGTTGTCAGGAAATGAAGAAGGGGGCAATTATGTGATTGGTTATCTTTAGAAATCATATCTGTATGGTGAGAGAAACAGAAAGGCTAAAGCTGTAACTGGTAAAGCAGAAGCCATTCATATTGGCAGGGTGATATGTGGTCATCTTGTGGTGTAAACACTGTGTGTGTGTGTGTGTGTGTGTGTGTTCAGATATGACTGTGGAGCAGTCTTGATTTGCCATGGTTAACAAAGGTTGTGTACTGGGATGTTGACATTCTCTTGAGTTGATAGAATACCGAACCCTCCCTGTGACTCCTAGGCCACATTGGAGATTGGTTTGCATTAAGCCAAGAGTGAAAATGGGAGTTATAATACAGATTATGTGGCTGGGGATATGGCTCAGTTGGCAGAGTTTTTATCTAGCACGCACAAAGCCCTGGGTTTGGTCCTCAGCATTGTGTAATAATGCACAAACCTGTCATCTCAGCCCCTTGTGAACTGGAGGCAGAAGGACCTCAACCATTGATTAAACCTCATCCACTCGATGGCTTTTTAAGACCCTGTATCAAAACAAAAACAAACACCGGGAGGCTAGGGAGATGGCTTGGTACATAAAGGGCTTGCTGAAAATATATGAAGACCTGCATTCTGTCCTCTAGAACCAAGATAATTTCAAAAGTTTATTGACTAAATTGCTGCAGGTAAATGGACCAAAGTAATGCAGGAACAAGTTTTTACAAATTCTACACATTGACATGGCAACAAAGTTGACTAATGAAAAACAGCAGGCTCTGTTTAGAAACAGTTTTTGAGACAAGATCTCACTTTCCAAGTCATGTTTTAATGGAACTATAGTAATTACAAATTTCAGGAATTTCTCCTTTCTAAATACTATTTAAATTTGTATAATGCAATGTCTCATCTAGGACACATGTGTCATCAAATTTTGGCATTTTGAAGTTATCATTCAGAGGAGGATGCTTGACTTAGCCATAGTTATATTTAAGTGATACACACACACACACACACACACACACACACACACACACACACCCCACTTCAAGGCTTGGGCAGTGCTGGACTGATGGTCATCTCAGGCAATTATGGTGATGCAGATCTCTAAGACCAGCACTGGGAAGGTGGAAGCCGGAGGGTCAGAAGTTCAAGGTCATTCTTGGCTACACAGTGAGTTGGACGCCATCCTAGTTATACACGAAACACTGTTTCAAAAATTAGTTTCATCTAACATTTATTAAATATATATTTCCATATAAGATATACAAGAAATGTACTGAAACCTGAAGACACTCTCCGTCTGGGAAGAGGTTCTGAGTGGAGACCCCAGCTAGCAGAGCTGAGGCTGAATGAGCTCAATGTCTGGTTCTGAGGTGGAACTCCAAACTGAAAATAACTGAGGACAGAAGAGTGGCTCTGGCGAGCACACAGCTAAGAGGCTCTTGATCTGTGAGGAGCAGTGGAAGATGGGAGGCCTCAGGGTAGAGAATGCCATGCAAACAGGCTTCATGGCATTTTTTGTTGTTGTTGTTTGTTTTGCTTTTTTTTTTTTTTCTTTTTGAGAAGCTGTCTCACTATATAGACTTAGTGGCCATGCCCCTGCCTCTGTCTCCCACTTGCTAAGATTATAGATAAGCACCACCATATGCAACCCGACTCTGATTTTCTGTTTCTTTCTATCACTTCTAATATGCAGCAGCAAAGAGTCTTCTGGGAAATCGTCAGGAGCATCAGAGGTGCCATCATGAGACTTGGTGTGGGGGCAGGGGAGAACACATTCATTTTGTTTGCCTTTTCCTTATTTTTCATAAGTCAAATCAGTCTGTCTGTTTGCTTTAAGTAAACTCTGTGTGCAAGGTGAAGAGCAATTATTTGGGAAACCCTGTGCCACAAAACCAGTAGCCACGGAGATGAGTTCCCAGAGACGTTGTGTTGTAGTGATCGGCTCTTCCTACTTACTGTCTGCAGCTTTTCATAGTCCTCAGTGTATTCACATGACGCGAGTCACATGACGCGAGGGTCAGCACAGTGGGTCCTTCACATCTCGAGTCCTCAGTAGGAGCTCTGCAATGCTGTTCATCCTCTGCCTACAGAACTGAACACACTGCAGGAGGAGCTGAAGCCCTTCAACGTCAGTGTGTTGGGCTTTCCGTGCAACCAGTTTGGAAAACAAGAACCTGGAAAGAACTCAGAGATCCTCCTTGGACTCAAGTGAGTGCCGTGTGGGGCCCCAGAGATGCCTTTCCTCATCTGCCGAGTTACCTTCCCATTCTGGAATCTTCCAGGGGAAGGTGATAGAGCAATGGGTTGAAGAATGTCACCATGATGCCTTGAATTCCATCTAGCCCAGCCAGAAATGCCCAAGTACTCGTCCCACACTCGGCTCCACTGAGGGCCAGAGTAGGGAAGATCTAAGGAAAAGATGTTCAGGGAAAAGAATAGAGATGTGCATGGAAATCTGAAGTCAAAACATCCCCTCCCTACTGTCTTAGAATTCTTCAGTTCCACAAAGCCCCTTGCTTGGAATCTTGAGCCCAGAGACTTGTCTTCATCCCTCTCTTTCTGCAGTCCTTTCTGTCCCTTTGTGAGGACCACTGGTAGCCATTCCTATTCCTCCTTGACTTAATTTGGATTCTCTTGAGAACGCTTTGCTTCACTGCAGATACGTGCGACCAGGCGGTGGCTATGTCCCTAATTTCCAGCTCTTTGAGAAGGGGGATGTGAACGGAGACAATGAACAAAAGGTTTTTTCCTTCCTTAAGGTGAGTGAGCAAGCATGGCCACACAGAACTCTCTGGAAGCAACGGGGCTGGCATTGAGGATGAGCTGGGATTCATAAAAGGGAATAAGCTCATGGAAATGAAGCATTAGTCTCAAGCAGAGAAAACATACATGATAGCGCTGGCATAGACTAACCTCCTCTGATGAATACTAATGATTTGCTTATTTAGTGAGCATCAGTCAAACCCCTACTTTTTCAAGGAACTGTGAAATACAAGTTAACACTTATTAATAGGTTAATCTCTTATCTAAAGGATCTACTATAAAGTCAGGAGATGACATAGACAAGGATAGGAGAGACTGCCAAAGGATAAGAATTACAGAGTAGTACAACCACAATTGCTAGGAGAAGACCCTTCCCCACATGGATCACTTAGTCACTTGTCCCAAGAGTGACACAGCTGTCCCTGTGGATGCCTTCACTCATCCACAGTAAACTGAAACAAAAGATCAACTTACTGGACATAAAAGGCAATTATTTATTCCAATAATGTTACAGTTAGGCTATACCACACGAGCTGCTTTTTACAGCACAGAAAATGACCATGCCAAAACATGGTGACTCATTTCTATAATGCTGGTACTCAGGATGCGGAAGCAGGAGGATGGCCGTGAGTTCTAGATTTAGTCTAAATAGTCCTTTCTAGGCCAGTCACAGCTATGTAACAAGGCCCTCTTTCAAAACAAACAACACAGTGATATTATCCACACAGAGTTGTGTAATAGAAAAGTCCTACTGGGACAGTTGCTCATGCCTGAAATCTCAGCACTTAGGATTATATATAATACTTTTGTATTATTATATTAAATATATAAAAATATATACTCACCCACCACCACTACAACCCTTTCCCCTACCAAGGGCTGACCTTGAACTTGGAGAACCACCTACTTCTGCCTCCTAAGTGCTGGGATTAAAGGTATGTGCTACCATGCCAGACTGAAGTTATTCTTTTACTGAAACCTCTTGATGAAAGCATGAGACTAGAGGAGAGGCAGGAAAGTGGGGTGCTTTTCACTGTCACCTTCTAACCTGGTTAGAGTGCCTTGGAGTGCTAGTGGCAATACACTGACTTGTCTGTGATGGGCCAGAAACACATGAAGGAGTTTAAAATGTTAAGATGTACAAGTGGTGGGCAGAGGAGACTGGACAATGGACAACAGAAGCAGAAATGAGACCATATCTCCTTTTTTCTTATCTCTGCTCCAGAATTCCTGCCCTCCTACCTCGGAAGATTTTGGCTCTCCAGAATATCTCTTCTGGGATCCCATGAAGGTCCATGACATCCGCTGGAACTTTGAGAAATTCCTGGTGGGACCTGATGGAGTCCCTGTCATGCGCTGGTTCCACAAGACTCCTGTCAGAATTGTCCAGTCAGACATCATGGAGTACCTAAACCAAACCCGTACCCAGTAGGACACACTTTGCAAATAGTGCCTTTGCCCCACTCCTTCACCAGCCTCCATATGACCAAAGTCTGCGTCCTTACTAATGTGTGTGCAAACAGCTCTGGTAAACATATACAGACCTTTATTTGTGGTACGCATATACATGCATTGAAAATTAAGTCAAAGAAAAATAATCCACCCAGATATCTGACTATGATATATCTAGCTTTTCTAATCTAGTCCAAAAGGCAGTCATATTTTTGCATTGATGATTCGGACAATCCCATATATGTAAAAAGTGATCTACAAAGATCCTAATCTACCATTCACCGCACTGTCGGGTTGAAGGAAGTGGGAACAGGTGGCCAGATCCTCTGGGTCCCAGCCTCTTCTCCAAGCTGGGCATGCTTTGTCAAGTTCTCCTTCTGTTTGGCCCCTTGGTACCATACCACCGATGTAGTTTTCTTAGGGAATTCTGAAGGCTTAGAGAGCAGAAACCTCACTTCACATGAAGGGGAGGAGGGCATTGCCACCACAGTAGGTCCCAAGGTCCTTCTGGCTCAGACCTTACCAGAGCCTTTCTGAGTGCCTTTTTGTTTGTGCATTCAGGTCATGGCACCTGGGTATAGATGTCCCTCACACCAACTGATGACGCTTGCTCTCACCCAGAGTCTTCCCAACTTCAAATTCATTCCTATTATCACTGTCTCCAATGATAACAGTAATAGTAATAATAATCTAATAAACAGAAGAGCCCACAGCAGCTGGACTCTGAGTGATGTTTTTTAGGACATATGTGCTTTCCTGACCTCTCCACTTACATACTCCATTCTGGTTTTCTCAGAAGTGTTCTAGAATCTTCCTTCACACTGCTTTTAGCAGGTTGTCCAGTAGGCACATTGCTGTTCAGATCTAAAGCACAGATCTATGTATGTAGCCCAGGCTGGCCCTGAGTTTCCGGTCCTCCATTCCAGCACTTCAAGTAGCTAGGATTACAGGTACTGCAGTGATGTCCAGTTCCCAGACTGATTAGAGCCAGACTCTGTGCCTCCTATTCTAGTCACTTAGCTAAACCCTATAAGCCAAAAGAGAACCTCTTGCTTCTGAAAGAATCTCTCTCTCTCTCTCTCTCTCTCTCTCTCTCTCTCTCTCTCTCTTTCTCTAATTAATTCATACTTATTATTCAAATCTGAAAACACATAAATACAGAGCAACATGTCAAAAAGTTATAAAACCTGATCTTGATCAGAGGTGCCACAGAGGAAGTGCTGTTGGCAATGGGTAGCTGGTACCGTGGTACATTTGTTTAGTAGGAGAAGTAGCTCCTCTGGTGTCTGTAGTTCTGGCCCTTGAGTGTCACAGGGTCAGGTCTAGTGACAGGCTCTAGGGCTTGTCATAGCTACAAGAATAGAGGACTTACAGGGTAGTGGCTGTGAGTTTTGAGAGTGTAGAGACTTCCTGCTCCAGGTGTTTAGGGTAGGGGCTTATTACTCTGTGATTTGCTTACTGACAGTCTGCACATGGGAGCATTTGTAATCTTCAGCTTTTATCTGGAGCTGGTGGTGGTAGCAGTCAGTACCAGCTACATTTCCCAAGCCTTCGGTAATGGGGTCCCACAGCTAGTGTTACAGCTTTTGATTCATGGGTGGTCAAGCCCCTTGGTTCTTACAGCAGCTAATGTTACAACATCTGGGCCTAGAAATTTGAGACATTTGATTCTCAGGGCTTAGAGGCTTCCTGGAACTCTTCTAGCAATGGGGACTGGCACTCTCTTTCCCTCATCTCCTTACAGCCCATGTGCAGTGTGCCTGAGAATCTGGGATGTCTCAATTCTGCTGCTAGTCTGAAAAATACAGATACTATACTGTTGGGAGCTGACTTTTAGCAGAAAGCAGCTATCAACTTTGCAGCCATCTCTAGCCATATACCCCTGACAAGAGACTTGTTTTTCAACAGCCTACAACAGCTGAGCACACTCTGATAAACATCTTGTTTATCCCACATATCTTGTTTTGCTGTTTAGTGACCCCAGCTGCATGGTGCACGTGGTAAAGTGTCTTCAGCTGTGTTCCCCTGCTTGTGCTTATAAATACCCAGGATTTCCTTGCAATGAGAGAGACAATAAGGAGACAATAGAGGAGACAATAAGAGAGAGACAATAAACAGGTCACACACTCTGTTTTGTCTCCATTCTTCGAGTCTCTTCCCCTTCTTCCCCAACTCTCTCTCTTGACCAGAGCACTTAGCCCCAAAGTGTGGGGCAGTGCAGACCACAACACTATACCTCTGAATAGGAGAAAATAAACACATTCTGAGGCACCTACACTAGTGATTTTTCTTGGCAATGTGGCCAAATACAAAAGCAACTTGAAGGAGGAAGGGATTTTCTCTGGTTCATAGTTGATTATGCTTCTGACAGCTTGGTGGTATCTCCCTGGCAGCAGAAGTGTGAAGTAACTTCAGAGAGCTCAGCAGGACAGGCTGTACCCCATAAGGCCTGCCTTGTAGTGACCTACATCCTGAAGGTACTACAACCTCCCCCAAAGCCACCATCAGCTGGGGATCAAGTGTTCAAACACAGGAGTCTATATGGACATGCCATACCAAACCATAAGATAGCCAAAGCCAGGGGAAGCAGAAACCGAAGTTTCCTTGCTCTGTGAGATGTGAATTTAGGTTTGGAGTGTGTCCAAGTGATAACAACAATAATGGTAATAATATAAAAAGCCTTTATAAAGGGAACAAAACTTTTTTTTTTTTCATTTTTCTCCTCACCCAATTCTTATGACTGATCTTAGTTCTCAAGGAAAATTATGCACAAAGCCTCCTAGAAAGGGGCAAACTGGCTAGGCGTGTCAGCATGCTGCAGTACTCTGAATATTAGTATTACTTTTCTAGTTATCACCACCATAAGTATTATTGCTGGAGAAATTTCCTTAAGCCAGAAGTTCCCACAACCTATCCTGTAATCAGATAAGCTGTGATTACCCCACAAACAACCTAATGGGAAGTTAGCATCACTAAAAGTGTGGGTCACAGAATCTTTAATGAGGGTCCTTGCTCAGAGAACCCGGTTCTGGGACAATAAACCCACTTAATCCCTGGAAATTCCAGTTTCCTGCTGCATTTTCGAGTCTGTGGCAGAAAGTTCTGTTCTGGGGTTTCCTTACTTTTAAAACAGAGCTATGTAAACAAGGTTGGTTTCAGACTCAAGGCAATCCCTCTGCCTCAGTGTTGGCAATGCATATGTACACCACCTCAGCTAGAAGACAAAGGGCTCCCCATCCCTCACATCAGCCTTCTCCAAGGGCCCCTCCACCCTAAGAAGATGGGTTCTGACTGCCCCACCTCTGTAGCCTAGCAGGTTCCCAGAGCCCCTCCTTTATCCCCAAACCCCTCCTTTTCTCCAGCAGTCCCAGCACCGCCAGCTCCCAGGCTACTCCGAGGGAATTCTAGTCTCAAGCCATTCTAGTCTCCAGTGTCCAGGGTGTAGGCTCCAACCTCCCCATAACCCCTCTCTACCTCTTTATGAGTCTTTATGATTCTTGGAATCAATCTGAAGAAGTTCAAAGAGAGTGTAACCCTGCAGACACCTCTAGCTGAAGACTGCCTTTACGCCTGCCCAGTAGCCAGCAAATTTGGCAAGCGAGCGCACTACGTATAGCGGTTTACTTTTCATGCAACAGCTCAGCCAACGACTTGCACAGCACACAGGCGCTCACACACGCGCCGCACTTACACATTTATTTACTTCGCTGTGGATGGTCTTTGTCAGTTACTCCATAGCCAGATTTTTCTCCCTGAAATGCCTGTCCTTGCGATAAAAGAAAAATATCTGACCCTGACTCTCGTGTGTGATGTCTTCGTTCTGACCAGAGAAGACGCAGTATCTTTTCTCAACCACCTCTCTGGAAAAAGAAAGAAAAAGAAAGAAAGAAAGAAAAAAAAAAAGAGGGGAGCATCATTAGTATAAACTAATTCCCCCACTAATTCTCCCAACCGAGCAGAAATAAAGTGGGATAGATTCATCTGTCTTTCCCACCTGCCAGGACACGGCTCCATGGCTTAGCTGGTTAAAGCGCCTGTCTCGTAAACAGGAGATCCTGGGTTCGACTCCCAGTGGGGCCTTCTGTTTTCACATCTTCTCAGTAGAAATGTAACTGTTACAAAGTTACTATCTTTACAAGATTGTAACCCGGCATGGTCCTCATACTTTTTAAAACAACACAGTTTTCATGGAGATAAACCAGATTCAAAACTTGGCCCAAGAATAATGCATGGACAGGACCTCAATCATTTTTCATAACTTTACATTAAACTATAGTAAGGTTTAGGGGCAGCCAAAATCATAGAAAACGCACGATCGATCCAGATTAAACATCTTCAGTGCAATCGGCCATTGTAAAGGAAAACTAGAACATTTGAAGGGAGAGGCCGAGCACTTCAACCATCCCCTCCCTTTTTACGTCGTAGGAGAGGAAACTCGGAAACTTCCACATGCTACGCAGGCACCTGACCACCAAGTCACACGGCCAGGCCAGCTCTGTCTTTGACATTGTGAAGAGGACACTAGGAAGAACACCTCAGTTACCTCTTAAGAAAAATAATCAGCATTACAGATGATAGCCTGGAAACTACAATTTTCTAGACCCAAGTATGCCTAGAGCAAAGGAGATTGAGGCAGAGAGAAAAGAACAGCTTGGAAAACTGAGCCCACCAAGGGCTTCATAAAAGGTTTATGCCTCCTCATCTCGCATTGTCTCATCCACTAACTCAACAAACATGGTTTGTCTTTTATGTGTTAATTATATTTCCAAAGAGGAAATACACCTGTGAACAGAGCTAACTGAAAACCCTGGGGAACCTTACATGTCAGTGGAGGAGAGGCTTATACACAAACACAAATATATACAATAAGTAACTGTGAACTACTGATGAAGTCTGGGGCAGAGGGTATGGACTATGTATGAGGTGGGGCAGGTACTTAGAGAGTATCCTGTCACATGAAATCACTGGCAAGTGTTCTTAATTTTTTATACATTTATTTTGTGTGTGTGCGTGTGCGAGCATGTAGGCATACGGAGGTTAGAGGACAACTTGTGGAAGTCAGTTTTCTCACCATGTAAGTTCTGGGGACAACTATGTCATCAGGCTTGTTGGCTGGTGCCTGTACCCCTTGAGCCATCTCACTGGCCCTGTTTTAATTTTTTTTTTACCCAATGAACACTGTCACAATATTAACAGTATATACAGTAAGTACCATAAGTAGCAATGTAAAATAGTAAGAAATTGCCCTTAGCTGTGCCTGGTCTCATCTCTGGCCATTTTGTTGGGGACCCTGTTGAAGTAGGTACCAATCTTCATTTTCAACCCTCAGCTGCTGCACATGGTGGTTGAGGCAGCACTGACAAATTACTTTAGCTCAATGGGCAGGAGTAACAAGCTCACCAAGTAGAGTTGACTGGAGTGGATGGATAAACGTACATAAAACATCTGAAATAGACATCTGACTCATACATAAGTGGTTAATGCAGTTCAGTATGTGGTAAGATAATTGTTCTAATCTTAATTAATTGTTTGTGCAAAAGCTCAGTTCCTCCACCTATACATACCGTTTCTCTCTCTCTCTCTCTCTCTCTCTCTCTCTCTCTCTCTCTCTCTCTCTCTCTCTCTCTCTATTTCTTTCTTTCTTTTTTGGGGACAACTTTCTCTGTAGCCCTGGCTGTCCTGGAACTCACTCTGTAGACCAGGGTGGCCTCAAACTCAGAGATCCACTTGCCTCTTCCTTCCTAGTGCTGGGATTAAAGTTGCATGCCACCACTGCCTGGTTTGTCCCTTATTTTAAATGTATGAACATTCTAGGCATGTTTTGATATCCCCACTCCCCAAAGATAAGTCTTTAATCCCCTGTATCTGGTATTAATGAGACTTTGTTTGGAAATAAACTCTTTCTCTGTATAAGTAATCAACTTTTGTTGTTGTTTTGTTTTATTCTGTTTTGTTGTGGAATAGGGTTCCTTATAGCCAAGGCTGACCTTAAACCCTGATCCTGACACCGTCACCTCCCAAGGGCATCCTGCTTCATCTAGCAGGAAGAGTGGGCTCTGGGTTTTGATAATGATCTTACTGTATTAAGGTGGGACACAGCCCAGTGCTTGGAGCTTTTGTAAATGTAAAGAGGAAGATTTAGACTCAGGGATAGGCACATAAGGGAGAGACTGTGTGACGATGGAGACAAATTGCAGAGACTTATCACAGTCAAGGAATGCCAAGAAGCTTGTGTTAAGTAAGCATGATAGGGTGTCACTTTTAGATGAAGCTTCTCCAGGGGGTCCCCACACAACAGGCACAAATAAAAACTGGAGTCTCCCTGCTGCAGTGGGTCACTAAGGAAGAGACTGGGGTTCAGAGGCAAAGAAATGAAAAATCCAAATGCTTTTTTGTTTTTTTCCAAGCTTGGTTTATTAGTGGCTGGTGCCTACTCATTAGCAGTCTGTCCTGTCGTGGAGTACTGGAGATTGAGGTCTTATGCTTTTGGTGGTTATGTGTCTGAGAACGGCTGTTAAATTCTTAAGAGATGTTTCTGTGCAATGTTTTGTAATCATAAGCCTGGTTTCTGTAAAAGCTCACTGAATGGTTGTGACCTGTTGACTGTTGAGCTAAGATTTGGTTTTGTACACAGAGCAGAGGTATTGGTCAGAAGACAGTCTTCCTTATTCTGTCAAAAGATCACTGAGAGCTGTTGGTTATCCATGGACTCCTAAGCTTAATAAACCCTGTTGGTCTTGAGTGACTCATACAATAATGAAACCTGACGTGGTCTCACTCATGTCTGTAATCTCAGCACTTGAGAGGCAGAGACAGGAGACTTATTTAAAGACAGCCTGGGTTACATAGAGCAAACCTGGCTTATCCCCCAACCCCAAACAACCAATAATAACAACCTTTGTACTCTCCACCACAATAAAAGACAGATTGTGTTTCGAGTTTTAAGACCTGTGTGTCCCTGCCCATGTATTGGTAATGGAGTACATCTAGTTGTTAGTTTGTCCTCCCAGAATGAAGTTCTTGATCATCAAAGGTGGGTTAGTGAGGTAGGTAATGAATGATTCACTCATTATAGTGTCACTGAATTGACAGCTGGTCCTAATGTAGATGTTTCTTTGGACTTGTTATGGCTATGTCATGATGTCGAGCCACTTTGGTTTCCTATAGGCCGCAGCTGTGGCGGAGAAATAAACAGAACTGTAGAGTAGGTAGCCTGTGGCTTGTGGCAATCCTTCCTCAGCTTCTCGAAGGCTGGGATTACAGGCATGTACCACCATACCCTCTCTAATGAGTTTTACTCTTAAATGTCTTAAATTTGAAACAGCTATAAAACTCCTAGCGACTCAATGCAGTAGTGAAAGCAGTTGAACTGTATTCCGGATCTGTTAATTCTCTGGTTGGCTACCGATAGAAGCTCTGGAAAGGGTTCTGTGATTTATTTTCTCAAACTCCGCCACCTTCTGGTAGACATCTGAATCTGCAATTCCTGGTCAATTGACCCCAAGTCGTCAGAGACTTGAGACTTTTCCCAGCAGAGGCCCTGACTTCAGGAGAACAAGATACTATATTTGACCTATTTGAAACCTCTAGATTTGTGTTAGTTTTCTAAAGGGTCACTAGGTAACTGACAGATTTATGATATTAGGCGCAGTTTTAGCTTTAATGCATTGTGATAGGCATTTTAAAAAACCGTCTTGTAAAGGAGTACTAAAGGGCTACGACCTCATTACACTCTTGGTGTACGTTAGTTGTTTGAATTGATGTGTCCTATGATAAAACTGTAGGTTTGAAAAACTGTAACTGCCCGAAGGCTTCTTAGTTAAAAGTATTTGCCCTCTCTGAGGCTCGAACTCAGGACCTTCAGATTATGAGACTGACGCGCTGCCTACTGCGCTAAGAAGGCACTGAGTTCCAGTTTCTGGGTAAAACTATTAATCCTAATTTTCTTCACATTTCTGTGTTCTTTTGAAGTTAGATTGTTTTCCCCACCACCACCTTCCCCACAACAAAAATTAAAAAGTGGTGTGCCATGTCCACCGCCCCACCCCGAGCTGCAGGAGACCACTGACAGCTGCAATGCAGCCCATCAAAACCGTAAACTCAATTAAAACACTGAAATCTTGTTCCTGTGCGTCAAAGGCAGTTCGTGAGCGTGAGCTTTTTAGAGGACAGCGGAGGCGGAAACTGACGGAGCCGCAACCAAGATTGTTCCCTAACCGCAGCACCTGAGCGCCCTCTATCGGTCCAGGCTCCAAACAGAGTAATAAAGAAGAGAAAGGAAAGATGGCCAGAGGGGAGAATAGGAGGGGGGAAACAATTCACGTAGTTTTCTTTTATGTGTAAGTTACTTAAAAGCGCTGTAATCCGCAGAATTGACCTCACAGTATCATCTAGGGCACTATCCACTTGTCACAAATAAGTTGTCAGGAAATACTAGTAAGAGACTCAAATAAGGACACAGAACTTTGCGGTCAGTCGGAAACTCATTCGTTTTTATGTATTTTCTAGAAATTAAATCTTTTGCATTTGAGGGTTTTTGTTTTGAGACAAGGTTTCACTCTGTAGCCCAACCTATCCTGGATCTCAGTATGTAGCTCCAATACTCTGGCTTCAGTCTCTCAAGTTCTGGAATTTAAGAAATAAAACTGTTATCAAAAGTTTTTATCATCTCTGCTTCACTGTGAGGAAAGTGCTAGGGGCTTAACCCAGTTCCAATGGTGTGGGGTTAAGAGAGGCGTAGTGAGCACTCAGTCCTGCCCAACCCTTCTGGAGCACAGCGCTTTGGAGCAGCTATATCACCGGAGCCCAGGGTTCCAATCAATCTGCATTGTCTTTGCTCATACAGGCAGGCAAAAGCTTTCCTCACATTTTACATTTTCCAGACCTGTTTTGCTGCCTTCTTCACTTCACATTGTTGCCATCGTTCCCAAACAGTTTATCCCTTCTCTGTTGTGTCTCTGTGATAACCGATTTTATGGAGTTGTGTCCGTGTATCTTACCATAAAGACCAGGTGACAAATAAACAACTCATATATCGTGTTGTGTAGCAATGTCCTATCCCACATGAATTCTTATTAGTCCTCAGGATGTTAAGGGGAGGCAAAACAATAAGCTGTTCTAAAGGGAGATAAATATTACATACTGCTTTGAAGCCCTTCAACTCACAAAAGGAGTAACTCAATGACTTCAGGAAGTCCCTGAAACTGACCAGCTTCACTAGGCTCCTCCTTCCCCAAGCATACACATATAAGCTATAAGTACTTTTGAGAATTTCTGAGAGAAGCAGCACTGTCTAGAAGAGTCATAGATCAGCAGAGACACCTGGAAAAAAAACAGAGATTAGCCAAGATTCTCTGAAGAGGCTCAGACCAGCCGAGCTGTCTGAGACAGTCTCTAATCTATTAAGCTTTTTGTGAATTGTATAGCATGCTACTTACTGGTTCCCAGTGTTCCTGGCTGTCACCATGCTGAGATGGGTTGTTGTAGTGTAGCCCCATAAGTAACACCTCACCTGTCTTCCTAAGGAAACTGAATAAAACTCGTTCACCAAGTTGGACTTCAGGGTTATCCTTCCGTTTATGTCAGTTCCCTATCAGGTGAGAAGGCACTTGTTCATGCCTTTCTAGCAATAGAAATCCACATGTAATCCACATGGCATTAGTATGTAATATTAGAGAACTTGTAAAAGAAAGTACAGTGGCTAAATATGTTATGGTGACAACTGTCAATTCAGCGTTTACTAAAAGCCAGATATTTTTGTACACACACACACACACACACACACACACACACACATATTTGTTAAAATATGAAATACTCTCTCTCTCTGTTTTTTTTGTTTGTTTTGTTTTGTTTGTTTGTTTGTTTTTTTGAGACATGGTTTCTCCGTGTAGTCTTGGCTGTCCTAATACTCACTCTGTAGACCAGGCTGGCCTCGAACTCAGAAATCCGACTGCCTCTGCCTCCCGAGTGCTGGGATTAAAGGTGTGCGCCACCACTGCCTGGCCATCACCTTTTTTTTAACTTCTGATTTTTTAAAAATAAAAATCAAAGTTATACAAGATTTCTAGCTTGGCATTTCTAGTAATTATACTTGTGGTTTCTCATTTTTAAAAAAATTTTATCTATTCAGAATTTGTCCTAGTGTCATATGTGGCATGCTGGTTTAAGCTCACATGCTCCTGTACACAGTGGTCCAGTTACCCTGACATTATGCTGTGAGCAGTCCACCTGGGATGGCTACTCTTAATTGTCAACTACGTAGACTTTAGAGTTAACCTAGAAGACAAACTTTAGAGTTAACCTAGAAGACAAACCTCTGGGGATGTCTGTGAGGTAGGAAAGCCAACCTTGAATACAGGAGACTCTTCCATTGTTTAGGGTCCATGACTGAATACAAAGGAGACAGCTAGATGGGACACAGTCCAGTTGGCAGAGTGTAGTTTCTACCCCCATTGCACATCTTACGCCTTTCGGGGACCAGAACTTGGGTTTTGGTTTTGTTTTGGTTTTTTTTTTTTTTTTTGGATATTTTATTTATTTATTGAGAGAGAGAAAGAGAGAGAAAGAAAGAGAGAGAGAGAGAGAGAGAGAGAGAGAGAGAGAGAGAGAGAGAGAAAGAGAGACAGAGGTTGGATATTTTAGCCACAATGATGAGAAGTGAAATTAAAGTGGAATCTGTTTCTATTTGAATTTGAGCTGCACCTCCAAATATTATCCTCTTGTCTAATGCCACATGAACAAATTTTATCCATTGGTATCAGCTGTTTGGTTGTCACATCCTGAGGTACTTTTTTTCTTTTCTTTTTTATTGGATATTTTATTTACATTTCAGATGCCATCCCCTTTCCCCATTCCCCTCCCTAGAAAAGCCCTATCCCATGCCCCCTTTTCCTTTTTGCGTTTATACATTTTTTTAAAATGTTAATCAAAGGCTTTATACGTTTGGTAATGCTCAATCAGAAGTGTAACCCAATACCCAACCTAGATATATCAACTATCTTTGACTGGTGGAGACACGTGAACATCTGCCTCCATGTCCCCCCCTCTTTCTCTCTCTTTCTCTCTCTTATCACCTAGTTTCTCCTCTCCTTCTTCTCCCCCTCTCCTTACTCCTACTCTTCCTCTCAGTACTCCTCCCACCTTAGCTCCTCCTACATATCACCCTTCCTGTTAAAATAAAACTTTTCTCTAAAAATACAATTAGAGCATAATTATACCAATTTGTACCAGTGAGGTACAAGATAGTCCTAATACCCAGTCCATCATTTTGTTGACTAACCAGCACCTCTGTCATCCCTCCTAACTAAAACACTTAGTTCTGAACCTGACTTTTTTTCTTGGCTTTAGAATGATGTCAGCTGAAAACCATCCACTCAAATCTTTTCTCTCAAAGTAAATAGCCAGGATTGGCTATGAGACTATAAGTTTTCAACCCCATAAGAAATCCAGAATAACTCAGTTAACTGAAATTATGGGAAGCACAAAGCATAGCTTCTAAAACTTAGCCAATTTATAGATACCACTGAATACCTGGACAGTCCCTATACTACAAAACATTGGAGCATCTGATCGTCAGCCTTCTGGCCCAGAATCATCTGACAGATCTTAGTGATGCAGAATTATTAAGGGCTGATTACTCTGTCTTGGCAGATATAATCAGTCGACTATTCTGCAAGTGTGTCCTTTTCTGGACAGTAATTTGTCTGTAGATGGAAAGAGGCAATTCTTGCCTAGTGGTTGTCTCACCACAACTGGAGTAACTCCAAAGATGCTCAATTTCTTCTTAGAATCCAAGACAGGAAGCTGTCAGGAGCAGACAGGTCTCTAATCAAAATGAACATTAATACAGAAATGTTTGTAACGTCAATTCTGTGGACTTCTGACGTTTTGAAAACCAACTATCCATGTAAGGTAATCTGGACTGTTGTCTGTTAACTCCTCTCAGCTATTTCTAAATAAAATATAGAAAACACCCTATCAATAAACTCAAAGCCATGAATTTGCTATAGGCCCTTAACTCACAGGCTAACCATCTCAAATAAGTTTAAAAAAAGTTAAAGAAGGACTGGGTCTAAGCCTTGTATTCCTAAATTGTGTTATACAGGTGCAATGCCTATGAGAGTATCAATATTCATCTCACTTTTATATCAATAAGAAGCTTGTACCAATGAAAACCTTAAATTTGAAATCAACGTAAATTTTGTACCATTTAAGAAATTATAACTTCATCTTGATAATAATTATACAGATTTCTACCAATAGGTTATGGCTATGCAATAAATCCTAGCTAATCCCCCCTGTTCCAACAAAACCACTACTTTTCCTTAGAAAGACAGCCCAATATTAACCACCTCAGTCCCCAAGCCCAGGGAATAGGGGTGCCGACTCTTCATTAACTTCTTCAAGCTGATAATGGGTGTTGAGATAGTAGAAGAGGGGTGGGGGGAAAGAGTAAATTGATAAGCCTCTGACTCTGTGTCTTCACTGCATCCAGATGGAATTCCAGGACATCAGAGGTTTGAGCAGGTCTGCTCAGCTTGCTTGATGAGTAGATACACCAAGGCTGTGTATTCTGCAATATACAATTCTCAAAACAAATTTTAGTATCAAGATAATTTTTTTGCAGGGGTCATTGGGCTCTATTTTATTAGTGAGGGGTCTCAAAATTTTCTATTTCTTTCAAACACACTTTCAAAGTTGTCCTCTGACTTTTACATATTTTGTGGCACATAGTTGATAATTTTTTTAAGAGGGCTGACATTTTATTAAACATGTTGGTTCTAACAATTTTTCTTTTTTTTTTCCTTTTTTATTGGATATAATATTTACATTTCAAATTTTATCCCCTAACCTCATTCCCCCCACCACCCAGGAACCCCTTATCCCATCCCCCCTCCTCCTGCTTCTATGAGGGTGTGCCCCTACCTACCCCCACTCCCACCTCCCCACCCTCGAATTCCTCCCCACTCAGTGTTCAGCCTTCATGGGACCAAAGATCTCCTCTCCCACCTATGCCCAACAAAGCCATCCTCCCCTACATATACAGCTGGAGTCATGGATCCCTCCCTATATGCTCTTAGGCTGGTGGGTTAGACTCTGGGGGGCTCTGGTTGGTTGGTATTGGTGCTCTCCTCATGGGGCCACCAACCCTTTCAGCTCCTTCAGTTTTCTCTCCAACTTCTCCATTGTGAACCCTTGATCAGATCAATGGTTAGCTGTGGGTATCTGCCTCTGGGTATGTCAGACTCTGGGGGACCTCTAAGGAGACAGCCTTATCAGGCTGCTGTCAGCATGCACTTCCTATCATCCACATCATGGTCTATTTTTGGTGACTGCACATGGGATGAATACCTGAGGTACTTTTATGGGGCCTCTGTGCATTTTCTTTACCTTTGATAAACTTGATGAGGTTGGCTGTAGCTGCTTAGTCTAGTCTAAGGGCAATGGGGAACAATCACCCACCCTTTGGCTACATATAACAGTGGCCACACTTCTGTGTAACCCTGACTAGCCTGGAACTCGCTTTATAGACTAGGCTACCTTGAACTTTGTCTGTCTATGTACCAACTGATGGAATTAAGGTCACAGTGCCGCCATGCTCAGCTCAGCGCTCTAGTTCTTTACATCTTACTCAATAGACTGCAATCTTCATTGAAAACTTTGAATGCTTTAAAGGGCATCTCTGTACTCACTCATTGGACCTACACATTAAAAAGGCACACCACCCTGTACCAGATAGAGGAAGATAGCCTCACTGGGATTTCTCACTACAGAATCCCCACTCAGACCTTCCTTCTGGGTAGGGAACTCATTTTTGGTTACATGCTTCAGCAGCTACTATAGGGGTCCATGCAACCACTAACATAGCAAGAACTCACAGTATCCCATACCAAATAAGGAAAGATAACCATTCCAGGATATGCACTCGCATCCCCTGCATAGATGCTCCATCCTTAGTTGCAAACCTTGGTACCAATAACTATAACCATGCAATTACTCCTCCCTGATTCATCTCTGGTTCTGCTGGATCCAGATTACCATGTCAATTTTTGTTTGACAGACACAACACACACATGTATCCACCCTAGGAGGAAGCCATGACAGACCAACATAGTGATTGCACTAATATCCGATTTTGTAAACAATGCGTTTCTTATTGGAACAGGCATATAGTGAGAAGTTACAAGGAGCAGGGGAAACTTGAAAGCAGCTGATGATTTTTCTATTGCATACACAGCTTACCACAGATTCATAAGGATCAGTAGGCACCTCCTCCCCTTACAAGGAAGCTGCACCCTGATAAAGACATTGTAAGTTAAAGATATTACAAATTCCTTATCACAAGAATAAAAATTGATTTTGACAATATGGTCTATTCTTTAGACTTTGGAAGAAATATATACTCTTTTTCTCGTTGTCTTTGTTTTTCTGAGATGGGGTCTCACGTCATCTAGGCTGAGCTCAAACATGCTATGTAGCTAAGGTTGAACTTGAACTCCTGATTCTCTTCCTTCTGCCTTCTGTCACAGTCATGCACTACCACAAAGGGATATACACTCTTATATACAGCTAGTGAGAATATAAAACAGTAGGATTTTTATAGAAGAGAATTTGGGAACAGCTAACAAAATTCACATGTATTCTAATATATATTATATGTATATATGTATACATATTATATGTGATGTTAAGCCTGTGGTCCAGCTAATCCAACATGGCTGGCTATAAAATAACAGTCCAATAATACAGTAGTTGCTCAGTCCACGAGGCTGGATTTCTCAGCTGGTCTTCATTATCCACAGGAATCCTGAAGAAATAGACTCCAATGCTACTTAAAGAATGGACTTGCTCGTGAGGTGAGAGCAGGCAGGCAAAGATGAAAAGCTTTCTTCTTTCATGTCTTTTACATAGGTTTCCAACAGAAGGCATGGCTCAGATGAGAGGTGGGGCTTTTCCAGCTCAAAAAATCTGGATAAGGTGTATCTTCCTACCTCAAAGATTCTGATCAGAAGTTGAACTTCTCACTTCAAATTAAACAAAAACCCTTTACAATTCTGCTCTCCACTTTCAGGTTTTAGATAATTCCAGATGTAGTGAAGCTGGCAACCAAGAATAGCCACTACAACGATATATATGTGATGATAGAGAAATAATAGATGATGGATTGATAGACCAATCGATAGATGATAAATCAATAATGATAGAGTAGACAGATGAAATAATATAGGATAGACAGATATTGAAGGACAGGAGATTAATAGAGAGAGGATAAATGATAAATAGTGGTAGATCCATAGAAGATGAATTGATGGTGGATATCTGACAGACAATAGACGACAGGTAAATAGTATTTACTTGGCTTCTTTCCTTAAAGAGTTTACTTGTTTTCTTTTTCCTTTAAAAAAAAAAAAACAGGAAAATCTGATTGTTTGTTTCTTTGTTTGTTTAAATTTGTTTTCCCTAATGGCCTGATCTCTGATGGTCAATTATTCGAGTATTTCTTATGTGTTAGTTTCTTTCTCTTTTAATTCTTTACTGAGGTCTATCAATTCTAAGTTTCTCTTTTGCACAAATTCTTCACCTTTACATTTTGCTTACTTTTATTTATGCTAATTCTTCAGAGTCCCTATGACTTTCCCCCCCTTTTTGTTACAGTTTCATTTGATTTATTTTGTGAGTAGGAGTTGGCGTGCCATAGTTGGTGTGGAAGATAATACGTAGAGACCAGGGACTGGGGTTGTCAGTCAGGCTTGCTGTCTTACAGCCCTGTTCTGTGACTTTCTTAATCTCTTTTTAATCTTCTGTTTTTAAAATGTTAAGTGACAGATTACACTTCCTTTATGGACATACATTTATCTTGCCTGACTTTCTTCTGAATCTTTGTTTAGTTAGTTTTTAAACATACGTATTTTTATTATTTTATATACAGAATATGTATATATGCAGGAATGCAAGTGGCCACAGAGGCCAGAGATTTCTACTGGGGCTGGGTTACAGGCAGTTATAATCCACCTGATGTGAGAATTGAACTCAGGTCCTCAGGATGAGCAGTCTGTGCCCACTAAGCCAGCTCTCCAGCTCATACTTAGGGTTTTTGTTGTTGTTGTTGTTGTTGTTTTAAATCTAGGGTCTCACATAGTCCAGCCTAGACTCGAACTTGCTTATGCCTCTGAGGATGAGCTTGAACTCCTGTTCCTCCTATTTCAGCTTTCTAATAGTGCTTAAGTTACAGACATGTTCCCCTGTGACTCAGGTAGTTTCAGTATATGGTTGGTGCATCACAGATGCAGAACTCATGAATAAGAACACATTGATTAATCAGAATCTGAATAAATATAATGTCATAATTTTATGAGAAAAGCATACCCATTGCCTTATAAAATTTATTAAAGGCCTTCAGCATGGCTTTCTTACCTTGGAACTTTTACATATCTGCCAGCTATATAAATAAAAACATAGAGACTTACATATTTTAAAGCTTAGGCCTTTAGCTTGGGTTACCTCCCAGCAAGTGCATCTAAATCAATCTTGTTCTAGCCCATGACCTGCCACATGGGTAGTTCTTTACCTCTCTCTCAGTCCTTGGTTTCTTCTAGTGCCCCTGGGCAAACATCTGGCATCTGCCTACTTCTCCCAGAGACCCTCTCTCTTTGCCCAGAAATTCTACTCTCTCTTCCTGCTTCAGCTATTGACTGTTAGATCTTTATTAAAGCCAATAGACAAATACCAAGATCTGACTAGTACTTAGCTCTCTGAGCCGCTCCATCATACACATAAGCGGGTATTTTGGTCTTTCCAGAATATGCTTTGTTACATAGTGGCCTGGCTTCTTCTTTGTCCTTTCTTTTTTTGGAAAGGGAGAAAAACAAATGTCCCTGGGATTTAAGTCTTTTCCTGGACTCAGATGTAATTTTATTGATGCTAGATAATCCAGCTCTGTTTTATCTGTTTTGCAAATAATTTTCCAGGTATTGCCAATTTTTTGTTTCATGTGTTTTGTTTTTTCAAGACAGGGTTTGTGTATGTATGTAGTCCTGACCATCCTGGAGTTCTCTCTTTGTAGATTACTCAGAGATCTGCCTGCTTCTGCCTCCCAAGTGCTGGGATTGAAGGTATTTGCCACTACCTCTTAGCCAGAATAACTAAATTTTAACGAGTCATTTATATTTGTTTATATACTTTTAGTCTCCAGAGAAGGCTTTTGGCCCTCAAAGGGATCAAAGAAATTAACCCCAATGGAATACAAACTTTAGTTCTGCAGTTGTAAAAGCAGTCTGATTCTCTAATGTGGTGACTCTCACTTGACTTGCCTAGGGAACTAGTTAAAATACACTTGCTTTGGGACTCATTCTCAGAAATTCTAATATTATTTGGTCAGTGGCCTAGAAATGCAAATTTTAGTAAGCCTTTTAAGTGCCATTGGCAAGTGACTTTGCAAAACACTGGGTTATCACCGTGAATAGGACGATGATCTTAAAGTGAGGCCCATCTGCACTAGCAAAACCTAGTACTGAGACATAAATTACACCGACAGCACTGTGTACTAACTCATGACCTACACCAACAGTGCTGTGTACTAACACATGAACTACACCAACAGCACTGTGTACTAACTCATGACCTACACCAACAGCACTGTGTACTAACTCATGACCTACACCAACAGCACTGTGTACTAACTCATGACCTACACCAACAGCACTATGTACTAACTCATGACCTACACCAACAGCACTGTGTACTAACTCATGAACTACACCAACAGCACTGTGTACTAACTCATGAACTACACCAACAGCACTGTGTACTAACTCATGACCTACACCAAACAGCACTGTGTACTAACTCATGAGCTACACCAACAGCACTGTGTACTAACTCATGAGCTACACCAACACTATGTACTAACTCATGACCTACACCAACAGCACTGTGTACTAACACATGAACTACACCAACAGCACTGTGTACTAACACATGAACTACACCAACAGCACTGTGTACTAACTCATGACCTACACCAAACAGCACTGTGTACTAACTCATGAGCTACACTGACTGCGCTCTGCCGTGACTTAAGTGTTGCATCTCTCCTATGATCACATAGACAGGAGCAGTTATTTACTGGAATTCAATATACCCAAATTTTTCCATATAGAATATCAATTAACCCAATAATCCTCTTAAATAAATATTGCAATCTGCATTTTAAGGATAAAGATACAGGTTTAGTGTTCACTGTAACATACTAAGTGGCCAAGTTCAGTTTCAAATCCAAGACTGTCTCATTTTGGAACCCATGACCTTCTTGTCATATTTGTCTTCTATTTCTTTAGAGTCAAGGGTGACATTTATAGCCATAGGTAAAACAAAACTGAGTAACTTAGACTAGTCTCAAACCTTAGCTTTTCCTGCCTGAAGGGTCCTAAAATAATTTTGATATTTCTTCTCATGAAGGGAATGCACCAGCCTAGTAAAGTGTTGTTTAATTCCACTTACTCCTGAAGGAAGAAAATATAAAATAAAACCTCAGATATCTATGTAAGAGGTTCTCTATGAAGAAGAAACAGATCAAGTCAGGAATGGTGACACATGTCATTGCTGTCATTCCAGCACTTGGGAGGATCAAGGAAGAGAATCTGGAGTCCTAGATTCTCTACTACATACTGAGATGGAGGCCAGCCTGGGCTATATGAGACCCTAACTTAAAATACAAAAACGAACTAGAATGGAAGGAGGGGAGGGAGGGACTTGTAGGAACATACAATTTTTTCATCTCTTAAGCTTTATTATGTTGTTTCTGCTGTGGATATTGTCTTCTCATCCTCCAGTTCTTCAGATTCAAGAGTAGAGGTGGAGAATAGAATGGGCATGGTGGCATACTCCTGCAATCCCAGCACTTGGGAGCTGGAGGCAGAAGGCTCAGAGTCAGAGATATCTTCAGCCACATGGTCAGTTCAAGGCCAGACTCAAAACAAAAAAGAAGAAGGAACTGTTTGACATACAGCTCTGAGCAATTCAATAAGGAACCATCTAATAACCTTGGCAGGGCAGCCTAGGTGTTCCAGAAGGGGTGGGACAAGAGTCTTTAATCATCTTTAGAGTTGCTGCCTTTCTTCTACCTCGTTCTGTGGAGCAATTTACTCTAAAAAAACCCAGATTTTTCAGGTGATAGAGATGGGTTGAAATTGTACCAACTCATGGAAGAAATAAAAAGAGAATCTTAATGTTTTTAAGGCAGTTAAAACAAAAAATATAAATCCTGACTATGGTGAGCTTGAACAAACAAAATCTGCATCTGTACTCCATACACTATCAACCTAAGAAAGTCCACCTGTGCTGTTTGCAAAACCTTCACTTAGTATTTGAATTGAAAAATGTGAAAAGTCTTATAAATCTTAACAAATTGTTTAATTTCTTCAAGCTTCAGGCTATAGATGAGGATAATAATAGTTCCCACTTAAGCTACTAGGGACCTTCCTGTAAAGTGTCTATGGTGTTCTAAATGATTATTATTATTGTTACTATTTTTATTGTGTGAGTGTGTGTGTGTGTGTGTGTGAGAGAGAGAGAGAGGGAGAGAGAGAGAGAGAAGAGAGAGAGTGTGAGTTCTTATTCATGAGTTCTGCATTTGCGATGCACCAACCTTATACTGAAACTACCTGAGACATAGGAATACATGTCTACATGTCTATAACACACATGCACACATGCACGCACACATGCACGCACATTTGAGTACCAGTGGAGGCAGAATAAATCATCCCCAGAGTTATAGGTAGCTATGAGCTACCCAATGTGAGTGCAGGGAATCAACCACTGGTCCTCTGCGAGAACAGAAAGTGTTTTTGTTTTGTTTTGTTTTGTTTTGTTTTGTTTTGTTTTGTTTTTCTGTTGAGCTATCTCTCAGGTCCTATTATTGTTGTTATTAATACATTTCTGAAAATTGGGGAAGCAAATTCTTCTCTCCCTTGGTAGTCAAATGAGATTAGTGGATAGAAAAATCTGACGCAATCCCTAATTGTAGCCAAAGTGGTAAATATAAACCGGATGCTCCAGGGAGACTTGTCTACCAGCGGCAGTCTCTCAGGGAGGGCTGGCACACTGGGTGAAAGCTGGTTTTATCTTCTCCTGAGTCAACCTTAGAACCAGGAGAGAATTTTTTTTTTGTCACATGACCTGCCACATCGAAACTTTAGAGGTCTTCTTGGGTCCCTAGCCTGATCAGACCCATTTAAATTCTCCCTGACCCTGAGGACTCTGGTCTGTCAGCAGCATTTCTCCTGACTATATTTCTATAGCTGATCACATCTGCTTAATAAATCCCAACAAACAGAGGTATGTGCTGGTGATCTCCCTTTCCACCAACACAAGACTAAAATATCCCTGGGTTTTGTTTAGTTTTTTATGGTTTTGAGAGGAGGAATACATGAATGTTCTGGGGTACACATGATCAGCTAGGCTAAGTAAGATACTTCAGCTAACTGAATTCTTGCTCTAGCAAAGAAACAGCCAACTTCAGTAAAGAATGAGAGAGAAGGTTGTGGTTGAACAGACTCTTTAAAACATAACATAATGAAGAGCAATTCAAGAATCAAATTGTGCGAACAATGGACAAGTCCAAATTCTTGAGGATGTTTTTGAGGAAGACAGGATGTCATTCTCTTTCTCTACTTTATCTGTGAATGCCTGCTTTCCTCCAATGACTCTTCTCTGGTTAGACGCAGTCCCTTGTCACTGTCTTTTTGTCTCCATATGCCCCTGGTCTTGGTAATTGAACTATTATAGCTATCCCAAACACAGGTTCAGGTGCTTTATGATTTCTCAAATCACTGGCTGGTTATGTTAACCCAGAGGTAAAAGACCCCTGGAGACTCACTCAAGCTGATTCTTGTATGCCAAACTTAATATTTGCCTTCTAAAGATATTTGTGATTTAAGCTGTGTATCCTACGCAATGTTCACATCAATGCCCTTCTCTTTCTGTCCATTCCATTGCCAGCCTCCTAGCATCTTGGATTGAAGTTTGGGTTTCTAACTCCTCTGTCGTATAGCCATGCCTTGCTCCTGTTTGTCACCACTGCCTTGCCTGTTAATGCTATCCCCGTGCAGGTTGCCCTCGACTCATCCCCAGTTTCCCATCTCTTCTCTCCTCTCATTCTTCATTGCCCTCTGTAGTAAGTGTCCTTAAGATCCAGTCCAGCCATCCCACTCCTGTCCTAACATACATTTTTTTGTGTTTTTATTGTTTCAAACATGGGTGTGTGCTTCTGAAGTCTTTGGCCATCATTTATAGGTATTGGCACTTTGTAGTCTTTGCTATTTTCCATTTTATTCAAGGCACATAGTCAAGATTTTAAAAATGTAATACCATGAACTTGCAGTGGAAAAATAAAACCAACTTTCTCACTCATAACTCACACTGCCTGATCTTTTGGGGAACAATCACGGCTGTGAATAAGGCTGTTCCTTAGGAAATCACTGAGCCACGGGTGGTGGTAGCCCGGTCCTTATCACCTGTCCATTATGATTAATTGACATCAAAATGTTCTACAATCTTCCCATGGTCCTCTATCACACATCACACAGATTCTAGCAGCGTCATTCAGACCTGTCACTTCATAACCAGGTTTTGATCATATAACAACAACAACAAAAAACCCAAACCAAACCAAACCAAACCAAAAAACCAAAACAATTAAAACAACTTCCACAAACTCGTCCAGTAAATGGAAACACATCTCTCTTGTCATGATAAATTCATATGTAATTTCTTTGGTTAAACTTTCTTAGAATTAATCCCAACATGTGGTATCTAAATCTCTATCCTACAAGGGAATGTCTATGTTAATTTTCAAATGTATTATTCGTTTCCTCCAGCTTGTCTTTTAATTGACTCTAAGCTTTTTATGCATATTGAACATGTTACAAGGAGAATCCTCTTTTATTTGTCATATAACCTTCTCAGTGGGCAAGTAAGTGTTTTGTTTTTTTTTTTCAAAATTTATTTTAGAGACATTTTAGGTGAGTAAAAGAGTTGAGCAAAGGTACAGAGATTTTTCTTAATCCTGTCACCTCCATGCATGTGTATTTTTTTCCATGACAAAGGACTATTTGTTGTAATCAATGAGCCAACATTGATGTATTGATTGCTCCAAATCCAGAATTTACGTTGCAATTAACCTTTGACATTGTACAACCTGTTCATTTGGGCAAGTTAACCTTGGCATTTATCCATCATTACAGAGAGCATGAGCACAGAAGCCATGGAGTAGTTTCACTGTCTTAAATCTTTGGTGTTACAATGATTTTCACGTTGTTAGTCACTGGCAGCCAGTGGGGGCAGCCCCCCCACTGGCTGTCATCCCCACTGGGGATGACATTATCCCCACTGGGGGATGACATTATTTCAGAATATAGCTTTCTTTCTTTTCTTTTTTTTTTTTCTTTTTTTGGTTTTTCGAGACAGGGTTTCTCTGTGTAGCCCTGTCTGTCCTGGAACTCAGAAATCCGCCTGCCTCTGCCTCCCAAGTGCTGGGATTAAAGGCGTGCTCCACCACCGCCCGGCTATAGCTTTCTCAAATTGGCTTCTCCAGTGTCTTTTCATGGTTTGAAAGCTCAAATTTTAGTACTGAATAATGTTCTGTTATTTAGATGTACCATGGTTTATTAATCCACTCACCAAATGAAGGATATTTTAGTTATTTCTAAACATTGGCAGCCATGAGTAAAGCAGTTATACACATTTGTGTAAAAGTTTTATATGGACATAACTTTTCAGCACATTTGGAGAATAGGAAAGGGCTCAGTTTCTAGCTGAGTCTGACAGCTTATGTTCAGTGCTATAAGAATACGAAGAGCTGTCTTCTAAGTAACTGCACCACTGTGCATCTGGGCAGCAGCAAATGGGAATGCCCATGGCCCTATGTCTGCCCAGCGTTTGTTCTTGTCTCTGCCCTAGCTTATCTACGTTATAGCATTTGATGTTGTTTGTGTTCTAGTGTTTGGTCTTGTTTATACACCACCATTTGGTCTTGTCTATGTACTACAATTTGAGCTTAACTGTGTTCTAGCATTTTGTGCTGTCTGTGTTCTAGCACTTGGGGATGTCTGTGCCCTGCACTTGGTCTTGTCTATGTTCTAGCACTTGCCATTGTCTGTGTTCAAGCTCTGGGGACTAGTCTAGCATCAGATTGATTAACCCTAAATTACACACTCCCTTAGCTGTGAGGAATCCAGGTAAACAACACACTGCCACCTCCATTGGCACCATTGTCAGACAAAAGGAATACTTAATCAATATGAAAAGTTGACCCTCCCTTTTTTCTACTGACAAGTTGTTCTCCTAACACAAAGAAGTGAAGAAAGGACGTACCACTTTGCCTGAATACTGATTTGTTCATGTGTTTCAGATGTCTCAATGAGAAGTTTCTTCTCGAAAGAGAGAAAGGAGAGGAAAGCGAGCATTACATAGAACAACTTTGTCCCCAGGAAGAATTTTCCAGATGTTTGAAATGTTACCTATTAATTACTGTATTTATCACTACTGCTGTGATTTCTGTGGATGGCATATACCGGCTTTTTCCCTGTGTGTGTGTGTGGTGGGGAGTAATTTTTTCTAGTACTTTCAGAATTTCTGCCTACTTGTAATTTTTAAAGTCATCCTTTTCTTCCTTGATTTTATCAGGCCTCTCTCCTTTGAAACTTCAATGAAGCTCATTGATGGAAATTTCCCGGATGATTTCATTCTTATGGGCTTGACCAAGTACCCATGGCTGGATCTTCCTCTCTTCTTTGTCCTCCTGACCTCCTACATGTTCACATTGCTAGGAAACATTGCTATTATTTTGGTTTCTCAACTTGATTCCCAGCTCCAAAGTCCCATGTATTTCTTCCTTACCAGCCTTTCATTTTTGGATCTCTGTTTTACCACTACAACTGTCCTTCAAATGTTGTTTAACTTACAGGGACCTAACAAGAACATCACTTACATAGGCTGCATGGCCCAGGCCTATGTGTTTCATTGGCTAGGCTGTACTGAATGTGTCCTTCTTGGTATCATGGCCTTAGATCGCTATGTGGCCGTGTGCAAGCCTCTGAGGTACTCTGTCATTATGGACCACAGGCTCTGTCTTCAGCTGTCTGGCACTGCTTGGTTCACTGGCCTGGCCAACTCACTGCTGCAGTCTACACTTACCATACAGTTGCCCCTGTGTGGAAACCGAATGCTGGACCACTTCTTCTGTGAGCTTCCTGGGCTTATTAAGATGTCTTGTGGGGATACCACAGTCAATGAGATTACTTTAGCAGTGGTGGCCACATTCTTGATAATGGGTCCCCTCTCCATGATACTTGTATCTTATAGTTACATTGCCCAAACTGTATTTCGAATGCCTTCTGCAGCAGGGAGACTCAAGGCTTTCAACACTTGCTCATCACACCTGCTGGTGGTGTCTTTATTTTATGGACCAGGGATCTACATCTATATGCAACCCCCAGAGGATGGCTCCCAAGACCTCATCAAGGTCTTGACTCTGTTTTACTGTGTCATCACTCCCATGGCTAATCCATTCATCTACACTCTGAGGAACAAAGATGTCATAGGAGCTTTGAAGAGGCTTCTGAGGAAGGCCATTTCAACTAAGGGGATATAAAAAAGCATTTCTTTATTCTGAATGGAAAGGTCCACCAATACTGTGAAACATCAGTCTGCTTTGTCTGAAGTAGGGAATTGTTGCCCTAAAATTTGTAATCTCATGCTGCGGCTTCTAGAGTGGATTACAGGCGTATATCACCACACCCAACTTATTTTTTTTACATCAAAACCACCCTCACACCTCCAGTGCCAGGAATGGGTTACATCTTGATGAGTTGTTGGCCAAAGGGGTCCCTAGACTCACCCAAAAATTGAAAGTTGTTGTTAAGGCTATTATGTAAAGCTATTATGTAAAGTATTATGTAAAGTTATTGTTAAGGTTATCCTCCACAACCTGATGGTAAGGCTCTCATATTCTGATGGTTAGTAATGACATCATATATATCATATATATCATAGAGCATTGAAAAATTGATCTGGCACCAAACTAGAAGCTTCACTGTTGAAAGGTTCTAGACACACTACTGGAGAAGAAAAGTAATATCAGCAAGCTACAGGACCTGCAATCTATAGCAGCAACCACCTGCAAAAATACTCTGGTACAGTAGTGGCACTAATGGGAATAACCAAGTACTTTTTAAAAAAATTAGATGGAACCCACACCTTACCCTACTAATGAGATCAAGAACCTGAGACTAGATAGATCATAGGCTTAGGGGAAAACCTGCTACTATATTATTCTGCTAAGTAATAATATAGTATAATAATAATATAATAACAGCAATAAAATGATACCAATGACATATCAAAGCTATGCCCATTTGCTCAACTCTCATCAGAGAAGCTTCTTTTTGTGTTAAAATGGTAATTAATGCAGAGACCCACAACTGAACAACGTGTAGAGAAGGAGCCACGTTGGAGCACTCAACCCTAAATGAAATGTCTTTGTCAAGCCCTGCCTTGCAAGGCTTGAGGATCTATGCATAAGAGGAGGCTAAAAGATTTCAAGATCCAGAGGTGGAAGATGACTCCAAAGAAACAGTGTCCCCTAGATATAACAATGTTGACTCACAGAGACGTGATAGCACACACAGGCTGACACAAGCTCGAGCCAGACAAAACCCCTGCATGGAGAAGGGAAAGTCACAAAATCCCATCTCTAACCAAGAAGGCATTTGAAATTGATACTTGCTAGGAGTGGGGAAATCAGTCCCCTCCCTCCAACAGAGTGACACTGAGGTAGAGCAACCATGCTTCAGGGCAGGCCCCATTCCCAGGAGTGGTTGGCTAACACAAAATGGGCTCCATGTGTTTTGTGTGCGTCTTGTTTTGGCTTATTTTAGTATTTTTTTGTCTTACTTGTTTTTTGTGTGTATTTTCCTTTATTTGCTTGTTTTGAGAGAGGGAAAGAACATAAAGAGTATAGTTGAGGGAAAAACTATGATCAAAATACATTATATGAAAATTTTAAATATTAATAAGCCCGAAAAGTCAAGTCAAGATAACTTTTACTTATGGCCATACTATGATTACCTTCATAAAAAAAATACTTGAAGGTTGAGGTGAAGATGCTTTGGAAATTTTAGTATCAAATTACTGGACAATGAAATGCCAAGAGCACGTGAAGTCTTTGGACAAACAGAGCTAAAAGGAATAACCTCAAAAAGCACTGTACTGTGGTAGAACTTTAAATAATGGTCAAAATGCTGTGAGTTTTTTAAAGTATAAAATTACTCTTATGAGTTCTTACGTGGAAGCATTGAAAGAATTTTTCAAATAAAGAAAAGGAGACATCAAGATCAAAAGGAAGTGATAGCAAATAATACCTCTGATTCCATAAAATGCTACTGTGGTCCATAATTAAATTGGGTCTGTACTACATATCACAAATTGTAATGAGCTAAATGTTAAAATTGTGAGGTTATATTTTTATTTACAAATATATTTTTACTACAGTTATTAAAAATGAGTATGTATATGCTGGTTGAATGAATGGAAAATAAGGGAAAAATTTGATGACCATAAATGATAAATGTGTATATCAAGGTGAAAAAAGTCCTATGCTAGGTATGGAGGCCCAGGCCTCAGGAGCAGAGGCAGGTGGATCTCTCTGAGTTTGAGGCCAGCCTGGTCTATGTAGCAAGTTCCAGGGCTACAAAATGAAACTGTCAGAAAAAAAAAAGTTCCCAAAGTTAGAACAAACTGAAATAAACAAACAAATTCATAGGCTGGGGCATTGGGGGGCAGGATGAGGGGACAAATGAGAACAAAGTGTAACACCACACTATGAGACGCTGAAGCAGCAGGGGAACTTGGGTGGTGTAGAAAACAGGGAGCCAGCCTCTTTAAGAGAGGAAGCTGCTCCTTAGCCATCCGTTCCCCACTTTTTTCAAGAATCTTTGAACAGGTGTGAATGACTAAAGGCTAATGAGCGTGTCTAATGAGGGAGAAAGGCAGGAGGGTCCAGGAGACCTATGGAAAGTCCCACCTCTGGGGACCCTCCCATCCTCTTGATGACAGCTGTTTGTCCATCTGAATAAAGTTTGTCCTTCCTGCTCTTCTATCTCCATGGCCTTTGCCTCTTGTGTCCCTTGCATCTTCTTCTGTTACTTCACTTTCCAGTCATGTTTGCTTTCTTTGGGTGTACAATTGCTTTCCAGGATGTACAATTCTTTGTTCGCCCCACAGAACATATGACATAATGAAACCCACTATCTATTCTAACCTAAAACATGAATTTTAAAGCAAAATATTGTCTTTCACTATCATGCCAGGTTTGGTGGTTCACACATGGAATCCTAACACTTGGGAGGTAGACACAGGAAACTTGAAAGTTCAAGGCCAGCCTTGTCTCCACAATCCCCCATCCCCACCCCCAACAGTAACAATTCCAACAAAACAAATGAAGAAACAAAACAGAACAATATCTACTATGATAGGTGATATCCACATGTAGCAAACAGCAGGGGAGGCACTATTTTAAATGGTTCCAGACACAATACTAGTGAATGTATGTAGAGTGATATTGTGATAGGTGCACACATTGTGAAATAACAAAATCAAGCTAATTATAAATGTCCATAATATAGTTACTTGTTTTGTTTTTCTTGAGACAGGGTTTTTCTGTGTAGCCCTAGCTGTCCTGAAACTCACTCTGTGGACCAGTCTGGCCTTGAACTCAGAAATCTACCTGCCTCTGCCTCCTAAGTTGCTGAGACTAAAAGTGGATGCCACTACTGCCCAACAGCAATGGTTTTCTTAATGGTAGACCTATTCTTAGTAATGTTTACCTGGGATGGGGTGTACGTGTGGAAACATGATTTACAAAAAAGCCAAGAGCTCGTTTTATCTTTTTACTAAATGGGAAATTTTATTAGATTTTATGTTTATATATTTTATATGTTTTTCCATTGGACGAAGCTTCTGTTTGTTGGTTAGTCAATTATTGCCTTAACCAGAGAAAAATTCTGTTTAGAGAATTACTCCTATTTGGGACATGCTATTAGATCACATATTGGATGTGTAATTAATTTCAATGGGCAAATATTTAAATCTGTTCATAAAGTTTGGCCTATTAGAAAACAATTAAGATTGTCAGAATTAGTTAAAGCTTTGGCTTTCTGTTAAGACTTCTACATTGTGAATAGCATCATGATCTCCTCGTAAAATAAGTACTTGACATCCTGTACAAAAACATTTAAACATGAACTATATTAGCCATCTGTGTTAAAGAAAAACACATAGTTTAAAAGACTTTTAACTATGATAATTAAAAATTTATAATTAGTTACAGGGTCTTCCTCAAAGGATAAGTATAGCTAAATGAATTCATCCATCAAAGAGGGAAAATAAGAAAATGATCTTCATATCAAAGACTTCACTTGACTGAAGGAAAAAGACTATATTCAGATACTGATAATCCACTCGTAAACTACACAACTTGAAGTGATGAATTGTCTCACACCAGACATAGACCAAGGTCACCTGAGAACGCGGTTATGTATTCTCCAGGGATGACAGACAATATTTGTCTTTAATTCTATTGACAATCGAGTATCCCAAGTAATTGAATGTTTCTCTAAACTTTTATGTCTTATAAATTCATTTATAGTTAGATTTAAAATTTTTTTATGATACTTAATAACATTTGACTTGGCATATTCTTAAGCATTATAAAAACCATGCTAATTTGGGCTGTAATAGAGTTGTAATGAGTATAATATGTCTTCTTATTACTCATGGTTTTTCATTGTGACTATTTATTCAGAAGTCCTATATTACTTAAAACTAATTTTTATGTTTATAAAATTCAAGCATTTTCAGTCTTTGTTTTGCCATTATTCAATATAATTTGAATTTTAAAATCTGGTTACATTTTTATAAAAATTTATCTATTTTTATTTTATGTACATGGATATTTTGCCATTATTCAATATAATTTGAATTTTAAAATCTGGTTACATTTTTATAAAAATTTATCTATTTTTATTCTATGTACATGGATATTTTGCCTGCATGTGTGTCTGTGTACTACCTTCACGCAGCGACCACAGCAGAGAGCTGGAATCCTCTGGAACTGAGATTACAGATGTCTGTTCAGTGCCACATGTATTCTGGAAATCAAATCTGGGGTCTTCTGGAAGAGCAACAAGTGCTGTTAACCAATGAGCTAGCTCTCCAGCTCCCCAATGCTAGTTTTTAAATATTCCCAAATAAATTCCATTTTGGGATCAGATGTTAAACAAACAAAATAACTTCAACCCCATTTACTCAAGTTAGAGACGCTTGTAGGTTTTAGTTAATTGTTTTTATTCAAATATATATGAAATGCATCAATCTCTAATAACAACATTCATGGTGTTTTATACTTTGAGTACTGATGTCTCTTAATCAAATTAGTGTCCAAGGTATCCTGTACTACAATTAGCAAGGTTTACAAACTAAGCAATACTAGTATACTGCTAATAAGAATGAAATTTACAATACTACTACAGTGATTCTTTAAAAAGTTCCATTTCTGTTTTTAACCACTAAAGTAAAGAGTAATATCTGATTATTGCTTACAAGGACTATAAAATCATGACTGCTTAACAGGTCTGGTTTCTTGTTTCTCTCAATCACTGTTAGTAACATTTGGTACATATCTTAGGGTTACCAATGCTGTGATGAGACACCATCAAAGCTACTCAGGGAGGAAAGAGTTTATTAAGCTTACACTTCCACATCATAGTCCATCACTGAAGGAAGTCAGAACAGAAGTTCAAACAGAACAGGAGCCTGAAGGCAGGAGCTGATGCAAGGCCTTGGAGGGGTGCTGCTAACTGGCTTCTTCTTCCTGGCTTGCTCAGCTTGCTTCCTTATAGGACACAGGACCACCAGCCCAGGGGTGGCATTGTAGAGTGAAAAATTATAAAGGCCATCTTATGAAATATGTATAAATTTTTCGCCTTAGACCTTGGGCAGAAAAGCACCTGCCAGCAGGTTTGGGTCCATCTAATTAGTTACAGAGGAGGGGGGAGTTACAGTACAAAGGCCTGTTAAGAACATCCCAGGAACTGACTGGCCAAGGGAAGAACTACACCCTGCCCCATGGTACGGCCTACTAGTGTTCAAAAAAGGTAAAACAACCAATCCTGTGCACCCGTGCGAAAGTTCGATTTTTCCCTACCCCGCCCATATATAAGCGCTAAGCCCCTGAGCCACCAGGTCAGTCCCTCTATCCCCTATGTGAGATATGGGGATATGGGCTGGCCCAGAGCTCTGATTTAATAAACCACCTCATGTATTTTACAGCAAGACGGTCTCTCGTGTGTCCTTTGAGTGCGTGTTATCCTGTGACTTAAGTGGACCCCTTTCTGGGGAGTCCCGGACCTTTCAGCATCACCCACAACGGTCTGGGTTCTCAACCTTTTATAAGTAATTAATAAAATCCTTCACAGGCTTGCTAACAACCTGATCTTATGGAGGCTGTGGTGGGTTGAATAGGCTTTGGCCAGGCAGTGGCACTAATAGGAGGTGTGACTTTGTTGGAGTAGGTGTGACCTCGTTGGAGGACTTGTGTCACTGTGGGGGTGGGCTTTGAGACTCCTAGCTGCCTGAAGATAGTTTACTCCTGTTTGGCTTCAGAACAAGATGTAAGTTGACCCTGAACTCAGAGATTTGCAAGGCTCTGACTCCTAAATGCTGGGATTAAAGGCTCATACCACCACTCTTAACTTGTTCTGTACCAGTCTGGGTTTGAACTCAGAGAAATGCTTGCTTCTGTCTCCTGGGATTAAAGACATGTACTATCATGCCTGGATCTAAGCCTTTCATGGCCACAATTCCGGATCTAAAGCCTGTGTTGTTGAACCCGATAAAGGTTATTGAAGGTAGTTCCAAGATGGCATCCACGGTGTTATGTGCACCTTGGCTGCTTGACCGTGCACTCCCACAGATGGGGTGGTTCATGTCGAGTGGCGCCCATTGCGAGGAATGTTCAGCTCATATGTGGAAGACCCTCACCTACTTTGTGGCTGCCCAGGGTGGGAGTGAGCATGCTCAACGTTTTCCTGAAGTCAGAACATGAAGAGCACAAGAGACCCACGTTTGTCCAACTCTGCATCAGGACCAAGGCCTTCCCCTGGGGAGACGGTAACCATACCCTCTTCCACAACCCTCAGGTAAACCTACTTCCAACCGGTTATGAAGATGAGTAAAGAAAACCTGGACATTCCCCCAGGCAACAAGGGACCACAGCACTGATTTGGACCCTTACTCTGTGTGTGGACCATGAAAGCCCATTGGATGCTAAGCTTGTCTTTCCTTCTCTCAGATGGTGACATTACTCTGATCTTCCATTCCTTTGCTTGTAAGAGGAAATGGCTTAAATAAATAATTTAAACTTAGGGGGGGAAAAAAGTTACTGGAGTTGATCCCATTGGCAGCGAGTGCACATTCCTCGCTACCTGCCCCAATGTTCTGGCTTCCCAAATAAAAGACATCCCCCCTCCCCCCACATACATCCTTTATATTTGGATATACCTTAAACAGTTCAATGGCTGAGCCACTTCCTAACCTCAACATTGCTGATGTACGAGAAACACTGGTCCCCTCCCTTTTAGAAAAAAGTTTTCCTCACTTGTTATTCCAGTGTTGAGAATGGGACTTGGGGTGAAGATTAAGCCTCAAAGAAGGAGATTTCTAAAGAAATGAAATCTCTTGTAGAATCATCTGGAATTCAGAATGATGATGCTACTCAGGCCCCTGGATGTGGAGACAATTGTGACCATGAGGGCAGATTGGAAAAGCAGTAGTTGAGTTCATCAGTAGAAAGATGTAGAGTTAGTGGGGTCCTGTATCTGCTCTGCCACATGGCTCTTGCTGGTATTGAAAGACCCCCAAACGAGGACCCTCACCCAAGTCCGGACCTGCACGAACCCAAAGACACACGAGAAACCATCTTGATGCAATTGCAGAGGAGGTTTAATGACGAGGGCCCTCGGGCCGGAACATATCTCACACAGGAGATAGAGATTCTGACCCTGGACCCAGGAAACTTGGGATATTTATCGGTAGGGGTTGGGGAGAGCGGGAAAATTTGGCGCGGTTACATATGATTGGTTGCACTTTCTCGCGGCTACACATGATTGGATATTTCAAACATCAGCAACTTGCAGAACTGGCAGAACTTGCAGCACCTAGGACCTTCCAGAAAGGGAGGGAGAGAGAGGTAAACACCAGATAGCCCATTACTCACTTGGGCTTGTTTGGACTTGTCTGGGCACGCCCTTGCATGCCTTTATTTTTGGTCACCCTGCCCCTGTAGGGACTTAATATTTTATTATGACTAAATTTAACAAATTGTTGGTGGTCTTTGCTGACCATGAATGTTTCAACGCTGCTTTCAGTATCAGGCTGTAGAGAAGCCTTGGGGACACTGCTGGGGTCGGGGGTGGGGGTGGGGGAGTGCAGTCTGAGGTGCAGTACAGTTGGGGGTGGGGGTGGGGTCCTCAGGCCTGCGACGGGGCAGGAGCTGTCTGGTTCTCAGGCTTCCGGGCACTGCTGGATGCTGCAGAAGAGCTGAGAACTGTGTGGGGGTCCAAGGGATGGATCTAGCCTGGGGCCTACGGGGGGTGGGGGGAAGAGGGGAGCTCGGGCTGGTCCTGTGGGGGGAAGAGTCCTTGGTTTGTTGGCTGGTTGCTGGCTTGGGCTTGACTTGGCTTGGTCATGACTGGGAGCACAGAGAGGCCTTCTACGGGAGATTAGATGGCCGCTCTGTAAGTGAAGGTCTGCTCCATGGCTCCCATGGCGGATCCCAATGAGAAGAGGTAGTCCATGGTTTTAAGGCATTTATTATCATGGCAGAAAGTGGATGAGTAAAACTGTACCCCACTTCTCAGGGCAGGCCTGAGGTTAAATACCTTTTGCAGGGAGGCATGTCCAGGAAGGAGAGTTTATTGGCTAAGTCCTCCAGGCCTTTAGGTACTTCATTAAAATGGAGATCTGTCTTGAGTCTATGTGACCACGGGTCATGTCTTCTCCCTGTGGAGGGGCTTAGGGTGTTGCCCTTACATGAATGATGACCACAAATCTATGGAGGGCTGTAGCCTTGTGCCAGGAGCTTGGTGTCGGTGTCTGGGAACCAGGTGAAACATCTGTCTTCCCTGTAGGGTCACCAGGGTATCTAGTCTTAGCTCAATCAGGAACCAAGCTGCCTTTCACGGTGCTACATAAAGATCCTAAATCTGTGGAAAAGGCTTCACTTAGAGTTGCATTCTCATTGAGCACCAGAGAACACACACAGGCAGGCAGCGTGTGGAAGGACCTTTCACCCAGTGGTCAGGCCTGTTTCAGTGCCAGAGACTTCACACTGGAGAAACACTACCAATGCACAGAATGTAGTAGAATCTGACACCCCTTTCCCGGAGGGCTGTTTTCCCATTCATGTAAATGACAGACCCAGTCTAATGAAGAAGGGACAATGCTTCTTCTTTACCAGAAAGCCTCTGGCTAGTTATCTGATAGAGCTTACATATTCATTTATTAACAATGTTATATTTATAGCCTCTGAAATGTGACTTAGATATTATTCTTTTGACCAGTAACCGGAGTCTTACTGTTTCAGTTCTTGAGTATGAGGGGGAAGGGGATCCCGTGCCTAATGCCATCTAGACCTGCTAATATCTACCTGGTATGAATTGATGTTCCTAAGGAAAAAAACAGCCACATTTGTGTTAGATCTACAAGACTGATTGAATGATTAGAACTTAGGCACTTGTGGAGAGTTTTTAAAGTTACAGGTCCAGAGACAAATTGCCTTTTGTTACATTTAGCTCTCTTTATAACCATTCATTCATTGCCCGCCCATGTGTCTGCCTTAATGTCCTTCTGCTTATTAGGTAAATCCCTTTGAAATATACTAACAGATTACTTGGTTTCACCGATCAAAAGGCTAAGACTTTTTCAGACAGTTATAACCCACCTAACTTACATTTCCACCAACTGTTTTTTTTAAAGTTGTTTTTATTTACTACTTTCTTTTGTTCTGGTTAACTAAATCAATGTTCCTAAGCCACAGTCCGCATATATTTTGCTTAATAAATTATTACTGTCTTTGGGAGTTTGTGCTTGGTTTTTGGTTATCCTCTCCATGTACATTAGCTCCCTAAGAACAGGATGAGACTTTTTTTTTCACTTCTAGAACACAGAATGTTCTAGTATATGGTAAGTCTGTTAATCATTATTGTTTTTCAGGGCGGTTTTTTTTTTTTTTTTTTTTGGACTCTCTTTTCAAATTAAAAAATATCTATCTATCTATCTATCTATCTATATAGATACAATTTTAATTCTAGAAAAATAGTTGTGTTTATTGGGATACCATAGTTGTAAACATTTAAGAAGTACTGACTATGTTGAGTTTTTCTACCCAAGAAAGCGCATTGCTTCCTATTTACGTTCATATTTGGCTTTTAAAGAGTGTTTTAAACTTGGCTCCAAGTAACTGTGGCACATCTCTTGAGCGTGTATAGTTTTGCTGTTGCTTTTGTAGCGGTGGCCCTTTCATTCACAACTATACTTATGAAGGCTGATTTTAGTGTTCATAATACCCTGTTAACTTGCTAAATTAACCTTTTAATATATTTTTCCCATTGACCGTTCTGGCTTTCCAAATTTATGATCATATTATCAGCATAAAATAAGGACACCTGAGAATTATTGACAAGGTCGTCAAAACTCCACAGGCTGGGTTTGAGGACATTGTCCACAATGGGGCAGCATAGCTGGGTTTGAAAGGATCCGGGAGAATGTCTCTTTGAGGCATCACTAATCTTAGAGATACTGAAACACAAACGCGAAACCAGACAAGGACGGGAATGCTCTCCCTCCTGATTGGCTCAGTCCGCTCAGACAGAAAACCCCAACTTCTTTCGCAGGTTTAAGGACAAACCACTGAGTAGAACTCCGTGGCTCCCTAGAGTGGCTCTGGGAGTAACCCGGCTCCACCGCTTCCGGCCTTTGTGACAATCCTCGTTCCTGGCTTCCGGTTCCTGGGCGGGCTGGATTCCCTTCTCTGTGCAGGAGCCACTCGGTGAGCGAGCTCTAGCTCCAGGCTGGGGGAGGGTGCTCGCTGCTACCTAGACTGCTGGTCTTAGAAAGACGGTTGGAACCGGGGGAAAGGCCTGGTGCCTATGGGGCGCAGAGCTGGCCGAGACGCTGCAGAACTTGTTAGGTTTAGAATCACAGAACTGGAGAGGCAGGAGAAAAACAGAGTGATCTCTCCAACTTTTAACCTTTATGAATGATTACGTCCCGGCTAAAGCCAGTTCGTGAGACTGTACTGTGTATATATGATTTGTATCAGGTATGCAGAAAAATTTCAAAAGCAGCAAGGCAGGAGTACCCTATTCTTGTACTCTTCTAACTCTTGTTATATTTTGTGGTACTGTTACTGAACGTCTCACAGTGTAGGCAGCGCTTGCCCTTCCCCAACACCATCTGCTCATTCTAAAATTTTTTGTTTTATTTTAGTTAGTTGTGGTTTACTCTAGGAGTAAGTGGAGGTAAGTTTCTTACTAAACTTTACTCCCTGAAGTCCTGAAACTATTTGACATCTTTTTCACTTTTGTCGATTTTTGTGAAAGTCCATGTACTTCCTGTCAATACAGAGCATTAACCTGAGGGGAGTCTTTCAACTCTCCTGCTTAAATCTTAGAATATTCGGTATCTGCTAATTGTAGTTTGCGTTTGTAATGATGACTTATCCCTTAGGTGTACTCGGTAAGAAAATTTACCAAGGAGTTATTACTTGAAACACTGATAAATCTTTTATATAGCTATGATGGCATCTACTAGTGATACCAAGATCTGTAAGAACCAGGATGGACTTTTGGCAATAAAAATGGAAGAAGAGTGTAAGTATACCACCAGACAAGATAGGAACCTACACAACACCACTTATAATAGAGATGTCTTCCGAAAATACTTCAGAGAGTTTTGCTACCAGGAAACATCTGGACCCCGGGAGGCTTTGAGCCGACTCAGGGAACTTTGCCGTCAGTGGCTGCGACCAGACTTGAACAGCAAAGAGCAGATCCTGGAGCTGCTGGTGCTGGAGCAGTTCCTGACCATCCTGCCAGGGGAGCTGCAGGCCTGGGTGCAGGAGCAGAATCCCGAGAGTGTGGAGGAGGTGGTGACTGTGCTGGAGGATTTAGAGAGAGAGCTTGATGAACTAGGATACCAGGTAAGGAAAAAAAAAAAACGTAGGTTCTGTTTCCTAAACTCAATCCTGAATTTGTAGGCCAAAGTGAAGTATATTGACATTTAGGTAGATCCAAAGGGGACTTGAGTTTCATGGGAATTTGGGGATGCCCCCACAATTAGAATTGTTACCCAATATCTAACCTTTTGATAGAAATTGCTGCCCAGGACTGCTTCCGACCCATTAGTCCTCCTCCATGGTTGCTACCTCTCCTCCTTTATTCTCCTTCTCTTTCCTTCTCCCAGCTCCACCTTCTCTCCTACTGCCCAATCACTGAGCTCCACTGCAAATACAATGTAGCAAGAAGATATCCTGCTACAATGTACCAGCGAACGAACACTATATACAAGTTACTATGTAGATTCTAGTCTAGTGAGAAGACATAGAAGAAAAGAGGTTTCATAAATGTGTGAGGAGTTAGATGTTGATAAACATGCCAGAAGCAATAGAGAAAGGGCAGTAAAGGACGTGAAGGTCACAGCAGAGGAGATATCGGCCTCACAGGCCTCAAGTGCTGCAGTATGCCCAGGGTAGAGGTGAGTTTGTAGAGAAGATGCAAGAATTAAAGAAATTATATCATATACAGACTTAGAGACCATTATAACGATTTTAGATTTTGGCAGATGGAAAGTCAGTGTCTAGCTTTGAGCCGAAGAGAAATACAAAGTAA
The DNA here is from genome assembly GCF_011762505.2 of Arvicanthis niloticus. Lineage (NCBI taxonomy): Eukaryota > Metazoa > Chordata > Mammalia > Rodentia > Muridae > Arvicanthis > Arvicanthis niloticus. The sequence goes on along the minus strand of NC_047665.1, from coordinate 40,439,755 downwards.
ATTGTAAAATAATCACTCTGGTTGCTATATTGGGTAAATTCTACATGGTGGTGAGGAGGCCTGTAGGTCAAAAGTAGAATTAATGGAAATCATTTTAGGAAGTTATACCTATTAACTAGAGACACAGACAGTTGGAAATCGCCCAGTGTGGATGTTGGGAACCCTACATCCTAGTCCTCTGAAGTGCAGCAAGTGTTCTTAACTATTGAGCCGTTCTCCAGCCCCTTCCTTCTTCCTCCTCTCTGCTTTCTTTCCATCTCTCCTTTCACCTCTTTCCTATACTCCATTCTTTGAGCACTAGGCAAATATGTAAAAATAACAGAACAATTAGCAAAATTTAGCAGTATCAGGGAAAATGAGAGGGTGACATTTTCAAATGACCTTAAAAAGTGAGTGAGCTCAACACAGGCTGATTGCTGTGAAAAAAGTCATTCAGGCTTAAGCAGGGAGGTGACTCTGAACACTGTACTCTTGTTTGCTGTTGTTAGAGTGCTTCTCTCATTTCTCTCAGGCCTCGGTCCAAACTGAAGAACAGGAAATGTTACAGGAGACGAAGCCTTTAGCAGCAGAGCAGAAACCCAGTGTGTCCCTTCAGTTTGTCAAAGCCAAGGCAGGGTGTGGACCTGCAGACCGTGAAGCCCAGGAGGAACAAGGTAAAGAAGGAAGGAAAAGAAGGGGAAGCAGAGCTAACAGGACCCCAGGGCTCCTTGGGGCTTCCCATTGTTTCTCATTAAAATTGGGAGGGCTGTCCAGAAATCTGATGCTCATGTGTTAACTTTTATGTGTCAACATCCATGTGTTTGTCACCCTTTAGTTATCCATAACCCTCCACCCCCTTTCTTCCTTTAAACCCAGAACCTCATGCATGCCAGACAAGTACTGTATCTCTCTAAGGTGCATCCACAGCCCCCTTTTTCTTAGAAAATTAGTAGTTTTCTAAATTCTGGCTTTATTCTGTTTAGGTTTACTTAATTTCATTCTTCTAGTAATTACAATCCCTTATTCTGACCTCTCTGCTAATTGTACACTTGGATATATTAAACAGTATTTCTGTCTTCCCCTTGGACTATATCCTTAGTTCTTGTAGTAAATAAGTTTTTGTTACATGATGTCTGTAACTCCCTAGTAGTCTGAGAAGAAGTATTTACCTTACTGAAGGACAGTAAAATGACCATGATAGTAATGGTAGAGGTGGTGAACAGATGGGGACTCGCTGCCTTCCTCATTTCTGCTAACTCTGGTTTCTAATTTTTTAATAGGTAAACTGTTCTAAGGTATAAAAGGATTTATAAAAATTATCCAGTGAAGGATTTCTGTGCCATTTAATTCATCTAGTCTCCCCCGCAATTCTGAAGTTAATTGTCACTTTTAAAATTTTTTATGTGTCCTTCTGAGATTTTTTTATAGTAAACATTTTCTTTCACATTAAGATGTGAAAATTTCACATTAAGATGTGAAGATTTTTTATAGTAAACAATTTCTTTCACATTAAGATGGTAGACTTTTTGCACTTTCAATTTCTTAACAGCCGATTAACATTAAAAAGTATAGACAAGGGGCTGGAGAGATGGCTCAGCAGTTAAGAGCACTGACTGCTCTTCCAGAGGTCTTGAATTCAGTTTCCAGCAACAGATGGCTCCTGACCATCTGTAATGGGATCAGATGCCCTCTTCTGGTGTGTGTGAAGAGAGCGGCAGTATAAATAAATAGATAGATAGATAGATAGATAGATAGATAGATAGATAAATAAATAAATCTATTTATCATAAATTTACATAAATAAATCTTTTTTTAAAAAGTATAGACAAAGCACAAAGCAGGTTAGCCAGCTGCTACTGATGACATTTGTCTTTGGCATTTTCTTATAACAAATATTGTTGCAATAAATAACAGCATAGATTCTTGTCTGTACTTCTGTTGTGCTGAAAGTTACATACTGTATAATGTTAGTAGTTATTGTGAAATTGCTTTCCATTAACAATTTGGATAAATTCCTATCAGCAGTTTGAAATACCCATTTTGTGGCTACAGTATAATACCAAACTAATTAGGTAAATCCAGTGAGTGAACAATTATACCTTATGCTGGCAAGATGGCTCAGCAGGTTTAAGTACGTGCTGTGCAAAGCTGGCAACCTGAATTTATCCCCAGAAGCCACAATAGGAGAAAACCAACTTCCAAAAGTTGTCCTCTGATTTCCAAACATGTGCCATGGCATGTGCACACTCAAACAGAAAATAATAAAACAATTTAAACATTATATGTGCTGTTTAACTCATTTTGCCTGATAATGGAGTAGTACCTCTCCTGTGATAAGTAAGCACTGTGCGTCTCCTTTCTTGGAAACATATAGTTTCCCGTCTCCCAGTTTTCTGTTGTTTTATTATCTCTTTATACATTTTTGGAGTGCATTATATCTTGTACCCTAATGTAGTTTTGTAGTTTGTAGTAGAAACTCTTCGATCTTATGTAACTTTCATTTGAATACTTTTATGTTGCTAATTTCGTAAGCTGCCATTTACTACCTGGGGAATAGGTAACATGCAGGCTGCTTTTTGTAGTTTCAGGTGCTGACACTGGAAATGAGTCCAGGAATGTGACTCTAAAGCAAGGCCTCTGGGAAGGAGTGGAAGCAGAACAGAATCCCTCTAGCAGATTAGCAAAGGACGCACTTGCCTGTGAAGGAACTCGTGACCCTGGAGAAGAGTCTTCTGGTGTTTCCCATGAAGACAGCCAGCCTCTGAGTAATGAAAATGGGGTAACAGCTGAGAACTCAGACCATGCTGAACACCAGAACATGTGTCCAGGGCGCAAAGTGCATGGGTGTGATGAGTGTGGAAAGACTTTTACTCAGCACTCCCGCCTCATAGAGCATAAGAGAGTCCACACTGGAGACAGGCCCTACAAATGTGAAGAATGTGGGAAAACTTTCCGATGGAGGACTGTTCTTATTCGACATAAGGTGGTACACACTGGGGAGAAACCATATAAATGTAATGAATGTGGCAGGGCTTTTGGCCAGTGGTCAGCTCTTAACCAACATCAGAGACTTCACTCGGGAGAAAAACACTACCACTGTAATGAATGTGGCAAAGCCTTTTGCCAGAAAGCAGGCCTCTTTCACCATCTCAAGAGCCACAGAAGAAACAGACCTTATCAGTGTCTTCAGTGTAATAAAAGTTTTAATCGCCGTTCCACACTTTCTCAGCACCAAGGAGTTCACACTGGTGCAAAACCCTATGAATGCAGTGATTGTGGGAAAGCTTTTGTTTATAACTCATCTCTTGCTACCCATCAGGAAACCCATCACAAGGGGAAGCCCTTCACTCAAAGTGGTCCTACTCAGCAGCAGAGGAACCACACCAGCGAGAAGCCCTACAAGTGCAGTGTATGTGGAAAAGCATTTGGTCAAAAACCAAGTCTTACAGAACATGAGCAAATTCATACTGGAGAGATCTTATAGATGTGCTGAGGGCGGGAAGGCCTTCATTCAGATGTCAGAACTCATGGATCACTAGGGAACCCACATTGCAGGAAGGTCCTACAAATGTGGTGAATGTGGCAAGACCTTCTGATAGGAGTCAGAGCTTAGTAAGCACTAGAGAATCTGTAGTAGACGTGGTCCCTAAAAGTGTTGTGTGTGGGGAATTATTCACACAGAACTCAACTCTTATCATCAGACTAGTCACAAAAGAGCAAGAATTCTGTGTGATGACTCCAGGGAAGCCATCTGAGTGTAGGCTGCTGAGAAATACTGTATTTGTAATGTTTTGTGGTGACACTTCAGCCTTTGCTGCTCTGAGACCATAAATATTAGATGAGCACCCTCTGTGTACTGTCCTTTGTTGTGGGGCTGTGAAAGAAGGAAGTCTAACTCCAGATTTCTTAGAACATTTACAACCTAGCCCGCGATGTGGAAGTTTACCATAGTTAAAGAGAAGGACAGTGCAGTTGATGCTCAGTGTGTTTTAGAATTAAAGTAGTAGAAAATAAGTATCACAAACTTTGAAGGACAGACTCCTTGTACAGCTGCTCAGGAAAGATTTCTGAAATTATTTTTATTGAAAATAATAATGGTGAGTAGATCTGAAAGACAAAAGGAAGAAAACATTTAGGTGAACCAGGTGAGCAGAAGCAAGGGTGCAGGTAGTTTGGAAGCCAGCCTGCTAGAGAGTTTTAAGTGCTTAGCTGATGGGCATTAGATGGAAATAGCTTGTGGACTGAGTAGGAGGACGGTCTAGTAATGCTAGCCAGTTCTTGTAATGCACTGACAGAGCACTCTGCTCATTGTCTGTAAAATACCTCTAAGTACAGATATATTGTAGAAATAGGTGGTCATACATACTGTTTATCACAGCACATCTCAAGATGCTGAAGCAGGAGGATTAGGAGTTCAAGGCCAGCCTGAACTACATGAAACCTAAAGAAAAAGAAAGCAGGATGCTGGGGGCTGGAGAGATGGCTCAGCAGTTAAGAGTACTTGTTGCTCTTGCAGACAAGCCTGGGTTTGGTTCCTATCACCCACATGGTGATGGCTCAAAACCATCTATAACTCTGGTTCCATGGCATCTGATGCCTTCCTCTAACCTGTAGGCATGAGGTACAGAAGTGGTCCACACACATACATGCAGGCAAACCATTCCACACATAAAAAGAGCAGATGACAGCTATAATAACACAGGGAGGAAGACCAGAAAACATATCTGGTATCTGGCTTCTAATCCAGTCTAATCCAGTTACTCCCATGATACCCCAATGTGGGTAAACATCAATATCACCTGTGGCGTCATGTGTTTAAAATGTCTGTGTGCACTGAATGAGGCCCTGGATTCAATCTCAGATCTTTGAAGGTTTACCTGGCCATGGAAGTATTGTAGTCCCAGCCTCTAAGAAGGCTGAGACAGGATGTCTTGCCAGACTTGATAACACAGAACCTGTCTCTAAATGTGTTCCCATCCCACTCAAAATGCTCAGATGTCTAGATGTTATTGTGACTCTTGATGAGCAGGAACCACCACAGATTTCCAGAACATTTGTCCTCAGCTCCACAAGGTGAACACCATTAGGGCCTAAAAGTAGAATTTGGTGTGGCCTTTCCATTATTTCAAATTTAAGTATATTATGGATGGGGAAAGGACTGGAGAGAGGGCTCAGTAGTGGTTAAGAACAGTGACTGCTCTTCCAGAGGACATGAGTTCACTTCCCAGCACCCACATGGCAGTTCAGACCTGTCCATAACTCCAGTTCCAGAGCTTCTGATAACCTCACACAGACACATGCAGGTAGAACATCAATGAACATAAAAATACATTATAAAAACAAACAAAAAATCCCACACATCTTAAAGCCTTGGTATCCTAGTTCTGTTAATACTGGGTTCTATATTCTTGAGCATTGGTGTAGCCTTTTGGTTCTCATACTTTACTGAGTGCCTACAAGATGTTGCTCCCCTCCAATAGGAGGCTGCCACTCACTACCCTTGTTGAGTCAGAACAACTGCTTTGGTTGAGAACCTATGGTGATTTTATTAGTGAGTAGTCGGGCCACATGAATCGTGGCTCCTGGATCATTTTTACTCACTATTAAGATAGCTCATTATTTTCATCTTACCTTGCCACACAAACTTCCTGTTTAAGACATTATCTCAGCACAGCTGCAGTCCACTCTTACCTTCTGTCCAGCTCATCAGTGGATTTCAGTTCATGCACAGGGGCAAAAAGGAAAGGAGAAAGAATAGTCACCCCACTCTTTATTAGGTCTCCCCTTGATCAAAATGATATTCTCATCTCCCCAGTGCCTCTTACACAGAATAGCATCACTAGGTTGGGAATTGAGTTCCTGCTCATGCAATACATTCTCTCATAGAAACGATAATGGTTTTAGTTTTATGAGATGCATGCTTCTTGTGTGTCACAATGGCTTTTGGTGTTGGAGCTAGCATGACATTTTTAAAGATTTATTTATCGTGTGTGTGTGTGTGTGTGTGTGTGTGTGTGTGTGTGTGTGTGTTGCATGTTATGGCTTATGTGTGGGAATCAGAGGACAACTGGAGAGTTTGTACTTCCACCTCCGGGTCAAGGTCAGCCTATCAGGCTTGGCAGCCAGGATCTTTACCAGCTGAGACATCTCACCAGCCTTTTCATGACTTGAAAAACATTCCATTCTCAAGCATCTCAAAGCAGATGAGCTGTTGAGAAATAACTCACCTGGAGCTGGTGGGAACTACTGAGGAGGCTGATTCAGAAAGAAAGTTTAAGGCCAACCTGGGTGACTTCGAACTTGTCTCTCGAAGAAAAGTTTAAAAGAAAGAAAAGAAAAGGGTTGAAAATAGCTCAGTGTTGGAGTACTTTCTAAGTGTGGATAGGGCTCCACATTAAATCTCCAGTGCTAAAAGCTAAAACTGCTTACTGTTCCAGGCCTTCCCTAACATGAACACCAGGGTTGTACGAGTAAAGCAGCCGGGCTTAGCAAAATCTGCTTTGTAACCAGCACTCAGGATCCCAGATGAAGCTGGAGACCTGTAGATGTGGAGCCTATATATAGAGACCTGTATATGTGTGAGCTCTACTTGACTCGGCCTGCCTCCTGCTAATCTCTATGAGAATATCCTCCTTAGCAGGTCAATGCTGGCAGTACTCATCTGCTCAGAACTCACAGATGTGCTACTGAAACAAAAATTAACAGCATAGTAACCAGAGCTGCCTGGCTGCTGGAATGCGTCTCTTAGAACTGCTTTTCCACTCCCGAGTCTTCACCGTTTCTTGCTTTGCTTACCATATGCTGTCACTACACAAATGTTCTTCCAGTTTCGTTTCTGCACACTGTTCAACAACTCATAAGTATTTTGTGTAAACAGACCTTGAGCCAAGACCAGAACAATGGAATATGTTACACTGAGAGCTATAGTTGGTAAACTTAACTGTGGGTGCTTTGTTCTGGCTTCTTGTGCTTAAGAATACACTGTACCCCAAAAAGAGGGGCATGGAATCTCCACATATGTATCAGAAGAGATCAAGCCTTGTTCAGAACAGAGAAAACACAATGGGATGTGGCTAGGTAAAGCCAGATTGGCAACCCAGAGTCAGGGCCAAGTGGAGGACATGACAGATAGGAGGTGTATGATTGGGGTGTTACCGTACAGTGAACAGAAAATGCCTCTCGGTGGCCAGGAAGACATCTTTTTGTAGCTATTGTTTGGTTGGAATCCCGTCACCTCCATACAAGCTGATAAACCCCATCTGTTCTTTCTCCCCCAACCCCACCGGCAAGGAGAAAACTCCAGGCAACCATGTCATGTCTCCCCAGCAACTCACCCAAGAGTGCCCAACCAGAGGCTCAGTTTTTTTTTTTTTTTCCATTTTCCAGTGCACCCCTAGCTAACATCAGCAGCTGGCACCCAGGACCTATAAAACCCCCTTGCTTTAGGTGGTGAATAACTCCATTGGTCTTTGAGGTCAGTGAATTTGACAGAGAGCTGTCTCTCAATAAGCTTGCCTTTATACTCTTACTTTGGCGTGAATCGGCATATTGCATTGGAGGAGAAACCTATAAGTTATGTAACCCAGGGTATTCTCAGATTTTTGACAGCCCTCTTCCCTCAGCCTGTAAGTGCTAGGATTACAGATATGAGCCATGGTGCCTGATTCCCTTTGTATCTTCCTGCAGATTTTAAAATGCACAGCAGGAAGCAGAGAGGAACACATAGGTCCTAGGTGTAAGTAATTACTGCAGGCAGTAATTCACCAACCTAGTAGAAGTAACTGCTCTAGTTTTCTGATTTCTCTTTTTTTATAATTAATTCATATTAAGACATTTTAAGGTAAACAAAGTACATGGAGTCGTTGGCAGAGCTGAGTCTCTAAAGCAGTGGAAAGAAATAAGCTTAAACACGGGCTGAGATTGAATTCTACCTACTCAGAGTCACACAGTACATGGTAGGCTCATGTTTGAACACAAGCAGCTGTGTTCCAGAGCATATACTTTTAAGTTCCTACACACAATGCATATTACAATTGGACAAACCATGAACTACAGTAGTATTCAGGACCCTGAATAATTTTCTATAGTCATTTTTAATTCCTTTTAGTCTTATTGGGAAAGCCCAGACCCAGGTCCAAACACCTTAATATTATGGTATCATCTATCCATAATAAATCTTGTATGTTTTGGGCAGTGTCCCATAAACAGGCCCAGTGGTAATCTGGACAGTGATTTACAGAAAAAATTGTACCTCAAAGGTGAGATCTCATTTAAGGATCAGCCTTTAGCCTCGAACTGTGATTCAGACTCTGCCTTTCTATCACGAAAAAAAGCATTGTATTCTCAATACAAGTCATATTTGGAGAGATGTCCATAGATGGTGTTAACTCAGCATGTCTGTTGTGGGGATTCTTTTTTAAGTTATTTTATAGTGTAGCACTCACTGGAAAGGGGACACAGTGGTGCATAATTGTGATCCTAGCACGCAGGAGGCTGAGGCATGAGGATCATTGGAACTCAGTATTGTAAGACTAGCCTGGTCAATATGGGCTCCAACTCAGAACAGGGAGATAATAGGATATGTTCTATAAAACGACCCCTAGTCATAAGAAGCAGAAGTTGAATATCTGTCTGCTTATCTTTGATTTGTTCCCAGCACTGAAAAGAACATTTTCATTTGCTCCAGTTTTACCTCTCAGAGGTCAGATGGTGCTCTGTTAACTCTGGAGGCCACAGGTTCCTGAGTGACAAGTGTCTCTTTACTCCCTGGGAATTACTGGGAATAATCATTTGCTACTCTGTAGTTGAATCTCTTCCCAGCTTACTAGAAAGTTTTATACTACAACCCCTCCAAAAACCCATTTTACTAGGTTTTTTGTACCTTTTAAATGTTCCTCAGGATGATTGGTAAGGTCTCCTTACATTTTTTTTTGTGTGTATAAATATAAATATATAGTGTTATATATATTGTGTTATATATAATTGAATATATTATTATATTAACATATTAATAATAGTATGTTAGTATCATATTAATATATATCTAATATTATATATATGTTGTACAAACTACATATTTGTGAATGTTCTGTGTTATATATAACTTTCACATCATTCCATTTTATTTGAATAATTTGTCTTCCTAGCTTACCTTGTAAGAGCATCATTGGGAACCTTCACTTTTCCTTTGATTGCAGGGGAACTCTTTATACACACTATGATTTTTTTGTGTGTGTATCTGAAAAAAAAGCTGCTACGTAGGGAAAGGACAATGTTTAAAGTCTCAGGATACTAGAACTGTTGAGAAAAAGGTCTGGCTTCCTCCTTTGGTAAAAGGAAACTTGGGTTTATTTGGGAGAAGTGATGTGATTCACCTAACGTTGGGTGGTAGACAGGGGACAAAGAATCTACTGAACAGTTGTGTGAGCAGATGAATTCGTTGACACCTTTGTTCATTCATCCGTTAGGACAATGTGATTGGACTGACTTCCATGACTAAGCTCACACTACTTGTTTGCGTGGACGGTATGGTCTGCGGGTGCCTAGCACCAAGCTCCACCCCTGCTCACTATGCTCTGTAACCGTTGCTGCCATCAACTTTTGTCTACCGTTCTTTTCACTGTCACTTATGTGAGACTGTCCGAGATAGGACATTTACAGGAGAGGTGATAGTCTGTCTCTGAGGCTTTATTAACTGATTAGAAAGTACTAGACTCTTGCCGCAGGTTCCATGTCGTTGCCTTTACCTCAGGATGATGATGGAACAAGAAATGTTCACACATAGTTCCTCAGAATCAAACTTTCTATATCCAAATGAAGACCCTGCCGTAGATAAACTTTCTGTGAGTAAGAGCACTTGTACTTGCAGAGAACCAGCACCCACCCACATGGAGGCCCACAACAGCCTGCTTGTAACTTTGTTTCGGGGAGCTCCTCACAATAGCCTGCTTGTAACTTTGTTTCAGGGAGATCGTATGCCGTCTGCTAGCGTCCTAGTGTTTCTTTGCAGTGTATACATACTCTGTATGGAAAAGGTAAAAGAAATCTTTTTTAAGTTTCTAGTTTCTCACAATGATGGCAATTGGCTCATCTACAAAGCATGTGGATCTTTAAACATACTGGTTTGCATTTTTCCACATAAAAACTCTTTTATGTGGTAGCTTAGACCTATAGTCTCACATTCAGGAGAGTCGTGTGAGTTTAAGGGTAGCCTAGGCTACATAGGAAGCAACTACTGACAGCCAAAGTTGTACTAAGACCCTGTCTGTGAAAAAAAAAAAAAAAAAAAAAAAAAAAAAAAACAACCCTACACTGTTTAGCAATGGTAAGAAAACTTATATCCATTTCATCTATGGAATGCTATTTCCTCTACCCTCTCTTTGAAATATTGTGCCTACTAATAACTATGATTATTTATTAACTATCCTGCTGCTTTATTGAATTCATGGACTTACTGACCACCTTACTGAAGACATATCACTTAAGCAGCCAGAGTAAACTGTCTATTCACTCATTCAGCAAATCTCTGGGGAAGCAGATGTGTTGTAGGTGTTACACAGGAGAAATGGTGCCCAGCCAGCCAGCTCCTCACCACATGGAACAGACACATTTCTGTTTTTGCCACTAGTACATCCGGATGCCCTAAAGGTTTTATGTAAAACAAGGAAATTCTGAAAGTTGGAGGGAAGAAGGCAGATGGGAGACTCCAAGAAACATGAGTGAGCCCAGACTCTTGTTTTCACCACGTTCATCCTGCAGGATCGGTGCAGATCATAGAGGAGCTACACAAGCTGTGAGTCACAGATGTTACACCCCAATTAACTCAGTTACTAGATTTAAAGGTGTTTTATGCATATAAATGTTTGCCTACATGTATATCTCTGTACCACATGTGTGCTGGTGCCTGTAGAGGCCAGGAGAAAGCATCTGATCCCCTGAAACTAGAGTTATAAGTTGTCTGTGAACTACCCTGTGAGTGCCAGAAACCAAACCCTAGCCCTCTGCAAGCCATCTCTTCTGGGTTTTGTTACTGTATTTTTAAAAAGAATGATTTTTAAAGTGTGTGTGTGTAAATGTACATGTATATTTGGGTACCTATGGAGACCAGAAGAGGATAGCAGATTCCTTGGAGTAGATAGCTGGAGTTACAGGTAGTTGTGTGCTTCTTAAAGTAGGTGTTGGGAATTGAACTCAGGTAGGTTCTCTGTAAGAGCAGCAAGAACTCAAGTGCTGAGGTCTCTCCAGCAATTCTAAAAAATCTCAATTGGAGTCTTCTCCACAAGACTTTTGTTTCAAATATTTTGAATACTCCCAGAGACATCTTTCAGGATATATTTTTGAGAGCCTGTTTTTGTTTGTCTTTTGTAACAAGTTGTATTTATTTAACTTTACGCATATGTGCGAGAGTCTGCATGTGTGTATGTGCACCGCACATGTGTCTGGTACCCACAGAGGTCAGAAGAGAACGTTAGCTCCTCTGGAACTGGAGTTACCAAACCTACATCCTCTGCAAGAACAGCAAGTTCTTTTAACCACTGAGACGTCTCTCCAGTCTCTTGTTTGTTTGTTTTGGGGAAAGGATCTTATGTATTGTGTGCTGCCGCCACATGGCATGTAATTAAGGATGCCCTTGAAACCTGAACCCTCCTGCATCTACTTCCGGGGGCTAGGGTTACAGGCAGGACCTACCCCATCCGGTTTCAGGTTGTGGAATATAGGTGGGTTTGTTTGTTTTGTTTTCTCCTTGACTTAAAAAAAGTATTTAGGACTAGGGATGTAGCTCAGTGGTAGAATATTTGCCTAAAATACACAAGACCGTGGGTTCAATCCCCAGTGCCACATAAAGTATCCTGACTATTGCAATATTTGGATATTATTTCACTACTCCATTTCAGCAGACTTCCTCTATATACCACTCTCAGTAATTAACAGACCAGCTGGATAGAAAATCAACAATGATACTGTGATGGTTTGTATATGATCAGCCTAGGAAGTAGCACTGTTGGAGTAGGTGTGTCACTGTGGGTGTGGGCTTTAAGACCATCATCCTAGCTTCCTGGAAGCCAGTATTCTGCTAGCAGCCTTCAGATGAAGATGTAGAACTCTCAATTCAGCCTGGACCATGCCTGCCTGGACACTGCCATGTTCCCGCCTTGATGATAATGGACTGAATCTCTGAAGCTGTAAGCCAGCCCCAACTAAATGTTGTTTTTATAAGAGTTGTCTTGGTCATGGTGTCAGTTCACAGCAGTAAAACCCTAACTAAGACAGATACAGAAGTGAAGAATGCTATTAACCTTTCAGGAAATATACATGAAAGATTAACAAAGAGATGCTGTATGTTGGACCATACTACAAACCAAACCAAACCAAACCAAACCAAACCAAACCAAACCAAACCAAACCAAACCAAACCAAACCAAACTGGAATGAAATCACAGTTGACCACAATGAAGCAAGACTACAGAAATAAAATGGGAAGCTCATCACATTTATAAGTTTAAAAGAATACTTCTAAATAATGCCCAAGTCAATGAAAGAGTCTCCTATGAAAACTATTGTAAATGAACTTAAAATTCAGTGGATTTGTAACATTTAAGGCAATGCTAAAGAATGCTTGGGGTAGGGGTAATCAGAAGGATGGCTAAGTGGGTCAAAAGCCATCTGCCACCAGGCCTGACACGTGATTTTGAATCCCAGAACCCACATAGTAGAAGAAAATACATGAGCTTCCACTCATATGTGCTGTGTCACACATGCATGTATACCCACACACAAAATGCTATCTTAATTAATTGTTTAATATTTTTAATGTGTGTGTGTATGTTTAAGTTATATGTGTGTCCGTGCAGTTGTCCAGGGAGGCCAGAAGAAGGTGTCAGATCCCCCAGAGTTAGAATTACATACTGTTATGAGCTGCCTTATGTAGGGGCTAGGAATTGAACTCAGGTCCCCTGAACAACAGTAGACACTCTTTTTTTTAAAGTTTTATTTATTTGTTTTGCCTATGTGAATAAACTGTCATTGTACTCAGATATATCAGAGGAAGACATTGGATCCCATGACAGATGGTTGTAAGCCACCATGTGGTGGCTGAGAATTGAACTCAGGACCCCTGGAAGAGCCGTCAGTGCTCTTAAGCGCTGAGTTGTTTCTCCAACAGTAGACACTCTTAACCACTAATGCATCTCTTCATCCCTGAAACTTTTTAAAAGAATGCTGGGACAATAGAACACTGAATATTGGTATTGGAAAATACTAATCTCAAATCAATAAGTTCCTGCATCAATAAACAAAATGACCAATGGCATAATAAACATCGGGCAGCACAAAGAATGAAATGGTAAGTATTTGTGAACCATGTCTGAATGCTTGTGTCTAGAATGTGAAAGAACTCACCAAATAACTGTTAACAAGTTATTTAGTTATAAACAAAAGCTAACAGACCCTTCATGACCAATGGTCATTTTTTGAATCATTCATTCATACATTTCACCTCCTTTGCACTGTCACAAGGCTGCCTGAAATTTTCCTCTTTGCAAGTTTTTTCCTAACTTCATCAGCTGAGTTCACATGAAGTAGCAACTGAAGGATTGGGGGGGGGGGGAGGTTTGTAAGCAGAGAGATATGTGCAATCAATGAATTAAACAGCAACTGTCAGACAGAGTTATGCCCTGAGCAGGAATGCAGACAGAGCAGATCAGGAGTCCTGTGAGGTAGAGTTCCTGCACAGCCCTTACCCTTAAAGTGGCTGAGACTAGGTTAGAAGTCAGAGACCCAAGGTCACAGGATCACATTCATACCAAGAAGCACAGATTTGTACCAACATTCTCTTTAAATAGGACGGCAAATGTGGCGTATGCCCATCATCACAACACTTTGGGAGGCTGAAACTTGTGGATTACAAATTCAAGACTAGCTTAGGCTTATAGCAGATCCTGTCTTAAAACAAAATATAACAACCTCATAGTCTCAACAAACGTATTGAAAACTAAGATGTCAGGCAACTGAATTAATTGTATCTTCAGTGAGTTAACCTCCAAACAGAAAAACATACTATTGGGTCAAGGGGACTTTCTTCATCTCCTGTAAACTATCAATAAAATATGGCATAGGCAAAGGAAAGGACTTCTTTTTCTTTCCCACTAGTTAGTCAAGACTATGTTCTACCAATCCCAGGGAACTGTCACATACCTTCTCCTGTCTGTCTGCATATATTTTCCTAGAGGGCATTGTGACACTACTGCCCCATGTTTGGCGTCAAACTTATGAGAGAAAGGCTGTTATTAAGTCATTAGGAAACAGAATAGTATTAAATTAATTAATTAATAGGGTTGAAAGTTACCTTAGAGTAAAACCTGAAATCTTGAGTCCCTTTCTTACAGTGCACTAAATTCTCTAAGGGTAAGAGGGAGGGAGGGAGAGAAAAAGAGAGGAAGAGAGGGAATTATAAAAAGATTGATGTACACAGTAAGAGGCTAGATAATTAAATACTGATTTACACACTGGAGAGGTAGAAACCCAGCTCCCAGTCTAGGACGTTGGATGCCTCAGTAGTTCCAATACAGCCAGAAATTCACTTAAGAGTTAGTGCCATCGCAGGGCGCCTTTAATCCCAGCACTCGGGAGGCAGAGGCAGGCAGATTTCTGAGTTCGAGGCCAGCCTGGTCTACAGAGTGAGGTCCAGGACAGCCAGAGCTACACAGAGAAACCCTGTCTCAAAAAACCAAAAAAAAAAAAAAAAAATAAAAAAGAGTTAGTGCCATTGAGGCTGTGTAGGGAGCCGCAGTGAGTGGTGACAACATTCGCCATTACAAGATGGCGCGGGCATCCGGTGCTCCCACAAGTAAACAACTAAACTGCGCAGGTGCAAGAGGCGAAAGCACACCAAGCCACTGCTCATCCCTGTGCATAATATGGGGTGATGAGTAAGCAGCCAATCAGAAGTGAACACGCCACTCTAGGGTGCATATAAGCAGTGCCTTTTCGGGGCTTGGTGTCTTCCACTTCAGCTGATACAAGAATAAAGCCTCGTTGTAGTAACTACCTGAACACTGCCTCCCGTGTCTCTCTTGCGGGCGAGGGGACTCGGAAGGGGCGCAGAACAAGGCTGCATTGAAAGGCTGTAGACGTTGGACCTTGATGTCAGTGATAAAGTCACTGTAACCATTTGAATGAGAAATGGTGCCCAGAGGCTCAGGTATTCAGAGACTTGGTCCTCAGCTAGTGGCTGTCTTAGTTATTTTTTTTTCTATTGCTGTTATAAATCACCATAGCCAAGGCAACTTATAGAAGGAAGAGTTTATTTTAGACTTAGAGCCCAGAGGGATAAGAGTCCATTACCATCATGGTAGAGAACTGTGGCAGCAAGCACCAGGCACGGTGATGGGAATGAACAGCTGAGAGCTGAACCACAAGCAGGAATGAAGTGAACAGAATGGTCCATGTCTTTAAACTCTCACCCACCAATATACAGCAACATGCTACTTATTTCCAGCCAAGCCATATATCCTGAGCCTCCCCAAACAGCTGCTATCTGAGGAACAAGTATTAAATGCATTGCTATGGGGAACATCACATTCAAACCACCACAATGTTTAGGAAGGGTGTAGAACCTCTAGGAGGTAGAGCACCCCTGGAGACAGACTTTGAGAGTGTACAGCCTTACCACACAGTTCAGTCTGTTTCATGAATGTGTTTGATGATGTAATCTCTCAGATTCCTGCTCCAGCTGCCTCCTACCATGCCTTTCCCACCATTATAGGCTTTCCCTCTGTAACTATAAGCCATATAAACTGTTTTACATTTATGTAAAGGAATATTACACAGTCGCTAAAAATGAAATGAAATTCTTAGGTAAATGGGTAGAACTAGAGGAAAAAAATCATACTGAGTGAGGTAATTCAGACCCAGAAAGAGAAGCAGCATCTATTCACTTATGCATGGATCTTAGCTGTTAAATCATTGAAAAGCAATTTACAATCCATATAACTACAGAGGTTAGGTAGACAGTGAGGGACTATGGGGGGGTCTTCATAGGAAGAGGAAATAAAATAGTTATGGATGGATGATGTAGAAGGACTGGAATGGGAGGATCAAACAGGGAGAGGGAGGGGATAAAGGGATAAGAGAGAGAATATGGGGAGGGACAGCTAAGGATCATTTGAGGGGTCCTATAGAAACCCAATACAATAGAACCTTTCTATAATGCATACATACATATACATACAATGTGATCTAAATGAAATGGCCATATAATGGGGGAAACAGAGCCCCAGTTGAACATCTTTTGTCACCAAATGAAGCTTTCAATACCAAAAAATAGATTACATCTAATTGAGTTATTAGTCAAAGGGGCCCATGGGAACCCCCACGAAACCTATGCTATTTCCAATGTTGTTGATTGTACACACTTATGCTAAGGCCTTATTGCTGAAGATGACACTACACAATTCACTGTACATGGAGATGTGAGTTGTACCTACCTAGAGCCAACCCTCACATGGACTAGTTCATAGTACTAGAAAATGCTCTACACCCTACCAAAGGACAGCTATGAACCCTTCTGCCTATAAGAGTGACTTGCAAAGTATGCAGTGCAATGATGGGCTGTGATGGTTTGAATAGTTATGGTATCCACAGACTCATGTGTTTGAATGCTTGGACCATAGGAACTAGCACTATTAGGAGATGTATATTGGAGTAGATTTGGCCTTGTTGGAGGAAGTGTGTCACAGTGGAGTTGGGCTTTGAGGTCTTATATATGATCAAGAACACCATGTCTGCCTGGACGCTGCTATGCTTCCCACCATGGTGATAATGGACTGAACCTCGGAAACTGTAAGCCAGCCCCAATTAAATGTTTTTCTTTATAAGAGATGCCTTGGTCATGGTATCTCATCACAACAATGAAACCCGAACATAGTGTTGCAAAGCTTGTGGGAGTAACCAACCAATATCTGGTATAATTTAAGACCCCTTCCACAAGATGGAACTCATACCTAATGCTGCTTAGGTAACCAAGAACATGATACTAGATAGCTCAGGAACCTAGTGTAAAACCAACAGTAGCAGAACATTGTTTTACTAAAAAAGCATAGCAATAAAATGATTCCTAATGACATTCTGCCATACTCATACATCTGTGTCTTGCTCAGCCATCGTTAGAGAATCTTTCTTCTGCAGCAGATGGGGACAAATACAGAAACATCTGCATATTGTCACAACCAGACAATATGCAGAGAGACTGTGACTTGGAACAGTCAGCATCAAATCCTTCCCCTCAGGGCTCAGAGAATCCTATGGGAAAGGAGTCAGAAAGAGTGTAAGAACCAGAGGGAATTCAGGACACCAAGGAAACAAGGCCTTTTAGACAGCACAGGGCTGGTAGTGTATGAACTCACAGAGACTGAGGCAGGCCTGCCTGGGGCTACAACAGATGGGTTCCTCGAACTGAAAGAAGTGAACACATTCTCCAAATCCTAACCCAGAAGCTATTTCCAGTTGATAGCCTCTTTAAAAATGAAAAATTAGTTTTCTCCAAGAGGGCTTCACTTAGGAAACAAATCGCTCTTAAGGAAAGCCTGCCTGCCCAGCAGTAGATGACCAACACAAGACGAACTCAACAGCATCTTTTGAGGTTCTTTGTCTCATAAGGTTGTCAGGGAGTTTTTCTTTTGGTTTTCTTTGTTTTTCTTACCTCATAGGTCCTTTTCATATATTATGGCTTCTGGTTTGGGGTTTTCCTGGCATTCCTGAGTATGCAAACATGTGTGTCTTTTATCTATTTGCATTTATTTATGCCTTTTCTTTGGCTTTTTTTCTTGTTTGGTTATTTAGTCATATCCAGTTTTTTTTTTAATTTTAGTCATATTTAGATTGTTTTTAATTTATCTTATTTTATTATTCTTTAGATGCCTGTTTTTTAAACAAGAGACAGAAAAAGTGTGGATCCAGATGGGAAGGAAGGTAGGGAATTGGAAGGAATGGGGGAGGGGAACCATAATCAGGATATATTGTATGAAAAAAAAACTTTTAAAATAATAATAAAAAACCCTCTCTCTTCCTTATGGTACCTTTGGTCATGGTATTTTATCACAGCAACAAAAAAATTAATAAAGTTATTCAGATCTGGAAACATCCTCATAGATACACAGATCTACCTTCCACATCCCCCTTACTTTAATTTTTATTTTATGTGTGTATGTATTCTTTCCTCAGGAATAGATGGGAGTGACAGCGATGACAATTCAGCCTTGGTATTAGAGGCATCTCTTTGTACAGTCACCATCCAAGATCAACTATCACATGCAGGGTGGTATCAAAACAGATTATGCAAGGGCATGCCACTCTGCAGCTAAGAAGTTTTTGTCACAGTGCAGACAAACAGTCTTCATGAACTTGTGATTATACCTTAAGTGAGGTAGAGAGCATCAATCCTTGATAGAGGAAACCATGTGCCTAGTAAAAGCCCCATGATAGGCAGGGAGCTGAGTGGAAAGTAGTCTTGGTGCTTAGAAAAGGAGTCCTACATTTAAAAAGGGGTGAGGGGAGTGATCTGCAGAGTGTCCAAGAGTTACTGGGAGTTACTAAAAGTGAACATAAAGTAATTACCATGTGTAATGGCATTGGTTACAAATGATTAACATATCCTAGAACCAAAAGCAAGCAATTTCTATTTTAAATATTTAGTGTGAATTCATTGGCTTGCCAGAGTGTGGACTTACCGGGGATAGGCTTTGTGCAGCTTATTATCAGTATGTGTGATACTTCTGAGAAAAGTGGAACATTAAATGCAATGTTCTTGAAACTCTCATTTAAAAAATGTTTAGATTTATTTGTGAGTGTTTTGCTCCTATGTACGTCTGTGCACCAAGTGTGTGTGATGCCCTCTGGGGTTGCAAGAGGGTGTTAGATCCCCTGGAAATGGGTTATGGATGGTTTCAAGGCACTGTGTGGGTACTGAGAATTGAACATGGTTCATCTCTAAGAACAAGTGCTTTTAACTTTTGAGCCATCTCCCCAGCACTTCACTGAAATGATTTTTCTTTTGTTTTTGTTTTCAGACAGGATTTCTTTGCATATCCCCGAATCTTCTAGAACTTGCTGTGAACCTCGAACTCAGAAATCTTCCTGCCTCTGCTTCTCAAGTGCTGGGATTAAGCGAGACTATTGAAAATACTCTTAAATAAAGACTGAGAGCCAAGCCAGGTGTTCACACAGTTAATTCCCTATCAGTATAGTAGGAGATAGGCAAACATCTATGTATAGTTCTTCCTTGGGAAGCTGGTCATAAAGGACACAGCAAGCTAGCAGTGTCACTGCTTATGGAATGTAACTTATGAAACCCCTGTCCCTGTTCTAAGCACTGTGGGACACAGCACATCAAGAGACCACTGCTGCTTACTCAGTAATGAAGCTCCTGCCAACTCTCACCCCACACATTCCAGATCCTTGAGTAACTCTGCTGTATCATATGGACCACATGGACTAACCCACTGCAGTAGCACAGTGGTTATGACACAAGAGGATGCAGGAGCTCTCCGTTAGGCCCAAGATAACCACCCAAGTGAGAACCAAGAAGCTGAGCTGTAGACATTGATCACTTTATTCTGAAACTGGTTTTCACACTACATGAGTAGGAAAGGTTTTTTTTTTTTTTTTTTTTTTTTTTTTTTTTTTTTTTTTTTTTAAATTTTTTTCTTTTTTGTTCTCTCGAGTAACAAAATTAACAGGGAAAAAATATTAGTGGAATTCCATGGGTGGCACATTCACAATGACTTAATGCTAAGAAAGCTGTTTAAGGCACTCTCACAGAATTCCTAAATTAAAGAATTAAAGGACTCTAGCACAGTAACCTCCCCTTCACCTCTGCCCTGCCAAGTTGGGGTACTTGGCAAAAAACAAAAACAAAGCAGTACTACATTGATTCAATCTAAAACATCATTTTTTTTTTAAAGATATACAAATGGCCTTGGTGAGAATTTCCAGATAATGGGCTTTCAGAGCTATATAGGAAATCTCACCAGTATATTTAATAAATGTTTATTAGCACCTGTATACAAGGCACAAAGCAGGACATAAGAGTTCCAAGTGAAGGGCTCATTAGCCTAACGAAGGGTCAGAGTAACACCCAAAGCATAACCATTCCCTCAAGAGACATGAAGTGCAGGGCAAGGGAAGGCAATTTGACAGTCAGGAAGCCCATTTAATTCCAATGGGTGAGAACTCTTGCAGACAACTCTCCTATGAAATAAGGTTTTTTTTTTCCTAGTCACCTTCTAGAATGTAGAAGATAATAAGTCTCAGCCAGACTCCTAACATCTGAGCATGTACATTATAAATAGAGCCCCAGCCTATGACTTCCGCAGTCACTAAGAGCTCCAGAGTGGCTTCAGTTCAATGACAGTTGAACACCAACTTCGGAATGTACAGCAGGGGTCACTGTGACAGAAGTTTTCTTCCCCGTGTGTCTTCTCTGATGTTGAATAAGGTATGAAGGTCGGGTGAAGCCTTTTCCACAGGTTTGGCACTCAAAGGGCTTCTCACCAGTATGTACTTTTTGGTGTTCAATAAGGCTTGTAATCCTACTGAAACTTCTCTCACAATCATTGCATTGATAAGATACAGGAGTTTCAATATTTTCCCAATGGCTTTCCACCCTACTCTGACTTTCCCAGTAAGGTTCTGGAACAAAAAAATCTTTATCCCCGGTATGGGTCCTCTGATGTCTCAGGAGATGTGAGCTACGTCTAAAGGCTTTGGGACACATGTTGCACTGGTATGGCTTCTCCCCAGTGTGAATTCTGTGATGTTCAAGGAGGCTGCAGCTCTGAGTGAAGGTTTTTCCACAGTCATCACACTCGTAGGGCTTTTCCCCAGTGTGGGTTCTCTGGTGCTTGATGAGATCTGAGCTGTGACTGAAGGCCTTACCACATTCTTCACACTCATATGGCTTCTCACCAGTGTGAACTCTCTGATGAATAATGAGAGCTGAGCTTCCAATGAAGGCTTTGCCACACTCCTCACATTCATAGGGTTTTAATCCAGTGTGGATTCTTTTGTGTTTACTTAGGCCTGAACTCTGAGCAAAGCTCTTCCCACATTCACGGCAATAGAACCGCCTGTTTCCCGTGGCACTCTTCTGTGCTGTCTGTAACTTGCCTTCCTGCTCACTGGCTTCTGCACCTGTAGGAATCTGGACAGTGTCTTCACCCAGGAAGCACACTGTCTGCTCAGGCTTTTGTTCCATGTATTCCTCAGCTGGAGGCAAGTCCCTAACCTTAGTCTGCATGTCCTGATCTGAAACACAAATGCCAACAATTGTCAATTATGCTTTGCATAGGAGCACTGTGATGAATAGCATAGAGACAATAACTACAAAGGTCTATATGTTCAGCAAGGTTAAGCATTTAAGTGCAGAAATTAGGATGGAACAAAAAAAAAGGGGTAACAGAAAAGCTACTGAGACGTGAAGGCAGGAATGAGGTTGTTGGAAGAAGGGCATCACCAGGAATAGTGGGCGTGGAGAGAAAGTGGTGAGAACTAAGGATTCCTGTAAATACATAGTGGAGGTCGTAGGGGAACCCTGAAGGTGTAATAATAGGAATGCAGCAAAGACATGTAGCCAAGATTAAATACTTCACTTTCTCTGCTGGAGCGAAATAGAGCTAAGCCCTTTGGAAGCCAGAATGTCATCAGGGAGTCATAGATCTTGAATACTAAACTACAAAATTTGAAGCTATACTGCTAGACTTTGGCTTTGCTTAAATGTGATTTTTATGGCCCAATGCTTTCTTTCCTTTTGGAGTAAATCATTGACTTGTTCTTTTTTGTTTTTTGTTTTTTTTAAAGATTTATCTAATTTATATGAGTACACTGTAGCTGTTTCAGACACACACCAGAAGAGTGCCTCAGATCCCATTACAAGTGGTTGTGAGCCACCACGTGGTTGCTGGGAACTGAACTCAGGACTGCTGGAAGAACAGTTAGTGCTCTTAACCACTATGCCATCTCTCCAGCCACTTAAATAATTATTTATTTATTTATTTATTTATTTATTTATTTATTTATTATACAGTACAGTGTTCTGCCTGCATGTATGCCTGCCAGCCAGAAGAGAGCACCAGACCTCATTACAGATGGTCATAGGCCACCATGTGGTTTCTGGGAATTGAACTCAGGACCTCTATAAGACCTCTTACAGGACCTCTGTAAGAGCAGCCAGTGTGCTTGACCTCTGAGCCATCTCTCTAGCCCTTGACTTGTTCTTAATTTCACAGGATCTAAAAGTTAAAGAGATTCTGAATTTTAAAGTTTTGAGGTCTTTTTTAAAAAAGACATCGAGATTTAAAAAATTATACTGTTTTATATTGGAATATTAACATAAGGTCTAAACAAGAAAGGAAAGGTTATGGTTTAATAATGGATGTATTTGACAAGGCTCAAGTGACTTGTGCTGGTGACTTTTTGTCAATTTGACACAAACTATAAGGGTATTTCAAGTGATGAATCACCTCCATCTGATTGGTCTGTGGCAAGTCTATGGGGCATTTTCTTGTTTAATCACTGATGTGGGAGAGCCCAGCATATTATCAGTGGTGCCATCTCTGGGCAGGGAGTCCTGATTGTAGAAGAAAGTAAGAGAGTAAGCCAGTTAGCAGCATTTCTCAATGGTCTGTGCTTCAGTCCCTGCCCTTAGGTTCCTGTTTGAGTTCCTGCTCAGAATTCCCTCAATGAAAGACTGTGGGATAAAAATAAAACCTTTACTCCCTCAAGTAGTCATAGTATTTGGGTCATAGTATTTATTACAGAAACATAAAATAAGCTAGAACAGAAATGAGAAGGACTGAACCCAGAAAGCAACAGAAAGTGGCAAATGAAAGATTTCTGTAGTGTTCACATCTGTGATAAAGACTGTACTGGTTGGTATTGTGGCAACCTGACACAAGCATCAGAGGTAACAGCCTCAGTTAAGGAAATCCTCCAGGAGATCCAGCTATATGACATTTTCTCAATTAGTGATTAACTAGGGAAAGCCCAGCCCATTGTGGGTGGTTCTATCCCTGGACTGATGGTCCTGGGTTCTATAAGAAAGCAGGCTGAGCAAGCTGAGCAAATCAAGGGAAGCAAACCTGAGTAAGCAGCATTTGTCCATGGCTTCTGTATCAGCTCTTGCCTCCAGGTCCTTATGCTGTTTGAGTTCCTGTCCTGACTTATTTTTGTGATGAACAGCAATGTGGAAGTGTAAGCTGATAAACCCTTTCCTTCCCAACTTGTTCTTTGGTCATGGTGTTTCACTGCAGCAATAGAAACCCTAAGACAAGTTGGTAGTAGGATTGTGGGGTATTACTGTGACAGACCCGATCATGTCTTTGGGAGGACTGTGGGAGAATTTTGAGTTAGAAAAGCCACTGAGTGTTGAGAGTTCAATGTGATGGGCCATTTTGGTATTTTGAGTTAAGATTCTGTCATTCTGGTTAGCTGGGGTTTAAGAGTCAGCCACAATTAACAAGAGACCAGCACCACTGAAGTGAAACCTTTGTTTTACTAGAACAATTGATACTGGCTAGCTGGAGCTAAGAAATTAGAGGTGATTAAGAAGAGACCAGCATCACTGAGGTGAAATCTTCTGGGAAGTGTTTTCTGAGAATCAGGACTTAGAAGGTATGTTCAGAGGTGGTCAAGGTTGTACTTATTGCTAGCAGCAAGACTTGGTAATATGTTAGAGGCACCCAGGTGGTACTGGTTTTGAAGGCATGAAGGGGCCATGGAGAACAGCTGAGGCTTGACATTGTGAGAGGCCATTGGAGAAGGTGCAGCCTCAGTTGCAATGAAGCCTCAGGTCTGAAGGGATCGTGCAAGGATTTGAAGCTTGGCAACATGAAGAGAGCCTATGAGAGGCTATTTGTGAAAGTACAGCCTAGTTGCAACAGAAGAGCCTAGCTTTTTGGAGATGTCAATACTATGGGATGATCACCAAGAAAGCAGCAGCACAATGGAGTCAGCCAGAGCCTAGAAGATAAATTGTGTGTGATACAGAGGGCAGAACCAGAGAAGTGACTCAAGTCCTTTGGAGGATCCCAGAAGACTGAATGAATCCAAGATAATTGGACATTGAGTCACTTATACTGTTGGTTTGGTTTTGCCTGGTGCAAATGGTTTCTGGACCCTGGTTCTTCCCTCTTGGAGGTATTTCATTTAATTTTGATTTTTATTGGTCCCCACAGCTGAAAGACTTTGGACTTTTTTACTTTTTTTTTTTTTTAAGATTTATTTATTTTATTTATATGAGTACACTGTAGCTGTCTTCATGATACACCAGAAGAGGGCATCAGATCCCATTACAGATGGTTGTGAGGCACCATGTGGTTGCTGGATTTGAACTCAGGACCTCTGGAAGAGCAGTCAGTGCTCTTAACCACTGAGCCATCTCTCGAGCCCGACTTTTAATTTTATTTTTTTCAAGATTTATTTATGTATATGAGTGCTCTATCTGCATGTACACCTGCATTCCAGAAGAGGGCATCAGATCACTTTATATATGGTTGTGAGCTAACATATGGTTACTGAGAATTGAATTCAGGACCTCTGAAAAAAGCAGCCAGTGCTCTTAACTGCTGAACCATTTCTCTAGTCCTCTGGACTTTTAATTTAATGTGTTTAAATTTGTAAAGACTGGGATTTTAAAAGTTATTCTTGAATGTGGAGGCTTAAACATGCTGGCCCAGGGAGTGCCACTTTTTGGAGGTGTGGCCTTGTTGGAGTAGATGTGGTCTTTTGGGAGGGTATATGTCACTGTTGGTGTGGGCTTTGAGACCCTCCTCCTAACCATGTGGGAGCCAGTCTTCTCCTAGCATCCTTCAGATGACTAGGTAGAACTCTCAGCTTCTCCTGCACCATGCCTGCCTGGATACTGACATGATCCCACCTTGATGATAATGGACTGAACCTCTTAAGCTGTAGGTCAGCCCCAATTAAATGTTGTCCTTATTATAGTTGCCTTAGTCATGGTGTCTGTTCACAGCAGTAAAACCCTAACCAAGACAATTATTTTAATGTTATATCTTGGAAATGAATAAGAAAAGAAGGGTTGTAGCTTAATAGTGATGTG
The DNA here is from genome assembly GCF_011762505.2 of Arvicanthis niloticus. Lineage (NCBI taxonomy): Eukaryota > Metazoa > Chordata > Mammalia > Rodentia > Muridae > Arvicanthis > Arvicanthis niloticus. The sequence continues at coordinate 40,414,665 of NC_047665.1, read as the reverse complement.
TTTGTGTGTCATTAGAGAGGAAGGCGCCTCAGTTGAGGAAATGCCTTCATGAGAACCAGCTGTAAGGCATTTTCCCAATTTGTGATTGCTGGGGAATTGCCCAGCCCATTGTGGGTGGTGCCATCCCTGGGTTGGTAGTCCTGAATTCTCTAAGAAAGCAGGCTGAGTAAGCCATGGGAAGCAAGCCAGTAAACAGAATTCCCTGACCCCCATCCCTCCATGGCTTCTGCACCAGCTCCTGCCTCCAGGATCTTGCTCTATTTGAGTTCCGGTCCTGACTTCCTTCAGTGATGAAAAGCAATGAAGATGTGTAAGCTGAATAGACACTTTGCTCCTAACTTGCTTCTTCTTGGTCATGGTGTTTTGTTGCAGCAATAGAAACTCTAACTAGGACAAAGACAAAGGTAGTAATGTAAATTGCCCTGGCAGTGGCAGGCACATCAGAATAGATCATCAGTTCTCTGAGAAAAACTGGAGGGCTTACCATGCTACCTAGCATGTGACATTTGACAAGTCTGATAACTTTCTGTGTTCTTGCCTTTAGGGTCAGGGCCTATAGCTGGTGTCTAATGCTGCTTCTAACTCTTATACTGTGATTCCACAACCCAGTTCTCATGGAGAGGCTCCTCAGTCTTTTTACTAGTCGTGGACATGAACAGGAAAGGAAAAGAGGAATTTTTGTTTGCAGTTCATTGAAGCCATGATTTCATGCATGCTCAGCAAGTGTGCTGTCCCTGTGAGATGTTCCCCTCAGCACTCAGTATTCTCTGAGCATCTTCTCTGAGCCAGAATACAGGGAACCCTATGCTTTATCCTGTTCACTGTCACTGCAACACTCTGAGTGTGTGCTACTGGTTCTTGTCAATTTGACACAAATCTAGACTTATCTGGGAAGAAGGAATCTTAATTGAGAAGATTCCTGTCTTGACTGGCCTGTAGGCAAGTTTGTGGGCATTTCCTTGAGTAAATGTCAGTGTGGGAAGACCTAGCTCATTGTGGCAATGCTAGTCTTGAACAGGTGTCCCTGAAGTCCACAAGGAAACAGACTGATGAGGCCATGAGGAACAAGCCAGTAAGCAGTACTCTCATGTAGCTTTTGTTTCTACCTCCAGGCTCCTGCTGTGAGTTCCTGTCTTGACTTCCTTTGATGGTGGACTATGATGTGGAACTGTAAGTTGAAATAAACCCTTTCTTCTCCAAATTGCTTTTCCTTATAGTGTTTTGTCATAGCAATAGAAACCCTAACTAAGACAGAGGACAAAGAACAACAATTACAAGCAGTAAGGAGCTAGTCAATAACAGTGTTTCAAAATGTGTTTATAATTTCAAACATAATGAACTCAACAGCTTCTAACAGCCTAACAGGGGAAGTAGGTTCTATTATATAAAAGATAGCAAGAAGCCTGAGAAGAAATTAGTACCCATCAATCTTACCCAGGGAAACCAGGCTGCCAGCGTTCTCCTGCATTTCATTTTTGTAAAGGTTCATCTGAGATGAATCCTGCTCTGTCCATCTTGGGGAAAGGACATCTTCCATTTTCAGCAACCCCTAAAAGAATAAAATTCCACCAAAGAGATGGAATAGAGAATATCTGGGTTGCAAGCTCACAGCCTTTCTATCCCACTCCCAAATGGTGAGACCTCAAGAATGCTGTGTGAAGGGCTAGAGTGATGGCTCAGTAGTTAAGAGCACTGTCTGTTCTTTCAGAGGACCTGGGTTCAATTTCTAGCACCCACAGGGCAGTTCACAACTGTCTGTAATTTCAGTTCCAAGGGATCTGATACCCTTATACCAATGCACATAAAATAACATTAAATAATTTTTTTAAAATGCTATTCAAAGTTAAACAGTAAACAAACCTTGAGATGGATAAGGAAATTCAATCCCAAGTGGGAACTGGGTGGAGACTTGAGGATAGGGATATCGATGAGTGGGAGAAGACACCATTAGTAAAGAATGCTGAGCAGGGAGAACAGCTCTAACTCACCTGCAACTCTGATGTGAGCCTGGTGGCTGCCACTCCATCTTCTCCACAGTGCCCCACCTGGGTGACTACAACAAAAAGACACACTGGGTGAGACACACTAGCATCAGCCTTCTTGTATTGTAAAACCCAGGTTTAAAAACTTGACTACTAAATTTATGCAAATACAAGTTTATAAAATGTTTTCCTTTCCAAATACCTGATTGCTATGAGATCCAAAGATGTTCTCTAAAGATACGCAAAGCACTTAATTAGCATGTGTGAAGTCCTAGATTACCATCTGCACCACTACAAAAAAGGGGGGGGGGGACCCAAACACCCATAAAGCCTAGTAATACTAACCTCTGACTTCTGAAGACAGGGATCCCAAAGACTCCTGTTTAAGCAGAGGCTCCATGGGCTCCATCTGGCTACTTTCTGAGCTCTGAGATGATGTCAACAGTACTGCCTTGGAACAAAGGAGTTCCTGCCCATCGTCATCATCTGGAACCTAGAATTCATTCATTTATTTTTATGTTTCATCGGTTTATTAGACATTTCCAAAGTACTTCCTATCAGCTTGGCACTGTATCCAAATTCTACAAATATGTGCTCATTTAAAACAATTACTTCATAAGGGTACAACGTATCCAAAACCATGCTGCTAAATGGCGAAGCTAAGATGGGAGGTTAGCAAGTATTCCTTAGCTCATTCAGCGCTTATTACATGTATATGGATTTATGAAACACTTTAGGAAAATGGTGATATAAATCCATCGCCTGTAAATTTCTTATTGGAAAACTGAGGGTGGTATTTCTAGTTTAGTCACAGAGTGGGTGAAACCAGTAAGATACATGAAACCACCCATTAATCAGGGCACGGGCCTGTCCTGTCAGATGCAGGTTTGCTTCTAGATCACTAACTCACAGTTTCTACGTTCCTTTCTCTTATGCTATTCAGCCTTTCCACATTTTTATGCAGAATAAAGTTCAGAGAATTGTAGCGACTTTTCACTGTTACAGAAGTCAGGAAACAACTCCCAGAACCTTGGCCTTGGCCACTGCTTAGAAGGCAATGGGTTCTCTGATACAAAAACACTAGGGAATGAAAAGAGAAAATTCTCTGCTAAAACAGGCCAGAAGATGGCAGTTAAACCTGGCCTGATTTCTACCAGAGGTTTAAACAAGGGACCCATAAATTTGGATAGAAAAAAAACAAAACAAAACAAACAAACAAACAAAAACCCCAAACCCAAAACCCCAACCCCCAAAATAACTCCTTTATATTCTAGGTTCTAAGATAACCTAGAATTCCCCTCCACTGTCAACTGGAACTACAAAGGGGCATGGCATAAGCACCACAGTACTCCCAGCAAGCTACTGCAGATGTTGTTACATGTGACAAGCCAAGAAAACACCTACAAAGTCGTTTGTGCCTATTGCCACTGTGCTCAAACCTGTCCTAGTGTCTTACTCAACACACGAGTAAGAAGTACATATATAACCTTTCTTCACTCTGCTCGACACATTCTACCCCAGCTTCACTGGGTCTGAGTTCTCCCACAATCCTTTTCTTCTCCTTTATGCGATTAACTACTCTGAGGGGCCCAGGTCAATTTGCTGGTTGCCTCGGGTTCGAGCACAGACTGGGACTTTGCGGGTTCTGAGCAATGCCTCCCTTGGATCTTGCTTGAGGTTTCTGAAAGGCACAGGGCATGGGTCTAAACCTGTTCCTTCTACCTGTGGAGGTGTCTCATCCAGCTGCCTGTCCAAGTACTCCAGCAGTGCCACCACTTCCTCCCCGCTGTCGGGATGCTGCTCGCGCACCCAGGCCTGCAGCTCCCCTGGCAGGATGGTCAGGAACTGCTCCAGCACCAGCAGCTCCAGGATCTGCTCCTTGCTGTGCATGTCTGGCCGCAGCCACTGTCTGCAGAGCTCGCGGAGCCGGCTCAGCGCCTGGCGGGGCCCGGCTGCCTCTGGGTAGCGGAAAGCACGGAAGCGCTGGCGGGATCGGTCAGGCCCAGGACTGCCCAGCCAACTGGCCTCCTCTGCTAAGGGGGAGGACTCTTCTTGTTCCACTTTTATGACCAGTAGCTCCATCTGGTCCTCTGCAGAGTGTGAGTCCAGGGCTGTGCTTTCCCTCGATTCTCTAGCCATCCCGAACCAAGCAGTTCTCCCGTTTCACTGTAGCTGTGAGCTGTATTTCTGCAAAAGACCACTGAGAGGTAGAGATAACTATAAGCCACTATCATTGTAAATGCTCCCCTTCGCCTAGGCCCAGAACCCCAAGGAAACTGCCAAGGCGCAGCTGTAGAGACCCCCACGTTCAAATGTCTCTATACCATCTTAGGGGATTCAGAATCGTATATGTCTGTGAGGGTGTTCTGGAAGATTGAAGATCCACCATGACTGTAGGTAGCGTCATTCTATGGGCTCAGGCCCCAGCCAAGGAGATAGCAAGTAGCGGTCTCGATCTCTGCTTCCTCACTAGATAGAATGTGAGTAGCTGCCCCCATCTTGGATTGTACCCTCAAACTGTCAACCAAAATAAACTCGTCCTTTGTTTGCTTCTGTTGGTATTTTGTCATCGCAACAGGAAAGTAACTACTGTAACTAGTCCAGAGCAGAGGCCACTGCTGTGATAAACTTGACCATGTGTTTCTTACAACTATGGACTGGTTTGTGGAGAAAACAACAATTTACAGCTATAGGGTAAGATTCTATGGATACAAGTAAAGCTTAACAGGCCATTCTGGTGGGAGTTTGGAATTTCAGAATGCCAGAAATATGTGAGCAGTGGAGGCCTAGCTGGTGGAGTTTCAGAGACTACAGACCTTTCAGGAACTGGAGTAAAACCTGTTTATGTTTGTATCCTAGCAAAGTATATGGCTGCATTCTGTCCTTGCCAAGAGAACTTGAGAGTGAATTAAAAAAAAAAAAAATGGAGTAATTTAGCAGAAGAAATTCCAAATAGGATAGCATTCAGGCTATATGTCATGACTAGTGTTCACAGCTCTTATTCAAATCCATAGGGAGAGACCAAAAGTCTATGAAGAATGTGGTTTGCTAGGAAAAGAATTATACTAGTGTAAGGTTAACAGTGAGGTGCATGCAGACTAAGCTTGTGTAAGAGAAGCTTACACAAGATGCATGAGAAGCGTGTATAATTGTCAGGCTAGCATCATAAAGAGAAATCTTGTATTCTACATTTAGAAAACAGAAAAAGCTCCATGAGGGCAAGATCCCACCCATCATCCAGTCTACTACCCCTTTAAGACCAACACCCTCCAAACTCCAACTCTAGTTTTCTTTCTGCTAGGGTTTCAACACAGATGTAGACCATAAGCCTTAGTAGCCAAAAAAGCTTCTTTCAGTTCCATGGCTGTTCAGATAACCAGGCTGAAGTTATTCTTTGTGTCTAAAAACTCTCTTGTCCCTGGGTTATGGGACCTTTTTTCTTTGTTGCCTCCTTATTTTCTCTTCAATGCCCTCCTTTGGTCTGACTAGGTATGTAGACCACCAAGCTAAGATTCCTGGTCTCAATTCTGGTTTGGCTCAAGCCAATGGGTAACCTTGGTAAATCGCACATCTCTGTGCCTTGATTTCCTCACATATAAATAGGTTAGGGACAACAGATAAGAAATGTGAGCACTGTGAACAGTAGTTAGCATGTGGTGAGTAGTAGTATTAGTGTCAACTAATAAAGTAGTACATTACCATCAAAACCATTTACTTTTTAGTAACCTTTTAAGTAAGAGTGGGCTCTGGCATTCTGTTCTTGATCCCCCACCAAATATTCTTGAGTCCCTTGCAAGATTTTATTTAGCTTCTATTTTTTAGATAAAGACTCTTGATCCCTATCTTGAGTTGCTGCCCAGATAGTTCTGAGTAGAAATTTTACAAACAAATCTAAGTCAATATGCTTCAAACAAAGCTGATTCTCTTGCTTTCTCCCACTTTCCTATTGCAGCATTCTCCACATGCAGCAGCTCTACCCTCGGCATCCTCCTCATCATGTAACCGCCTCTTCTCACTCAGTCTCAACGTGGATCATCTACTCCAATCTGTTCTACCCTGGAATGTCTCTCAGACCTGTTCTGTCTCTGTTCTCACAACTATTAGCATCACTGTTTCCAGCCTAGTCAACACGCTTGCACACACATGTTCCTATTCTCCAAAACTTCCATCAGACAGCAATCTAAAATTCCTAACCAGGGCATGAATGTTTTCATTCATGCTAGCACTAGTTTCTATACATGGCCCCTGCTGGAACTTTGGGAATGTCAAATAAAACTTGTCAGCCAGGCTTGATAGAGAATACTTGTAATCCCAGCACTCATCAGACAGAGACAGGAGGACAGCTGCATGTTCAATGCCAGGCTGGTCTACATAGTAAAATCTAGGGCAATTCAGGCTTTATACTGAAACTATGTTTCTAAATACATAACTAGATTGTCTATCCCACTGGATTGGGAGTTTCTTGAAAACAACTGTTCTCACTTTGTTTTTCTATTTCTCAGGCATTAATATATAGTACAAACAATAAATTTGTTACTGTGTAAGAGAAAAGACTGAATAAACACAAATGCCTTCTTTCTAAAATTCATTCCAAGGCCATTGTTCTCAAGTTCAGGCATTTTAAGTGAGGTTACCTCTACGGTATAGAAAAGAGGGGACTACCTGATAGCTATGAGAATGGTTAACAGCGCTCCTGGACTCTGCCCACTAGGTGACAATAGCATTAAACAACTCCAGAGTAAACCACTACTATGAGAGTCCAAATGTAGGGGCTAGGAATACAGCTTAGTCAGTAAAGTACCTTCTACACAAGCTTGAGGACCTGAATTCAGATCCTCAGCAACCACGTAAAACAGCACATGGTGGCATGCATCTGTAATTCCAGCACTGGGGCTGTAGAGATGAGAAGATTCCCTAGAGTCTGCTGGCCAACTCTTACCCATCTGGTGAGCTCTAGGTTCAGTGAGAGACCCTGTCTCAAAAACATACATAATTAAATAAAAATAAAGGTGGAAAGCAATAGAAAAAGACATTCAATATTGATCTCTGGCTTCCGTGTTTACACATGTGTGCATGTACCAGTATACACACATGCACAAACATTGGAACACATACAACACACACAAAAATGTAAACTTAAAAACTGGAAAACTGGCTGATATATCTTGGTGTTACAAGCTTAGAGAAAACTTTGACCAGAGAAAGGAGTTACCTGGTAAGAAGGTAAGGACGAAGGCTGCCTCCAGTGCACACAGGCAGGCAAGCTTATTTTCATGGACAAAGGACAACAGATGGATAGCCAGATGTACTGGAGATCTCTAACCCATACAGAATGAGTGAAGGAAGCACCCTCCTTTTCCCTCACTGTGTAACCTCAAAAGCTGTAAGTGTCAAATGGGCATTCAATGGCTGCCCAACGTGCCTCACATGGGAGCTAAAGCTGGCATAATGCATGCCGGAGAAGGCTGGCTGAGAATCCCACTTGAGTTACAACATGGCACTGTAATAAGACAACATGTACAGATGCTCTTTCCCTATCACTATCAGATGTATGACCTTAGGAACGTCACAGACTAACTAGTCAGTTCCTCAGTTTTTCACAGCTTCCCAGAGCTGTGAGATCTAGGCTCCCTAAAAGGGACAGAAGATGGGATTACTTCGAATCAAAGGGTTCATACTAGATTTTAAATTAGAACTGATTGCAAAGTTCTCTAGGTACACTGAGGTGGCAGTTCATCCCTCTTTACTCAGGGAAATGAGACCAGAACAGGTAAGCTAGAAGTACTAAGGGAAAGAGTTCCAAGTCTGTGCCCACTTGAATTTCTATTTCTCACTCCAATTTTCTACAATTTATGGGATAACACAGGTGATGGAAGTTCAGTAACCATGACTCATTAATTTTGTTTTTTCTTTTTCCTTTTGGCAATCCTCCTGCCTTACCTCTCAAGAGCTCAGAGTACTGTAGTAAACCATCACACCTGGGTGAACACTATATCAACTGTTACAAAGAATCAGGAAATACTTCCTAATTGGCTGTCACAAGAAATCTGAATATAATTTTATTCAAATAAGTAAACCTAAATTTAATCAAGCCTCTAGATCCACGAACTCATGTACAGGTGAAAACACAACAAATTAAAAGATTAAAGTTATCCTATGCAACAAAACCATTGGGAAGCTTTTAAAGCCTCCTAATAGTTACGCAGCCAAGGTGAATTGAACCAGCCTCTGGGGGTGGGTCAAAGGCCTCAGTTTCTGAGAACTTACTGTGTGATCCAAAGTGCAGCCAAGTTTGAGAATTAAGAAGCTAAAGGTAAGATTTTTTTTTTTCAAAGTATCAGTAGAATTAAGCAGCTGATGTGAGAATATTGAAAACCCAAGTTCTCCCACAAGTGTTACTTTTAAAGAGGAAGCAAAATGAAGGTGAACTATCCTCGATTACAAGGGACAGCAATTCTATACAAACTGTGTAGTTTAAACATAGTATATCTTAACTATAAAAAGACACTTTGGGTCACTCAGGAAAGCATGAATGCAATATTAAGGAATTACTGTCAATTCTGTTCATGTTAATATGTCTAAATTAAAAGTTCCTACATTATAGCACTGCTGTACCTGCAGATGAAGGGATTTGATGCCTTGGCCTCTAGTTTGCTGTAAAAAGAATAAAAGGAAGAAAGGGGACAGAGAGCAGAAAAAGGGAGGTAGATGAGAACAGAAGGAGGAAAGGGAAGAAAAGGGAAACTGCAGGAAAAGCATGACTGAAGAGGATCACAAGATTATGGCCGGACGGTGGGCTTACTATTACAGTTGAGTTGAAGTTTCTCTCTGGCTTACATTTAAATCTTTACTAATGTAATTTTAAATAGTAAACAAAATCCTATCTTCTTTCTTTCCTGAGTACAGTCCAAAGCATTTTGTTGAGGTCAAGGGAGGTGAGAGTAGGTCTGAGGCTGAGAGGGAGTAGGCCATTGGGAGAGGCAGTAGGGAGAAAAACAAACATTGATACAGTCTTAATAATCATTTCACACACTCGTGTTTCATCGGCTCTCCTATCTGGAATCTCACCAACTGCGCAGAGTACAAAGGTATAGGATCAGAAGACTGTTTAACAACACCAGTGTTTGTCAAATAAGTAAACCAAAGACAAGGTTTTTGTTTTTTCTTGTTTTTTTTTTTTTGTTGTTGTTGTTAAGTTACAAATAGAGAGAAGACTACCACAGGGATCCCTGCACACCCTGAGGAAGTTAAAGACCCAAAATCCTTAAGAAAAAAGAAGGAAGATGAAAGGACTTTCAAAGATCACAAGAAGCATCAACTCAATGACAATGGTAAATTGTATATGGTCAATATTAGCTTTTAAAACCTGCAAAAAGAACAAAGGTGTTAGTGTGAAGTCAGTTTCAGATCTGTTTATCTCTAATCTACCATCAATCTACCTATCATCAGTCATATCTATCAGCCATCCATGGGATTCTCAAGCTGGTGAGGATTCTTGCTGAGGGTCAGAAAGCTGGCAGGTTCGCAGCACCGAGCAAAACAGCAATGTCTGATTACACCAGGGTCCTTATCCTTCTTCACTGTTAGATGCTCCTCCTGTTTCTCAAGCTCCTCCTCCCACTAAAAAAATAAAAACAACAACAAAAAAAAGGCATCCCCAAGATTTTGAAACTGTGTGAGTCTGAGCATCACAAGACACTGCACAAACCACTTTTAGTCTTTGCTGTGTGATAGGCTCTTTTCCAGAATGTTTTATTCTCCCTCCTAAAATACAGAAGTCATTTATTACAAAGAGAACTGGTAAACAGCACTAAAATTCAAAAGACAACAGCCAGTACCGAGGCTAATCAATGAAGAGAAAGTGCTGTCCTAGTTAGAAATAGCAACGGTAATAACAGCTATCTTTACACTGTGCAGATTACCCCGTGCCTGGTACTATTTTAAGCACCTTTGCACAAATGAAGCCATTTACTCATCACAACAATCCAGTATATTAGGCGATATCATTAATCCCTAAAAGAGTAAAACACAGAAAGGTTAAGGGACTGGGAGAAGTCACAAAGTAGCAGAGGCCAGATTCGACCAGGCAACACGATTCCAAAGTTCTGGCTCTCTTCCAGTACCCCAGAATAAAGACCTTGGAACTGACCTTGTCTCCAGGAAAAGCAAAACTGTGACGTCTCCCATTTTCAAAGCTTAAGTACAAGACCCGAGAATCCCATCGCCAAACGCCCTGAGACTGACCAGACACCCGGAACCGGCCTGAGGCGAGGCGCCCGAGGCCCTATCGGGCGCTCGGCCTAAGTCGCCACCGAGTTTATTTTCCCGGCGCCACTAGGCCACGGAGGAAGGTGTTTTGTCCCACCCCCACCACCCACAAGCAGCCGGCCCCCGCGGAAGAACCGTAAAAGGAGGGGACCCGAACCCACCCGCGAACGCAGGACCTCGCAGCACCCCGCAGTCACAAAAGTGTCGAAAGTCCGACCCCAGGGGCGGGGCACAGAGCACTTCCGGCTTCTCTAGGCACCAGCGACACTCTATGATTCGTCTTCCCCTTTTCTCCCTCCTCTTCGTGGTTGCTTCGTAAAAAGACTTGTAAAAAGAAAATTTTTAAGCTGAAGTAGAACTACATCACTTTCCCTCCTCCCTTTCCTCCCTCTAGTCTTTCCTCCTACCCTCTCACTCTCAAGCTGATAGCTTTTTTTCTTTATTATTGCTATATTCATGTATGTGTGTGTTTGTGTATATGCACATATGTATGTGCAGGAACAAGTTATATATATACATATATATGTATACACACACACACACACACACACACACACACACACACACACATATATATATATATATATATATATATATATATATATATATATAGTACTTACCTCTATATATTATCTTCACAGGCTAAGTTGGGTTTTTTGGTTTTATTTGTGTGTTATTTGTGTGCTTCAAGATTTCAACGCTGCATTGTACAACTAATAAGAGGGCTCATCCCAAGAAGAGACTAGTCAATAGTTGCCAGTAGTTCTTTGGTTTAGAGTGGTACTCTGTGAAATTTTACCCCTGTCCATTGATATTGATACTATGATATTGCAATTGTTTCAGTCTTGTGTATGCAGTTATTTCTTGGAGACACTGTTTCACAGCTGACTTCCTAGGATTCTGGTTATTACAATCTTTTTTTTTTTTTTTTTTTTTGCCTCCTGTTCCTCCATGTCCTCTGAGCCATAGATGCAGGAAATGTGATATAGATGTATCTGTTGGGGCTAGGACCCCCATGACCTGTCGATCTCTGTACTGTATCCAGTTGGGTTTTTAGTAATGGTCTCTATTTGTTGTAAAGAGAAGCATCTTGGATCAGGGGTGGTAGCTACATTATCCAGAAAAAAATGACTCTAGCACCAAGTGACTTTCAAAACTTGATTTTTCCAAGGACAACTAAGGGAAGATAGTAAAAGAATGAGTCCTTGTATAGCCTGACATCTCTGTGATGGCAAGAAAAAGGAAAATTATATTTGCTGTATCATCACAAAGAAGTCCTAGGGAAATGTGTAAGAAAATGTTTGTCTAGAAACTGGATGAAAAGGAGAAACAAAAGTGAGGAAAATGTGTTTTTAAAAATTTACTAATTGCACTTTTTAATTAAAGTATTAATTATAAATATGTAACAGTTTTAAGAACCATTCTGAATGACTTTTATAGGAAATCCAAGATAATTTTATCTTTAACTTATAATTAGCAAATTTAGCAAAACTACTAAATTTTTAAAATTGATATTGATAACTACATTTTCATAACAAACACAAATAAGAAAACATTACCTAAAAAGCATAATAATTACAGTAGCAAGAAAATATAAAAGAGACCTCAACAGAAAAATAAGGCTTTATTTATTAAGGATAGATCGTTGAAAGCCAGAGAGGTTGGCTCACTCTTATAATCCCAGCATGTGGGAAGCTGAGGAAGAAGAATCACTTCAAGTTACAGCTCCAAGTTCCAGGTCAGCTTGGAGTTCTGGATTACAGGGTGAGATCCATCCTCACAAAACAAAACAGTCCACTCGTGGTCATGCAAGCAAACACAATTAAACTCAGTGGTTCACACACACACAGAGACATCATGTTGTGTGACCCCAGCCACAGAATTATTCTCATTGCTACTTCATAATTATAACTTTGATGTTTTGAATCATAACATAAATATCTGATATGCAGTATATCTGAACCTGGTGAAAAAATCATTTGACTCCCAAGAGGTCACGACCCACAGGTTGAGAACCACTACTCTAGAGAGCATTGTTTCTATTTTTGTGTCATAAGTACACGTGATTTTACATATCTATATGAAATCTAGGAACTACAGGTGAAAACATGCAACATTTGTCTTTTTGAATGTGGACTCATTTGCTTAGTGTGATTATCACTAATTATATTCATTTTCCTGTAAATGATATCTTTGTTCTTTACAGCTGAAAGTCTATCTATCTATCTATCTATCTATCTATCTATCTATCACGTTTTAAACCTATTTCTCTGTTGAATGGATGCCTAGTTCAGTTCCAGAACTTAGCTATTGTGAATAGTGATATAATAAGCATTGATATGCAATTATTGCTGTGTTATGTCTACCTAGAGTCATTTGGATCATGTTCAACAGTGGTATAACTGGATCATATGGTCCATCTAATGAAGGTTTTTCTCCCATTCTAGGTTGTCTTTCTACTCAATTATTTCCTTTGCAGTACAGACACACACACACATGTATATAAAAGCTGTCCTTAGAAACACCAGAAGGAATCAGATTTCATTACAGATGGTTGTGAGCCACCATGTGATTGTTGAGACTTGAACTCAGGACCTCTCAAAAGCAGCCAGTGTTCTTAATTTCTTTAGACACCATTTGTTAACTGTTGGCATTTATTTCCTGAAAGACTGGAGTCATCTTCAGGAATTTCTTGCCCGTGAAGCTTTTTTTCCTACTTTTTTTTCTCCTACTTTTTTTTTCTAAGAGTTTCAGCATTTCAGTTCTTCCAATAAGGTCTGGTTTATTTATAGTTGGTTTTTGTACAAGATCAGAATAAGGATCTGTTTTCATTCTCTTACATATTCAGTGTTGAGATTACAGACACATCAGGCTGAAAACAGTTCTTTAGGAAAAAAAATGATGAGCACCTGAATGGTAAAGCTCACTGTAAATGAGACTTTTTCTTTTTTAATTTCACTATTTTTTAAATATGCATGAGTATTTTTCCTGCATCAACATCTGTGCACTATGTGAATGTGTGGCACTGGAGAAAGCCAGAAAAGGATACTGGATCTGGAATTGAAGTTACATGTGGCTGTGAGCTGATACGTAGGTGGTGAGAATCAAACCCAGGGCTTAGGCAAGCATAGCAAACCCTCTTAGCTGTTGAGTCATCTCTCTATCCCCTATTTCTAGAAATTTTTAATTAATAAATACAGAGGCTTAAGATGTGGTTCAGCTGCTAGAGTTTATTCTTAATGTGTGCAGAGCACTGGTTTCAGTCCTCAATACCACAGAGTATGGTGGCATTGCCTGAAATCCCAGTACTTGTGAGATATATGCAGAAATTTAAGGTCATCTTGAGCTACACATTGAGTCTGAGGCCTAGGATATCAAAAAGAAATTCATATAAATAAGTAGTTCAAGGGCATAAGTTCCAAGAAATAATCTGAAAATATTATAGATGTGTATCAGGTATTTACATAATTAAACTGTTACTTTTCTGATTTTTGCTTGTGATGTCTGAAAGGCTTTAAAATCTGTAACATATGACATGATTTTTTTCCCAGACTAAATCTGCATTTGGTACCTATGTTTATAATTTTGATTTATTTTTCTTAGATATGGTTTCCCAAAGAGTATTTTATTTTGTATTATAAAATTTATGAGGATGAGAGACTTGTGTTCATGATTATTATACACAGCCCAAGAGCAACCCTTTAGCCCTAGATTATGTTAAACCGACTTTGAATAATTAATAAAATTTAAAACATCAACTAATAGCATAAACTTGTAATTCCCATATTTGGTAAGCAGAGGCAGGGGCATCACGAGTTCAAGGCCATCCTGGGCTGAATAGTGAGTTTGAGGTCAGACTGAACTATCTGACAGTCTGTTTCAAAAACACAAAAACATCAGTGTAAACTTTTGACACGTGGTGTCTGTTCTCTTCTCTCGTTCTGTGGTTACTACCTTGATCTCCACTCACATTATTTTCATTAAGGATTCTTCTATTGCAGTCTCTTACCGATCTTCCTGCTCATATTCTTACTTCCTTACAGTCTGTCTTCCAAAAGAGCTGCTACAATAACATTTCTGGGTGGGAATTTGATCACATTACCTAGATTCCTCTTTTGGGGATACAGGAAAAATAAGTGTTGGTGCTATTTGCTGTGCATTCTACTTTCTAAGTCAATCAGAATCGATCAATTCTTTAGATGCATCAAATATCTCAACATAATAATAATCTGGGATACAACTTTCCCAAATAATATTTGCCTAAGCATTTGAAGTACTTTTGTTAAAGCACTTTTAACACTGCAAAAGCACCATTAAAATTCATGATACGGCTTTATTAACATCACTTCTTTGAATGTTTTCAGTTCTATTGAGAACTGGGGCTATTTAACTCACTTAGTAATAGCTGTTTTATTTGGTCCTAGCTGCCCTGAGCAAGGACTATTAGCCACAGCCCTTTGGACTGATCTAATGTCAAATCCGTCTGCCTTAAGCACTCCAAGAATACCTTAAGGAAACTACATGTCACCTGCAGCAGCTTGCTCAGAAGGCACTATCTCAGTCATAACGTTTCAGTTTATGTAAGACCGTTTTAAGTATTCCATGCTTCCATGAACTCTGGCATCCATTTTCATGCAGGCCAGAGGGAAAGTGCTTTTTCTAGTGACCCAACAAAAGAACTATACTGTGATTGGCACAAACAGTTCTTGAATCAAAAACAGCCATGACTGGTACAAACACCATTGTGTCATTCTAGCTATAAAGCAGGCTGTTCAGCTTACTGTTTCCAGTCATCCAGGCAACATCCTCTCATGTGTCCTTGTGGAATTATCTGTTTGCAGGGCCCCCTTTCTCTGCTGTCCATGTCTTAGGACCATAACTGAGGACGTTCTGGTGCCATTTCAGGATCTGGAATAGGAAGTGGCCAAAGCTGGCCATAAGTGCTTCTGTTTCTCTCACCTTTGTGGCTTTATCCTTGATGGGGGATGAATATCATTAAGTTTTTGGCAGAAACGACTTAGACAATTAACATAACCTATATGCAGAGCTGAGCAGGAACCTGATTTAGAGACATACAAAAGGAAGGCAGAGATGACAGGCTTTTACATGGATTTAGTTTCCTCCTGGGTCCAGATGGAGCAAGGCAGTTTTTAATACAACTCTAACTGAATTACAAGGTTTTATTTTAATTCATTTCACATCCAAGTAATCCCTCTGCCATTACTTGCTTCCATACTTGTCTTGTTCCAGAGCTTCTTCCTAACGCTGGGACCCTTTAATAAACTTCCTCGTGTTGTGGTGACCTCCTCCCCAAATCATGAAATTATTTTGTTAATTCTTCATAATTTTAATTTTGTTACTCTTATGAATCGTAATGTAAATATCTGATATGCAGGCTATCTGATATGGGACCCCTGTGAAAAGGTCATTGGCTCTCCAAAAGTGTTGCAGCCCCTAGGCTGAGAATCGATGTTCTACAGTGAAATTCCAGAAGAGAAATACAGGAGGCTTCAGGAGGGAAGGAAAACAGCAAAACAAAAACAACTGCCAAAGATGAACAAATGTATGTTTTTGCCGCCTCTCTTCTCTCTTTACACCGGCAATTAGAGTCAACAGATTTGACTTCGGAATGAGGAGGAATACAGGCTGGGAACTAGCAGTCACTTCCAGTCCTCCAGAGACTGGAGGTTTTTGTGCCCCTGACAGCGCCCCCTACAAACTAAGCCTCCAACGGTGGGGCTGAGATTTGGACCCAAGCTTGACAGCCTTGCGTCATCGAAGCCCAATTATCTTGTAATTCCCAGAGAAAAGCTGCTTTTAGAAAGAGGGAAGGAAGGCTTAATTTGGCGCCTGGCCTCAGGACCGATGACGCACTTCCTGTCTTTGTAGCCGGACAGCTGCTCCGGAGCTAGAAAGTTGAGTCCAGGCAGCTTTGCAGAGTCTCAGGTTTCTAGGAGATTTAAGGCCCTTATTTGGAAGGAGGTGAGGGAACAATTGCGCCGGCGCGATCCAACCCTGATTCGGGGCTCAGAGCCTGGGTGAAATCCGGAGGAAGCTGGATCGTCCTGGCTCAAACCCAGTCCTGAGATACCTGAGACAGTTATAGTCGTTGATGATTAATTGATTGTGCTGGGAGTGGAACCCAGGGCATCTTCTTATAGCAGGCAAGCATTCTACCTCCGAACAGGATCTCCAGCCCTTATTTCTATTTTATGATGTTGGGTCTTGTAACCAGGGACATGCTAACTAAGCACCATTCTACCGGTGAGCCCATTCTACCGGTGAGCTCAACCTTTAGCCATTCCATCACTCTTATCTCATAAACGGAAACGTGAGGTAGCATCTGTTTTATATCATTTTCTTTGTTGTAAAATAAGCTACAAGTATCATGACATGTCACCCCCAGTATATTATTAAAAGAATTATTAATTTTTATTTATGTGTTTGAGATTTTCATCTGAACCTGTGTATGTGCACTGTGTGCTGCCTGGTGCCCACGGAGACCAGAAAAGTGTATGGTACCCTGGAACTAGTGTTACAGACATTTTGTAAGCTGCCAAATGGGTGCTCAGAACAGGGTCTTCTGCAAGAACCACTGAGCCAGCCCTCCAGACTTTAATGCATTTCTACGGACATTTTCCTATATCATTATATTGTTAGCAGACACAATATTAGGAGCAGGAGCCTTCTCTAGTGCTATCTGACACCTAGTTTACACTCAAATTCCCTCTGTCAGATTTCTTTTACAACTGATTTATTCCAACTAGGATGCACTTGAAGGCCACTTGTATGTAGTTTTAAAAACCCATCCCCTGACCCCCGTTCTTCCCATTCCATCAGCTTGTGGAAGAGACCACTGGCTTGTCTGTAAACTATTGTCTTAATAGATTTGCTTTGAGTCTTCAGGTTATGTAAGTTATTTCTCTATTTCCTTGTAATTGTGACCCAGTGTACATTGGGAATTGTGTTTGCAATAGGTGATTGACATTATTGTTCTTCTGTTGTTGCTAAGTATGCCAGTGCTAATGAGAAAATGTTCTTATACTTTTATGATTTTAGCTCATTCTGGGAAGAATATGGGAACATATCAAGCTGCAGTTGTTTCACTGCCTGACACACAGTAGGCACTTAGTAAATACTTACGAAATGATTTTTTTGTGGATTACAGGTAATCCATAGAGACTGGATGTTAAATTTAGGAAGGACATTTCTAGTTTGTACAGGAATATACCTTGAAAACAGCTTCCAAATTACAACTTTTCTTTCAGTGCGTTAGAATCGTATCCAGGAGCTCTAAGCTAGTCCCAGTTCCATAGATGTCTATTGAATGAGGGCACTGCATTTTCCAAACTTACACCATTTCTCCTTTCAGTTGTATCTGTTTTTCAGAACTGGATCTTTTAGCCACCTTACTTAAGTGGAAGTCTTTCTAGATGACCTGCGATAGCTTAGGTCTTACTTTCGCTCAGCTGTCTCTCAGGCCTCCACTCTTGCTTTTGTCACATTGTTTCCACTCGGTAGCAAAACTTTTCAATACATGAAGCCAGTTTTGTCCCTTTTTAAAAAGCCTTTATAATTCCCCCATAATTTATAAAATCTAAGCTCCCGCGTTTCTAATGTCCTGCCAGCCTATGCTTTGTCACTTTTCTCTTCTGACACGGCCATAGACATTCTAGCTTCCTTTCATTCCTGTGGCTATGGCTTTGAGCAGGTTCCAGTGCACTTCACTCCTTTTGTACTTAAGAATTGAACTTAAGTGATCCCCAGCCTCCCACTGCAAATTTCCATGAAAGAGAGTCTAAAATTTTAGCTTTTTATTTCAGTCTAATGAATCTAGTATGGATGTGTTTGTGTGCACACACTCTGGTGCTCCTGTGGAAACCAGAGAATGACTTTCAGGAATTGGCTGTTTCCCAGTATCTAATTCAGTTGTGAGGCATGGTAGCAGGCACCTCTGCTGGTGGCCTGCTTATGAATCTTTTTAATCTCTTGCATCACACATTTTGTTTTTCACTGATATTTAATGTTTCATCACTAAGTCACCAGAACCCCCTGCCTATCATTAGAGACATGATGTGTACCCTTAAGCAGCTTCTCTTCATGTCATTTGTCTGGTCTGTGATATTGGATCCACCTCATTTGTCTTTTCTCACCAGGCAATCCCAATTGTTTTAAACCAATCCTCCTGCACTGCATTCAGTACTTGCTTCTAATCCATAGTTTTCAATGTTTCATGCCCACTGAGAGGTTTTTCTAACTCTTCTTTTGCCCTTTTTATAGCCTTCATTACCTTCAGCTACCATATATTACCAGATATTTGAATCATTACACTGTGTGTTCTCACTCTCTCCTTGCAATACGTGTTTTATTCTAAATTTTCACAACAATCATTTATACAAGTGTACAAACTACATAATCAAAAGCACGCTCATTTTCCTCATTTTTCCATAATTATACCACATCCTCATTCCTGTATTTCAGTTATCTGTTGCTCTGACAGAATAGTAGAATATCACTGGACCTTGGGCCACAGCTGGCCAACAGTGGGCAGGGTATATTTGCATGTTTGCTGTCTGTTATAGAATGGCCACATACTTCTACAGGTCTTAAGATAGGCACACCCATATGTCTATCAATCCCTCCATTTTTAGCTCGTCTAGGCTGGTCTTATCAATAGTTGGTGATTTAACTCTTCTTGAGTCTCAGATCATCTGAAGACTTTTGCCTGGATATAACCTTATGTCAATTTGAGAAGGAAAAAGTAAGCCAAACCCAGTCATACAAGTATCTTTCAGGTCTCTGGTTTTTGGCCCATGAGCCAAGTTAAGTCATGTGTTTGAGCTCAGAGTCACAATTCAAGGGTGGAAAGTATTGCAAATACAAGAATGTAGGGAAGGAGCTAGACTTGAGGTCATTAATATGTCTTTTACCATATGCTTTTCCCAAACATGCAAGTAATATGCAAGTAATACCTATCTGTGCTTAAAAATTATTTTTATTTTCACACAGGCTCTCACTACATAACTCTGGCTAGTCTGATCCTCACTAAGTAGACTAGGTTGGCCTCCAAATCTCAGAGATCTGGCTTCCTCTGCTTCCCAAATGAAGCCAGAATTAAAGGCTTGTGCCACTGTGCCTGGCCACTATTACCTAATATCAATTCTATAAATTGTTTCCATTCTCTGTATTTTCTCACTACTTTTATTTACCATTGACATGTCAGGTTCATGCTTCTTAAGAAGATTGAATCAAAGTGTCTTTAATCATATTTTTTCTTTCAACTCAGTGCTGTAGACCCTCTAAATCCCAGAATGGCTTCACCACAGGGACAGGATGTCCTTAAGAATGTGAAGGTCCAGGAAGGTCCTCTCCGGGACCAACAAAGCTATCTTCCAGTGAACAGCTTTTCTGGCCAAGAGGCTTCACACCAACATTTTAGACATTTTTGTTACCAAGAGACTCCTGGGCCTCGGAAAGTTTGGGGCAGGTTGTGGGAACTCTGCAGACCCACAGCAAGGAGCAGATCTTTGAGCTGCTAGTGCTGGAACAGTTTCTGAGCATCCTGTCTGAGGAGCTGCAGGCCTAGCTGCAGCAGCAGCACCCAGACAGCAGAGATGAGGCAGTGGCTATTCTTGAAGACCGTAGCAAACTTGGAAAGGAGGTGAGGTGAAGAGGATTGTTGTTCTAGACACTGAATATTAAGTGAAGAGCAGAGTTTGGTTGCCTTTGGTTACAAGTCTGAGTTCCCTGTTTCTGTGTAAACAATCAGCCCCTAAATGTTAATGGCTTATAAAAACAAGTGTTTGAGGTTTTGTGAATTGGTAATCTGGCTGCTGCTTACAAGGATCTAAGGTTTTGAATGAAGATATCAGTCAAGACTAGTATAGCTGTCTGATAGCATAAATAAGGGTGACAGACCCCTTCTGGAACATCCCTGTTGTTGTCAACTTCAGTTTCTCTCTGTCTGTCCCTCAGCAGGAAGTTTTAGTTCTTTGCCACACTGACTCATCCCTAGGTCTTCCACACAGAGAATGATCCATGATAACGTTTCCATTTTGAATGTATGAGTTTATTAAATACTTAGCAAGCTGAACCAAGGGAGCAAAACAGCAAGCAGCAGGTAAACAGTAGAATGCCGAGACACATCACCCAGCAGAAATGGCTGGGAGAGCATTGGTTAAGCATTGGTTAGGGTCTCTATCCTTTTTTTTTTTTTTTTTTTTTAATATTTACTATTGTCCATGTGCATTATGTGTGTGTTTATGAATTAAGGCATGCACATGCTATGATATATGTGTGTAAGAAAAGGGCGATGTTTGGGAGACGGTTCTCACCTTCTTTCTTGTTGAGCCATTGTTTCTCTTGTTGCTTCTACTTTTCTGTAGACTCCATGCTAGTTGGCCTTTAAACTCCTGGACAATTACATGTCCAGTTCCTGTATACATTAGTGGGATCAAACCCAGGGTATCAAGCTTGCATGGAGAGTGCCTTTACCCACTGAGCCCTCCTGAGGCTCACAGTCCATTCCCATAGAAGGAGTAACAAAAATACTCAAGGGAGCAAATATGGAGACAAAGTGTGGGACAGAAACTGAAGGAGGGGCCGTCTGGATACCATTCCACCTGGGTATCCATCCCATGTACAGTCACCAAAGGTAGACACTGATGTGGATGGCAGGAAGTGCATGCTGACAAGAGCCTGATATAGCTGTCTCCTTAGAGGTCTGTCAGAGTTTGACACATTCAGAAGCCGATGCTCACAGCTAACCACTGATCTGATCAAGGGTTTCCCAATGAAGAAGTTAGAGAGAAGACTGAAGGAGCAGAAAGGGTTTGTGGCCCCATGAGGAGAACAACAATACCAACCAACCAGAGCTCCCCAGGGTCTAACCCATCAGCCTGGGAGCACATAGGGAGGGACCCATGACTCCAGCTGTATATGTAGGGGAGGATGGCCTTGCGGGCATAGGTGGGAGAGGAGATCCTCGGTCCCATGAAGGCTGAACACCGAGTGGGGGGGAATTCGAGGGTGGGGAGGTGGGAGTAGGGGGGTAGGTGGGGGCACATCCTCATAGAAGCATGGAGGGGGGATGGGATAGAAGGTTCCTGGGTGGTGGAAGGAATGGGGGTAAGGGGATAAAATTTGAAATGTAAATATAATATCCAATAAAAATAAACAAATAAATAAATAGAAAAAAAAAAAAAGAATCTTCCACGGTTCTCAGGAAGTCACTGCAAAGGTGTCATCCACAACTTTCGCTGTGCTGCTCACTCCGGGTGTGAAGGGGGTTCTTCGGCTCACCCTCACATGGATCAGTAGCCCAGATCCCCAGCTCTATTATTTTTTTAATCACTTGGTTGCTTGGATTACTTGTCTCATTCACTAGCAGAGCCATAGTAACTTGTTTCTTTGCAAGAGGAACAGCTTTAATAATCCTGATCCAGGTCCTTGCCTTTAAGTTATCAACCACCCCAGTAAACACTTCACTGGTTCCTTACCTTTTTTTTTGCACAGTTTTTAAGGAGTGCCATAGGTGACTAGGTAAGGTCCTTGAGTCAACAGTCAGGCCTTTGTTCCTTGTACCCCTCCCCCACAGCCCCCTCCTCACAGCCAGTTTCAAAATGAACTTTTCTTGCAGTGACCATCCCCTTCCTTTTCCTGTGTTTATAATGCATGTTTCTTGGCAACGTGACTACAAGAAGACCATCTCTGATATGTTTTGTAAGGGTCAAGGATATGTTTTGTAGAGCACGGTATGCTGTGGTAGGGGGGACATCCCATGTTGAGGCATCCCTTCCCCCTGAGGTGCCAGCCATAAGGTGGGTGTTGTATAGAACAGAGTTTATTTAGGGGCATGGGAACGGGGGGGGGGGAGACACAGAAGGATAGAGAGAGGAAGAGAGAGAGAGAGAGAGAGAGAGAGAGAGAGAGAGAGAGAGAGACAGAGACTGGCCTGGCTGTCCAGGAACACATGGGAGGGGGAGAGGAGGGAGAGGAAAGGAAAGAGAGAGAGAGAGAGAGAGAGAGAGAGAGAGAGAGAGAGAGAGAGAGAGAGAGAGAGGTCAGAGAGGGAAAAGAGGCAGAGAGAGCTAAGAGAGGCCAAACAGTCCCTTCTATAGCAAGCTAGGCCTACCTGGCTGTTGCTAGGTAACTATTGGGAAGAGCCCAGAAGGAATGCTAACTTGCTAACAATCTCCTTTTCTAATTGAACTTTTTACTGTTTTATTCAATTTTGTTCCTCAATAGTTTCCCCACCTGGCTGAAAAGGTCATATTATTTCTCCCTGTAGCCACTTGCAAAGCCTGAGCTACATGATGTAGCTTAAGTCTTTGAGCTTCTTGGACCACTGACTGCTCGTGAAAACCACCCACTTTGCTTGTTCCCAGGCCACCATGCAAAAGGGGAGGTATTCCCAGCTGGGGATTTCCTCAGCAACATTGGACTGTTTCCTCAGAAATGGCATTTTGTAGATTCTGACAACTTTTCCAATTATATTCATCATGGCTAATGATCTAGCATGGCTATGCTTTTGGTTTCAAAATGAGTGAGATTATTAAACATAAGCAAGCAGACGAGAACAAAGCCACAATCAGACGATTAGAACATCAGAGCAGAGCAGATGAAAAAAGACTAAGGCATGCAGTCACATACAGTCAATTGGAGCCTCTGGTCAACAAAGAAGGTCACAGGCAGAATTTCTTCCTCTGGTGAGACTTCACCACGGGCATTTAAAAAAAATTACATATATTTGTTTCTTAAATTTTTATTTTATGTGTACAAGTGTTTTGCGTGCAGTTATGTGTCCCATGTGTATGCCAATTGTCCACAAAATTCAGAAAAGGGTGTTACATCCCCTGGAACTGTAGTTATGGGCAGTTATGAGCTACCACACGTGTGTGAGGAACCAAACCAGGCTCCCAAGGACATGGCGGCTTTATTCTTTAGCAATCTGTTGTCTTTTCCTCTTGCCTCAGGGCCAGGGATGGGGCAGTCTACCCTTCCCTAGACAAAAGGTTCTGAATGATACTTCTAGACAAACGTGCTTGGGCCTGAAGTAGAGGAGCCAAGCCCTTCTCCAGAACCAGCTTTTTTTTAAGTGAGCACAAACAGCACTTAGCAATTTACCAAGGTAAATTACATATAATAAGGATATCGCAATGGGATCGCTTGTTATCATATGGCATGTCAGCTAGTTTTCTCCAGTAGAGAAAAAGCAAGAGGGAAAAGCTACAAAGCTTTTTCAAAATTAGGTATACAGAAGTTACAAGCTGTCACTTCTGTCATATTTTCAGAGAAATGAGCCATGAGCACTCAAGGACAGGGAAATTAGACTCCCCCAACCCTCAGCCCCTTTTTCTTTCTGGTGCTGAGGACTGAACCCTAGCCTTGTACACGATAAGCACGTGAATGTCAGCTGTACTATGTCCTCATCCTTTTGAAATTCTGTATCTTAAGACAAAGTCTCAGGACGTTCTCTAGGTTGCTTTGAATTTGAGTTCTTACTCAGCCTCCTATGTAATAGATTTCAGGCCTGTACCATGGGTCTGTATTAGATTTCACTGTTTAAAGGGAGATGTATCTAATAAGTTGACCTATTTCTCCACCAGTCAAAGATAGTTTTTATATCTAGGTTGGGTATTGGGTTACGCTTCTGATTGAGCATTACCAAACTTATAAATCCTTTGATTAACATTTTAAAAAAATTGTATAAAAGCAAAAAGGAAAGGGGGGCATGGGACAGGGGTTTTCTAGGGAGGGGAAATGGGGAAAGTGGATGGCATCTTAAATGTAAATAAAATATTTTTAAAAATTGTAAAAAAAAATAAAAATAAAAAAAAATAACCAAAAAAAAAAAAAAAAAAAAGTTGACCGATTTAAAGTTACCATACCTTACTGGCTGACTTTTGTTCTCTTTTTTCTGTTCTTGGTGGGATATAAGACTTTGGTCCTATTGAACCATCTTTTTATAACTTTTTTTTTTTTTTTTAAATGTGTCTTCACATAATCCCTAGCGTTGATCATTAGCTCAGGCCCTCGATCAGAAGCATGGGCAACCTGATATGCCCTCAGAAAATGTGGTGCTTTTGAAGGCCAAGGAGGAATCAGCAGCCAACCAGTCCAATGTGACACAGCTCAAACATGAATCTTTTGGCATCCCCCAGTTGCAAGAACAAGATAAGGATTGTGCATGTTCATTCAAATGAATTCTGGTGGCTTTCAATAGGGCTTACTGAAGACTGTGGTTCTGGGGCCACATTGCATGGGCTAGAACTAAGCACTTGAGAGTACACAAGTAGACAGCCTTCCTGTCCTTAAGCTTTTGCATCTCCGACATGGGAAAATCTAAGTACCTTAGGTAAAGAGTTACCTGAAAGTTTAACTGATGTGTTTATAAAAAGATAAAGAGGGAGGGGATATGTTTTGGTGGATGTGTGGTGAGGTGTGGAGAAGATGGTGCCTCAGCATGGGCATCTCTTTCCCCCATGGAGGGACCAGCCTCATGACCATATAGTATAGAATAAAGTTTATTCAGGGAATAGAGAGGGGAGTTAAGAGGGTACTAGAGAAAAGCAGAGAGAGAGAGAGAGAGAGAGAGAGAGAGAGAGAGAGAGAGAGAGAGAGAGAGAAATAGCCAGAGGCATTTGCAAGAATCCAGAGCAGAGAAAGAACTAGACTGAACACAGCCAGCAGACTGGACAAGGCCAGGGCTATCTGTGAGAGAAGGGAGAGTAACCAGAGAGAGAGAAAACACAGAGAGGGCATAATGATGTATTATTGGAAGTGTGAGTGGCTGGGAGAGGATAAGCCTGTGAGCTCCATGGGTTAGGGTAGAGGAGGAGGTGAGAAGGGCGGGATTCTAGCCCAAGCTTTGAAACCTGTAACAGCCACTGCTGAGGGTGCCTGGAGGCCTGCATGGGCTTTGATATGCTGATAGCACCACAGGTAGCCCTAGGGCCTTCTGCGGGAGATAGGGAAAATGACTCCTTTTGGCAAATGGGAACTGGTTTCACAAGTTCCCAGGAATAGCCGGCATTTATCTAATTTTCTGAACTCCTGCCGTGCAGTTTATGCTCATTTCTGAATATTTTATATGACCTGACAGTCTCTAAAAGGGGCCACCTTGGAAAATAAGATTTTCAAGTGGTCTATTCTGTTCTAATTTTTTCCATTAGTTAATTTATTTATTCACTTTACATCCTGATCACGGCCTCTCCCCACCCCCATTTCACTTCTCCTACATCCCCCTCCTCTGAGAAGGGAGAGCCCCATGCCAACGCCTGTCAGGGTTTGGTTCTTAACAATTTTGTTGTTGTTGTTGCTTGTTTGCTTTGGAAAGAATTGTTTTCAAAGAACCAGATATCTGTGTCTTTTGAATCTTTTCTGAATCTTCCAGTCAGCTGTCTTATTCTCATTTTTTTTGTTCATCTTTAAATGATTTCCCTTAAAATAACCAAATCCTGAAATAAATTTGAATAGAAAAGCTGTTCTTAATTAATATTGAATATTGAACAACTATAAGTATTTGTATGCACGTTGTAAAGATTGAGTGAGTTTAAAAAATAATATAAAGTTGGGTATTTTTCTGTAAGACACACATGGCCATAATGCTTTGGGGATAAGAGTTACTCACTTCACAGGTAGTCATTGCTATGGTCTCTCTTAATGATGTGATGAGTGCAGCCTGACAATTGGGGAGTTCAGGGATTTTGGAGGCAGCTGAAGCAAAAAGGGACCAAAGAGCTGGGAAAATGGAGATGTGGAGAATGGGAGACAACACAGGTATGGCTTTTCCAGGAAACTTTCATTTCACACCCTTGAACCCAGAGACATATAAACATCTATATTATTTTTCAGGAGTCAAAAGTAATTTTTTTTAAAACTCCAGAGAGATTTAGACAAAGTCAGCATTAGA
Organism: Arvicanthis niloticus; assembly: GCF_011762505.2. NCBI lineage: Eukaryota > Metazoa > Chordata > Mammalia > Rodentia > Muridae > Arvicanthis > Arvicanthis niloticus. Next base: position 40,388,502 of record NC_047665.1, on the reverse strand, counting down.
GTGGGATCCCATGCTGTGCATGTGGTGGGTGCCTATAGTCTCTGCACTCAGAAGGCTGACGTCTGTGAGTGCAGGATCAGCCTGGGCAACATTCTCACCTTATCTAAAAAAAACCATATAAGATCAAAGCACGTATACATATGATTTTACTATTACTAAAATGAAAGCAGGGTGGGGGCAGCAAGGTGGCTCAGCCAGTAAAAGGTGCTTGCCAGCAAGGTTGACGGAGAGCACTGACCCCACAACGTTGTCCTCTGACCTCACATGCATGCTGTAGTGCACACGCTCATACATATACATTATGCATATACACAGTAATCATTTTAATATTTTTTAAAATAAAAACAGGAAATTTGGAACTGATGAGATGTGTTTGCTTATTTTTATATAAAGAATTAAATCTTGGCTGAAGGTTTGATACTGGAAGATACATTTTCAAAAAATTTTTAAGTTTTAATTATTTGGTTATATACATGTGTGCCTAGGTGGATGTGCACCATGCACTTACAAGTGGGTTTCTGAAGCCAAAAGAGGGAACCAGATCCCCTGGGACTGAAGTTAGAAGTAGTTGTGAGCCACCTAGCATGGGTTCTAAACTAAACCCAAGTGCTCTGCAAAAGCATTGAGTACTAGTCACTGCTGAGATGGTTCCTCAGCCCCATCTTCAACTTTTTTAAGAGTTGGTTGATAGTCTGAGTTTTTATTTAACCTGTATGTGTGTGAGTGTGGGTGAACATGTGGAGGTCAGAAGACAACTTTCTTTTTTAATAATAGATTATTATTAAAATGTCTCTTATATTAAAAAGACTGGAACTTTTGGCATTTGGTGTTTGAAAGTCACGGCTGTGTTAATACACTTTGTGGTCACTTGAGACTGATAGCCTGCTGTGTATTCAGCCTTTTTAATCTGTCTCTAAGAAGACAATGTAAAAACTAACCCCAGTTGCTTTGGATTTTCCATGTTATCAACTTTTAGACCTTTTAGCTAATGCATGGCTTTAATCTAAAGACACGTACTTTTTCATGACTCTGACTCAGAAGACAATATATGTGTCTCTGTGTGTTATGATAACCATGTTTTGAAAACAGAAAGCAAGACAAAAGCAAGTTTATAAAATAAATACCTGCTACAAATGCTGATAAAACCATGGATATTTCTTGATGGCAGTTGTATTTGCTTCTCTGAGTGCTTCAGGGTTAATTGGAGTCAATAAAGTATAATACCTTGTAAAACTCCATTAATGATTTCTGTAAAGTATTTTTCATTCCTTCCCCCATATGACGTTTTCTGATCTGTTCAATAAATACAGAGCAATGCCCTTTTGTTAGGGAGAGATCTAGAAGACAAGACAACATTCAGGTGGGCACAGATTCAGACGCATACAACAGATTACAGATAGGCCAGGATACATACATAGTCACAGTATACAGATACACTATGGAGAAGTGGAAAACATAGAGTGAGAAGTACAGTATTCAAATTTGTGCTTACTCTTGGTCAAACGTAATCCAAAAGGAAGTCTCAGTCTTTAATGTGATGTGGACATATGTTGGTGAGTCTGAATTTTTGTCACTAATGTTAACTGACACATTGTGATGCCTCTTGTGAGGAAACTCTAGTGCATTTAGAAGTTGGTTCTCTCCTTCTACTTTGTAAGATCTGAGGATTGAACTCATGTAGCAAATGTCTTTACCTAATAAACTATTTGTATGTGTGTTTTAAAAAAAAAAAAGACTTTAATTTGTATGAGCATTTCGCCTAAAGTAGTTATGCGTACCTCCTGATTTTTCCTGATTCCAAGAGTCTGCTCAGGCTTATCGTAACTTCTTTTGTATCATCTTTGCCTTTCTCTGGATGGGGAACAGCTGACAAATTTCTTGTGTATTTCAGATGAAGAATCCAAAGCTCAATTTGTACAGATGCCCTAGTATTGTGTTATATCCTCCATCTGCCCAAGGTTGAAAATGTAGAGACAGAGTGCAAGAAAATGAGCTGGCTATCTGAAACAATACAAAACTCCCTTCAGCAACTCCATGCAGGCTTCAGACTCCTTTCAGAGTTCCAAGTGGGATGGAAGTGGTCTGTAGACAAATACACAATAGAAAGGTCTACCTGTGCTGAGTGTACAAAGACTAAACAGTTGTGAGACCTCAAACCCACCTAAGGTTGTACACCGGGAGAAAGTAGCACCATGCTGTGTTACCATAGCCTCCAGCTGGACTGAGTGCTTGGGTTGTGGTAGCATCTTGGCCTGCCGATACCTCAGAACCTGCCAGAGAGGCCTGATATCATGTATATATTATGAGATGAAGACCTGGCCAGTCCTGAAGAAGAAGAAGAGCAGAGCAGAGTGGTCCTGCATTAATGGTGTAGCTGCAGAGCCAGTAGGGCTGCTGTTTCCACTCCTTGTTCTGAGTTTTTGCTTCACTACTGCGTCAGAAGTAAAGCCTGCCACACTCATGAGAAGACTGGGATGGCTTCATGAGGTGGGTCCAAACTTGTCCTGTGCTAACCAGCACAGGGAGGAGAGAATATCTGAGTTCTAGAAGAGAGGCCAAACCTTCAACCAGAGTTCCAGCAATGTGTAAAATCAGAGGCCTGCTGGTGTAAGGAGTTCAGCAGTCTCTCAGAGTATACTTTCTAGTTCATAGCATTGTGGACATCAGTTAAATGTAAGGTTAAGGACATCAGGAAAAGTAAGGTTAGATTGTTCAGTAAAACAATGAAGAGCCTAATCCCCACAAGAGGAATGATCACTGCTGTAAAAACTGTCTTTCATCAGAACTCACTTGTGCCAGAAGTATTCAGATGATACAAAGCCTGCTGTGTCAGACAGATGCTGAATGTCACATGATAAATAACTGACTGGAGATTGCCTTGATAATGACTCCAGCCTGAACCTGGGAGACAAAGTCAAGTGATGTATACAGCACCATCACAAATTTCATTAACCTGAGGACTTCAGTAAATATATCTCAGAGAACAATTTTATCATGTAGCTCAATTGGGCATTGTCTTTCTTCCAGACCCAGACTTCTGACCTCTGTGACACTGCATGTGGTCAAGAAGTCCCATGTAAAAAAATTACTTTCTACTACTTATATTGTATATTTAGGGTGTCCTAGCCTGAGGTCCAAGTCTGGAGCTTACTTCAAAGTATGTAAGCAGATATGCAAACCAGGGATCTAAATGATATAATCACCTACTGATAATCAAAGAACTTTAGTCCCTGACCACATCCTTACTTTTTCTCATTTATTATCTTACTCTACTGTCCTGAAGTACACGATAGGGCTGGTAAAATGGCTTGCTAGGTAAAGGATTACTGCCAAACCTGAAGATCTGAGTTTGATTCCTAGAACCCATATGAAGAGAGCTTGTCCCCTGAACTTCACATAAACACACATACTCATAGCATGTATTCCCACACACATACAAATAAATGTGATTTAAAAAAAACAAACTTAAGTTGGCAGTTGAAAAAAAAAGATACAGCTATTTATTTGGATCAGTTAAAATTTTCAATTAAGTTGCAAGGAAGTTCAAGTATCCTGAATAGTACATAGCAAGTAATTTCAGGTCCTGTGTGGCTGTAGGGGACATTCTTTGAAGTTTATTTTCTAGTAATGGACATACACTGAAAAACAGCCACCATGTAAGGCACTGTTTGAGCAGCACCATGTTCACGGTGTGGACAGAAATACCGTGTGTTTTGTGCAGGGGCACAGCAAGGTAAACGGTGAACGGATCAGCAGGAACCTTTGAAGTCTTTTCCTGAGGCCTCCTCCTGAAGTGCCTCTTTCGTGGCATCACTTTAAAGTGAAGCCAGATGAGGCATGGTGGCCTGCATGTGTCATCTCAGCATTTAGGAGTCTGAGCAAGGATTCCCACAACTTCAAGGACAGCTTGGGCTATTGATTTTGTTTTGAATACTCTGACTGAAAAGGGGAGGGGAAATTAGGCAGGGGTTGGGGGAAAAGTGAAGACACACAGAGAGAGAGAGAAAGAGAGAGAGAGATTAAGATTGCACAGTCTACTTCAGTGACAGGAATATAGTCTGAGGACCTTCTGTGGAATAAATGAATTTACCATTACACTTGCCCTTCCAGAGGACTGCAGAGGTGGCTCAGTGGTTAAGAGCACTAGCTACTTTTTCAGAGTACCTGGGTTCAATTACCAGCACCCAAATGGTGGCTCACAGCCATCTGTAACTCTAGTTCCAGAGGATCCAACACCTTCTTGCCCCCATGAGCACCAAGCACTCATATGGTACACAGACATATATGAAGCAAAAGACTCATAGGTTTAAAATAATAATGACAAATTATAAAAAAAAAATCCCTTTGTGGTAGTTTGAATAATAATGACCCCCATAGGCTCATATGCTTAAATATTTAGTCCCCAGTTGAAACCATTTGGGAAGAATTAGGTGTAGCCTTTTGGAAGAGTTGTGTCACTGAGGGCTGGCTTTGAAGTTTCAAAGCCCATAAAATTCCTAGTTGATGCTTGTACTTGTAGATCAAGTTTAAAGACTCAGCTATTGCCCAGGGCCATTCCTGCCTGCCATACACTCCACAATGATGGTCATGAACACGAACCCTCTGAAACCATGACCCCCAATAAATACATTCTTTTATATAAGTTGTCTCAGCAACTAAAAAGTAACTAAGACACTCTTCTACCACAGATACATACATAATGAAACAAATACTGAGAGAAAACATAGAAATGATGTAGAATCCTTGTCTTTAGTCTAATCTACCCCTACAAGACTTCAGCAGTATGGAGTCATAGTTCACTTGCTCCAAATAATGTTTCTCCTGGATGAATAACCACTGATGACCTCAATCTAGACTCATCTATCTTATGAGACTTTAACATGGGCTTTATGTCAATAACCTTATGTTTGCTTTCTTCTCAGGATAACTATTACTCAGATTGCTCCATTACCTTCCTCTCTCTGTCTTCTCCCAACTCACAGTTATGCAATAACATTTTCTTCAGTATTCAAGGGCACAGCTTTACACACACACACAGAGCAATTTTCATGCCTGGCCCTGTCTCAACTATATACATACAGAGCAATCCAGCTGAGATATAGACCTGTATCTTGTTAGAACATCCTTCCCTCATGAATTGTATATCTGTTTGTGTCTATTTTGGACTATGGATTCGGTGCCATTCTATAGAGTGTGATATTACCTGCATTTTTCAAAATGTCAGTCTCTAAAACAAAACTGACAATGGGGAAATGGTAGATTTTTGCTCTTTTAATATATAAAATAATTTAACAAGTCATTTCTGACACAAAACTAGACATAAAGGCAACAAAAATCCAATACTTACAACATGTTTTTTTAAGCATTGTTTGCTGTAACAATCTTGGATGTAAACAATACCAATTATGTAATCACCCCTCCATCACATTTGCTTTGGTAATGTAGATATAACTACAGTTATAATTGTGTGTGTGTCTTGTTACTGTGTACTTTATGTGTCCTAATCAGACAGATTAACATCATGTCCCAAGTAAAAACATGCCACACATTTCTGGAAACCCAACAGATCTAAAAGAGAGCCTGGGTTACAGATTCTGTGTAACTGCCATGCATTGTTCATGGCTACATTGATCACGTAACTGACCAAAACCAAGTACCATTTCTTACTTCTTAGTCCCACCCTGTATTTGGAAATAATTCAATCCATTTTAGCTACACCGTTCCTGCATTCCTCATACAGTCTCACAGTGGATGGTTGGCTCACCTGAAGGAACTCTTTATCATCAGCTGTATAGCTGATGATATATAGCTTGCTTCACTGACTGGTTCTATGCCTACAGCATTTGAACAGAGACTAATAAAGCCATCACCATGCCAACAGCATAAAAAGATCTCATTTTCTTCCACCCTGAAATCAAAATATCCCATTTTCATCTTTTTTATGAGTTCCACATTCATAAGGGGACTTTTGTTTTGTTTTCAGGAGTCGATCCTGTAGCCTTCACTCCTTTCTTCTTCAAAGCTGACATCAGTTTAACACTTGTAAAGAAGCTATCAAAACAAGGTGATAGGGACAGTGACCTTTCTCCAAAAGAACATCAGCAAAACTCATTATTAGATTTCCACCTAGTCCAAGGTCCAGCTCCTTATCTATTTCCACAGCTGAGTCTTCTTGGTAGTGCTCAAACCAAACCAGATAGCCTTGTGTAGTTGTAGCACATCAATTTTTATAGCCAATTCTAAGAGGCTTTCCATTCAGAAATTAGTCACTATCAAAGCAGTCACACATTGACTTGTCAAAACAACAGTATTCTTCTAGGGGGGGCATACAAGAGGAAATGTTTATTCATTTGCTTTATGAGAGGCCTCAATTTTGAAAACTTATCTTTTTGATCTAGGTGACTATTATCTGCCAAATTGAGGTATCAGAAAATTAATTCAAATCTGTCCCTTTTAATTGCATTTCTAACCAGGGTCTGATCAGAATCAGAGATTTCCCAATACATCCCCCTCCTGGGATGTCTTACAAATCCACTCCAGAGCAGGACACCAAACACACACGGCATTTCCTGTACCATGACTCCCAGGTTGACATTTTTCTAAGCAGCATAATTATTGGTTTCATTGACAATCAAGTTGAATGTTTCATCATCAAAAAAATAATTCAAAAAGCTCTACTGGGTTCAACTTCTCACTCTTGAGATTCAAAAGTTCAGAATCCAGTGCTGACCAGCTTGGAAAGTTGGGCTTAATGTCTCTTTTAGTCCAGCTCTTCTCAGGGACGTTGGATGCCTTTACCTTCTCTCTGGCTACATCGCAGGCTTGTTGTCTTCCTCTGCCTCCGAATCATCAGAAAACGCAAGGCCTTGGAGCAGCTCGATCACTTGAGATTTGTCTTTCTCCCTCCTTCTCTGAGTAATGTCTTTGGCGGTGTACTGCAAGGACACAATGTACGTCTTGGCCCAGGAATCACCGAGTGGATGGCAGCTCCGGACAGCGTTCAAATTGGAGACTGTCTTTTCATTGGGGCAAGTAGTACTACTGAAAGAGTTAAAAATCTTTAAACCTTCCACAGATGGAGTCAAGAGTGCAGATCAGCTTATACTGCGCTCTGGGTCCTAGGAAACTAGCTATCCACAAGACAATAAGAGTTCAGAGCTTGGAGTTCAGGACAGCGTAACCAAACGCTATGGGTACCAGGAACTAAAAACTGACCATAAGATAGATTGAATAGGGTTTGAGCTGGGAGTTCAAGTTAGCGTGCCTGTGCATCCTGGATACCTGGAACTTGGCTTATAGATGGCTGATTACGTATAGGCTCTTAGAGAATAGCCTGTTCTTTATACCCTGTCACAAACTGAATAATGGGCTGGGACTTTCCACAGGTGTTCTCAATAGCCCTCCTTTACTCCCCCTGGGTTGTGGTTTCCCCCCTGGGTTGTGGTTTCGGGCTTTAAATTCTCTCTGTCTCCAAAGCCCCGGGGTCAGACCCCACTGCCCCTGCGTGGGCTACAGGTCTTGACCTCAGTATACTGATTAAAATATGCCTCTTTCTGATTACATCAAGTTTGGTGTCTTGCAGTTAGTGGGTGGCTGAGAATTCCTGAGGCTTGGGTGAGGTCCTCCATTCGTGGGGGCCTTACACTACCAGGAATATGGGGTGCACAATCTCTGGGAAAGAAAAAAAAGAACATATGCTACAAACAAAACAAAATACCCCAAATCTCTTTCTTCTACACGTGATAAATACAGAGTAGAGCCGTTTTCAGGGGAGTTCTACTTCCTACTCTGTGTGTTTCCCTGGGAAAAGCTTGCTGTACTTGGCATTCTGACTTTTCCCCATCGTGCACTCACTCCTCAAGTGTAATTGCAGAGTTGGGTGCCAGATGCTGGCTCTCTAGCACAGTCCCTCCCTCCCTCTGTCCCACAGGAGCAGGATGCAGACCTTCTATGCTGCTTTTGGTATGCTTTGGGCTGAGCCTAGTTGGCTCTGAGTCTTATTTAGCTCCTTATCAAGCCTAGCTTCTGTCAGAAGTCCAGAACTATCTGTCCCATGTGTCCCTGTCCTCTCTTGGATGCACTCATGTGTCAATTGACCATTTACCAGATCTTCTCACAACTCTCAGGATTTTTGAGCAAGGAAGGACTGGGCACCCCTTAGCTTTACATTCATCTGGTGGATACATTTCTCTGAGGAGAAACTCAAATTCTTTGCAGTTGGACTAATTTGTGTGGGATCTAGAAGGAAGCAAGGTAATATTCAGATGGAAAGTATTATTTCATTACCAATTATGACACATTGAAGTTGTTTATTATTATTTTGTGAGTGTGTCATACTGTTTGTGTGGAAGTCAAAGATACCTTAGCAAAGTCATTTTATCTCCACGTCCCTGTGGGTTCTGGAGACTGAACTCAGACTCTCAGGCTTCAGTGCTCTACTCTTTACCTGCTACTGAGTCAGCTCAGCATTTCATTTGTTATTCTATGCTTTGGGGGAGGAAGCATATGAATACTAGGTTAACATATGGCAGTCAAAAGACAACTTTTGGGAGTTGGTTCTCTCCTTCTATCATGGGACCCTGGGATGAAACTCAGACCTGACTGGCTAGTACTCTTACCTGCCGATCCTCTTGCTGGCTTTCTGATGTTAAGATTTTTATTATATTTTTAAAATTGTGTGTGTGTGTGTGTGTGTGTGTTATATAGATATAAGTGCAGGTGTTAAAGGAGGCCAGGTGTATCAGAACCACTGGAGGTAGAGTTACAAGGAGTTGTAAGCTACCCAAAGTGGGTGCTGGGAACTGGACTTACGTCCTTTGAAAGGGCTGCAACAACAACTGTTAATTACTGATTCATCTTTCCAGCCCCTACTGCTTTTTAAATAAAAGTCTTTTTTTGACACATAGCCTCACTCTGTAGCCCAGGTTGGCCTGTCACTTACTCTTGTAGCCTAGGCTGAGCTTGAAATAAGGGCAATTCTATTTTCTTGCCCCAGCCTCTGATTCCTGGGATTATAAGTATGAGCCACTACACCTGGCTCAATACTTATGATACTATGAATTCTATCATGACATTGAAGACTTTCAGTGCTGAGATCTAAGCCCTACGACCTATGATGCATTAAGGCCAGTATGGTGAGGTCAGACTCTGGGAGTAGGAAATAGGGAAGAGTAAGGTAAGGGAGAGAGAGGGCTTGGATGTGGGACTGGAAGAGAACCAGGGGGCTGCCAGAGGCCAGAGATCAGAAACCATAGCAGGTCTGCTACAGCACACTGTAGTCACCTCATAGTGTTTGCTACATGAAACAATAAAGCATTTTTATTCTGATCGGTGCTATGAATCATGGTTTCAGGCATCTGACAGAGGAAGAAGGAAGAAGAGAAGGAAGGAGAAGGAGGAAGAGGAAGAAGAAAAAAGAGAAACATTTCTATATTATCTCAGAATCAGCTTCCTGTTTTCCTAAAATTGGTAAACGTAAGCAGGGTGAATCGCCACATCCTGCCGTGTGTGTGTGTGTGTGTGTCTAATTATCTTGCCTTTCCTTCTGCTTGCCTCATACTTGCACCAAGTTGTTGAGAAGGTAATTGCTTCACTGGAAGCCAACCATCTGCCTGGGATCTGGTCCTTTCCTTTTAGCTTTAGGAGGATGTGTGTTGCATCCATGTATGCTCCCAACCAACACTTAGGAAGCACCGACTACCATAATTAATTTTTCCATATCATATTTGCTTGTGATCCATCCCTAGGTAGGGCTGTCTACCCTAGGTCCTCCCACAGCTCTGTCTTAGCCCTGTCTTAACTGTCATGGCAGTTTCACTCTTATCTAAATTCTCTATTTGGGTTCTCCATTTTCACTTCCATAAAAATACAAGGGACAAGTGATCAGGCAGGACAGTACTGAGGAGGCGCTGGAGGTGACTTGTTTTGCACTGATGGGACATCCTTGCACACGGGTCTTATGACCACAGCAGAGAGGTACCCAGTCTGCATTGTTCCAGGGAAGCAGGCTTTGGCTTACTGGTTTTCTGCTTCCATCCCACGTCATATGTCTGCAGGATCTAAACCACTAAGGACATAAACATTTACCTGTTGGGCATTCTTGAGTTCTTCCCACCTTGTGTTCTTCAAAAGGGTCCAGCTTTAAATTAACAAAACCATCATCAGTTGCAATTCTTCTGTTAAAACAATACATTATTATCCCATAGGTTGCAATTAAATGCAATTATTCCATAAATTCAGAAAAATAAAAGAAAACAATCTCTCAGAGCATTGAATAAATGTTTCCAATGAAAACAAGTTAAAAATATCAATATATATCTCAGAATTGTATGTTTGCAATACTAGAAAATATAGCACAGGGCTGGGTGTAGTGATGCATGCCTTTAATCCCAGCACGTGGAGGCCATGGAGGTTGGATCTCTGAGTTTGAGGCCGGGCTAGTTTATACCGTGAGTTCCAGGCCAGCCAAGGGCACATAGTGAAACTCTGTTTCAAAACAAACAAAAGAACACACCCACCTAGCTCCAAAAAGAAAAAAAAAAATGTAGCACAGCATGGGAAGATAATAAGAAAGGCTAACTAAGGTACCAAAGCAGGTAGAAAGAGGTCCCAACAGGGCACTGCACAGTTAAGGGACATTAGACACAGACTGTCGGATCGTTGTGCTCAGGAAGGAAAACTTCCTCTGGGGTGAAAGGATCGGGCAGAGGCACTCACAGGACTTCTTTGAAGTATACTTTGAAGTATACTTTATCTGCAATCTGGTACCAGGGTGGGGATGAAAAGGGTGCAAAGTTGTCACCAAGGCAGTGAGTACATAAGGACAGTAACCGTGGGTCACAGGGACAATTAAGAACAGGAGACAACATGACTGGGAAGGGTGCAGAATGGCAAGGTCTCTGATAGGTGTGCAGTAGAAGGCAGGATGAAGCTGCAATAACCTGTAGCATGTGTGGGCTCCCAATAGCCAAGGAGGGGTGGGGATAACCATGGGAAGAGAAGAGCAACCAGCTAGTGGCTGTCCTTACTTATCACACTCGGGACCTCCTGCTGAGCTGGGTTTCCCCACAGAGCATCCTCTGCACCAGATGGGACCACTCGGGTGAAGTAAAGTCCTGGGCTGTTTCTTCCCCAGTTTTCACCAAAAAAGAAAAGAAAAACTAAACTGGGCGGTGGTGGCGCATGCCTTTAATCCCAGCACTTGGGAGGCAGAGGCAGGCAGATTTCTGAGTTTTAGGCCAGCCTGGTCTACAAAGTGAGTTCCAGGACACCCAGGGCTACACAGAGAAACCCTGTCTTGGAAAAAAGAAAAAAAAAGAAAAACTAAAAACTGGATAAACAAAAACTGGCTAAAAGAAAAAGAAAAGCTGGATGAAGAGCTAAAGGTGATGTGGTGGTTTGGTAAGAATGGCCCCCAATAGACTCAAAGGTGAATGCTTGATCATAAGAAAGTGGAACTACCTGAGAGGGATTAAACAGTGGTTCTCAACCTTCCTAAGGCTGCAGCTCTTTAATACAGTTCCTTGTGTTGTGGGTGACCCCCAACAATGAAATTATTTTTATCACTAGATTCTAACTGTAACTTTGTTACTGTTATGAATCATAATGTAAATATTTTTGGAGCTAGAGGATGTTAGGAGGGTCATGACCCACAGGATGAGAACCAATAGAGTGGGGGATGTGTCCTTGTTGGAGTACATGTAGCCTTGCTGGAGGAAGTCAGATACAGAACTCTCAGCACCTTATCCAGTACCATGTCTGCCTGCATGCCACCATGCTTGCCACCATGACACAATGAACTGACCTCTGAAACTGTAAGCAGGTCCCAATCAAATGCTTTCTTTTAAAAGAGTTTCTGTGGTAATAGTGTCTCTTGACAGCAACAGAACACTAAGACAGAAGTTGGTACCAGGGAATGGGGTATTGCTATTGTAGGTCTAACCATGCTGCTTGTTGATGGTATGTAGACTTTGGATTAAGAAAGTAGTTGAATGCTTTAAAGGGGGGCTTAATGGGCCATACTACTAGGAACATGGAAGACAGTAGTGCTAAGAGCAATTTAGGTTATGATGACCAGGCTCAAGAAGTTTCAGAGGAGAAGATATTAGTAAGTGACTGATATTTCTTATGATATTTTGGTGAAGAATGTGGCTACTTTCTGCTCAGGTTCAAATAAAAAAAAAAATCAGCCTGAGGCATTGGCAGAGAGATTTCAAGACAGCCTAGTGTTGACTGTTGTGTGGTTATTAGCAATCACTCTTGTGCAAATCTGTAATGAAAAGGAGCAAACTGAGTAAGGAAAAATACAGAATGCATACTTTGAGGAGAAAAGGAAGTGTAATGGTACTAACCCCAGTACCAGAGAAGATAAAAGGTTTAAAGAAAAGCCTGATCCTAAGTGGAATGAAGGGAGTGGTGGCCTCAGGGCAAGACCCCACTCAGCTAAGCTGCCAACTTGTGAAAAGGAACTAAAGAAAAGCTTAGGCAGGAAAACATCAACAGCAAAGGGCTGGTGAAGATGCCTTCGAACAAGGGGGCCAAGTTGCAGCCCCAGCAAGCAGCAGGACTTGGTAGCTTCAGCCACACGGTTCTGCTTTTAGAGGCAAGGATACAAGAAAAGGGTTAGGGAATCTTCCTCTGTGGCTAAGGAAAACTGTTGAGGCCAGGTGTTTGTCAGGGGTGTCCCTGTACTGAGGACCAGAAAGGTCATTGCATAAAACTGTGAAGGTGAAGCCTGGATTTCATTGCAGACCCCAAAATGTTGGAGGTGCCAGAGCTGAGGGATACCTGTCAAGAAAAGCTGCAGAGTGGGTGTGGAACAAGCCAGAGAGAGCGAGAGAGAGAGAGAGAGAGCGAGAGAGAGAGAGAGCGAGAGAGAGAGAGCGAGAGAGAGAGAGAGAGAGAGAGAGCGAGAGAGAGAGAGAGAGGTTGCAGTCAACAAAGCTGAAAGAAGTTGGAGATCTAAAGAGCATTTTGACATCAGACATGGAGAGGCAGTGCAGAGTTTGCCCTGATAGTTTTCAGTCCTGTTTTGGTCCAGTGTTTTCTCACTATGCTACCTTTCCTCTCTTTTGGAATGGTAATGTGTATTCTGTGTATGTTGGAAGTATGTGATCTGATTTTAAGTTTTGGTTTTCTAAGGGTTACAGTTAAGAGACTGTTGAGTCTCAGAAGAGACTTTTAAACGGTATCTAGACTATTATAGATTGCATTGATTTTTGAAGTTGGACGGAATGAAGTTTTTGTACTATGTTATGGCTACAAGCCTATAGAGGCCAGGGAGTGGAATGTGTTGGTTTGAATCTCCCATAGATTTGAATGGCTGGTCATCAGAGATTGACACTACTTGAGAGGGATTGGGAGATGTGTCCCTGTTGTGTGGTTTTGTTGGAGGAAGTGTGTCACTAGTGGTGAACTTTAGAGTTTCAAAAGCCCAAGCCAGTCCCAGAGTCTTTCTTCCTGTTACCTGTGGCTCCAGATGTAGAACTCTCAGCTACTTCCCCAGCACCATGTCTGCCTGTGTGCTGCTATGCTCCCTGCCATGATGACAATGAACTAAACCTCAGAAACTTTAAGCAAGCCCCAACTAAATGTTTTCCTTTGTAAGAACTGCCATGGTCATGGTGTCTCTTTACAGAAATAGAACATGGACTAAGACAGACGGTATTAAAGATGTTGAACATTGTAAACCTGTGGTGCCAGCCACCCTGGGGATGTACTACTTGTGTTCAGCACCAGCACATGCCACTGCCATCAGGGCTGAGCAAACACTGGACACCTGACAATGACAGCCCACACAATGGCAGTGCTGTCCACATGGTCCAGGGCTTCGGAGTGCCCTGCTAGACTAACCCCGCACCAATACACAGATCCACTGCGTCTGTAATAAGATGTCTGAGACTGTTAAGAAATAATACCAAAACAAAGAAAATAACTTAAGAATGTTACTTAGAAGAAAGCTTGCACAGAATAAAGACATTGTCACAAACATCGACTTGACTCAACTCAAGTTCAATATCATTTCCTGCTGTTGTTGAAGACGTAACATCAAAGGTGTGACAAGGAGATTTGAGGCGCTTTATAAATAGATTTGGATCTCTGTAAATGTAGAGACCTTGTAAAATTTTCATTAATAAAAATTATTTAACATATTGCATTATCTATTATTTTAAAATTATATGCTATAATAATTATTTTGGTGGTTGCTTATCATTCTTCATCTTTATTTGATAATGTCTCCAAAAGTCTACCACATAGTTTTTCATTAATCTCTTAACTTTTGTTTCATGTTCTTATTTATACTCTTTTCCCATTGCCTAAAAAGGATACAATATTCAGTTCTTCCCAGACTGGATGTAGGCTCTGATAAGAGGTCTAGTGAATTTCAAGATTGGATAATTTCTGGTTATGTCATCACTACCCCATCCCAAAGGACATACAGACTACTCTGATACTACAAAGCTTCCCTTTTTTATTTTTTTAAAAAAATTACTTCTCTTACCTTTTGAGATGTTAGAATCCCATGTCCTTTTCCTTCCTCCAAACTGTCTTATATGCCCCTTCTTTCTCTCATTTAAATTCATGAACTAGTTTTTCATTAATTCTTGTCACATGAATATATGTATATATTTAAATACATATGCATTCCTAAATATAACCTGCTTAGTCTGTATAATGTTACTTTTATGTATGTTTTTCGACCCTGACTATTTAGTATTGAAAAGCTTTCCTTGTTTAAGTAGTATTACCTCTTTTTACTATCTCCCTTTTGTTTATCAGCATAATTTGCCTAGAAAGTTATATTGGTGTTCTTAGTCTCTTGTAACAGGGCACAAACTTGATAGCTTTAAAAAAATGTATTCTGTCACTGTCCTGGAGCCTAGAAGTCTAAAATCAAAATCAAGGAATCAGCAGGTACCATCAGGGCCATGCTCTTTTGGAAAACCCTAGGAGAGCATCTTCCTTGCCTCTTTTCTTGGTTTCTGGATGTTATCAGCAATCCTTAGTGTTTCACTACTTGTAGAAATGCTGTATTATCTTTGGCTCTGTCATCCCAGGCATCCTCCCTGTGGATGGCCTTTACATAAAGACATCATAGGGTTTAGGCCCATTTAACATGGTTTGACCTCCTCTTAACTTCACTACATCTCCAAAGAGATAACTGTCAAGCCAGGCCATCTTCATGGGCATCTACAATTAGAACGTACCATATCTTTTGAGGGAACAAAATTCAACTGATGTTAGCTCAGCTTCAGTTAAATTTTGGTCTGTTTGGTCTTTTATAATTTGATTTAATATTAGCTTTCATCTTCTGTGCACACACACCTCTACCCTCTGACTTTCTTGAACACGTATATTATTCCTTCTTAATTTTCAATCACTGATTATACATTGGTGCAAACATCTAACTACTTTGTCCTCACATATAATCATACTGAAGTCTTTATAGTCTGTAATAAATACTTTACATTATATATATAATGTAAAGTATTTATATATATTTATATATATATAATTTACATTATATTTATATATAATGTAAAGTATTATATATAAAGTATTATATATAATATATAATATATATAATATAATATAATATAATATATAATATATAATATAATATAATATATAATATAATATATAATATAATATATAATATAATATAATCTTACTGTTTTCTTTGCAATCATGTTACATTACATTTACAGCAATTGGGTTTATATTTAAAGTATGTATAAGTAGGTTGTATTTACAGATAGGTAAAGTAGTTGATAACAACATGAAGTATGAGGTCTAATGTGATTAACAAGAAGTCACGGAAAAGCAGAGAAGACAATATCATAAAGACAATGCCTTGAGAGAACAAATGGAGCAAAAGACTTACATGGGAAAGAACCACTCTATCTTATGTGTATCTCTTTCCATTTTTGCCTCTTTCTGTCTCTGTAGCTCTGAGATAGGATATGACCATGTAAACCATGCTGCCCTAGAACTTGCACAGTGACCTTCCTGCCTCTGCTCTCCAAGTGCAGGACTTATAGATGCATGCCACCAAGCCTGGCTGAATAGAGAGTCTTATACCACCCTCTTTGCCACTATACCTTAAGATCTGAATGTACCTCCAAAACATGGCAGAAAATAAGGCAAAAGCCATCAGCATAGGCTCTCTGGATGATGAACATATATGGTCTGTGATAGTATGAGACAAAGTGAACGTAAAGGCACCTCCTTAAAGGCTTTTGGGCTGAGGGAGTGGGCCAAGAGAAAGGCAACAAACAGGTCAAGGGAAGGGAGGATCACCACTAAGTTCCCATAAACCTGGACGGCAGCTCACCTGGAGTCCAGGTGAGTTAGACTCAGGCACTGCTGCACTGTCTTTGGAACTTTCTTCCTGGAGACAGGCTACTCCTTGAGGGGCACATCCTATAAAGAGAGAAGACTAGAGTCCTTCATAAGAGACTATTGCCTTGGGAAGTTCTCTTTGTTTGGATCCACTCTCTCAAGTCTTCTCTTTTGAAAACATCTAAACCAAGATACAGATGTTATAGACTGAGCTAAAAGCACTGCAACTGTTTCTAAGATTCTGAAGTGAGTGAGAGACTTAGTAGTGTATTTTACTCATGTATGCAATAAGTTAAAACCACCGGTAAGAGAGAAGGGAGGAAGAAGCTGCTGCTGCTGTATGCTCCCTTTGGTCAATTCTCACACAAGACCTGCTCTTCTGGTACAAAACAAACATGCAGTAGATGGAGGCCTACATTTCAGAACTAGCTCTGAATCTGTTGGCGTTGGGCAAATCATTTAAATTGAATTTTGGTTTTCCTAACTAATTAATTGAAGATGTTGGGTAAGAACATGTTATAACTATGGGCTGGCAAGATGGCTCAGCGGTTAAAAGTACATGCTACCAAGTCTCAGGACCTGATTTTGATCCCTAGGATCTATGTTGTAGAAGGTGAGAATTGATCCCCATAATTTTCCCTTTGACCTATCCACACTTGCCAAGGCATGTGCACAAACGCTCCTCCCCACCAAGATATACAAAAATAAATTCAGTTTTGTAATTTTGTATAATTTTTCACAATTGCTTAGATATGGGAATAGACTGTTGGTCAAAACCATAAACTTATAAAAAGAGTAAGTAATGGATATTTAATGACTAGCATGGTAGCTTACATGAATAATATGCTTGAGTATCATATATTATTATTAATATGTAGAGACAATGTCTCACTATGTAGCCCAGGCTGGTCTTGAAGTCCTGGATTCTGGTTAGCCTTTGTGGTATACCAACACAAACCCAGCACTTAGGAGGTGGAGGCAGAAGAAGAAAGAGTTCAAGATCATTCTTAACTACACAGTGAGCCTGAGGCTGGCATGGGATACATGAGACTTGTCTCACTGTGCCCGACCCCCCAAAATGGGGATATAGCTCAGTTGGTAGAGTGCTGTCTAGCATATATAACCTGGATTTGATTCCTAGCACAGTAAGAAAACAAAAAACAAAACAAAGCAAAACAAAAACAAAAAAGCCCCCTCCCCCCCAAACCAAAAAACCACAACAGAGGTGCCAAGAAGATGGCTCAGTGGGTAAAGGTGCTTGCTGCCAAACCCATGGACCTGAATTTGATTACCAGAACTCACATAGTGGAAGGAGAAAATTGGGTCCTGAAAGTTGTCTTCTGATCTTCATACTCGTGCCATGGTTCCTGTGAGCACACAAATACACATGCACATGGTGGTATATATCTTTAATCCCAGCATTTAAGAGGCAAGAGAATCTTTAGTTCAAGTCCATCTTGGTCTACATAGTGAGTTCCAAGCCAGTCATGGCTACATAGTGAGACCCTGAATCAAAAAACAAAGCAAGCAAACAAACAACCCCCACAACCAAAACAGTAACAACAGTAATAGCAACTTGTATGCAGGTTCTCTCTCTCTCTCTCTCTCTCTCTCTCTCTCTCTCTCTCTCTCTCTCTCTAACACACACGATGAACAAATTTTAATGTACAGGTGATTTGCTTTAAAACAAACAAATGACAAGAAGCAACAAAAACAAACAAACAAACAAGAAAGAAAGAAACCCTGGGCTCAAGCAATCTTTCCCAGCTCCTGGGACATGTGTCATTATTTTATGTGTCACTAATTTCATATTCAAAATTTATTAAGTAGATCTCAAAATAGTTTAAGTTTTTAAACAGTTTTCTTTTTTACTTGTGTGTTTGTGTACAGGCATACAGGCAAGCACATAGAGGTCATAGAACAGCTTGCAAGGGTTGGTTCTCTTCTACCTTGTGGGTCCTAGGGATCCTTACCTTATGATGTCAGGCTGAGAGGTGAACATGTTTACCCTCTGAGCCATCTTTTCAGCACTTACATATTTTAAACACACACACACACACCGGCAGGGATAAATACCTTAATTACTTTGTATGCAAAAAACAAGCAAGAAGACCCTGAGGGGGGAGACAATCATGCTTCCATCAGCAGCCTCCTTCCAGGGTCCTCACTAAACTCATTCCCTAGCACTTACCTCTCACATCCTGGGGGAGCTCTGGAGATTCACTTGTCCAGGGTGTGACCCCAGACTACAGGAAATGGAGGCTCTGATACTCCTCCAGAGAGGCTCCTTGATACTCTGTCACCACTAGGTGCATGTCCTGTTCCTGAACACAGAAAGTAGCCTGGAGACAAAAGATTCACTTTGAAAAAGTAGCCTGGTGGGAGCCAGAGACTCCCTCCCACAAGGGCCCCGCAGAACAAGCCCATCCACCTCTCTAAAGGAGGAGTAAGAAATGACACATATTCCTATTAGCACTGCAAACTCACCAGACAGGTCCTCCTCAGTATCTGGGGACTCAGAAGTCAAGGCAGGAAAGATAGAAAAAGGACCTATCCCCAGAAACACACAATAACAGCATTCCTGAGCTGTTGGTAAAAATGTAATGAGGCCTAGGGTCTGTACACTATCTCAAAATGTCTTCCACAGATTACAAAACAACTACGAAGGATAAAACAACTCTAGAGAAAAAAAATCTGACAAGCACTAGCATGAACTGTGAGTGAAGGGCAAAATCATCCTCCTGTGCCTCCTGAGAGGACCGGCAAAAGGACACACTGCCTTCTGTGGTAGACATCTAGCCAGAGTGTACAACTTGGGTATCATACTAAGATTGTAAAAGCATGTCCTTGCTCTTCAGAAATACACACTGAAGTACTGGGAGGTAAAGGGACATATTTACAATTACTTGTCATCTGGTTCAGGGGGAAAGCTGCATAATTGTGCATGCCTATGCACAAAAAATGAAATTTGGTTTGCACAAGAATATGAGTAGGGTAGGTGGGGCATGTCATGGAACCAGTGTTATCAAGAGCTAAATCTAGGTGAAGAGGATACTGTTTTGGTGGCCTTTCTCTAAATTCTGAATTATTTCAGAATCCAAGAGTAAACACTAGCAGATACACGTTCCTACCCCACTACCTTCCCACACTAGCACACTCATTATTTTCCCACCTGCTGCCTCGTGTCTCCATGTTCCAAGGCTAGATTCTCCAGTAATGTCGCTACCTCGTCACCTCTCTGCAGTGGATATGTCTGTATCCAGACTTGGAGTTCTTTGGGTAGGACGGTCAGGAACTGCTGCAGTACCAGCAACTCCAGGATCTGCTCTTTTGTGTAGGTCTCTGGCCTCAGCCGTTGATGGCAAAGTTCCCGAAGCTGGGCCAGAGCTTCCGGGGGCCCAGGAGCCTCCTGGTAACAGAACTGCCGAATGTTGCAGCCCGCTCTGTCCACAGGTCGGGATCTAGCAAGAGAGAGAGTGGGGGGAAGAAGGGAGAGAAACGCGAAGAATGGAAAACAACCCAGAGGATCTGTAGTCAAGTCTCCTTTACTGTCTTCAACACACACAATTCCTACTCTACTATACCACCCTACTCCACTACTACACCACACCTTACAAGGAAATCCTGGGTATTTATAAGCACAAATAAGAGAACACAGGTGAAAACATTTTACCATGTACACCATACAGCTGGGGTCACTAAACAGCAAAACAAGCTATGTGGGATAAACAATATATCAGAGTGTGCTTCAGCTGTTATAGGCTTTTGAAAACCAAGTCTTTCATCAGGGTATATGGTTCCAGATGGCTGCAAAGTTGATCTAGCCGCTTTCTGCTTAAAGTCAGCTCCCAACAGCTGAAATCATAGGCGGTAAAGTTCATGAGCGCTCACTCTGCCCTCCTGTGAGTTGTCTGGCTGCTACCTGGTGGAGTCTTTCACCTTCATTGTCACAGGCTGCCTTCATTCTCAGGACCAGAACCCGGCAAAACTTCATACATGTTGAACTTAGAAGCTGCAGAACGGTTCAGCTGTCTGAAGCCTGTGCTTCAGAAATGTATTTCTAAATGAATATCTACAGTGTAAGAATTGAACAGAAAATTAAAGTCAATTTAAAACCCTGTGAAACATATTTTTACTTTTGTCTCCACTATGCTGTGCTCAAAGCACAGCATAATGCTATGCATTAAAATCATATCCCGAACACTAAAGGAGTTGAGCCCAGAGGCAAGGGATGTACTATGAGAGAAGAAAGGCTATCTAAGAATACCTGCCCAGACATGGTAATGCATGCTTCAAATCCCAGCATGCATGAACGGAAAGCTAGTGTAGACTACATAGCAAGTTCAAGGTCAGCCTGGACTAAGAGCCTCTGTCTCAGTGAAACTGAAAACAGAAAAACCTTCCAAACTAAAAACAAACAAACCCCAGAATGTTTGAATGTATTACACCTACTCTAGAGAGGAGAGATGATTTGACATATGGAGAAGCCAGAGAGCTATGTTGGCAGAAACAGTACAATTCAAAGGTCATTTATCGATATGCACTGAATATTTCACTTTCTGTGCAGATCTGGTATTGCTCTTCCACAATTTCCCATCACCAATGCCTTCTGTAGTGAGATCTTGCCATAGCTTCCATAATTACTGTCTCAAATCTGTGCTGGCCTATGATTTGCTTTGATAAACAGAGTATAATAGACATGATGCAGAAAAAGGAAGTGCCTCTGAAGCTTTTAGGACACTGCCATAAGACAACCATACTGTGAGGAAACCCAAGCTAGTCATGTAAAAGTTACTGGGAATCAGGCCTCCTAAGCTAAGCCCCAGAACCTATATGATGTATAAGCTAAATACAGCTATATGAACCACCCCAAGCAGGACCCACAGTAGAAATGGTCAATCAATCTGTAGGACCCCAAGACACTGTTTTCATTATTAGGGTTTTGTTTTTACTCTTACAGGACGACAGACACCTGAAGCAGTAGGGGCTCAGCAGGTCCCTTCTTTCCTTCATCTCTCTTTCTCCTTTTGGGATCTCAATTTCAGCACATCTGTTTCAAGGATATCTGCATCTTTTCTGGCTCCAAGTTTTCTTTAGACTCCAGGCCCACATTTTCCAGTGCCAGCAGGATGCCTCCAGCTTCACATTTCTCCTGCACTATCATTTCCACACATATTGAAAGGAAATCCAGGTCACCTCACAGTGGGGTTCCTTATGTATTTCTCCACTTCTATTGAGGTCAACCACTTTCCATGAAGTTAGGCTTAACATCAGGTCCTAGATGATCACTGAGTTCAGCTAATTATTTCTATAAAATACCTCTGACAGCTATCCCTTCTTCCTGTTTCCTTAGTTACCATTTTCACCCACTATTGCAATAGTTTTGTTTCTTCTATCACGTCATTGATGTGTATTTCCTAAAGTGCAATTTTGATCTTACTTCAACAAATCTCCTGTGTTAGTGTGAAATACATCTGGTACTTACTGTTTTCTTGCTTGTCACTCCTAAAATCCTTTGGATGGAATAAGCTATAAGTTAAATTGATGATCACCGAGCAATTATTTAATTAACTAGGCCTATATAATAATGTCTCCATCAAAATCGGCAGGGTTTGTGGAGCTTCTAAACAGTTGGAGATTGATGTCTCCACAGAGGGCATAGAAGTAGCACACCCCTTAATCTTAAACACAAGGACACCTTCTGCTTCACCTATATCCTTTCCAATATGCTTTATAACACATCAGTAAGCAAGTTTTCTGAGTTCTGTGAAATCTGAGCTCTGGGAGCAGTTAGTAAAAACCTTGTTTTCCAGCCAGTGGATCAGAAGCATAGGTAAAATAAGCTGGAACTTACAACTGATGTTGAAAGTGAGAACCAGTCTTGTGTCTTGTATACAGAAGCCTCAACATATAGTAACCTTCCATCTACACTGAATTAGAGAGCTGTAAATGGTGTTCAGAGAGGAAACATTGCTTGTCAGACTGCCATTACACACACACACACACACACACACACACACACACACACACACACGGCCATCAACAGACCACTAGTTTCAGAAACTTCTCCTTGAGCTATCTTCAGATTCCCAGAATCCAATCTTACCTGTGTCTTCCGTTTAGTTTACCACCAAGTATATTAAGCGCCCAATTCTTTCCACGTGTAAAGTTAATCCTAGAATAAAAGAAGTTAGTTCCTACCTACCAGAAAAACATGGGCTTCCCAATTCCTCGAATTCACCACAGGGTGACAGTTTTCCTTCCCACCTTGTATTGCTCCATCTTTCCAATGTAAATTCCCACTGACATATGACTTGCTCTGTATGTGCGTAATCTTCTGTGGCCACCCTTAAACCTGATATGCGAATGGGAAAACTGAGCTACACAGGTGGCAACCGGGTGTGCACAGCTGGGTGCACGCACTCCGTTCTCCAGCTTCTATCGCAGATCACTGCACAGTCACTCCTGCTTTTGGCAGACCTCTACATAGACTCTAGACTCGCAGCACGTACCTGGTAACAAACAAAGACCGGCACACTTCTTGAGTAACGTAATAGATATACCTGTAGTGCATCAGCCATGGCTCTAACGTGCCCAGATCTATGCTAAGACTATACGCCTGCGGCCAGCAGCTAAGTGTGTCTATTTGCTTCTTAAAAGTTTAGGGAACGTGTGCTACGAGGACCTGTTGAAGCTCATGAAAAGGGCTGCTACAGGAGCCAAGAGACCAGAGCGCCACAGCCTGGCGATATTTGCTGTTGGTCTCCGAGTCTGAGACAATACAGCTCGGCAGGAAGGGGTCTAAAGGGATGAAGGATGGGGCACTTCCTGCAGAGGAGGCTGGGCACCGAGGGGACACTTCCTGTAGACGGAGCTGGAGACCCAATGGCAACTTCCGGCTGTCGCTGTGCTCCTTAGGAGTCTGGTACCAATCTCTGGTGCACCAGTGGAGCCAGGTCGTGGTTTTCCTGTCCCGCATTTCTGGTAGAGACCAAATTCACTTACATTTACATAAATCATTTCAACAACAACAACAAAACCTGTGGGATGTTCCTGAGGGAGAGAGCTCTTGTTTGACATACCTACTGGTTTCAGTCCCCAACACCACGAGAGATTATTCCTAGACTGTCATCCATAAAGACAAAGCCAAGTTGGCCTTTACAGGGTCTTGTGCGGATAGTCAGATGGCTAAATACCCAACAATAGAGATTTTACATGCGTGTGAAAATCCATGTATTCGAATGGGAGCTCATATGACAACCTGGAGTAGGTTCTCTCTTGCTATGTGGGTCCCTAGGATTGAACTCAGGTTGTCAGGCGTGGTGGCAAGCGCCCTTACTCGCGGATCCATAACCTTCCTATAAATGTTTTTGTTTGTTTGTTTTTGGTTATTTTCGAGCCTATGAATGTTTTATAAATTCTCAGGACAACCCGGAAAAGTTTTGTTCAATGAGAATAATAGCTTTTGGAAATCAAAATGTAAGTTTGCACTTTACTTATTGGGCTAAGACAGCATAGAATTCTTTTTCCATAGCAGCTTAAAAAAATATATTGTTCTGTTTATGAGCGTCCACATGTGCATGTGGGTGTGGAGGCCAGAGGTCGATGCCAGAGGCTTTTCTCTATACCTCTTCACCTTATTTTTTAGACAAGATCTCTTATTGAATCTTGGGGCTCATTGATGAGGCTGTACTGGCTGCCCGCAAGCTCCAGGGATCCCCCAGCCCCAGGGGGATTCTAGCTGTGCATTACCATCGCTCCCATTTTACATGGGTAATGGGAATCTGAACTCAGGTTCACATGTCACAGGCAGGCATTTAATCAACTAAGCTTCTCTCAGGCCCATAAGCATAGTTTATAAACATCCCAACAATGGAACCACTGTATAGGGCACAATAATTAACTACCCTCAACAATGCAGGTTTAGGTTATATTCTTTATAAATAATCCTGTAGGAAACACCATTCAAAAATCTTTATTTTTAAAGCTTTAATTTTATTCAAAAATTACTTTGAAACTTTAACTCTTTACAGATTGTTTACAATACTGTCAACATCACTATTTCCATAGAAAAGTATTCTCTTCACACTATCAATAAGTATATTTTTATGTTGCTTTAAATATATTTATTGGGTAAATACAACACACACAAACTGACGAAAAGTAATGTACATTTAAAATTTTGATAGTTCTCTAATTGTTAAGGGCCATGCTGTTTAGGAGTAAAAGGGGAAGTTAAAAGAACATCACTTTCACACAAACAGTGATACATGATTAATCAATGCATAAAAGTATGCTCAACAGTAGAAATATAAAGCATGTTCTAAAACAGGTGCTTTCCTCTGAGGTTTAGGAATTACAAGTGTTACATATGCCTGTTACATGCACGTTTTGGTATGGACATGAGTTAAGCATCAAGGAGACTGATCACATGCTAACACTCTTAATTTGGTGGTGTTGAGGACCTAACCATAGTTCATGCCATCAGTTTTTAAGGCCATAGGACTACTGAAGTTGCAACTATCACATGCATATTATGGGCAAAAGGTCAAAAAGAGGTTCTTCTTGGTTCAGCCAGCCCCTTTGTGTAGCTTTCCCCAACTTAGAGTGTATCTTAGGCCAAAATGTTAACAACGAAAGAGGGTCCCATTTTGTGCAGAGCTAAATGTTTGGCTAAAAGGGATTGAAAAGGATGATTAATGTCAGAATTGCACCTAACAGTCCTTGGCCTGTCCCCTCCTTAGATATGACTGGCACCAAACTGACTAGATTCAGATTTAGTGATACCATGGCTCTGTCTTGGACTGACTCTATCCTTTTCTATTGGACAAGAAAAATAAGCTTTTCTAAGTTGCTATTTATTTGTAAGCCAAGTGTAGTAAAACCAAGTTGTAATCACTACAAGGGTCCCCTTATCTTCTCAAAGCAACATAACTTAAGCCCTTTTCTTGGAGAATACCCTGTGCAATTACCAACCATAAGCTTTATTTAGAAGTCTGGTAATATGCTTAGGAAGACTCCAAGGTTATTACTTTTCATCACTAGCAAGACAGTCAATATGACAGGACTATGATCATCTCTCCAAGGTGATCTGATTTTAATGGTCAAAATGATTTCAAAGTAAGTATCATTTAAATTTGCATCACATGAATCAAAGGGGAAAAAAAACCCTATTTTTCCCCATGGGACATTTATTAAAGTGTCCTTCAAGCAGTCACTGTACTGGCACTGCTCAGTAAGAAAGCTGCTGCTTAGAATAATTTAACACAGTTCATTCAAATGACTCAAAGTCTTTTGCATAGTTTAAGTAAAACTTTTTTTTTAAATAATTTTAAACACTGTGATACTGTGGTTAAAATGGGTAGGAAATGTAAAATGACGTGAGCTAATCCTAACGGTAGGTTCTACAGTCAAACAGCAAACACTATCTTTGCTTTTAGAAATGCATCCATTGATGGTACAAGGGTAAAGTGGATATGAAGCCAGTGTGTATGAACCCAAAAGGGAAAAATGTTCAGCTAAGCTACATTAGTAGACCCTTGCGAATGTGCATTTCCAAGCATTATTAGATTTATTTTGGGCTTAAAAATATTTTACCAGTTTTGTGTATCTGTCCATCCACCAGTTTCTGTGGACCATTGTGTACAGGAGTCTGAGAAGGCCAGAAGAGGGCCTCAGATCCTTGGAACTGGAGTTACAGGTGGTTGTGAGCTGCTATGCTATGGAGGTGCTAGGAACTGAAAATGGATGGGTCCTCTGCAAGAGCAGATGGGTTAACTGTTGCCTCATCACTCTAGCTCCTTAGGATTTCTTTCACATGTATGTTGTTTGCATGTATGACTGTACATGTGTATGGATGCATGTGCACTTAAATT
Source organism: Arvicanthis niloticus (assembly GCF_011762505.2). Classification (NCBI taxonomy): domain Eukaryota; kingdom Metazoa; phylum Chordata; class Mammalia; order Rodentia; family Muridae; genus Arvicanthis; species Arvicanthis niloticus. The sequence continues at coordinate 40,362,286 of NC_047665.1, read as the reverse complement.
ATCATCAGGAGTCTTCCTCGATAACTCCACTAACTGTTCTCCAAACTCTCTTACCTGAGTCCAAAGTTTGCGAATATGGCTAGTCTGGCTAGCCAGCTTGCTCTAAAGGTCCCATTTCTGCCACCTGACGGGTGGGACCACAGGCCACAGGCTGGCCACTATACTCATTTGACTTTACATGGGTGCTGGGGGTCCAAAACAGTCCTTACACTTGCATAGCAACTTGGTTTAACCACGGAGCCATCTCCCCAACCCTCATTAATTTTATTTTTTAGGAGCCTGTTGCTATAGCACTTGCAAAAATATCAGCTTGATCTCATTCTGTATAAATCTATAGGCACTTGACTTGCTGATTTAAAAGACTTCATTCATATATAAAGCTAGTTAAGAGATAACTAATCACGTACTTATAACATCGAAAGCTCTGAAAAGTTCTGTAGTGAATAATTGTTTAACTCTGATTCCACTATTAGGGTAAAATTATTATACTCCAATTATGGCTTTAAGTAAAGCCAAGAGAGGGAAAGAATGGAGGCAAATGGCTTCCAAGAACACTGAAGCCGCAGTGACTTTTTGTTTATCAATGTAACATTCTGATACTTCAAACAGAAAACCTCATCAAGCCAGTTTGCTTTTATGGTGATGTCTCTGATGCTGAAAGAGACCAGACTTCTGCCTGAAGGCTTCATTGCATTCACTACACTTGTAGGGTTTTTCTTCATTGTGGATTCTGACATGCTGATCCAGGTGTGAATTTAGACGGAAAGCTTTCTGACACACGTTACATTTGAAAGGTTTTTCTCCAGTGTGAATCCTGTGATGTCGAATAAGGTCGGAGGTCAAACTGAAGGCTTTCCCACACTCGTTACAGTGATGTCTTTTGGAACGACCATGGACTCTTTGATGGTGGGTGAGGAAGAGGGCCCGACTAAAGGTTTTCCCACACTCCTTGCATTCTCGGGGCTCATCTTGACTGTGAATTTTTTGGTGTCGATTAAGATGAGAGCTTCGCCTGAAGTTCTTTCCACAATGGATACACAGATAGGGCTTTTCTCCAGTATGGATCCTGAGATGCTCCAAAAGACCTGCATTCTGGCTAAAGACTTTTCCACACTCTTTGCACTGGTAAGGCTTCTCACCAAGATGGATTTTCTGATGTCTGATGAGGTGTGAACTTCTCTGAAAGACTTTCCCACACTCTTGGCAGGGGTGACCTTTCTCTTTCGAGATTTCCTGATGGTCAGGAGCAACAGAACTCTGATCCACTACGGAGTCACAGGACCTTTCTCCTGTATGTGCCCTGTCAAGTTCAATCAGGCTTGAGTTCTGAACAAGTCTCTCCTTAGTTTCCAAGCATTGGATGTTAGTTTTCTCCTCAGGCATGGCTGGATACTTTTTCAAGCTTAGGTCCTCACACTGGGCCTCGATGGGTTCAGACATTGTATAAGATGATTCCACTCTTCCACAAAAGTCTGTCCCTGCAATGAGCTTCCCATTCTCACTCCTTGTCTCTTTACCTGAAACATTAAATATATATATCACTAATTATTTTTTGGTGTTCAGGGAAAGAAATCTGCAAATAGGAGGAGATACTTAAATAAAACCATATATATAAAAATTGTTATGTGTGTTTTATTTGCATGCATGTATATATACAACATGCATGTAGTGCCAAGGAGACCATAAGAGGGTATCCAGTTCCCTGAAACTGGAGTTACAGAATGTTGTGAGTTACAATTTGGATGCTGGGAACAGAAACCAGGTCCTCTGTAAAAGTTTTCTTAAGAGATGAGATAAAACATCTCTTCAATCCCCACACAGTAAAAAAACAAAACAATTTTGCTTGTGATTATTAAAAATATATGTATGGAGTGATTTACGAGAAATTGTGGTTTTGTTTTCTGAGATACAGTTTCACTATGCAGAATAACCTGGCCTAACCTAAACCATGCAGCAATCCTCTTCTCTCAGCCTCTCAAGTCCCACAATTACAGTCATGTGCCAGCACATCCAGCTTGACATCCAAGAATTGTTAACCATATTGGCTTTGGGGAAGGGTAGGGGTTGAGGTGAGAGGTCATTTATTTTAAATGTTCTAAACTTTATTATGTGACCTACATCACACATACAGAAGCTACTAAGCATGACTGCATATTCTTGATCATGATTTGTCACCTAGGAAACAAAAAGCACCATAAACTAGGTCATCTAAGGACCATCAAGTTAAACAGGGAAGGTACTTTGAGAAATGAAGATGTGTTAGTATAGTGCCAATTTTATCACTGAGTAGTATGCAATCTTGAAAAAATTGTTTAAGTCCTTATCAATAAATCAACAGTACCAGGATCATAAGACCTTGAGAATAATCATTCACAGAAACCTCATGTTGAGATATGAAGTGTTCCCCTCAGAGGAGAACAGCAGGTTTTCTACCCTTTTCAATTGTTGCAAGGTTTTCTAATATTGAACCGGGAAGCAGAGGGCAGCTTTAGAAGTAAGAACACCCAGTTAGTAGTAGGTACTGTTAACTCAAGGTAAGGACCTGGAACAGATTCAGGGCACAAAACCTGACTCTTTAACTATGGAAAGAGAGAAAGAAGCCAGAAACTGGAAGGTGACTTCCCATGAGAGCACAGGTGAGGACACTGACCCAAACAGTGAGTGAGTGGGGGGGCCAGGAAGGAGGAATGTGAATGAGGCAGGAGGGACCCAGAAGAAAGAAACTGGAGGGGAATGTGCCTGAGAGTGGGAGGCACAGCATTATTCAGTATTCCCTGGGGGGAGGGGCTGCTGTATCTCTCTATTCCTCTTCCCAAATTGGCCATAGACCTTCATGTGAAAAAACAGAATAGCATTACCCAGTTCGCTGGGATCTAAGTGAGGGGAGATATCAATACATTTGTATTTAAGTGACAGAGAAGAATACAAGGTAACTTAGTGAAAGTATCAAAGACACTGGAGAGTTCAAGGCCAGCTGATCTACACAGCAGTAGTTGAGACCAGCCAGAGCTACACAGGAAGATCCTGTGTCAAGAAAAGAAAGAGAGACACTAAAAGTAAGAAACAGAACAGTAATAAAGCAGAGCCAAGCAAACTGACATGACCCCACCCCCAGCACTGCAGGTCACAGAGACTGGAAGGAGACAGGAAATGAATAAGGGAACTCTGCTGAGATTCTTTGCCTCAGGGAAGAGCAACAAGTAGGTCCAGCTCTACTCCTCCTGGGTGTGCTGTTCATTAAAATTGTTTAGAGTTGTAGATTGTTTAAATCTTGACTGTGCTACTAAGTTTATTATATCTACAAACAAACCAACCAACAACAAAAAACCAAAACCAAACCTTCACTGACTAGAGCAGCTACAGTGCAGATTGTGTATACAAATTAAGCCACAACAGACCTGATAAAAACAGACACCAAAATACTAAGGGTGCCAAGGCAGAGATACTGCTTGGCTTACCATAACTCAAATGCAAAAAAATACCATTTTGTTCTGACCTCTGTCCTCAGGCTTCTGAACTGCATACTCAGGCTGCTCCTGTGCTTCTCTGTGAAGGGCTGGCACTCCAACCAACACAGTCGGTCTGGTTTTTTGGGCTGAGTCCTAGAGATAAGTACAGATAATTAGGAAACTGGTTTTTAAAAACACTTCAGTGTCAGAAAAGAGAACCTTTAAAGAGGCTAAGAGGCACAACGGAGAGCCTCCGAACACTTCAGCCTCACAGGGGATGGCAAGGGCAAGGCAAGGCTGACACTGACCAGCAGTGAGCAGTGCCCCACCCACAGCTGTGCTCATGTCCACCTATGTGACCTGGGGGCTCACTTCTTACTTTCCTGCAAATGGGCACCTGTACCCCTTACCTTCTGCTCTTCTGCTTTTCCACGGTCCAGCTGCAAATCTTCCAGTATTCCCACCAGTTCCTCCCCAGTCTCTGGGTGGTGCTCGAGCACCTGGACCTGCAGATCTCTTGGCAGGATGGTCAGGAACTGCTCCAGTACCAGCAGCTCCAGGATCTGCTCCTTGCTGTGGGTCTCAGGCCGCAGCCACTGTCTGCAGAGCTCCCTGAGGCGGCGTAAAACCTCTCGAGGTCCAGTGCTTTCCTCATAGCGCAGCTGCCTGAACTGTTTGCACAATGGCTCCTGCCCAACGCCTTTTCTGTCCCCTTGAACTTTGAATCCCTGTTCCCAAGCACAGTAGTTTTAACAGTGGCTTAAAGCACACACTTGGATCTACAACTATATCTCCTTGGCTACCTTAAACTTTGAGTCAGATTTCTACTCAACTCTGATGTATACCCTCATCATTTAAGAAATGTCTCTCTGACAACTGGCGAACAAAGCTTGATAGTCCATAATTTCTCTAGCCTTGCTAGTAGCCCCACTCCTCTTTTCTTTTTTCTTTTGTGATGCACTCTTACTATGTGGCTCTGACTGGCCTGGAATTTGGTATATAAACCAGGCTGGCCTCACAGAGATCTGTTACTGAGTGCTGGGATTAAAGTCCTATACCACCACACACAGCTTCTAGTCCCCCTTTTAAGGCTAATGTCACCAAGATAAGAATAAATTATTTTCAAGACACAAAGAACTCTGCAGACAGATCACCCATGATGGGATTTACTGACCAGCACTGGCTGCCTCAGACATAATGACTTTGCTGGAGGTATCAGGACTTTACAGAACCAGCATTAAATAATGACTGATCAGTTTGTCCAAAAACAGATTGACAAGGACTGCTATTTGCTCTCCTTCACCCCTTCATCTCAGCTTTTGTCCTTTCCCCATTTAATTCTGAGTCAGGGCAATGAAGACAAGGAGGGCTAAGCACACTGTCTTCCTGTTTCTTACCAATATGGACTTGCTAAGTAACTGATTCTTATCTTGTTTCACTACCAGGAATCTCTCTCACTGGACTGAGTGACAAGTCACTAAATTTAGTCTGTTAGGACCCCCCCAAGGCCAGACCTCTGATACCATGAACAATAGTGATTCTCTCATTACCTGAAGCTCCTCCTTCAGATTCAGGGGAGCCAAAGAGTATGCACGCTTGTTAGGGTGGATCTGGGAAGAGGTATGTGTGGGAACAGAATATGATCAGAACATGTTGAAAATTCTCAAAGAAGTTAAAAAAAAAAAAAAAAGAAAAGAAAAGAAAAGAAGAAAAACACACATGAACACACACTTACCAAGGCCAGTGCCATCCCTTGCTTGAGGCACTTTTTTGGGAGACTTTTCTCTAGACTGTATCCTGAGAGACACTCCTAAAAACACAAGTCACAGAAACAGCCTTGCTAGTAGTAACAACAGCAACAAGTGATCTTTCCTGAGGGTTGTTTCCTTCTAGCCATTTGTGTTCTCCAAAGCAGCTACTCCTAAGAATATATAAGCAAAGTGAGAAAACTTTTATAGGGTTGCTTTTGGGAGCCGACTTTTAGCAGAAAGCGGCTAGAAAGCAGCTAGAAAGCAGCTATCATCTTTGCAGCCATCTCGAGCCACATACCCTGACAAGAGACTTGTTTTTCAATAGCCTACAACAGCTGAGCACACTCTGATAAACATCTTGTTTATCCCACATAGCTTGTTTTGCTGTTTAGTGACCCCAGCTGCATGGTGCACGTGGTAAAGTATCTTCAGCTGTGTTCTCCTGCTACTGCTTATAAATACCCAGGATTTCCTTGCAAAGGAGACAATAAGGAGGAGACAATAAGATAGAGAATATAAGACAGTAAACAAGACTTGACTACAGACCCTCTGGCTTGTCTCTCTATTCTTCAAGTCTCTTCCTCTTCTTCCCTCCACTCTCTCTCTTGCTAGACCCTGACCCTAGGACTGGAGCAACAGAGCAGTCTGGGACATTTTGACCCCCAACATGGGGCAGAGTGGTCCTCAACAGGTTGCCACCCAAACTAGAAATTGAAATAGATAAAACTCTCAAATGATTCAGTTGAGAGCCACAAATGAATGCTAAAACCACTGGGTGACGAGGGAAGAACAGAATGTTCTCGTGTTAACTACTCTGTTGTGTATCAATAAAGAGAAAAATAAAAGTATCTGGCAGTTGCAAGTGTAACCAAATGACCAAGTGTAGCAGCATCAATAGTAAGGCACCAATGCCAAGTACCCTATTACCTATGGAACACTTTTAATAAATATTATTTATCATGAATTTACTGAGGAAACTTTCTGAGAAATCCAGAACTCAGTCCATCTATATAACAGACATGAATCTAATTCCCCCAAAGCAAAAAAAGCAAAAAAAGGTCTATTTGGAGGTTACTGTTTTAGATTAAGGAGACATAGCTAGATGAAACACTTGAAATCTGATGCTTGCATTAAAAACAAAACACCAGACATTTACAGCAGAGATGATACTTCAGGTCTATATCCCAACACTCCAGAAGCTGGGCTAGGAAGCTTACAGCCTAATAATTAAATTTAAAAGCCATTACTAGTATTTGTGATGTGGTCTGAGCTGAAACAACCCTCTCATTCCTACCTCTCAAGTAGTAAGGATGTGAGAGGCTCCGAGCAGCATGACCTATTGATAGAGGCTTGAGAAAGTTCAAGGAAGTGATATTTATTGGTCAGAAAATATCAGGTTGGTACTGTGGTGATTAGTTTATAAGTCACCGTGAGACACAGGTGAAAATATTTCATCAAAATTATTTTGGATTTAATATTTAAGTTAATAGACTGTCTTAGACAGAGTTAAAACAGGCTAGCCTTCATAACGGAGTAGGCCTTGCCGCCAGATCAATAGAAGATCTGAGAACAAAAGGACTCATCCGCTCACAAAGAAGAGTAAGACTTCCTCTCTAGTAGCTTTCAAGTCAGATACTAGTGTTTTACTTTTTCCTTCAGCTCTGAAATGAGAACTCAGTTCTTCTGGATCCTAAGTCTCTTGCCTTCAGACTTGAACTAAATAACCAGCTTTTGTGGGCCACAGGTCTGTTTGGCTTGCACTAAAATGAAATTATTTGCAGTTCTGTTTTTAGCTTGCTAATTCTCTCTGAAGATCTTAGGACTTGATAATCATGAGGTACTCCTTGTAATAAATCCTTGGTTTTTTTCCTACTCTTTTTAAAATTAGCATTTATTAACTATGTACAACAATGGATTTCATCACGACGCGCCACACACAATAATCCTCTTCCCAATCTTTCAACTGTCATGTTTTCATTTTAATAAATCTGTTTTTAGACATCTGTTGACCAAAGTCAATATAAAAATTGGTCCTAGTTCTTTAAATGTATCTCATAAAGGGGCTGAGGAGATGGCTCTGTGGTTTCTTTCAGAGACTACAGTGAGGCTCCCTGAACCCCTTCTGGGTGGCTCACAACACTAGTGACTACAACACCAGGAGAGCTGAGTACCTTTCTGGCTTCCAAGAACAACTGTACTGGAGTGCCCATACCTGGGCATAAATAAATAATTTAAAAACAAATCTCTTTTTAAAGGCAGTAAGAGCTCTGATACAGGCATAGCACAAAAATTAGTGGTGACTCAGTTCTACAAAGTGATTAAATATATATACATACACACGGTAGTTTAACTTGACTTTGTCAAGGAGCTCCAGCTACCTTGACATTTAAGCCAGAAGACTGACCATTTCTCCCTGCCTTCTTTCATATTGTGTGTGTGTGTATATATATATATGTATGTATGTGTGTGTGTGTGTATGTATATTTTTTTAAAAAATGTGGTGTATGGATGTTTTGCCTACATGTATGTCTGTGCATCATCACATGTGTGCCAGAAGAGGGTGTAGATCTCTTGAATTTGGAGTTAATAGTGGTTGAGCTGCCCTGTGGGTGCTGGGATTTGAATCTGAGTCTTCTCGAAGATCCAATAGTGCTCTTAACTGCTGAGCCATCTCTCCAGCAGCCCTGAGTTCTTTTGGTTTTATAGCTTCATATCCCTCATACATACTCTTCTTATATTTTCTTGATGACATGCTTGCTTTCCCACTCAGAATACTTGAATTCAGTGGTTCTCAATCTATGGGTTGTGACTCCTTTGGCAAAGCTGTCTCCAAACATATTTACATTACAATTCACAACAGCTTCACCATTACAGGTATAAAGTAGCAATGAAAATAATTTTGTGGTTGGAGATCACAACACGAGGAACTGTATTAATGGGGTGCAGCATTAGGAAGGTTGAGAACCACTGCTCTAAAGCTGGTCTTCCTGACACCAAGTATTTCCAACATCTCAGATCTTCCTAAGGGGGAAATGAAGCCTGCCGCATACAGTGAGTTGCCATCACCATCAAGTTTAACACATGTAATATGGTCTAAATCTTTCTTATGCTTTAACGACCAAACTTGTGTTACATTTGTTGTTGTTTGTTCTTGGTTCCTTATATATGCCGCTCTTACAGCGAAAACCCCTTAAACTTTGTCTTCTTATTGATTAGTCACAGCTCATGTCACAACCAACAAGCCAACAGAGCTGCTCCCCCCACCCCTGTGTTCCCCTTGCTCACTCAATCTCCACAACACCCAAGAGCCACCTCCAATCTTACACTACAGACGAAACTTGGTGAGTTGAGGAATTTATGATTTTACACAGGTTTCAAAGCTAATCTTCAGGTTTTGTTTTCTTTTTTTGCTCCCCCCCCCCTCCCGTTTTCTCTGTGTAGCTCTGCTAGTCCTGCAATTTGCTCTATAGATCAGGCTGGCTTTGAACTCACAGAGATCTTACTGCCTCTGCCTCCCAAATGCTGGGATCAAAGGCGAGCGCCACCAACACTGGACTGAACTTACCTTTGATCCCCCCACTCCTTTTTTTAATTATACAGACCCAAAATTGTGAATTTATTTTTTTCCTTCTCTCTTGTGTGAGTGCATCTGATCCAGAGGCAAAAGCTATGGATCCACCTAGCCACAGCTATCACAGCAGTCAGTCTCCATTTCCTGCCAGATTTCCTGCCAGTTTTCCTTTTTCCCAAGGATCTCACTCCCTAGTCAACAATGGGCAATTCTCCTCCCAAGTGCTAAGATTATAAAAGTCAGTCCCTATGCTCACATGCAGGTTTTTAATTGCACCCAACTTTGATTTGCAACCCATTCTTGATTTCATTTCTGCCCATCCTTCAATCTATCCACATCATGGATGTCCAGTTACAAAACCTGTTACAGTATGTCCTTCTTTCTTTCACCCCAAGACCAAATTACTCACACAAACCAAATGCCCACTTTGTCCGCGTACTTATCCTTTGTGGAAATCTTATTCACTGCGCTGGAAATACTCTGGTGCTCTCTTTATTCCGTAAATAAGACAGACAAGCTCCAGCTTTAGGCCCTCTATATTCTCTGTTCTCTCACGTATGCCTTTTAAAGCGGCCTACGTCTACCCATCTACTTTGGATTATCTACTCAAATATTCTATTTACTTACAGTGATAATTACTTAACTACTTAAACATGCAGAAGCCACGTGTGGCAGCGCCACCTTATGAGCTCAGAGCTCGGAGGTGGGAAGATAAACAGGCGTTCAAATCAAGAGTATCCTCCGCCACATGAGGCCAACATGGGCTTCACGAAACCCTCTCAAAAAACACACAAAAAAAAAAAAAAAAAAAGAAAGAAAGAAAAGAAAAAAAAAAAGGGAAAAAAAAACCCCTCACAACAAAATAAAAGCAACAGAACCCAGGAGTGCTGGCAATAACAGCATTAGAATGCTGAAGCAGGAGATATTCTGGAGTTTGCGGTCAGCTTGAGCTACACGGTGTGTTCCAGAATAAGCCTGCGCAACAGCAGGAACTGCCAAACAACTACGTCCTGAGCCTCCTCCCTCTCCCATGCCCCGTAGCTTCTGTCACGCACCAGCTTCTGGTTCTCCCAGCTCCAAGGTGTGGTGAGTTTCTGCGTATCAGTCAGACCTGCCGCTCGACAGCCCCAAGTTTGCGTTCTCTCTCCGCTGGAACCCGATCGCTGTACGTGCTCCCGCCCTGGCCGCAGGGTCAGTCACACGTCTCTCAAAGTCGGTGTTCCAGCCCAGTAGCTTCCGGCTCCGCTCTAGGAAAATGGGAGGACCAGGACTCAACTCGGTGGTGTCCTGACTGGGTCCAAGTTGAAACATTTCGTTTACATAAAACAGATCATTTCATTTGACTGTTTTCACACACAGACGTCATTTCTATGACTAGAATAACAAAGCTCGGGCTGTAATCACAGCCACTAACAAACAGACACAGAAATTGAATCTTTAGGTTAGGCTTTAGCCAAAAGCTGGCATGATCATGTAAATTGGATCTAAAATGACCACTCCAAAGAAGTCACCTTAATACCTCATCTCAAACCATCAGTTTTCTAGAGAACCAAAGTTGATAATTAATGCTCAAGTTTATTCTTCATTTCCCCCACCCTTTCTCCACCAAGTTCCAAATCTCCTATCGGTGCCTTCTTTATCTTGTTTGGCCTGAGTGTGGAGTTTAGAATTTAAAATTCCATGATCTTTGAAGAGAAGATGGGTCAAGATGTGACAATTTTCTTTCTAAAGTGTGTGTGTGTGTGTGTGTGTGTGTGTGTGTGTGTGTGTTGGTGCTGCTGCTGCTGCAGAAGTTAACTTTGTTATCTTATGCTTATCTTGTTTTGACTTCGAACCTAGGCAGCTAACAGAGCTTAGTCTGGCTAATGTCTGGTGGTGTCAGTTATGTGCTCTACAGTCCTTTAAGCCAATGGTGTGTAAAGTTAACTCATAATAAACCTGGCATTAAGATGGTTTGTGTGCAGATTAACTCAGAACAAACAAATCATTTAAGTCCTTCCTATAGTGTCGAACACAAAGTCCCCTATCATCCTCCTCACCCCTATTAGCCATGTACTTTGATAAATAGTCCATAGTTTGAGGTTTATCTCCAATCATTTGAGTGAGAACACACAATAGAACTCCACCCTTTTCATGTAACTGAAAAGACTTTTGCAAGCCTAAAATCCCCACAGTAGGAGCAGATGTCAAATCCCCTTTCAAAAGTTCAAAACTCATAAATATTTCTGGGTCTATTCAAAACTTCATAAAGGGGCTTAGCCGTGAGATCAAAAATTGGGATAAAATTCTACAGTAGCCCAGGAATATGTTCATTGCCTGAGAATTGCAGATTTTTGTTCCCCATTTGTCTAATTGTCAGTTACTTCTTTTCAAGCAGGCTCCTTTTTCCAGGTTAGAGGAAGAAACCCAATAATTTCTCAGCCTGCTGACAGATTTGGGCCTTGCAGGCTAATAGTCCTGGTAAATAGTTTAAAGTCTCCTAGTTTCCAGTTACCTGAAAGTCATTGGCATCCTGCTGCAGCATGTCTCCTTTCAATATTAGGGCTTTTAAATCTTAACCCAGAGAGATGGTCCAGATGTGAGGAGCCTTGCTGCTCTTCTAGAGGACCCAGTTCACCACAGTTAGGCTCTCAGCTTATTATAGCCTACAACTCCAGCTCTAGGGCATCCAGTGGTTCTTCTGACCTTCTGCAGCGGCAGCACACACACACTTAGGAAGAAAGTTGGCACATCTTGATCCTTCTTCTCTTCAAATGTCATTGAATTCTAAATTCTAAACCACACCCTTAGGCCATTTAATCCTCCAAAATTCTAACATCTGTACAGTTTAGAATTGTAAACTGTTAAGTCTGGTTCCAGCCATTCAAAGATGAAAAGAATCCTCTAATTCTAGTAATAAAAAATTGAGGAGTTCCAGGGACTGTGGTTCATCAGACTGTACTGGCTGAAAATAGCAGAGTATATAACTAGCAAAATATTAAGAATTTCCTGCATGTCTTATATAAATGTACTCATGAGACAGGGGATTCTATATGAGTAATATTATTGGCAATACATGAGTATATTACCAACAAGTCCTATTTCAGAAATTAACCTAAAAAAATCTTTTTTTGTTTTTTTTTTTTAAATTGGGTATTATATTTACATTTCAGATTTTATTCCCTTACCCCACTTCCCCCCACCACCCAGAAACCTCCTATCCCATCCCCCCTTCTCATGCTTCTATGAGGCTGTGCCCCCACCTACCCCCCCACTCCCACCTCCCCACCCTTACATTCCCCCCCCCCCACTCTGTGTTTGTCCTTCATGGGACCAAGAATCTCCTCTCCCACCAATGCCTGACAAGGTCACCCTCCCCTACATATATAGTTGGAGTCATGGGTCCCTCCCTATGTGCTCCCAGGCTGGTGGTTTAGACCCTGGGGTGCTCTTAACCTAAAAATTCTTATTTCGTATATGCCTATATTTCAGATAGAACAAGCTGCCTTGCCTCAAGTTTTTAGACCTTGTGGGACAGAGAATCAAAAAGAGAAGTTATAATGTTTGTTTTATTTTTCTTAAAGGTGACCAGCTATTAGGACTCAATCATGTACTGGTCTAGAAATCAATCCAATATTGGAAATAACTGTCTACACTTGAAAGGCTGGATCTGGACATTTTCAGAGACATATTTGAAAGTTAGCTGTAGTTCACTATGATGTTATGATAGCAAGAGATAAAGTTAGAACAGGATCTGGATTTCAAACAAGGGTTAGTTCATGTTTTAAGGCTCTTGTAATTGTCAATCTAAAATTGGTTTTGTTTCTTCTACAGTATTTATTGTAAGTTGCATTGACTGTATAATTTTCAATTGTGTTAGTGTGTTGAAACCTGGCATATCTGTTATGGGGGTTTATCAACCAGCTTTTGTCTTACTGCCCTGAGTATTAGAAAACCTTGATTCTTTAAAAAAAGCTTGAAAGTGCTGGAAGAAGTGAGTTAAGCTTTACGCAGAAGCAAAAGAGTAGCGGGCTTGATTATTGCTGGTATAACAGCGTTAATTTCATTAATTGCTAGCACCACTGCTTTTGCAATAGCATTGACACAAGGAGTTAAGACAACTATTTTTGTTAACCATCTAACAAAAAAAATGTTACTAATGTATTGAGTATACAAAAGGATTTATATAGGTATCTGGAACAACGGATGATGCTCTATAACCTATTCAAATTATCTGAAGAAGGTTCAGGATTCAAGAGTTAGGAGCCATCCCAAGTGTCATGACAAATAGTGTTTACACTATTACTATTACAGTGTGTAGTACTATTACAGAGTAGTGTTACATCTAAAATTTACAATGAGTGCCATTATAATTAGAAAAAAGTTTAAAGACACCTGTAGGGTATTTGGCATAATCCCAACACCTCTCTGGATGTGCCAACTTTGCATAGTGAGATTATGAATTTAAAAAAATGCTGCTCTGTTGAGCTTTGATGCTTCAGATAATGCTGATAAAGTTACCCATGGCCTGAGGTCAATATTTCCGTTTTAGCCAAATCTCAGGAATGGCATATATAGCTTGGTCATGCTAGCTCTTCTTGTCCTGGGAATACTTTTATTCCTGCCCATCATGTTAAAGCTTGTCTCTAACTATACCAACAGGCTAGCAGCCAAAGTACATGACTTGAAACTGATAATGGACCCCCCAGACAGAGTTATTAATTTAACAGGCTGGCAAGCCAAGGATGGTAAGATTCTGCACAGAGCCTTACCAACCTAACACAGAAGTGCATTGCTTATGATAATGCATATTCTACAACGGGTAAGGAAGGCTTTCTTGTCAGAATGGCCTAGAACAGTCTCAGTCTGGTTTATGCAATAAAAAGGGGGAGACGTGGAAAGCTTTGTGGGCTGCCTGGCAGGAATCTGTCATTGGCCAAGGACAAGGAAATGGGCTGTTTGGAAGGAATCTGACATAGGCCAAGGACAAGGAAATGGACTGCAGGCAAGAATCGGACATTGGGCTGGAACAACAAAGTAATTTCAGGCAGAAATCTAAATCTTAAGCTAGAACAAAGAAGTAGGCTTTAGGCATGAAAATGACTTTGGGCTAGGACAGGGAAGTAGGCTCAGATATTTTGATCATCCTGATAATCCCTTAGAAATAGTGATCACAGGAGTGATCACAGGACTCTGTTTATTGTCGTGCATGTTCTTTGATTATCTTCCTTGTTCCTAGACTATTTGCATCTATTGTATTGCTAGTTCCTCAACCTAGAACTGACCTTAATACTTGCATGTAATTTAAACAGTATAAAGGCAAAAAGGAGAAGGAGGGATGGGATAGGGGATCAATGGGTGGGGGAAATGGGGAAGGGGAATGGCATCTGAAATGTAAATAAATAAAATATTGAATAAAAAAAAAAGAAAAAAAGAAAATTTGAATTACCAGTCAGATTTTTTTTTTTTTGTCTCCATTGGATCTTAGTTAGCTCCTCAGATTCCTAGACTTCAGGATTTATTTCAGTTGGGATCTCATCAGGCCATACCTAACAGAGCCTTCTTTCAAAGTGAATCACCAGGAGTGGTGTAAAGGACTGATTCTCAACCTGTGGGTCATGACCCCTTTGACAAACTTCTGTGTCCAAAAATATTTACATTATGGTTCACACCATTAGCAAAATTACAGTTATGAAGTAGCAATGAAAATAACTTTATGGTTGGGGGTCACCACAAGTGAGGAACTGGATTAAAGGGTCACAGCACTAGGAAGGTTGAGAACCACTGTTCTTGAGGAACCTGCAGATGCTGCTGGTCTTCTGGGAAAAAATTAATTAGCAGTACTTTGTGGTATCTGGGAATTTGTATTATAGAGGAATTTGTGAGTCAACTAGCTTCCTGGGCAACTAGGGATTTTAGTTTTCTTCTTTTCTGGCCTTGTTTCACATCCACCCACCTCTTCATGATTGACTTTACAATAGGCTTGCTGAAGATCTTTAAGTTTTTAAAAATGATTATTTATTGTATGTGTGTAGGTATTTTATCTGCATGCCTGTCTGTGTATCAGTTGCTGCTAGGTGCTCAGGGAGGTCAGGAGAAGGTATCAGATTCCCTGAGATACAGGCAGTTGTGAGCCACCATGTAGGTGCTATGAATCCAACTTGGGAGGAACAGCCAGTGCTCTTAACCACTAAGCCATCTCTCTGGCCCTGCAATGAAGAACTTCTAAAGCCTTACTGCTGTTTCCTTAGATTCCCAAAGTCCTTTCTTCTTGGAAGACAATGGAGGTCTGACTCTTACTGAGCTCCTGGTTGTTACACACTGTCTACCAACAAAGAGGGCTCATGCCCACACTCTTCCCTACTTTGGAATTTCTTCCTAATGTCAGAGATGCTTTGTGAAACAGATCATTCTCACCATCATGACAGTTTCCAGGGCTTCAGGATCCATATTGGCAATTTCTGATACAACTCATAAAATTGTTTTAGGAATTTGCATGGGCTTCATTGGATTTTTATTGTACTGTCAGAAATATGTGTAGTCCTAGATTTGGGACCCCCATTCAAAAGCCATTGAGAATGCATCTCCAATATCTTTCCAGATGTTGCTGCCCAATTCGAATTGAATTTCAGTTGTCTTAGTGTCTGATGGCTGGAGAAACAGTGCTGGTACCCAGTTTCCTCCTCTGGCCTTACCCAGTACCAGCCTTGAGAAGAGGATAGGCAGGGCCTGAGTGCCTCCCCAGTTAGGTAAAACAGCAAAAATGGAGCTCAGAGATCAGTCTCTCTTGTGGGATCATCCAAGTCAGATGGCCCTGTGTCTTTCCACTTTATTTAATGTGTGTTTTATACAAGTGTTTGTTTATGTGTGTGTGCACATGTGAACCACAACATGCATATGGAGGTCAGAGGCCAACTGCTAGAGTCTTTTATCTCTCTACTCTGTGAAGATTCAACTTGGAGTCAGTGTGGAGATGTTGCACCTTGATACTAAGGTTGTAGTCTACCATGTCCAGACTGCTTTCCTGAGCTTGGTGAGGAATGGAGGACTCCGTTTTCTTGAAGTGGGGCAGGCTTCCTCTTCTCTGCCTGATCTGGGGAGCCCAACCCCCAATCTTCTACCTGAGGAATGCCGTATAGTCCTTGGCAAAATTACAGGTTCAACTTCTTCCTTTCTGATAAGAACCTGCTCAGCAAAGACCTGGGATTCTTGGAATGCCTCTCTGTGCAAATGAGGTATTCCCAGAACTTTTAAGCCTCACTCTAAGAACCTCTTATCACTATCCAAGGTTAATGAATATAGCCCTTGATTCACACCAAATAAGATGTATGTGCACAAGCTGTTTCACTGAATCATTGAATATCATAAAAGAGAGCTGTTTCATTGAATATAATCTTTAACACTAAAATCCTTGAGAAGGCCTCTGCCCGCCAGCGCTCTCAGCTGGTTCAGGCTCCTGCAGACCCCACCTTTTTTTTTTTTTTTTTTTTTTTTTTTTTCTTTTTCCAGCTCTGCAGTCCAACATGGTCTGAACACCCTGAGGGAGGAAGTAGAACTCAGAACCACAGAAATAATTCTCAAACAGCTAAAAATCTCCCAGGTACTACCCCACACTGCCAATCACACCACCACACTATAGTAATGTTTTCTGTTCTGTTCTCTCTCTGTGTTTCTCTCTCTGTGTTTCTCCCCCCCCCTCCCTCTGTGTGGGTGTGTGTACATACTGAGAGAAGAGGTCAGCCTCAGATGTTGTTCTTCAGGAGCCATTCACTTTGTTCTTAGAAACACATTCTGTAATTGTTTCTAAAGTCCCAAGGCTTGCCAATTAAGCCGGGCAGCCTCAGGGATGTGCCTCCTTAGTGTTGGGATTCACAAGTTCACCACCATGGCTGGCTTTATGCCACTGTTAGGGTTGCATTTAGGTCCTCATGCTCAGGCAGCAATTCGCTCAACTGAACTGGTTTCCCTGGCCCCCGTTTCTCTGAATTTTGAAAAACGATTTTAGTAAACCAGTATGCATTTCTGACCGAAAGAGGAAGTAATAAAATAAGAACTGGGGGACACTTCCTGTATATAAAAAATGAATTGTCAACCCAAGCTTCCCGTTAATGGTAAAGTATGAAACACCCCCATAAAAATCTAGCTGAGATTGTTAGACTACGCAGGGGTTTGTATTTTGTTCTTCAAAGACTAACATTTTGAAGCCTTATATCCAGCCTGCATTGTTGTTGGGTTGTGTTAAAACTTTCATGAAGAGCCTAATGGAAGAAACCCAGGTCACCAAGGGCTTGCACGCTCTTGAGGGAATATGAGGACCTCAGCTCGTTTTTCTTTCCTGACTGCTATGAAGTGAACATAATGACTGAAGTGTTTATAAAAAGATAAAGAGACAAATAGAGTATGTTTCTGTGGGTGTGTGGAGAGGTATGGGGAAGGGGATGTCTCAGTGGGCCCATGTAGAGGCATCTCTTCCCGTGAGGGATCAGTCACACACCGGTATAATATAGAATAGAGTTTATTGAGGGCATGGGGAGGGGAGCCAGGAGGGTAGTAGAGGCAGAGAGAGAGAGAGAGAGAGAGAGAGAGAGAGAGAGAGAGAGAGAGAGAGAGAGAATTAGAGGCCAGCCATGACCACGCGAAGAGAGAGGAAGGGGGGAGGGGACAGAGAGGCAAGAGAGTAAGAGAGAGAGAGAGGGTAAGAGAGTAAGAGATTAAGAGAGTGAGGAGGGGGCAAGCAGCCCCTTTTATAGTGGGTCAGGCCTACCTGGCAGTTGCCAGGTAACTGTGGAGGTGGAGTTTAGACCGAATACTAACAATGACACCTGTCCCCGGCCATGATGCCCTGCCTGTCACAGCCTAAAGTCTCTGAAAGTGAGCCTGAATGCAGCTTCCCTACTTTAAGTTGTCACAAGCATTGTGTCACAGTCATGCAAATCTAACTAGGACAGAAAATGAGGTGTAGATTGCTGTGCCTGTTCCTGAAGGAGGGGTGCAGAGCCTTTGGAACTGGTTTGTGGAAGGAAAGCAGCAGGGATAAATTTGGAAAAGCAGGCTTTCTTATAATGTCTGCCCACCACAGGCCAAAGACAAGAATTTTGCCAAATCTGGGCCAGCAAGATGGCTCAGGAGGCAAAGGCACTTGTTGCCTAGCCCGACATACCTGAACTTAATACCTGAAATCCACTTTTGGATGGAAAAACAAAATACAAACAAAATAAAACAAAAACTTATATGCACGTAGAAAATAAATGAATGTAAAAAAAAATAAAAAAGGAATTTTGCCAAATCTATTTTTTGGAGAACTTTGTGACACTTTGCTTTCTGAATGCTAGTATTGCACGTGTGTATTACCAGGTTCAATTCTTACCAAGCTGTTAATAGTTAAGGATCAGAAATATCTTTGTGTTACATATACTTAAAAAATATATCTTGTGTGTTTTCTTGCATGTATGTGTGCACTATGTTTGTGTCTGGTGTCTGCAGAGGACAGAAGATGGCACTGGATCTCCTTAACTGGGGGTATCGACAACTGTGAGCATCCATGTGGGTGTTGGGAACTGACTCCAGGTCCTCTGAAAGAACAGATGGTATCCTTAATCACAGAGCCATTTCTACAACACAGTGCTAGAGATGTAGAAAGGAGAGAGAGAGAAGAGAGAGAGAGAGAGAGAGAGAGAGAGAGAGAGAGAGAGAGAGAGAAGAGAGAGAGAGAGAGAGACGAGAGAGAGAGAGAGAGAGAGAGAGAGAGAGAGAGAGAGAGAGAGAGTCAGGTGGTGGCAGCACATGCCTTTAGTGCCAGCACTCAGGAGGCAGAGAGAGATGGATCTCTGAGTTCAGGATCAGCCTGGTCTATAGATTGAGTTCCAGGACAGCCAGGGATATACAGAGAAAGAGAAACCCCTGCCTTGAAAAATGCCCAAACCCAACCAAACAACATACACAAACAGACACACACACACACACACACACACACACACACACACACACACACAGAGCTATCACAAAAATACTTATTTTAGGACCTCTTTATGTGAGATTTTCATATTTTATGAAGTACTGTAATTTTGTGAACTTATACATAATGGTTGATGAGAAAATTATGCTTAAAAATGTACAATTATAAGTTAATCAGCAGCTGTGGCACTAATTAACTTTTTCCATACCAACTAAACTCTGTTTAATACTGGAGAATTGATAAACTTCCGGAATCAGTGGAGTTTGCTAATAACCTGATTCTAAAGTCAAGCATGTGATCCATGCCTATAACCCCAGGTGACCTCTGAGTTGGAGGGTAGCCTGGGCTACAGAGTAAGTTCAAGATTCAAGGTAAGCCTGGGCTATATAACAAAACCCTGCCTCAAAAAGGGGTGTCGGGGGTGGGGGAGTGTGTGTGTGTTAAAATGTACAATTATAAGTTAATGTGTGTGTAGGTGGGAGGCGACTCTAATGATTTCTTCAAATGTTAGAATTTGTCCTACTTTTATTCTACAACCCACAGTTCCATTATTCCATGAAAAATCACTTCAAAGAAAAAGCTGCTGTCTCTTTATATCATAGCCTCCTGAGGGAAATGGGATATACAATCAAATTACACATCTTTTTAAAGGCAGATGTACCCATCAGGTCACTCTTTGATGGCAGGTGAGCAGGCTGCACAAGAGAACCACTGTGCACACTGAGAAGCCGGATTGCTCAGATGGCCCCTTTTCTCAAGTGAGAAAGACAAAGATCAGAAAACCAAGTAAAAAGAAGAGAAATGTCTGCAAAACAGTTGATAAGAAGTTAGCTTTTTGTTACTTGAAGAGTTTTTATAACAGCATCCTCCATATAAAACAGCCAAACACCAGAGAGAACACTTCATATTAAATAACTGCAAAATCGGAAATAATGGAAAAGATGCCTTCCTCTTGAAAAAGGGAAAAAAAACCACTTTCAACCAGTAAAACAAAGATATAAAGCATGTTGGGAAATTAGAATGTTGTTGGTCTGTGACCCGATGAATCATGATAGAAAAGACCACAGCAGTACCTACTCAAACCAAAGCATGGACCTTACGTGTGACCTTTAGCTTGTCACTAGTTGTCCCAGAAAAGCCGATTTCTTAGACTTTATAGCCTTTTCCCCCATAGTGTGCTGCAACTTGTAATTATTTAACCTTTTTCAAGTTTGACCACAGTAGATCATAAGTTCTATGGTGTCAGTGGCTAAGGGCAATTACAGATTTATCCACTTATTTACAACATGCGAAACACTGCTTTCCTCTTTATCCAATAAATATTTATACAGAGAAAATCTATTTCAAGGCTGGTACTCACAGCTGATGAAAGGGAGTGACCACAACTTGCTTCCGAAAGCCTTCACAGTCCTTGCCCTTGCCCTTGCCCTTGCCTGGGCCACTAACCCGCTGTCTCTCCATCAGGGCTGCTCTTTATCCCCATGTCACGAGTCAACACATCTCTTTGGCTTGAGTTCATTTCTAATGACATTAAGTCATTATATCCAGTAATACTTAAATACAATGGAAACTATAATAACATGTCAAAATTAGGTTTACACTATACAGACAGAAACATTTCCAAGATGTACTGTTAACTGAAAAAAAAAAAGTGTCTACCATTCTATATAGTGAGGTATAGTTTCTAAAAATTGGAATATGCAGATGTACAAGCTCAGCTTCCACCAGTCTCCTTCAACCACCCTTGGGGAGACCTAAAGCAAGTTACAACAATGAAGGTGTCCTTTCATCTCAGCTCTTCCGTGCACCTCACTCTGAGGTCTTCCTTGGAAATGAGATTTCCATGCTCTGCAACCATCTCATCCCCTGTATCTCCACACGTGTTTTTATTTCTAGGTGGCTCTAATCTACCCTTCAGAAGACTTAAGCACCCTGGATCTTCTGCTTTTCTCTCTTGATTTATGGATAAACCCTATGTCCATTTCAAACAGGATTCATCCAATAAAGTCAAGGTTTTCTTTACAAACGTGTCATGAACACACACATTTTAAAATTCAAAACTGCAGCAAGTGTTTGTTGGTTGTCTATCTTCTCTGCCCAAGATATTTTCAGAGAACACACATGCTTATGTAACCTCCATACTGCCTCTACCTGCAGTGCCCCTGAGCCTACAAATAAGCCACTGTGGTGAGGAGCATGGTGTGCCCACTGGGTGCTGGCAGCTGAGGGCGGGTGCTTTTGAGAAACTGTAACTAGGAACCACTTTTCTCACTGTGGTGAAACAAATGGAAAACAGAAAATGGCATTGAAATGGTGAGAATAAGTAATTTTTCAGAGTGATCTTTGGGAGATGTTTATTATAGTCTGCTTGAAGTTGAGACAAGATTGGAAAAGATGGGCTTGGTGCTTCAGAAAATGGAAGGCTGCCAGAGAGCTATTCTCTCCTCTGTCAGGGGAGGTCACTATGGTTAATGAAGAACTTTCAGAAAATCCAGTGATTCTCAGACAATCTTGTTTTAAAAATTCTTCATTGATAAAGTGACATTTAATACTTCAATAGGACTCAGTAAAGAACCATGAAGAAATGCATAAAAATCTGGAAATGAATGACACCCTAAGTAAACTACTGTAAACCAACTTCAGTATGATTGTATTAAGTTACTGGTGGGTAAAACTTTCAGTAGCTTTCAGTAAATATAGGTGGTGAAGAAACTATTTTCAAGTACTGCTTCTGGGAGGGGATACCTCAACTTCATAATGATTGCAGATAAACACAGTACACATATATCTATTTTCAGACTAAACTAGGCTCTGATGATCAAAATGAACTAACCTCTTCAAGAAAGTGGTTATAAAAGTTCTATCAGTAATTTCAAGAATGGTACATATAACAGATTACCACGATACTGTTAGCATTGGATTTATATGATTGGTATTTGCATATATGCATCCCATTTAGGTCAAACCCATGACTGCCCCATTGGCGATAAGTAGGAACAGAGGACAGTGTGGCACAGGGTCAGATACAGAGCAATACTATCTCAATTTTACAATGTACAGCACCTGGTGCTACTTTCATCTTATGAAGAAACAGCATTGGGTCAAAGTGACAAATGCCCAATCCCTTCAAAAAGAAACAATTTTTTCAAGAGATTTGGCAGCTCTTTTGTTCAAGGGGCACTACTTTAGAGAAAATGAGCTGCAGAAAAGAATGATGGGGAAAAGGTCCAAGTTATATTAACTTGCTAGAAACAGTTTCCCAGACTTTTCAGTTATAAAATTCAATCTCTTTAACCAAGCTTGTTAACTACAGTCCAAACAACACTGCTCACTGAATCCAAATAGTTTCAACTTCTTATGTCCTTTTTGTCCTTCTGGGACAAAAGACTCCAAAAAGTAAAATCCCCCTGGAGGGTAGGTTGGGGGGGGGGTTTCCACCGTAGCAGATGGGGACTAAGCACTCTTCAGTTTAGTAGCACTGACTTTTATTTTGCAAAATACAAACTTGCATATGCACAAAAACCACGGAAGGATACAGAAGACACTTTTTTTTTTTTAAAGGGAGGTAAATCAGTAACTGAAGTGACAGTCACTTTTTTAGTTATTCTTCTGCAGTGTTTGTAAAAATTTCTAATGACATCTCAAGAAGTGCTTTCTACTAACACAGTAGGCACAATAGCACTGATAAATGGTCAAACCATTTACTGTTACTTTGGTCATATAAAGCTTTTGTTGTTAAACGTCCTGCAGTGAAAGAAACAGGTGGTCACTTGTCATCTTTCCCTTTTGTCTTTCTGTATACCATTTCTCGAAAGCTGGCTAGGATCTTATTCTCTCTCTTCCGCCTCTCTTCTTGGTTAAAGGATGCAAGAGCTCGTTTCTCATCAGCACTGTAAATCTGGTTCTCCTTACGCAGTCTTACAGCCTCCATTCGGCGATGTCTGCTACCACTCATGACATAACCTGAGCATTCAAAAGAGGCAATCTCTTCACTTGTCAACCCAATTTCGCCTCTTCGCGGGATACGCTTTCCAGCTTTTACATATTCAGCCATTGCTGCACCTTCACCTGGAAGCAGAGCGTGGCCATAATTCAAAGGTTTCTCATCTTGAGAGGTATGTATTACAGGTGCTTCCGGGCCTATTAAATCCATGCTATCTGCACTCATCGACTGTTCCATCCATGCATCTTCTGGCAATTCCTTTTCTGAAGCTTTGCAGCTTATGTCATTGTATTCTTTTTTAGTCCTCTTCTTCTTGAGTTGTTTTGCCCGATGTTTCTTTTTCTTCTCTTTCTTCTTGGTTTTAACTTTCTTTTTATCACTATCAGAGCTAGAATGAATGTCAGAGTCTGAATTGCTCTCATCATAATATTTTCTATGCTTCCTTTTAGAAGGCTTTTTCTTTCTTTTTTTCTTTGTTGAATGACTGGTCTTTGTCCTTTTTTCTTCATTGGTGAAATCTGAACTGCTGCTCTTCTGATTCTTCACCTCCTCTTCAGCTGGTGTATGTTCATCAGAATCTGGCTCCGGAATCTTGGGTGACAGTCCCCATACCTCTGGCGCTCCCAGCTCTCCAATCCTCTCTCTTTCCTTCAGCCTCCTTTGCCTATAGCTCTCCTCCTTTTCCTTCTCCTGGTCCTCAGCCCACGAACGGTCTCCCGCATAGTTGTGGTGGTAACGGTACCCACCACAGATGGGAGAGGACGAGGAGGCAAGCGTACGGATCCCCAGCGGTAGCGGTCGTTCTCCAGACCTGGGGCGGCTGATGGGATGCAGTGGCCGGATGCCCTCGGCACCCCGCGGAGCCTGGAGGCCCGCAGGCCCGCTGACCTGGGAGCCGAAACCGCCTCCCCGAGGGGATCGGCTAGTCTGCAACGCCGACGGTGGACTCTCCGAGGCACGTCGTCGTTTTTTCTGAGAACTCAGAGTGTCCTCATTAGGGCGAGATCGTGGCACAGGCGACATGGGCCGCATTCAATGAACCAACGGCGGTTAGTCCAGAAATCACAACAGAGAACACGCAGCTCCCGCCTACCCCCACCCCCACACCGCGCAGGCGCACTAGGAACTGGCCCCCGCTGCTGTTCCGTCAATTCCGGCGTGGCCCCGTGCAGCCCTAGTTCGTACCCAGGCTCTGAGCCTGTGACCTAAGCGGCCCGGAGGCTGCGTAAGAGCCCTCTTCAGCCTCTGGGTTATGGATAATATGGATACTCACTTCATTTTTCACGACTTACATTCCTTTCATTGAACCCCAGGGGAAACAAAAGGAATTATCATTATAATGAGTCCCTCTGCTGGTTGTGTGTGTGTGTGTGTGTGTGTGTGTGTGCGCGCGCGCGCGCGTGCATGCATGCATGCTTGCATGTATGTATTGTTGTGTTTTTTTATTTTTTTCGAGACAGGGTTTCTCTGTGTAGCCCTGGCAAGTCTGTCCTGGAACTCCCTCTCTCTGTAGACCTGGGCTGGCCCGGAGGAGCTCAGAGATCCAGAGGCCTCTGCCTCGGGAGTACTGGGATTAAAGCGTTGGCCACCACCTCAAGGCTATCTGCTTATTTTTAAATGGAGCATATGCAGCCCCAGCTGGCTTGGAACTTGCTAAGCAAGCAAAAGATGATTCCGAATTCCTAATCCTTTTGTCTTCACCACTCAAGTGCCAAGATTAAAGGTTTTCATAAGCAGAGCTGTGATGGCTAAGAAAACTTAACTCTGGACCAGGCGCCACTTTAAATAGCTGTTGATGTTTGCCCTAAAATTTCCATGAGTTCCTAGCAGCCTGCATCCTCCACAGAATGATGTTACTGCTATGAGATAAGAATGAAAGAATGGGGCCTCTGATATGAGATAATTTGCTTTTGTAAACCCTCTTATCTCTGTGGGAAAGCGGATGAGCAGTTTTCTCTATCCTTGTGTAAGGGAATAAGAGATAGTTAAGGGAGCAAAGCAATTTTCCCACACAGCTGTGGATTCCATAGAGGGGAAATAACTGTAATGTCCACCTTTATGCTTACCGTTATGTTCCTGGATTTGTTCATAAGACTGTGTCCATCTTGCTATTAGTTAAGAATAAATTCGTTGATTTTAATCTAAATTTGGGTTGAGTCTTTCAATCTTCCTCAGTGGCCCCGAACTCTGGAACACACCCATCTCTTCTCTTAGAGTTTTGTTAGCTCTTTTCTTAGATTCTTGGGTTTACCACCATGTGGCTCACCACTCTTTTTCATTCCTGCCTCCATCTTTTCTGCTTAGTGAAGGATTCCTATTACCTGTACTCCTCTGACTACCTGCCTCAATGGGACTTGTCAGCTGTCTGGTGCTGTGGCAGATCTACAATCCCATAACTAAGAAAACTCAAACAACCTTATGACATTCTGCATCAAAAAGTAGAAGAGTGTTGGGGATACTGGTTAGTATTGGTAGATGTCGGGAGCCGACTTTTAGCAGAAAGCGGCTAGAAAGCAGCTATCATCTTTGCAGCCATCTCGAGCCATATACCCTGACATGAGACTTCGTTTTCAACAGCCTACAACAGCTGAAGCACACTCTGATAAACATTTTGTTTACCCCACATATCTTGATTTGCTGTTTAGTGCCCACAGCTGCAAGGCGCACGTGCTATCCACGCTATCCACACCTGTAAGGCTTACGTCATATCCACACCTGCAAGGCACGTGGCAAAGTGTATAAATACCCTGGACTTCCCCACAATGAGAGAGACAATAAAAGAGAGACATGAAGTGCGACAATAAGGAGAGACAATAAGGGGTACAATAAGGAGACAATAAACGACACACCAGACCAGAGCAACAGAGCAGTCCGCGACATTTTGGCCCCAAAGCGTGGGGCAGAACGGTCTGCAACACAGTGGCCGCCAAGCTGGGCAGTATGGGCCGTGACAGGTAGAGTATTCGTACCCAAAGGCTCAGTTGCTGGCGACTTAGCAAACAATCCTGTTTCTCCCTATTGGAAGCAAAACCCAAATCACTTCTAGAACCAAAGTTTGAGTTTAAATTTCTGAGCTAAGTGAATTCCAGAGCCTTATTTTACTTAGGGTCACAGACTTCTGCTAACATAGACGCATTAGTTTACAAGGTTTCTCTTTCAGGACATTTCTTCAGAAATCAGTTGTAGTGGGAGGTATTAGAAAAGACGACTGCTTGTTCCCAGCTCTGGCGGCCTGTTCCCACACTAAGCTCTTCACATGTAGGCGGTCTCTGTGGCACTGGCCGTGGCTCCTGAGATGTTGGCATGGCTGCTGCCTCCACCACTCTTGGCCTCCATAGCTCTTGGCCTCGTCCCTATGCCGCCAACCCCGTCACCTACACGGCACTAGGCTAGCCCCATGCAATAACCGCCATCCTTGAGGTTAGATATCACAATAGCTAATAACCGGACAGATCAAAACTCTAAATGCTTGTAGTTAACCAATCAGATTTGTATATCAGCAATTTCTCAAATCTCAGGATGCCCACACAATAATTTCAAGGCCAATTGATAATGGTAAGATGCCAACACAGATTAGACAAATTAACCCAAATATCTTAACCTTTTCATATCATCTGTGTCAAAGGTTGGTTAAAGCCACACTCATTAACATCAGCTTCAATCTTCCCCTCTCCTCTCCTTCCCTGCGTTTCTCTCTCTTCCCAACTCCTAGCTCTGCTTCTCTTCTCCCTGTTCAATCACAGGCCTCCCACTGCAAATAGATTGGACAGGGAAATTTCTGCCACAGTCAGTCGCTTGCAATTACCTTCTGAAGGCACTTTACATCCATAATTTAAAACAGCAAACTTGAGTTCAAGGCCAGCCTGGTCTACAGAGTGAGTTCCAGGACAGCCAGGGCTACACAGAGAAACCCTGTCTCGAAAAACCAATAAATAAATAAATAAATAAATAAATAAATAAATAAAACAGCAAACTTTCATGTAAGATAATAGTTCCCCAATCTGAAAATGGAAGCAGGCTCTACAATGTAGCAGGCAAGGCTCATCTGAAAAACTCTAAAATAAGGTAAGTAAAACGTTAGAAATAATATTTTGCTGACACTGTGCCCGTGTCTTTAAAAGGGGGTTTATTTATTTATATGTATCTGTGTGAGTATATACCATTTGTATATACAGAAGAGGGTGTTGGAGACCCAATAACAGCAGTTACAGGGAGTTGTAACTGATATGGGTGCTGGGAGCCAAACCCAGGTTTTTCAGAAGATCAGCAAGTACTCTTAACTGCTGAGCCATTTCTTCAGCCGTCTAGTTTTGCTGTGTTGTTGTTGTTGTTGAGACAGAGTCTCAGGTAACCCAGATTGACTTCAGATTCACTAGGTAGCCAAGGCTGACCTTGAACTCCTTACCCTCCTACCTCTACCTTTCAAGTGTTTGGATTATAAGCGTGCCACCTCTGATACTAGGACTTCTAAACAATAAAATGAAATCTCAACAGGAATGGGACAGGGCATACTGTCCTAATAATGTCTTTTGTCTGAAAAAAATCTGAAATGTAAGTAAAATATTCAATAAAAAATAAAAGAAAAAAGTAAAGAGCTAACTTCAAAAAAAAAAAAAAAAAAAAGATGGGAGCAAATTGCTGGGCAAGGGTACAGATTGGACTTCTGCGTCCTAGGAAGAAAGAGACTTGAGAAAAGAGAAGGAGCTTTTTTTTGGCCAGGCTTTGAAAGGAGAAGCATGATATAACCATGTGCTGTGGAAGCTAGAACCAGAGGCCTCCACCACTAGCTGATATAGGCTAGCTGATAAGGTTAGGACAAGAGATTCTGTGTCCAACAACTGTATTATCTGGCAAGCTTTAAAAAATAAAGCTGTCTAAGTGTTTTCATCTGTAGAGCAAAAGTAGGTAGAGAAAGAGAGAAGCCAGGGTGGTAGTTGGTGGCTTGGCGAAGCTAGCCAGGAGCTACAAAAGAGAAGGCAAGAGGGAATCTATGGAGCTGAGACAGCAGCTCCTGGCTTTCCTGTGTGGGGGGATAATTGTGATCCGTCCTGGGCTAAGCTGAACTTTGCAAAGAGAACCGAGAGATGTCAGAGCCTGGACTGAGCTTCCGGGAAAGGCGGTAGTGTGATTTTTAAAATTACACGCAACCAATAAATTCTCATTGTAATAGATGATTTCCTCTAAGGGGTGGGTAAGAACACAGAATCTTCTTTAGAAATATTTTGTTTTTAAATTAATTACGTGTCTTTGTGTGTGTGTTTGTGTAGTTATGTGTAAATACTTCCATGCAGATGCCTGTGGAAGTCAGGGGCATTGGATTCCTTAAAGCTGGATTTATAGGTGGTTATGGCTGCCTGATGTGGGTACTGGTAATCTAAGTCAGGTCTCCAGGAGGAAGAGTACATCTCACTGAGCAGGCTCTCCCTAGCTCCAGAGACAGCACATTCAGAAGAGGATCTTTGATGAACAGACTCACAGACTCAAGCCTCAAGGATGCCTTTTTTCTTGGTTTCCTTGGTTTAGGAAGAGCAAGAGAGTAAAGAATAAGGAAGGACTGAGAAATATGGATCCTAATCATTCCTGGATATGTTGGCTTCTGAAAGTCTTGTCTTTGGAAGACTCCTATTTCAGTGTGCTGTGTGCATATGTATGTGTGTGTCTGTCTATCCGTGTTGTATGTTGTATGTATCTGGTATCTTAGTTTACTTCCTTGGCTGTGGTAAAAAAAAAAATCTTAAAAAATAGACACTTGGACCCAGAATCAGAAACTAAAGCAGAGACCATGGAGGGACACTGCTGACTGGCTTGTTCCTCATGGCTCACTTGGCTTGCATTTTTGTACAACCCAGGGCCACCACCTTAGGATGATACTAGCTGTAGTGGTACAGGCTTTCCCACATCGATCATTAATCAAGAATGTGCCTTCCCAAACTAGCATACAAGGAATCTGATGGAGGCACCTGCTCCACTTGCTTTCCTACTTTCATTGTTATCCTAAGCAGCATGTCTGGATGCCTATTTCTGTAGGGAACTATAGATACTGAGACCTTGGTTTACACTGATATCTCAACCCTCAATCTAGTACTACAGGATGCATTCTGAATATTTTCAATATTTACCACTGCTAATAGAGTAAAATGTTTTAATATCTTTAGTGTATTTACTTATTTGATTAATTAATCCTACTTAGAATTATTTTCCACACATCTTCACGGTATCCACAGTTGGGGTCAGTTCTTAAATGATATTACTGGTGTGGTAATTAATTTGTTTGATTAAGGTATAGGTGTGAGTCTGTGTGTGTGTGTGTTTGTAGTGTAGTGTCAGCACAGCTCACTCAGCAACATGCTTGCTGTGAAAGACGAGGACTTGAGTTTGATCTCCAGAACTGGTGTGAGCTGGGCTGTAGGAAAATCCCGGGACACCACTAAGGGGTGGAAAAATGCAGTCTGAGACATGGGTTACCTGGAGCTGGCTTGAGGGGGGGAGGGTCCCTTGGCCTGCAAAGAGGCTGGGGCCATAGATTTCCCAGACTCTTGGACACCCAGGCACCACTGGAAGTTGCAGAAGAGTTGCGAATGGAATCTGGGCCTGCAGGCTGGATCTACCCCAGAGCCAGGGGGAAAAAGGGAGAAACTCCAGCTGGTCCCATGGTGACTGTCCTTGGTGTGATGGCAGCAGACTTGGGTTTGGTGTCAGTTGTGGCTAGGAGTGCAGAGAGGCCTTTTACAGGAGATTAGACAATGGTTCAGTAGGCAAAGGCCATCTTCATGGCTCCCCACAGCATATCCCGATGAGAGACAGTTTGTGGTTCCAAATCATTTATTGCCATGGTGGAAAGTGGATGGGTAAAACCATACCCCAGTTCTCAGGGTGGGCCTGAGATTAAATACCTTTTGCAGGGAGGAATGCCTGGGAAGGAAAGCTTATTGGCTAAGCCCTCCAGGACTCTAGGCACCTCATTAGAATGGCGATCTTTGTCTTGAGTCTATGTGACCACAAGTCACATCCTTTTCCTCATCTGCATGTGGAGGGGCTTGGGGTGTTGCCCTTACGTGACTGATGACCACAAATCTATGGGGCCTTCAGCGAGTGACAGGGGCTCGGTGCCCAGGAGGGGGAAGCATCTCCTGTCCCTTCAGGGTCTCCAGAGCTGCCAGCCTTAGCTCATTCGAGGACCAGGGTATCTTTCACAGTATACTTCCCCACAGACTGGTGTAAAAATTCTTGTAGTCCCAATGTTGGAGAGGTGGAGATAGGCTAATCCTTGAGGCTCACTGGCCAGTCAGTCTAGCCTACTTTGGTGAGCTTCAGAGCAATGGGGTCTGAAATCCACAGTCAAGAACACACACTCAAGGGTGTGCATACACACCTACCTCCCAAATGAATAAATAACTCGTGGTACTAACCAGGACACCTTTGGATGTGTCTGTGCTAACATCTCCAGAGAGGACTGGCTGAGGAGAGAAGCAGCACAGTGATTGGGGGTGGTGGCCCTGTCACACAGACTAAAGAAAAAGAGAGGCAGATAGACACCACAGTTCCTCTTTCCCTGCTTTCTGATATGCTAGGATGTAGACAGGACCGAGTAACTTCATGTTGCTTCTGCTGCCATGTTCCTGCCATGATGGATGCTACCTTCAAACTGAGAGTCTAGATGTGTCTTTCTTAAGTTGCTTCTTGCCAGGTATTTATCATAGCTATGAGAAAGTAACTAATACCTCGTGTAGATTAGTGAATTGTGTGACACTGTGACAATATCCCTGATAGAAACAGCTTGGAAGGAAAGATTTATTTTGGCTCATGGTTTTAGGTGGATTTCAGTTCATTGTAGCAGGAAAGGAATGGTGGCTGGCAGAGGAGGCAGGCGCTCTATCTGAATTACTCACCAATGAAATAAGGTTTAGATTACTAGGAAGCAAAGAAAGAGAATACATGAAGGATACAGAGAAAGCCATAGACCCTAAGGGCAAAGCATCAAAGACCTACTTCCTCCAGTTAGGCTCTGCCTCTTCTTCTTCACCCTGGTTATATCATCCTATAATGAATCCATCAAGACAGTATTCAGTTTCTGGGGTTACAGCCTTTCTGACCACAGTATAGAGCGTGTATATTTTATTAATCTCTTAAGTTTTTCTGAACCCATTCAAATTGACAAGATTAAAAACTATCATAAGAGCTTAAACCAGAATGGGGCTTTACTCCGGGCTGAACTGCCATTTTCTTTCCCATCTCTTTCTAGCCCTACTTAGTAGTTTTTAGACTGAATTACTCACCAATGAAATAAGGTAGGATTTTGCTTAAGTTAAAAGGAAATTGCTATGGAAATGTTTTTTTTTTATGTAACTGCACAAAGAGCATTACAATGGATCCTCATGTGCCTCTCACCCAGCTTCAGCAATTACCATGTTTGCGTTGTTTTATTTGTTTCCTTCTTTTTTCCCTTAAGTTCGCTTTAGCAAATCTCAGACATTGTATGGGCTCATCCATCTGTACAAGAATTTCAATGTAAAGTTCTACTGAATAAGTTCAAAAACTGACAGGGAGACAGGAGAAGTGTCTCAGGAGTTAAGAGCATTTGCTGTTCTTATGGAGGACTTGTGTTTGTTAGTTTTTCTCTCTTTCTTTCTTTCTTTCTTTCTTTCTTTCTTTCTTTCTTTTTTTGACAACTTGACAAAACTAGAGTCATCTAAGAAGAGTAAAGCTCAGTTGAAAATATGCCCCCGTTAGATTGGCTTGTAGACGAGTCTGTGTGGTATTTTCTTGACTGATGATTGATGTGAAAGAACCCCCACTGTGGATGTCACCATCTCTGGACAGGCAGTTCTGGGACACATATGAAAGCCATCCAAATAAACTAGGAGAACAGCCAGTAAGCAACATTCCTCTAAGGATTCTGCTTCAGTTCCTGCCGTGACATCATAATGGTCTGTGACTGGATCTTGTAAGCCAAATAACCTCTATCCTTCCCAAGTTGCTTTTGGTCATGGTGTTTATCACAGTAATAGACACCCTAGTTATGACAGGACCCGAGTTCAAGTCACAACTGCCTGCAGCTCTGGGTCCAGGGGACCTGACATTCTTGTCTGGTTTCTGCAGCAGTAGCACACATATGGCATTTACACAAACACATTAATAAAAATAAATCTTATAGAAATGATAGTACCACTCTAACAATTAAGTTCCCAATAATTGCTTAGTATTACTGAGTTCTAGTTTTCCCCAATGTCTCAGGTGTATCTTTTTACAGTGTTATGGGAAGGTTACAAGAGTTGATCACTCAGACATAGTGTACATACAAAGTCTTTATTCCAGACAACTGGACCACACCCAAGTGTTGGGGTGCATCTAAGTGTGGCCCCCAGTATCCAGAACATGGGGTTTTTGAGTGCAGAGACTTCATCAAGGCATCTCCCTCAGTAGCTATAGTGGAGACTTCACAGAGCAAGCAGTTCAAAGCAAGCAAATTTTAAGAGAAATTAAGACAAGCAGTTAGCCAGCTGCAGAGAGATTCCACACAAACAGGCAGTTAAGATAAAGGCTTAGTTGGAGGACTTTCCTGCACAAATAAGCAATTTCAACAAAGCTTAGGTAACTTAACTAGGACATTCTGATCTTCAGTTCCTAGTATAGTTTTCCATGGGATACCACAAGATCAGATTCCAGTTAAACCTGGAAACAGCCTCAGCAAGAATATAAGATGGAGGAAGCTAGTACCACCTTACAGACCACAACAATTGTTTGGCTCTAGTCATGGTTGAAGTAAAGTTTGTCATGGTACCTGACAGATATGTCTATTGGGTTTCTTTTACTCGATGGCAATTCACCTTTCTCAGGTTTGGGAGTGCCTTCATCTAACCTCTGTCAGCCAGAGCTGTGGAGAAACAGGCAGAAATGAAGCTGGAATGAGTTGTCCCTGAGGCTGAGGACTAGAAAGTTTCTGGAGGTGCATAGAGGCAGCTTGGATGCTTGCAATGCATAAACTTTTTTGTGGAAGAGCTGGGAATCTCCAGTTATTTTGTTAGGTGCTGTAGTAGTGGCTATACTGGGTCTTTACTGCCTATAGAATCTTAAGAAGTGGTGAGAAGAAGGGTCTAGAGTCCGGGTCTGGAAGATTTTTCTTTCAAGTAGTTTGGCCTGGAGAGGGAGAAAGGGGAGCAGCAGGAAGAGAGCAGGACCAGGGACAGACAGGCTCCTGCAGACAAGTGAATGTCTTGCTTCTTTCATGGTTTCTAAGATGTATCAATTTTCTTACCTTTTCCTATCTGCATTTCCCATTCTGCAAAGTCTACTTGCCAAAAGAATTTTCGTGTCAGCATTGTGACAACTATGAAGGCAAGCTTTACATCAGAAAGAACCAAAGACCCCGGGTAACTTACTTCCTGTGCTTAAACATATACTCCTGTGTAGCTCAAGGTCTACTATCCTTTCCCCAGCAATAATGGGTTAATTTGGAAAGAACCACAGAGAAGAGCATCCTAGAGGGCACAGGAAGTGGCTTGGGTTACCACAATGCTTCCTGTGTTCCACCAGAGTCTGGACTTAGTTTATTTGCCCCGGAGCATCCCTTGAGAATATTTATTGTGGGTTTAGAGTGGAGTGCAGAAGAGAACTCCGGAAAGGCCAGGATTGTAGGTGACACCTCTCCAGCTGTGCCTTTGGGTGTCCCAGAACACGAGGGAAGGGAGGAGACAGATTCATTCTGAATTCCCGTCCTGCGAGAATCTTCTGCAGATCAAGCTTGCAGCTAAGCGTGAGCCTCCAGTTGGCACAGAATGGCTAGAGAACCCGGAGCGTGGGCAGCCCTAAACGCTCGATCTGCAGAAGAGGGGACTGGGCTTCTAGTGGTGAAAGTGGAACAGGAAGAGGCCTCCCCCTTAGCAGAGGAGGCCAGTTGGCTGGGCAGTCCTGGGCCTGACCGATCCCGCCAGCGCTTCCGTGCTTTCCGCTACCCAGAGGCAGCCGGGCCCCGCCAGGCGCTGAGCCGGCTCCGCGAGCTCTGCAGACAGTGGCTGCGGCCAGACATGCACAGCAAGGAGCAGATCCTGGAGCTGCTGGTGCTGGAGCAGTTCCTGACCATCCTGCCAGGGGAGCTGCAGGCCTGGGTGCGCGAGCAGCATCCCGACAGCGGGGAGGAAGTGGTGGCACTGCTGGAGTACTTGGACAGGCAGCTGGATGAGACACCTCCACAGGTAGAAGGAACAGGTTTAGACCCATGCCCTGTGCCTTTCAGAAACCTCAAGCAAGATCCAAGGGAGGCATTGCTCAGAACCCGCAAAGTCCCAGTCTGTGCTCGAACCCAAGGCAACCAGCAAATTGACTTGAGCCCCACAGAGTAGTTAATCGCATAAAGGAGAAGAAAAGGATTGTGGGAGAACTCAGACCCAGTGAAGCTGGGGTAGAATGTGTCGAGCAGAGTGAAGAAAGGTTATATATGTACTTCTTACTCGTGTGTTGAGTAAGACACTAGGATAGGTTTGAGCACAGTGGCAATAGGCACAAACGACTTTGTAGGTGTTTTCTTGGCTTGTCACATGTAACATCTTCAGTGGCTTGCTGGGAGTACTGTGGTGTTTATGGGGGCCCCCCCCCCCCCCCCCCCCCTTATAGTTCTCTCATTGACAGTGGAGAGGAATTCTAGGGTTTTGGTAGAGCCTAAAATCTAAGAGTTTTTTTTTTTTTTTTTTTTTTTTCTATCTAAATTCTTGTTTATGTTGTTTCAGAGTTTGGTACAAAGCAGAGTTGTTTTGACTTCCATCTTCTGACCTAAAACAAAGCAAAACAAAACCCTTTTTGAAATTTCATACATATCAACAATTCGTCTCCATCATATTCATCAACAACCCAGCTCCAATTTC
Organism: Arvicanthis niloticus; assembly: GCF_011762505.2. Taxonomy (NCBI): domain Eukaryota; kingdom Metazoa; phylum Chordata; class Mammalia; order Rodentia; family Muridae; genus Arvicanthis; species Arvicanthis niloticus. Next base: position 40,327,780 of record NC_047665.1, on the reverse strand, counting down.
TCCCGGCCACCACATGTCCCCTTCTCCCCTTCATACGCCCCGCCCCCTTTTAACCTATTAACCTATTAAGTTCCATGAGTGCCACTTGCTGAACCATTGACTAATCGTGTTGTCTCGATCTGTGCGGTAACGAGTGGCAGCGAGTTCGTGAGTCAGTAGCCATGTCTTTCCCAGAAGGCAGCTTTTTGCATTGCACATCTCTATCCCCCAGTTCTTATGGTTTCCTGCGCCGTCTTCCATGAGGCTCGCTGAGCCCTGGGAGCCAGGGGTTGGTGTAGATTTCTTATTTGAGGATGAACACCTGACAGTCACTTATTCTCAGCTCTTTGACCAGTTATGAATCTCTGAATTAACTGCCGTTTACTGCATAGAAAAACATCTCTGTCTATGGTTGAGGGCGACACGAACTGTCATCTGTAAACACATTTTGCCTGTTTTAGGGGATTTCTTTTTTGCAGTTCCCAATGTCCTTGTGTCAGAGGATACATGGCTAGAGCTTTCTAGCCAGTGACCAGGGCACCAAGGTTCCAGACTTGGAGTTTTTGTCCTGAGCTCTGTAACAGGAAACTCTGAGCATCGATTTACTATCAGTGTCTGCGAGGGAGCTAGACTTTAAGGCGGATACACTGTCATGTTCGCTGTTACTTGATTTCACATACTGCAGTTGGATTTGTTAGTTTTTAAAAATCCTGTTAGGTGGAAATTATTAAGCTTATGTTTTAGAGAATTGTTGACATTTTTATAGATTTTCCCATTAGCTTCATAATGATAGAGGGACAGAAAAAGGAAGCAAAGTCATGGTTAATCCCCAGGCTCCCCAGCTGATCTGCCCGAGCTCCCATTGTAGTATTATTTCTTATGAGCTACATGACAAGGACAAGCTGCTTAAACTGGGCCTCAGTTTCCAGTTACAAAATTCCAAACAGTTCCAAAGTTCACGGGGTTCTCTGAATTTCCATGGGTTAATATTTTCATGAAGCTCTTAGAATCAGTGCCTGATAATATAGAGTCCTCGGTCAAAGGGCGATGGGAATGTATGATTGACTAAATAAAAGTAAATGAATGGCTTTTAGGTCCCAACTGGGGAATGGAGTCAAGAACTTCTCTGCTGTAAGGTGGCATTGGTGACACCATCCCAGGACTCACAAAGTAGCCACTCCCAGGCAATGAAGTCTCTCTTCAAGCATGAATCTCAGGAATTTTTGGAGTGTTCACCCTTACAAGCCAGAGGTGAGCATATGTTTGTGAGTGAGTATGTTTCTATGTGTGTGTGAGAGAGGGGGTGAGGGGCGAGGGAGGAATGGAGAGAGGGAGGGAGGGAGGAAAGGAGGGAGGGAGGGAAGAAGAGAGAGATGCGGTTCAGGTCCTTGCACATGCTAAGAGAGCAATAGAACAGCAATAGAGCGGTGGCTAACACAGTATTTTTCTCTACAGTTCTCTACCGTCTTTCTAATTTTACACCAGACTCAGAATTTCTCTTCATTTCCTAGCAGCAGCAATCTTCATTTGGGGTTCACTTAAGAGGCCCTTTCTGTTCTCTGGCTACCTTAGAGGATTCTCTGTGTTCTCAGACCCCTTCTAACCCATCGCTTTGCTCAGGCCCTTTGTTGATTTTTTTGTTTGTTTGTTTTGGTTTTTTGTTTTATAATAATGTTAGTTTAGGTGTTTTGTTTATTTGTTTGTTTTGGGCAACGTTAGGGTCCCGCTGATGGCTTTATCCATGTTAGGCAAGCACACTGCCACCAAGCCACCACTAAACCCTTATTTTGCCGTCTTAAATTATAATAAAGTATACTCTCAGTGAAAGACATAAGGCTTCTGCCCTCAAAGACTTACAGGTGAAGAAGAACGATATAGCTTGTTAATTTGGGGTATTAATGTGACGATTATATAACCTGAATTTTCATATTGATTCAGTCTTTCATTTCTTGCTTGAAGTCATCAGTGTTTGGTATGGTAATAATTTTCTTTATTTTTTTCTCCTGATTTGTTTCTCACCCAAGACCCAGGTTTTATTTTATTAAAAAAATTAATTCAATGAGCCCTCACTTTGAGTTTGACGATGCAGAGCATATATCTTTGGAAGTTCGGAAACTTATTTTTTAACTTTTCATGTCCTGGACTGTTTATATATCATGCGAAAGTACTTACTCTCATACATGTAGTTGTTTTTACAATTTGTATATTCATATGACAGCCCTTACATTAATGCCTGCCATATTTATTACCTTTGACTGCTTTTGAGACAACGTCTCTCAGTATAGCCCAGGCTGGACATGAACTGAGATCTTCATTGTTTAGACTCTCAGGTGCTTGGATTACAGGCATGCACCACTGTGCCAGGTTAGAGGGTTAGAGGTATGTCTTAAGTCACTTTCCCCCACCCCCCCCCATTTAAAAGCTCCTTTAAACAGTTTGCATGTGCCTTTGCATGTACCTCAGTTTGAGAGTATGAGATGAGGTCCTAGTGGGATTATCTGTTTTAGGGGCTGCTGACCTTCTCACCTCGGTGGAAAGAGCAGATTCATCTCAGAAGACTCTCTGTAGAGATGAAAAGCAGGAGAGCTCTGGTATCCTAGGTTTTTTTTTTTTTTTTTTAGAAAAACCTGGCAACACTATCTGCTCCCGAAGTCTTTTCCTTTGTGTGTTAGAAGCTATTTGACTCATAGAAGCAGTTTTCTGTGTACCTGATTTCAGAATTACCATGTTGAAGTCCTGTTAGTGACCAGTTGTTTAACTCTTAAAACCCTCTGACCATCACTTTTTTTCCTACCTTGCCAGTGTTCTAGTCAGTTTAAATGAGATGAAGCAGATTCAATCTTTAGGAAGAGTCTTGTTCACATAAGTGCTCCCTTTCCCTTCTGTACCCTTGCAGGGAAGGGAGGCTGAGGGACACTTCAGGAAGCAGAATCTGGGAGTCTAGAAGTGAGCTTAGATGCTGACTATAGTCCCTGACCTTAGAGGCGAGTGACAAGTCAAAGAGGGTAGTGGGGCTTTTCAGAAGCCCCAGAATTCTTTGATGGCACCTCCAATGTAGAACCCCCTTGTCAGTGATTGCTGGGAACACCAGCTATGCCTGGAATAAGAAGAGCAGGGGCCAGTGTATAACACTGACTGGACATGAATTTCTGGGAGTCCTTACTTCCTTAGTTTCCTATAACATGTTTCAGAAATACTTTTACTTGCTGTTTGTGTTGCTTTTGTCCAACATGTCAGCCTTCCCATTCTTAGGAACCAAGCACCCATCACAGCGCCTCCTTTCTTTAGGCTTCTGCCTAAAGCCTCTCTAGAGAAAAGAGGCATACAGAAAATATTTTTATAGCCTACTATTCTAGAGAGTGAAAAGGACTTATAAAGTACAAAAAATTAAACTTCTCATGTTCTATTAAATGGTTTTAAGGAATTTTTGTGTTGACTAGTTGGCCACTGTGGATCATGGTCTTGGTCCTCACCTTTCCCCAACTTCTTGTTTTTCCATTTAATCCTGCTTCCCATCAGCTTTCTTTCCCCAGCAGCATCCCCATCCCTGTTGTTTTCCGTACTTATTCCCGCACTTAAGCCTGCATTTAAGTATTTGTCCTTGGGATACAGAGAGCTTTGTAACATTTGTCTCCTTGTAGGGTTTCTCAAAGCTTTCTCCCTTGCAAAACATAATTAACACTTGCTGACAATTGTGTTTCAGGTCTGGAAATGAAGCCTGAGACCAGGGACTTGCCTCCAACTGAGGAATACATGGAACAAAAGCCTGAGCAGACAGTGTGCTTCCTGGGTGAAGACACTGTCCAGATTCCTACAGGTGCAGAAGCCAGTGAGCAGGAAGGCAAGTTACAGACAGCACAGAAGAATGCCACGGGAAACAGGCGGTTCTATTGCCGTGAATGTGGGAAGAGCTTTGCTCAGAGTTCAGGCCTAAGTAAACACAAAAGAATCCACACTGGATTGAAACCCTATGAATGTGAAGATTGTGGGAAGACCTTTATTGGGAGCTCTGCCCTTGTCATTCATCAGAGAGTTCACACTGGTGAGAAGCCATATGAATGTGAAGATTGTGGCAAAGTCTTCAGTCACAGCTCAAACCTCATCAAGCACCAGAGAACCCACACTGGGGAAAAGCCCTACGAGTGTGATGACTGTGGAAAAACCTTCACTCAGAGCAGCAGCCTCCTTGAACATCACAAAATTCACACCAGTGAGAAGCCATTCCAGTGCAACTTGTGTGGCAAAGCCTTTAGGCGTAGCTCACATCTCCTGAGGCATCAGCGGATCCATGGTGATAGAACTGCCCCAAAGCCTCTTCATCGGAAGGCCTGGGAGGATCAGAGGAGGGTGGCAAGCCAGGGGGATGATGCTGAAGCTCCTGAGACTTATCAGTGCAGTGAGTGTGAGAGAAGTTTCACTCAGAGTAGAAGCCTTATTGAACATAAAAAAATCCACACCGGTGAGAAACCCTTCCAGTGTGATGCATGTGGGAAAGGCTTTACCCGAACTTCATACCTTGTTCAACATCAGAGAAGCCATGTGGGGAAAAGAATTGTCTCACAGTGATCTGTAGCACACCTGCTAGAGTTGGTGCATACTTTCCAGTGAGCTGAAGACACCTGGAGCCCTTACTAACTGCAGAAGAGAGGGTATTGCCAATACACACTGTCCAGTGTTAGATGTTAGAGTCTGGCTGAGGTGGATTGTCTTTTCTGTTTGAAAAGTAACTGGCGCCGGGCGGTGGTGGTGCACGCCTTTAATCACAGCACTTGGGAGGCAGAGGCAGGCGGATTTCTGAGTTCGAGGCCAGCCTGGTCTACAGAGTGAGTTCCAGGACAGCCGACAGCTAGGGCTACACAGAGAAACCCTGTCTCAAAAAGCCAAAAAAAAAAAAAAAAAAAAAAAAAAAAAAAAAAAAAAAAAAAAAAAAAAAAAAAAAAGAAAGAAAAGTAACTGGCACAAGACTTACTAACAGAGGACAGGGGCTGTTCTCTGCATGAGATAATGCTGAAGTGGTCCCACTCTTTGAATTTACAGGGACTTCAGAACAGGCACCCTCGGCTAGCAAATTTTTCTCCTGAGGGGATGATTCCAGATTTTGGAGTGTACTTTCTTGACTATTTGTTCATCAACCTGAATCTTTTATGTTTAGTCAGATTTCTGAGGTTTTAGCTCCCCTGTTGTGCCTTGTGTATAGGTGCTAATAAACATTTATTTACCACAGGGGCTGATGAAATGTCTTCAAAACTGAAAATCTGTGTCTAGATTTCTGAAGAAGTTCTAACTTGGACCATTTGTGTTTGCATCTAATTGGCTAAGGTTCTAGAGTCTGAGTCAGCCCTACAGTTTTTCATACTAAGTACACAATGTTACAGAGTTCAAGTAGGAGATTCCATATATATTTATGAGAATAGAGAGTATGGTAAAAATATCTCAAGCAACTTCTGAAGATGTAGGGAGACATTCCTGTCCCCCCCCCTCCAAAACAACCAAAACTAAAAAACAACTCCATTAGAGGTTTTTTTTTTTTTTTTTTTCTTTTTAACTGCAAAAGTTTTCAGTTAGGTAAATGAAAAGAAATAGTATTTTCACAAGACAAAATATCTAGATAGGATTTCTATTGTGAAAAACACTATGGCAAAAAGCAACCTGGGGTGGGTGGGTGTTTATTTAAATTTACAACTCATTTGTTACACTCCATCACTGAGGGAAGCCTGGGCAGGAGCACAAGGCAGGAACCTGGAGGCAAAACTGAAGGAGAGGTTATGGAGGAGTGCTGCTTACTGGCTTGCTTCTAATGGCTGGAGCAGCCTGCTTTATTTATAACACTCAGGACCACCAGCCTGGGGTGGTGCCACCCACAGTGACTTGGGCCCTCACACATCAGTCATCAATCAAGAAAATGGCCCATAGACTTTCCCTGCAGGTGAATCGGGTGGTTGCATTTTATAAGTTGAGGTTCCCTCTTCCCAGATAACTCTGTTTTGTGTTGAGTTGACATAAAACTGGCCAGCACAACAAATGATACAGATGATGTTAATTCTATAACGCTCAACGTGTTGGTTACTTTCCTCATGGCTGTGGCTACAAACCCAAGAAAAGCAGCTTAAGGAGGGAATGGTTTGTTTGGGTTCATGGTTTGAGACAACACATTATGTTGGAGTGCAAAGGACTAGCCTTGGCTTGGTCGGGGTCCTGAGGAAGGGGTGTTTGGGAGTGGTGAAAGAAACTACTCAAGTCAATTGGGGGAGGGCAGTACAAGCTGACAGCCTTGTGTTCTGCTAGAGATGGCTCCCCAGACAGCTCTGTAGATAGCTCTTGACTCTGCACTCTGTTGGAAACAGCTCTCTGCTAGAGACAGTGCTTTAGTGCTAGAAAAATTCTTGGATTTTCCCAACCAAAATCAGAAAAGCTACTAGAAAAAAAAAATTGGGGGTTTTCTGACCAAAATCAGAAATCCTATTAGAAAAAATTCTTAAAGAGCTGTGTTCTCTTTCCAAGCAGTTCTCTCTGGGTAGCTCTCTCCTGCAGACCAAAGCCCAGTCTTATTTACATATCAATTCAGTCATTTACTCCAGGATCCCTTTTGATCATCCCAAGAAATCAGAATGTTATGACCTTAGCCACTTGATTCTTTAAAAAGGGACTGCAAGTAAATTAAAAAACAAAAACAAAAACAAAAACAACAACAACAAAAAAAACCAAACCAACCAACCAACCAACCAACCAAACAAACAAAAAACCATGGCAAATGAGTTCAGAAATCTGCCTGCTTTTGTAAGCACAAACAATAAACTTAGCTGGGTGGGATCTTGACCTGCAAACACCACTCCCCAAATCTCTTTGTTTCTGACTAGTTGGCTCACAGTGAAGCTGGTCTGTGAAGCCCCTTATACAATTCATATTGCATTCTTATATTTTGTATAGTTGAGAAATTATGTATTTTTGAACTCATGGTTTCAGAGTACTTTCCCACAGCCTTAGGGATTGTTCTGGAGATATTCACCATTTTTGCTAAGGACATAGACACACTCTTGCCTCATGGAGTCATGCTGTCTCTGGTTATCATGTAGTCATTAACCTTGGCAGAGAGGACATTCCCTGATAATCTTGAAAGGGAGACTATTTCCCAAAGGAGGAACATAAAGTTAATGTATATATTATACAAGCAATACTCACGCCCAGTGAGAGACTAGATCTTTTGGGTTCAGATTCCATCTTAGAGAATGTGACCTAAGGTTGAACTCAAGTTAACTAACAGGCAGGCAACTAACACTAATTTCCAGGTTATTTTCCAACAAATCTGCACCTCCAGGTTACAAACCTGCCCCTGAAACTTCATTTTCTAACAACCAGCAATCAGGAGGAAAGCAGAAGTTAAGTTTATGGTTTGGCTCCTAGCACTAGCCAGTTATGTTAAAGGCCACAATGACTTCCCAATCAAATGTGTACCAGGCTAGAAACCCCCTTGTCTCTATAAATGCTTGCCTGAAACTAAGTTTAGGGCTGCCCCTCCCATTTTCCTGCATCAGAGATGGCCCAAGCTGGAGCTTGTAATAAAGAGACCCTAATGTAATCAGCTCCTTGGTGTTTTTTTGGGGTTCACAAATGCTTTCTGGCACAACACCAACAATTGTCAAGATTCATGGAGGACCAATGCCTCTGGCTCTACTCAAGGGTCGAGAAACTTTGTCAGGAATGTCCCTTGCCCAGGGCCATGCAGGATTTGGTAGTGGAGAAGGCATGCAGGCAGAAATGTGAGACAGCTGGTTGCACTGTGTGGTGTAGAAGCAAAGATCAATGTTGATGTTCTAGCTGGCTTCCACTTTTTCCCTTTCAATTCATTCCTGGACCTTTGACTGTGGGATATTTTTCTAGGTTCAAAGACAAGTTGAGACATGCTATAAAAGTTAAGCAGATTTAAAGTAAATTATGTGACAATAAAATAATTTTAAAAATATTTGCTTATTATAGCCCTAAAACTTCAACACTCAAATTCTTATGGACTACTTAGCTCATGTTCTTTTTGTCTTTATTTTGCGTGGCTATTATACAAATGTTTGTGAAGACCTTTGATAAATCATAAAACTTGGTGCAAGTGTAACTTAAATTAACAAAGAAGCCTGTGCTTCTTTTAGGCTTTTGAGCTTAAAGCTTCTCTGCAGAGGAGGGAAATACAGAAAAGTATTTTTAGAGCTTACTATTCTAGACACTGCAATGTGTAACTACAAAAAAAAAGGGCTCTTTTCATGTTTTACTAAATAATTTTAAGGAATTTTGTGTTGAGTAGTTGACCATTCTTTTTATTTTCTTCAACTAAAAGGAGATATAACCTATCTATTTTCTTTTCTTTTATTCCTTGTTTGGTTTTTTGTTGTTTATTTGTTATGTATTTAGTTGAGTCAGGCCCTGGCTAGCCTGAAACTCACTATATAGATCAGGCTGAACTCACATAGATCTCAGTACTTGGATCAAAGGCATGTGCCCCAATGCCTGTTGCAGTAAATATTTAAAAAATGGTCGCTGGTCAAACAGGACTATCTAAGCTGCGGCTATCTAAACTGCTGCGGCTCTGCCTAGCTCAGCCACCATGTTCCGTGGCCAGAGGCCACATGCACGCCACAGCTAGAAATGGTGTTTCAGCCAGAAACACCAGCCCTGCCACCCAGATGCCAGCATGGGAGATGGCTCTGCCAATCTTCCACGTTGTCTCTGCAAGGCTGGGCATTGCCCAGACCATCCCACCAACGACGAGGGCTCGGTAAAATGAGACTCTAATGCTTAGATTATCCAAAGGCTTATATATTTGGTAATGATCAATAACAAGATGCGCACTCAATCAGAGGTGTAACCAAATACCCAACCTAGATATACCAACTACCTTTGACTGCGGGAGACACATGAACATTTGCCTCCATGTTACCCCCCCCCCCCCTTTCTTGTCTCTCTTGTCTCTCTTGTCTTCGTTCCTCTCCTAGCTCCTCCTCTTCCTCTCCTTATTCCTCCCACCTTAGCTCCTCCTACAAATCCTGAATTAACTTACCCATTTTTCTGTCTACTATCCTGGTAAGAAATTAGTATGGTACCTGTTCTTTACTTGGGAAGAATAGTAAGACCTTTCAATAAGCCACCTAAATTTCTTTATTTATTTTCTCATTTAAAATTTTTTTTTCTGGTACTGGGCACTTAACCCAGGACCTTGACTATCTGAAGTGTTCTACCACTGAGCTATATTCTCCCAACTCTTTTTTGTTTCCTATTTTGAGAAAGAGTCTCACTAAATTGCCCAGCCAGGCCTTGAACTCACTCTACGGCCTAGGCTGGCCTTGAACTCACTTAATAGTGCAGATTGACCTTGAACTATTGAATCTCCTTCATTAACTTTCTACATAACTGGAATTGTAGATGGATACCACCAGGCCCAGCTAGAATTCTTCTTTATTTTGGCAAGGAATTTTTCTCTGTCTCTTCCTTTACTAGAAAAAAGAAATAGGAGTCATAATTTATCTTACAAGGTTGTGAACATGTGATTATACAAACAAAAAGAATTATGTGAATACTCTGAAATGCACACTGGTAGAGAAATAGAGATAAACACTGTTATCTCAAACCTCTATTACAAGTACGTTTGTCTATGGTAAAGATTGTGTTAATAGGTTTCTTCTAGCTTTGTGATGGTGTTGCAACACCAATGAAAGATGCTAGAGATTGAATTCAGCAAGTTTCTGTCTTCTTTCTCGATTAAGAATTGAACACCGAAAAGCTGAGAGCAGGGAGGCAGGAATGGGAGGATGGTGGGAGCCCACCCTCATAGTAATTGGAGAAGGAGGATAAGGTTAGGGGTTAGGCATCAGTGGAAGTGGAGGGCCTTGGTGCCTGAAAGTTTGTATTCCCCAGTGTTGGGGAATTCGAGAGCAGGGAGGCGGGAATGAGAGGATGATGGGAGCACACCCTCATAGAAACTCCCAGAATCATATGGATTAGACATGACAGAGGCAGGCCGCCAGAAGACTAGATTCCAGAATTCGAACAAACAATTATCTTGATAATAAAATTTGTTTTGAGAATTGTATATTGCAGAATACATAGCTTTGGTATATCTACTCATCAGGCAAGCTGAGCACACCTGCTCGAACCTCTGTTGTCTCGGAATTCCAGATGGATGCAGTAAAGACACATTGTCAGAGGCTTATCAATTTACTCTCCCCCCCCCCGCCCCTATTCTAATCTCTTTTTTAAAGGTTTATTTATTATATATACATTCTGGCTGCATGTACATCTGCATTACAGATGGTTGTGAGCCACCATGTGGTTGCTGGGAATTGAACTCAAGAGCTCTGGAAGAACAGCCAGTGCTCTTAACCTTTGAGCCATCTCTTCAGCCCCTCTTCTAATATCTCAAAGGTTCTGGGGATTCAACTCAGGACCTATACCATGGACCCAACTTCTGAGCGTTTTGTTTTGTTTTGTTTCATCCTGAGTCTGAGCCTCTGTGCTGGCCAGGTTGGTCAGCCTCCTCAGTTGCTCCTATGCTCACCCAGATTTCTGCTATCCATGCCCCAGGGATTTACATTTTTATTCATTTAGTTATTTTTCTTTTATTTATGTGCCAAATTTCCCTGCAAAAAGCCAAGATAAAAAACGTCTTCCATCTCTGAAGGAGTCTCCTTTGTTCTTATCATCTGTACTGAAAGGGGCAAATTTGTCAAAGCTTGCCAAGCACTGTTGTCAGAGGCTGTACATCTGATTCCTGGAGATGCTCAATGACAGAAAATGTGAAAATTCGTCTAGATTTTCCTACCAAAAAATAAATCTGCTCCTCTGACCAAAACAAAGCCTCAGAATCACAGAGCTAACGTGGCTGTGTCTAGCCTGTGGAAATCTGCTGGTATGCCAGCTGCAAGGTCAGCAGGAGGCAGAATATCTTGTCATGCTGCAGATGGAAATCCACATGGACCTCTTCTGCTGGTGACTGTGACATTGTGATCTCATCTCATAGGTGCCTGGCATTCCCAGAGCCCAACTATAGAATGACAATTGATGAAGCTAATTCCTGCTTTTAAGGTGGCTCTATTGTAGCAGACAAGAGGTTTCTCAGAATCTCTTAGAATGAACCCAACATTTACAAAAGACTTCTCTCTTTTCTCCTCTCCTCTCCCTCCTCTTTCCTCCCCTCCCCTCCTTTCCTCTTTTCCCTCCTCTTGTCTCCCCTCCTCTCTCCTCCTCTTCCCTCCCCTCCCCTCTTTCTCCCCTCATGATTATTCTGATTTACCCATCACCTGAATGACTTAGTAACTCAAATATTGTCAGGTTACTATTCTTTTCTAGTGTCTACCTTGCTCCCCCTGTTGCCTGAAGGAAATGGTTAGAGCAATTCCCCTCTTCAGAGTTGGATGTTGAAAGGTGGAAAAAACAGTTCTGAGGAAAAGAAGACTTTAGCACAGTGGGTCTCAAACTGTGGGTCACAACCCCTTCACAGTAGTTACATATCAGAGATCCTGCATATCAGATATTTACGTTATGATTCATATAAATAACAATCTTACAGTTATGAAGTAGCAATGAAAATATTTTTGTTTGGGGGTCACCACTACAGGAGCTGTATTAAATAGTAGGAAGGGTGAGAACCACTGACCTAGCAGCTGAATAGAAACCATGAATCAGGTCTTCAGAAGTGAGGAAAAGAAGACAAAACTTAAGCAATAGCATCACACCTTAGCAAAGTCAGCTGAAGCTAAAAGCCATCCTAGAATCCCTATTGCTGACCTTTCCAAGAGAGGATGGAGTGTCTGGGACAGGGCTCTGAGAACCACCAAACAGAGTGAAGATTTTGAATCTACCATCTTATTACCAGCATGTGCATTTGACTCTGGGTTTGCTTGACTTTGTTTATTTGATTGACATTACATAGCTCACAATAGCCTGCTGTGCACATGCACAGTAAGGTCTAGAATGGCACAAATTCAAGCAAAACGTCTTGCCTCGATATGGGGTTAACAAAACGAGCACGAGACTGGCTCTGATTCAGACATTTTTATTTTTCCTCACATAAGATGAGAGGTCTCCTCTCCACCCTCCGAATAGTCAACTTTACTGTGCTGCTTAGTTTTTTTTTGTCAACTTGAAATAACCTAAAGCCATCTGGGAAAAGTTAATCTCAACTGAGAAAATGCCTCCACCAGATTGCTGTAGGCAACTTTGTAGTTTGTTGTTGGTTTTTTTTTTTTTTTTTTTTTTTTGATTAATGACTGATGGGGCCCAGCCTACTGTGGGTGGTACCACGCTGGGCAGGCTGGCCTGCATTGTATAAGAAAGCAAATTTAGCAAGCCATGGGAAGTAAGCAAGAAAGCAGCACCCCTCCATGGCTTCTGTATCAGCTCTTGCCTTCAGGTTCCTGCTTTGATTTCCTTCCTGCCTTGACTTTCCTGGGTGATGGGCTACAGCTGCAAGATAAAGTAAATCCTTTCTTACCCAATTTATTTTTGGTCTTCATGTTTCATCACAGCAAACAAAGCAAACTAGAACACTTATCATTAAATCCTGACTATTTAACTAGCCCAGTTTATATAGGGATTACCCAGTATGTCTAGATATAAGTTGGACCACCACTTTAATAAGAATTCAGAATTCCTCATCACTTCCATTGTGGTGGTTGTTTTGTTTTTATTAAGGTGATCTGTAGCAATATTAGATATAAATCCCCTTATAAAGACAAGTATAGTCTTCTCTCTGTTCTGCCTTGTTAACTGAGAGTATACATATACTAAACTCCTAAGGAGAAAATGTGACAACATTTTATAAAGAAATAGACCAAAGATGCCGTGCACACCCTTGTAGATATTATGTATACACAGCATGGTATATCCAAAATTATAGGTAGAAATAATAAAATAAAAATGTGAGGAAACATATTATTGATTTTCTTTTTTGAGGATCAGCCAAGAGTAGCTCAAAGTAGAAACTGTGCAATGCTTTTATTCTTTGATTTTTCAGGAAGAAATCTTCAGTATCAGCAAAGACTGTTATATAGAATAAGTTTTTCTGTTTTCGATATTTCTAAGAGAAGCACACCTGTTTTTGTCAAAGACAAGGTTTGTGTACAATGGCAGCCTTAAAAGTTAGCAAAGAAAGCCTAGACCCAGTCCTTCTGTAACATTTTTAACTGATTTGGGACGGTTAACCTATGAGTTAAGGGACTATAGCAAATTCATGGCTTTGAGTTTATTGTTAGGAGGTTTCCCATATTTTATTTAGAAATAGCTGAGAGGAGTGAACAGACAACAGTCCAGGTGACCTTACATGGATAGTTGGTTTTCAAAACGTCAGAAGTCCATAGAATTGACGCTACAAATATTTCTATATTAATGTTCATTCTGATTAGAGACCTGTCTGCTCCTGACAGCTTCCTGTTGTGGATTCTAAGAAGAAATTGAGCATCCTTGGTGTTATGCCAGTTGTGTGGTGACAGCCACTAGGCAAGAATTGCCTCTTTCCATCTACAGACAAATTACTGTCCAGAAGAGGACACACATGCAGAATAGTCGACTGATTATATCTGCCTAGACAGAGTAATCAGCCCTTAATAATCCTGCATCACTAAGGTCTGTCAGATGACTCTGGACCAGAAGGCTGAAGATTTGATGCTCGAACGTTCAGTAGTATAGGGGCTTTTCGGGTGTTCAGTGGTCTCTATAAATTGGCTAAGTTTTAGAAGCTACGTTTAGTGTTTCCCATAACTTCAGTTAACTCAGTCATTCTGGATTTCTGACGGGGTTGAAGACCCATAGTCTCATAGCCAATCCTGGCTATTTACTTTGAGAGAAAAGATCTGAGTATATAGTTTTCAGCTGACATTCACTCTAAAGCCAAAAAAAAAAAAAAAAAAAAAAAAAAAAAAAAAAAAAAAAAAAAAAAAGCCAGGATCAAAAAGTAAGTGTTTTAGTTAGAAGAGATGACAGAGGTTCTGGTTAGTCAACAAAATGATGGACTAGGTATTAGGACTATCTTGTACCTCACTGGTACAATTAGGAATAAGTATGCTCTAACTGTATTTTGAGAGAAAAGTTTTACTTTAACAGGAAGAGTGATATGTAGGAGGAGCTAAGTGGGAAGGAGTATTGAGAGGAAGAGATGGAGTAAGGAGAGAAGATGAAGGAGAGGAGAAGCTAGGTGGTGAGAGACAGAAAGAGAGAGGGGGCATGGAGGCAGATGTTCACAGGTCTCCACCAGTCAAAGATAGTTTTTATATCTAGGTTGGGTATTGGGTTACGCTTCTGATTGAGCATTACCAAACTTATAAATCCTTTGATTAACATTTAAAAAAATTATATAAAATCAAAAAGGAAAGGGGGGGCATGGGACAGGGGTTTTCTAGGGAGGGGAAATGGGGAAAGGGGAAGGCATCTTAAATGTAAATAAAATATTAAATAAAAAAAGAATCCATCGTCAAATACTCTGTTAACATTGGAGAACATTACAGATACTGAAAATGTTGACAATTATAGATTCTAGGGGATCACAGTTACCAAAGACAGCTTAGGTTCTAAATTTAACATTGTTGGTATTGCAAAAACTGGGGGAGGATAATTCATCTAAATTCAATGGAATATTATAAACATCTTGTATAAACAGAAATGTCTATAGTTCCGTCACCTACTTCTAGACATTCTACCTTTCAGAAAGATGTCTGTGAATACCACAGCACAACATGAAGAACGCCAACATCCCTCAATGTCAACACTGAGGCTCAACAAGTAGAGACCTTCTCTATTGCGCGTAAATGTTGAGATGGTTTGAATTTGCTGAGTGACAAAAGCATAGCAAATTAAACTGGAGGTTTTAGGTTTTTGAGGAGTATTGTGCCTCCTCAGCTTGGCCTGTCCCTGTACAGGGGTACAATATGAAGGTGGACAGGGAGGAGTAGTGGATGCCTGGTCTAAATTTTGGGGAAAATAAAGTATCTGTAAATTATATTAAAAAAAAGAAAGAAAGAAAGAAAAAAAAAGTTAGCAAAGATCCAGGTATGATGACTTGTATTTCTTCCTAGATACTCAGGGTTAACAAAGATCCTCTAAGCCAGGAGTTCAAATCTAGCCTGTACAACATTGCGAGACCCTATGCAAAATATAACTGAGCACAAAATTATTGTAAAAGATAACTATCAAAAACTGTAGCAAGAATAAAATCAATCTTTTTATCTAATTGTACATGCAAACATAGTTTCTGTTCTTGTTTGTGTTTGAAACTGAGCCTCCCTGTTTCTTAGGTGGACCTGGAAATCACTACGTAGTCTCATACTGGCCTTGAACTTGTAGTAGTCTTCCTGGTCCTGGCTCCTTTGCATTAAAGATTTTTTTTTTTTTTTTGTCATCACACACATCTGTATAACTCCTTAGATGATGTTCCCAGCTCCTTCAGGTTATTATGCAATGCTTTTCTATGATCTTCAATTCATTTGAGTCTTTTCTTAGTGGGAAATGAAAATTCGGTGAAGCAGTCAGGCACAAATTAAGTAAGTCACCTGACAGAATTGAGTTCACAGCAGAGATAAAGAGAGAGTGTGGAAACTGAGAATGGAAAGTTGGAGGGAATTACTCAACTCAGTGATGAAAAATAAATTAATTGATCAAAAGAGAACACCCATTGTCTAAGATTCCCTCTACAATTGCCCCACAAACAAAAACAAAACACTCAAACACTTGACAGAATTGATAATTATAAACCAAAAGAAACATTTGATAGTCGATGAGGATGGGATTCGAACCCACGCGTGCAAAGCACAATGGATTAGCAGTCCATCGCCTTAACCACTCGGCCACCTCATCCTATGAAAAATGGCTCTTTATAATTTCTCCTCTCCCGAAGGATTCCCAGAAACACTTTAGTGTTAATATTTTAATAGCCTTTCTCAAGTTGAATCTCCAAAACTGTCTGAGTCAGATATCATAAAAGATTTCACAACCACAACAAAAAGAGAAGTGAGCTTATTTGGCACATATTTGATGGGATGGGATGAACCAGTTCTTGGCACACAGGACTGGACAGGCAAGGCAGCAGTCTTGCCAACTTGGCTTGACTCAGTCCTGAATATGTCTCAGGGCCAGGGACAACAGAGACCCTTCATGCACCTTGTTCCTCGATAGCTGCAGTTTGCATTTAAGGGAAAGAATGTCTGTTTTTCATAAAGAACATCTTCTAATTGCTGGTTTCCAGGTTCCCACCAACTTGGCTCTTTGATTCCTTTGCTTCTGTTTCTCTCCTACCCATAACGTCCACACCCCTTACATTTCCTACTTGGCATTGATCTGTGGTGGTGTAGTTGGTTTGAAAAGATGTGGTAAATTGCCAAGCTGGCCTGGCTTTGGTGAAGGCAGAGAAAGGTGATGTTGCATCTGTGGCAAGGCTGGTCTGACTGGAAATTCTCCTGTTAACTAAAGAATCCCACTGAAGTTTGACAGAGACCATTCTCTTTCTAGCTGCAGGGTAGAGAATATATTTGTCTTCATCATCTTGGTCATTGGTTACTTTGATGTCCAACTAAGCAGGAAAACAAAACAAGACACTAAAACACCCCCCCCCCCAATTGTTGAATTACTTAAACAATCTAAAGTTAATCCAGAATCTAACCGTGAGAATTAAGGTGATAATATATTTTCAACTAGTTAAATCTTCTCAGTTAATAAGGAAAGGTTTCTAAAGTTAAAAAAAAAAAAAAATTAAGCTGGGTGTGCTGGCTCATACTATAATCACAATACTTGGGTAGCTGAGGCAGGAGGATTGCCATGAGTGTGAGGCCAGCCTGAACTATGCGTGAAATCTTGTCTTAAAAAAGTTATAATTGTAATAAATGTTAAATGTGTTATTATCAGCAAAAGTGCTTAAAAATTATATAACACATAGTTACCATTGTGTAGGTCATTTGGTATTAGGGCTGTTGTTTTTTATCACCAAAACAAACAGAACAAATGCAAAATACTTATCTATTACTTACAGTTACATTTACTAAAAAAAGAAAACCTAGTAGAGAAGAAGATACTCTCCAAATACTCCATATTTATTCATGAGGAAGAACAAGTGGTAAATTAATGTATTTGAAGCTACTTGCCTAACTTAAGTGAAAGGCTATTTAAAAAGTTACTATGTCTTCTCTGGCCTTGGGCATGATGGGCTAGAGCTATTCCACTTAGCTACATTCCCGGACCTAAAAAAGCAACTGCATCTGCCTTTCTCTAGTCTCATTTAGATTTTGAAACCACTGCCCATGAAAACTTAGATAGTTATGGTTAACCGAGAATTGCATAACACCTATTAAAATTAAAAGTTTTAGGAACCAAGGATGTGGCTTAGTGGTAGAGCACTGGTCTCACATGAATAAGGGTCTGAGTTCAAATCCCATTACTGAAAAAAAGAAGAGTACAACATTTGTGTCTTTCTTTAATTTAAGACCAAGAATTCATCCCTGGGCACAGCATTATGACTTTTAAAGCCTGATCATTTAAAAACTATCTCGAAGCAGCATATGGTCATACCAGTACTCTCAGCCTTCTGGAGGCAGAGCTAGGTGGATCTGGATCAGACCAGGCCAGCCCATAATCAGGGGTACGTAGTGAGACCCTGTCTTAAAAACAACAGCAAACAAGCAAACAAATTTATTTTCCTGCACAAATATACCAGATTTTGTGGTCTGACCAGGGGAGAATAAATAATAAAGAAGACAAAAGATGAACAGATACATACATATACATTTCCTGAAAGTGGAGTTTGAAGTAGAAGATCACTATCATTATTTTTGAAAATTCCTCAACTCCAACATCAAATAACCAGAAAGAACTACAAAACTGAAACCTGATCGATGGGGTTGTGGAAGCAGGGAAAGCTGTCCTAGGAGAGCAGGATCAGCAGCCACCCTATACTTTGCCTAAACCTAGAATGTAAATATCTCTAAACCTATCGATACCAGCCTTGGTGCCAAGGTGGGTGCAGGAGCAGGGTCCTTCCGTCAGGCTGTCATAATCCCACATCTGAAGTTTAAGGCCCTATTTTCTACCTGCCCAGGATCACAGGAGCTGCAGCTTAACAAGATCAGCCTTTGGCTGCTCAGTCCTCATTCTTACTGAATCTCGAGTATCCAGCGAACACTGAAATATCGGGGACTAGAATTTGAAATGCA
This sequence comes from Arvicanthis niloticus, assembly GCF_011762505.2. Taxonomy (NCBI): domain Eukaryota; kingdom Metazoa; phylum Chordata; class Mammalia; order Rodentia; family Muridae; genus Arvicanthis; species Arvicanthis niloticus. The sequence continues at coordinate 40,309,631 of NC_047665.1, read as the reverse complement.
CCCCGTTCTCAAGGGGACATAATCAAGTTAGAATGGTTTAAGGTTTGGTGAAACCCTTAAGGGTCGATGAAATCCACGGTTTTCCTAACTGTAGGAGAAACTGCTTGAAATATCTCACGCATTTTCGCCAGCGCTAGAGAGGTGGAGGCAGGAGGACTGTCTCCAAATTGGAATAGAACCTACTGACTCTAATACATAATGGGGTGGTTTTCTCAGGGTGTCACCTGGGGCTTGAGTTCTCAAACAGTGGGAAGTATGTGCAAGCTGTGTCCCTGTGTGTCTCCTGGGTCTCATCCAGGTCCATGCCCCTACAAGACAATTACCAGAGGCATTTCTTTCCAAGGTGGGTGCTTCAAGTGTGGAGGTAGATACTTGTCTGGTCTAATCTCATCAGGAAGCTAATGAACCACTGGGAATCTAGGCACGGGTGGCTGTGTGGTGCCATTCCCGGCTGCTCTAACGCATGATATATGCAGGCTTTTCTCTAGTTACTAGCTTATATGAGATCCCAGGAGAGTGCCCAGATAATCTCGGATTGTTCTTCAAGGTGAAGTTAAAGGAACTGAGAATTATGGTGAGAACCAAGTTTTTGGGTCTTCTGGAGGCCACAGATGTTTATTAAATTGCTTTTGTCTGTTTTCCATAACACAAATATGGATTAAGGTGAGGAATCTCAGCTATGGCCTGATAGAGCTCCACTGAGATTCTTATGCGTAATAAATGTTTTCCACATTTGGCTCATTAACTTTCACCTTTCACATCTGACCTCTCCTAGTTGATGCTCGGTATGGTATAACAGTTACATAAATAAATCTGTGAAAGTTATCCTAAAACCAATGCTGATCCCAATCTAACAAGCATTCCCCAAATCTGCTCCACTCTGCCTTTGCATACCTTGAGGAACACAAATTGTGAGGGGAAAGAAAGCAGACTCCTCCTGAGAAACTGTTTAGAACAAAGTTTTCAGTTTGTCTTGGCTCAGGAATCTCAGGCAAGTTAGGAGTTGGTCAGGAGGCCACAAGGAAGTACAGCTAATTACTCTGGAAAGCAGTGGTTATCAAAAGAAACAGAATCAACAGATAGGACTTCTTAGGTTTAGTGGGGATAGTCTTTCTTGAATCAACCATATTACAATTCAAACTTTAATGCATCATCAGTTAGAATGGTAACAACAAAACAAGAAGCTTGCACGTAATAACATTTAAACTATTTTTATTTTGTATATGGATATGCATATGTGCTGCTGTGTGCATGGAGGTCAAGGTAACTTGTAGGAGTCAGTTCTCTCCTCCTACCACATGGGTTCCAGAATCAGACCCAGGTCATCAGGTTTGGTAGCAAGCTCCTTTACTTGCTACTTATCTCCCTAGCCCAAAGCAATGCTTATCCTGTTTCCTCTTATTAAACTGACAATTATGGAGTAGGACTTCTGAGTATGATGTATGAGTGTGTGCATGGCAAGCCAGACTTCTGAGTATGATGTCTGAGTGTGCATGTAGATGTCTGATGATAACTTTTGGGAGGTGACTCATCTTTCACCTTGGGTGAAGAGGGGTTTCTTCTTTTTGTAGCTGTGCTCATACTATAGGTGCTGGACTGGAAGTTTCTGAATGGGACACTTTTCCTGCCTTTGCCTTCATTTTCAGGAAAACTGATTACAAATGCCTGCTACACCTGACATCTGGGTTTCTTATGTGGGCTCTGAAGACCTGAACTTAGGTGCTTGTACTGAGTTATCTCCCTAGCCCCCAGAAAACAATTTATATTAAAAAAAAAAACACCTTTGAGTTGTAAAGCTGAATTCTAAAGAGGACAGGTGACTTCAGAGGCTTGTGTGGAATGATGGAGCTGTTTCCAGTGACTTTTCTTCAGTATTTCAAGGGAGGGCATGTTGATTTGTTGTTGTTGTTGTTATATTCTTTTGATGCAAGCAAATGCATCTAGAATACCTTCCCCAGGTATATCACTGTTGACATTTTCTTTTGGCATGTCCTCTCTGATGTTGGGCAAGATTAGAACATCTTCAGAAAGCTTCCCTACACTCATCACATTCGTAGGGTTTTCCTCCAGTATGGATTCTCTGGTGATGTCTCAGTTTGAATCTGACTGAATACTTTCCCACATTCTCCACACTCATATGGCTTTTCTCTAGAGTGAACCCTCTGGTGACTAATAAGCATGCTGAGTTCACATAGAAGGCTTTGCCACATTGCTGACACTTACATGGCCTTTCTCCTGTGTGTGTACTCTGCTGTTTGATAAGGACTCAGCTCCCACGGAAGGCTTTCCTACACTCACTGCAGTCTTCTCTCCATTGTGGACTCTTTGCTGTATAATCAGGTTTCTTCTCACACTAAAGGTTTTCTTACACATGTTATAGGTATTGGGTTTCTCCCCAGTGTGGACTCTTTCATGCACAGTGAGGGTTGAGTGCACATGGACGACTGTTGCTCTCTAGGATGCTGGGAGGTTTTCTTGTCTGTGGTTAGTGGGCTCAGCCTAGCTGGGAGTGAAGGAAGGACGCTATGATTACTCAGAACGTTTAAATAACATTTTATTTCCTTAATCACGCAAAGAAGACAATAAAATACCCTTTTAAAGTATAAGAAAACTAAGTTTCTGAGGTCAGACATAATTTTGAACCCGAGTTTTGCCTCCCAGGTGGGTCATCTCCTGGGTTTAGCTCTTAGTGATCCACCTCGGAATTAATTGTAGTGGCTGTGGATGTAGACCAGTAGTTTTGCCTAGCAAATCCAGGCCTTGAATTTCATTCTTGGCATAAAACAACAATAATTTATAAATTTAAACAGTATTCCCCTAAAACTACCAACTCTTCAGAAGTAGATTTTCACATTCAAAATAGAAAATAAAACTAGGAAAACAAACCAAAAAAGAAGGGGCCTGCCTTAAGGGCTATAAAGCATATTATAAAGCCATGACACATTAATAACACAATACTGGGCAAGGCAAACAAACGGTACAGATGTCCAGAGATGGGTGTAATGAAAATAGCAAGAAAAAGAGCCATCTTCAATAAATGTACATGAAAAAATAGATAATCATCTGGAAAGACATCAAACTGGATCCCTACTCTACACAACCGGAAGTATTCCCAATAAGTCAAGGTCATAAATGTTAAAAATAAAACCATAAAATTGTCAGGATAATGTGAGAGTCATCTTTTATAACATCAGAGTAGAAAAGCTACTGAACATTGTGAACACAATCCAGAGGTCGTAAGCAAACAGATTGAAAAGATGACGTTCCTGAACATCCAAGGTTATGGATGTGCCACAATCAGGGTGGATTCTTTTCATTCTAGCTTCACTCTGAGCAGACTCGACCAAGCTGTCAGGCCACATGTTCTCACCAGAGGACGTGATTGGGATTTGTATTTTTAAGTCTCAGACTGGGGATCTCATTTAGTTTCACAATAATTGCTAGAGTTTAAGGGTTTAATCCTCAGCATGGAGAGAAACACCTTCAAAATCAAAACCCCTCTGAAAATGATTCCAGGACTTCCAGAAGACCACAGATTGTCAAAGACTAGCACTTACAACTCCCATGTAAGGGAGGGACTATTGTAACTGACATTTCAGGGATATGTTACTCAAATGAACTGGAAAGATAGTGTATTTGTAACTTTTCATTACTGTAATAAAACACCATGGCCAAGTGTCCTGGTTGGTGAGGTTTGTGGTTGCTTTTATTTTTCAACTTAGCACAAGCTAGAGTTGAGAGGAAGGAACCCCAACTGAGAATATGCCTCCATAAAACTGTCATGCAATCAAGCCTGTGGGGGTTCTTAATTAGTGATAGATGTGGGAGGGCCCATGGGTGGTGCCCATGGTGAAGTGGTCTTGGGTTATATAAGAAGGCAGGCTGAGCAAGCCGTCGAGAAAGGCAGTAAAGAGCACTGCTTTGTGATTTCTGCATCAGCTCCTGCCTCCAAGTTCCTGTCTTGAGTTCCTGCCATGTCTTCCTTCAGTGATGGAGTATGACTTAGACTTGTAAGCTGAAACAAACTCTTTCATCCACAGGATGCTTTTGGTCATGGTGTTTTATTGCAGCAATAGAAATTTAACACACCAAGGCAACTTAGAAGGGTTTATTTGGGTTTACAGTCCCCGAGGGATAAGAGTCTGTCATGGCAGGGATGCATGGCAACAAGCAGTGGCTAAAGCAGAGATAATATCGTGAACCACAATCAGCAAACAGGGCAACTAGCAATAGTTTAATCTTTACACTCAAAGTTTGCTTCTAGTGATATACTTCCTTCAGTAAGACCATACCTCTTACACTGACCTAAATGGTGCTACCAACTATTTAAATGCCCAAGACTATGGGTAATATCTCGCTCAAATAATTCTTAAAATAGTTATTCTCTCTCAGCTTCAAGAGCTGACATTTCTTGCCCAATTATCTTTTAAGAGTGTGCAGGATCAGGAACTTAGAAAAAGTAAGTACGGTTCATGAAGGGATATCTGTCAATCACAAGGAATGTATGGATATATTTCTAAATCAAGTATGTTCACATAATCCCCTAAAAGCCCTGAGAAGTTGCTTTATCACCTTCATTTATAGTTGAGGAAATAGAGACACAGAGAGATTAATTCAGTCAAAATCATAGGCAAATTGGAGTTACATTTCTAAAAATTAGGAGGTGTGTGATGAGATGTGTGTGTGGGGGGGGGAGTGAGTGGGGTTTGAAAAATTCCTTTGACACCATAGTTGCTTCACTTTTTTTTAAATAGGATCTCACTATGTAGCCCTGGCTGGAACTCAGACTTCTTCCTGCCTCTCCCTCTACAGTGCTGGTATTAACACACGTGTGCACCACAATGCCCAGAAGTGACACAAGTTTAAGATAGTAAGTACCTGTCTCTTCCTATCTACTGTCTAGTTTCATCCAACTCCTCAAAGTTCATCCAGTAAACTGGTTCCCCAAAAGTGACCAGACACACCCCCAGCCCCACCCTAGCAGTTCTGCTTCCTTTCCTGTCACTGGTACTCTTCGGGTTGTCAAAGCTAGTTCAGAGTGTTGGTCTCAAGTTATCTTATTAATAGAATCACTGGGACCACTGAAACCAGCTTTTCTGTAAATGTGCTGCCACATAGTGTCTATCATTGCAGAGCTTTCTTTTCAGGGATCATCAAGACTTCTGAAAAACAAAAAGCATTACCTTTAATTATTTTAAATTATTTTAATAAAAGGCATAATGTCAAATACAGGGCATATTTGCCAAGGGCCATTAGTAACATTCTGGGGGAGCAGGTGGGAACTGGTACCTCCCTACTATGGCTTTGCCTCCAATGCTGCTACGGGGGGGGGGGGGGGGGAGAACCACTAAGAGATATTCATTAGTTGCTGGAAAATGGATCTAGTGTGGATGGATGTAACTGTTACAGTAAATGGTGACCTATTACCTGTCCTGACCCATGAGGCAGTGAACTAGGATCCAGGGGACCTGGAAGAGAGAAGTGGAGAATAGGGAATGTAAAGAACCACGGCTTGTCGATAGTCTGATCAAACTGTAATTTTACTTTTTTCACACAGGGGTTATATACACAAAAAGGCAGGATGTGGGGAAGGGGATGACACAGGAGCATAGGTGTCCAGGGGGAGTACAGATATCTTCCAGAACAGAGTGTCAGCTGGGTGAAGGTTCAGGGGACAGAACACTATGACTCTGCCTATGATTCACTTGTCCTTATCTAAGTTGGTACTATCCACCAAGGCTACCCAAGGTCTATGACTATTCAGGCTGGCAATTTTCCACCAAAGCTGCTTGTTTACAATAGCTGTTTCAGTGTTTTTCCACAGAGACCCAAGACTTTGTGTTAGCAGGCTGACTTAGGCCTATGGCTGATTTTAGGCCTTCAGTGTATAAGCAAAGCTGCCCCTGACAATTACTGGCAAGGCAAAATAAGATAATAAAAATAAAATAAGTCTGTTCTGCATTCACAAGGAAATAGCCTGGGCATCGTCAGTATAGGTAGAAGAGGAAGGGGGCATCTCCTGAATTTAGAAGAATAATATCTCCTGATATTATTTTCCAGTTATTTGCACTCCCCTCACCTGTGCACGTATGCTTGGAAAAGCAAACCGATAACTGACGGATAGTGTGATACCAACTGTGACAGGAGCAGACGTGCAGTTATGACCCATTAATGATGGCAAGAAAAATTAGAATTGTGGTCCGAAGAGGGTAGCAACTCCAAATCAGTGAAGCAATGAATATTGAGAAAGTCCTTTTCCTAGGTGGAAGCATCTGGGTACAGTTTGGGGATCCTGCTTGCAACCTATTCATCTGATGTGGCATATAGGAAACTTCCTCCCAATTTGCACAGAAGCATCTGACAGCTCCCAGGTCTTCTGTAGAGGCCGAAATTCTTCAATTCCTACCGGGAGGGGCCAGGTAATTCCAAAGCCCTAGGCAAGGATTGACTTTGCTCTGGATTAGCTCAGACTGTGGGTTTTTTCCCCAACTTGCTCGGTGCTTATTGTCTAAATTTGATTTTGCTACAGAACCTTTTGCTCCTGGCCACCAAGACGAATTTCCTGTTTTACAGTCCATGAAAGTGGGTTTTGCTTCCTTTTACGAAGGTAGGAAACCATCAAATATTGGGATTTATACATCATTTACAGCTGTGAAACATCTTTTGTGGGACCTCATTATAGCCACCGGAACTCTGGTCTTAGTGCTATTTTAAAGACTAGAGACCAGACACAAAGTGATTTCAACACACTTGGCATACTGCAAAGTTTCTCAGGGCACTTATTTAAGAAATTAGCCATTATGCTGGTTTGGATATACAAGCTGGTTAAAAGAATAATCCTTAAAATGATATACTTAGATGGAGTTATAAATTTATCCTGTGGTAGAGTATGGATTAAAACACACAGTGGATCTTTTCCCCTAATCCATTCACAACTCCCTGTGACCCAGTGCTTTCTGAATGTCCAGGAGTTTGGGAGCCCCCGACCCTTCCTTCCCAACTCTCTGGTTTCCAGTGGTGACTGGGTATCCAGGAGTTTGGGAACCACAGCTTTGGCCTCTCACATCCTAGGCTGCATTTTCCCATTTCCTGAGCAGTGTATCAGGGTATATCAGCTCTTCTCTTGAGCTCTGCACCCAGCAGCGGTTCATCTGCCCAGAACCCCAGTGGTGGGGCGAGACACAGACCCACACTCAAGTAGCAAGGGTAGATCCTGAACTCTTGATCTTCCTATCTATATCCCAAGTTGGATCCTAGTCTTGTGGCACGACATATGGCTCATTCCCCGCCCCCCTCTAACTCATCAATAAGTTGGCCAAGAAAATAGTTTATAACTTTAAAAATTTTACATAGACCTTCCTAGATTTTTTTCTTAACTCCATGATACAGGCAAATCTTGATGTACTATAGTATTTTATGGTGACAGTTATGTAGTTTTTGAGTGCACCAAATTGGTCATATCACTGAAAGCCCTTAAAACAATCTAAATATTACAAAAAAAACCACACAATAATTTAACAAGCATTTATTAATGTGTGCTCAGCACGGTACTAGGCACTAAAGAGAGTGCAGTGATACAAATGTTACAGTTATCATCCCTGCCCTCAAGGAGCTTACAGTTCAATCTTGGAAATAATACAGATGTGAAACTACTATACAGACTGCTAGAAAATAATTGCAGAGCAAGGTATTAGTGAGTGCATGGATCACAGTACAAACTTGAAAGTTATGTGCTCAGGTAGAAGAGAGTAAGGGAAGATGCTGGTGTGAGGTGAACTCAATCAGGAGATGATGTCTCAAAAGACATGAAGGAAGCAAATTTGAACAGAAGGTACAGCCAAAGAGTAATCTAAGCAAATAACAACAACAACAACAACAATGAGAAAGGCACAGAGGCAAAGGCTTGTAAGGTAACACTAGAAAGCTGTAGTGTGAATGGGACACAGCAAGGTAAACATGCTAGACAGAGAGTAATGAAAGCTGAGGCTTGAATGGAGAACAAGGTTATGGAACACTGGTGAGAATTATCTGCTGGGGCTGAGTAAAAATGAGATACCATGAAAATGGAGACTGAAGATCATTTTCAAATTGTTATATAAGTTGGATATTCTGGAAGGAAACTTAAGAAAATCATAGTAACCTGAGCTTACATGATGTAGACCTATGTGGAGGCTATATGTTATGGTAGAAATATAAAACAAAAACTATGCGACAACAAAGACAAACCTCAAGAAGAATATGAGCAAGATCAACAAGGTTCTAGACCAGGAGAGTGGAAGACAGAAAAGGAAGACATGATAACTTCAAGGTTGAGATGAGAATACAAAAGACAATGATTCTATCTTAGGGTACAACAATTAGGCAATGATGTTTATTTCAAAAGAAAATACAAATTGAGGGAGAAGAATGGTGAGTTTTGGTTTCAAATATCAGGTTATGTAAGTACCCGAGGAAAATTCCCCAAGAAGTGAGATGACTTACAAAGTGGAAAATACAAAGTTATTCAAATACATGAAGTAACAAAACAGATAAATAGGGACACAGGAAAGTGAGTAAAAACAGGGCACAGCAATTACTTTTAGTATAGAGGACAAAACAGACTAATAAACAAGAGCCAGCTATAGAGAAAAAAATGACCTAAAACACCATAAGACAAAGAAAGGAGAATTCTTGAATTATGGTGCATTAGTCAAGGTTCTCTAGAGAACAGACCTAATAGAATGAATCTACACATATGCAGAGAAAGGGAATTTATTAGAGTAGTTTCCAGGCTGTGGTCCAGTGCAAACAATGTCTGTCTACCAATGGAAAGCCCTAGACTCAGGCAGTTGTTTTATTCCATCTGGATGGATGTCTCAGCTGCTCTTCATAACATCCCAGAATCCTGAAGTCAGCTCTAATCCTAGTGAAGGCATGAACTTACTAGCAATAGGATGGAAACAATAGCAAAAGCTTCCTTCTTCCATGGCCTTATATTGAATGCCATCAGAAGGTGTGGCCCTGACTAAATGTGGATCTTCTCACCTCAAAAGATCCAGATTAAAAGAAAATAAGTTTTTACGTTTGAAATGATTTAATTAAGAAAAAAAATCCTCACAGGTGTACCCAGCAGTTTGGCTTCAGTTAATTCCAAATGTAGTCAAGCAGTCAACCAAGAAGAGCCATCTGAAGTCCACCCCTTGTCAACTTGACACACAATCATATCTTATGCTATGCTTAGTTTCCAAATGAAAATAATAACCAGGTCATAATTACACCTAACATGATATAACTATCCCATGTACAATTGCAAATGCATTACAGAATTAATCAGATCATAATTACACCTAACATGATAAAACTGTATCTCGTACATCTCAAATGCATGATTAATTTTAGAATAAATGGCAATGTCCCTCAAGGAACATTCTTTTGGTATCTCAAAACTTAAATATGGCAACTACAGATATTCTCTTAATTGATGTTACATTATATGATAAAGAAATTGAGGAAAGAAAACACAAATATCTGTACAAACACATTCTTAACAAAATATGACAGAAATAGTAATCCTCATTTCTGTAACTGGTCACATGGCCATAGTTGTTATGTAAAACTACCTTCTTTAAATACCCATTATGCATTTCCTCAAAGGCAAAAAAGGCAATATTTGAAGGGTGAGAGTACATTTTCTGCTGAGGGTAGAGAGACTATTCTCTCAGGTGAAGTAAACCCATGAGAATCTGAGGGTTCAAAGTTCTGGGCCTCAACAGGGTCCTACCACAGGTCTCCATGCCAAGTTACAGATCTTTACTAATGAATGCACTCTTACTTTAACCACTGACACTCTCTGAGGCTGGGACTCCAATTTTCTTTGTAATTTGGCCAACCTTAAATGAGGGCTTTGGTTTGACTGTCCACAATTTGAACTGTGACTGCTGGAGGGAAGATTCTCTTGCAGGGTGCACTTAGAGACCTTTAGACTGTTTATGCATATCTGGAGCTGGCCAACTTTATCACTGAGTACACTGTTGCTTTTCTCTGTACTCTGAGATGCTAGAAGTTGGTTAATTTTATCAAGCAGTGCATTCTTTTCCTTTGTCAACTTATTCAGAAATGTTTGCAGGAACCAACCAGCATCATTACCTTCCTTATTTTTCTACAAACTTTCTAAAGTTTTATATACAGACTCACCAAATCTCTTGCCTCTCACAACTGGTTAATCAGGATAATCAAATGCATTTGTCCCTGTAAGTTTGTAAAACAGTTCACAGCATGGGCTTCCAATATTCCCCGAGTTTCTGAGAGACTTCAGTAACTGTAGGTGTTTGCAAATTGGAAAACCTAGCCCAAATATTTAAAAAAAAATCCACCTTAATACGTCTATTGTTCTAGAACCACATCTGATATGAAAATCTGTATTACTTGGCATTCTGTAGAAAAACAGAACTTATAGAACAAAAAATACATATAAAGGTGATGAATTAGAATGGCTCACAAAATTCTGGTCCAGTTAGTTCAACAATGGCTGTCTACCAATAGACCCTAATAACCCAGTAGTACTCAAGATGCCAACCAAAAATAGTCATCACATATTAGAAAAGTCAACACTATGAAGTATAAACGAGATAAGGACAACAATAAAAAGTCTTAATTTATACATTGGCAATTTCACGTACATTTTAGTGGAATGTTGACTATGAAAAACCAGTAAAAGCTAAGGCAAAGATGGGTTAAAATGAATAATACACTTGAAAAAAATCAAGAAAAACGCAAAACACACAGAATGGTTATTGGAAATAGGCAAGGAGCTTAAATGGTCCCTCACTGTGAGCTGTGGATGAGCTTACTACTGCTACCTATCCACCTGCCCAACCTGGAAGCTACTCACTTCTCTTTCCTTAAGGTAGTCTACAGAGAAATGAAGCACTATGCTGGAACTGCTTTACCCTCCTTTAAGCATGTTTTATTGAGAAAATAACTTTTTTGTAGTAAGAATCAAGAATACCAAGTCTAAAGATGGTCTCACCCCAAACAGTATTTTAAACCAATTTTCCAGTAATTGCAATGGATCTACACTATACTACTGCACATTATTTCACCTAGTATCTCTGATGGTTTCATTTGGCTGGCTGGATTTAGTCAGTTGGTAGCAAAGCACAGTGGTCATCACAGGCTCTAGCATCAGGCTGTATAGGTTAGAATCTTGTCTATTGCTGGATATGCTATGTTGGTTAGTTCCCTAAACGTCTGTTTTATCTTCTACAAATGGGGCATGTAATGGTGATATTGGCTCTTAAGTAGGATAGTTAACTTAGGGTTTGGCTCATGGCAATTACTGAAAAACAAAACAACAAAAATGTCAGCTATCATTCTGGAGGTGTACAAACAAGAGTGAAGTTATACTGGTCCATGTCAGAACCAAGCACCACATTCTTGAATACTTATCTGGCTTCATGGAGAAATTCTTTGAAACCTCAGAGGTTTCTTCTAGTGGTATGTTGACAGCAAGTAAGTTAGGGAAAAACCACTTTACTCTGCTACATCTTAAAATGAGCAGCTGAGGATGGGAGAAGATAGTACTGGTGAACACTCATTTTAGAAGGATAGAAACATTGGACACTATAGGATAAAGGCTTGATAAATGCCACTGAACTAAATTAAATATAGATTAATTAATGCTTGGTGAATTCAAGATTAACAATGACTTCTATGTATTTCTTCAAAGATTCCACAGCCTTTTCTATCATCATATGCTATAAAACTTGGCCTGTTCTATACATGTGCTAAATCATCTTTGATAACTCACTTAAATTTTTTATTATTGGCAATTATGTTTATGTGTATATATTTATGTGTATCTGTGTGCAGGCCAGAGATGTTGGATGCTCCTGGAGCTGGAGTTACAGGAAGTTTTGAGCCACTCAACGTGGGTGCTGGTCCCATCCAAGAACAGTCACACTCTTAACCTCTAGGTCATTTCTCCAGCCTCACTTGCTCACGCTTTCTTTCTTTCTTTCTTTCTTTCTTTCTTTCTTTCTTTCTTTCTTTCTTTCTTTCTTTCTTTCTTTCTTTCTTTCGAGACTGGTCTCACCACATTCAAGGCTGGCTTGCTATGCAGTCCAGGGTGGCTCATCTGCCTCTGCTTTCTGACTGCTATAATTAAAGGTGTGCCTCACTATAATGGTGCCAATAACTAGTTTTTAAATGACCACCCTTTTTTACATTCACCACAGTATAACATTAATCTTCCCAAGTATACTTGCTTTTCTCTGGACTTCCGCCAGATGCTTAGTAATTCTGAGACTGAAGTATCCGGTACATATTACTCTGAGTACAAATACAAAAAGGGCAATTTTATTAGAAATCAAGGTAGGTACTTCACAAAAGTACATGAAAGGGGTGGGCATGCATATATGTACACATGCAGACATCTAGCTGCCCTGAAAATGTACTTATCCTACGTAACATAGAACTGACCTATGCAGAAACCCTGACTTATAGAGGGTAAGGCACAACTCAAGCAGGAAGCAAGGATCTTGACATAGGCAGATTTACCTGCTTCTGGTTTCTTAAACATTTGCAACCTTGTCTTAAAAAAAGTAATTGGGGCTGGAGAGATGGCTCAGTGGTGAGGAGTGCTAGTGAGGAGTTAGGAATGGTGATCTGTATGAAACAGGAATGAAACAAACAGACTAGAGGATGAGAAAATAACAAATAACGGAGACATCTGTTCTGAGAAAGTTAACCAAAGAAACTAAGATGATCCTTTTCAAGACAGTCATGGTGTAAAATTATTTCTTTTTCAGAGATTTCATCAGAAACTCCTTTTGAGTAAGATTAATGGAATAATTTTAAGTGTGAGGATTAATGTTGCAAAGCAAAAGTTGTTCAACTCCAAGCCCACTGTCTAGTCAAATGGTCAAACATGAAATATAATTGACAGTAACAGATGGTTTTCTTGCTCCTCATTACATGAGAATTCTAAGATTGTTCCCAGTATTTGGAGGACTAGTAGCACTACTAGAATCATAGTACTTTAGACTATGCATTTTAACAAGTATTTATTAAGTAGTAAGTATAATTACTCAGTTGAAAAGACACTACATTTTAGATGCACAAGATCTGATGTGTTCCTTTAAAACCAGTCTCATTACTTTACACATACTATATTCTATGTTATGCTAAAAGCCTCAGAGGTGAAATACAATGCCTGATGACAATGAGTGTAATAGTGTATCTTTGCTGTTAGATGACTGATGGAGTGTACCAGAATGTACAAGGATGAGGAGTCAGAGTGAGGTATTTGACAGATTACCATGGTGGATACTGGAGATATGCAAATGGAAGGAAACAGATGGAAGATAATGATGGATCTGCTGTGGCCATCTGAGGAGGTCGGTCCAGGCTGACCATGTAGTCAGTGAGTTTATATAGACTGATAGGAACCTGAGAACTGTAATGGCCAAGAGGGATGATGTACATTCTTTGTAAGGATTTTTAATGTCTTTTTCAAGCACCTCTGTCTTTCATGTGGTGCCAAAGCTTTGCTAGTGCAAATATTTTTCAAACCACAGTGTAGAGTGGAGAGGCAGAAGGAGAGTCAGAAGACAACTTGAGAAACAACTGTCCATGCTCAAGAATAGCCAGGCTGAGTCTCCACTCACCTCTTTCTTTCCATCACGCCCACCATCATTACTAATGCGTCCACTTCTTTTGTTGACACAGGTACTGAGACTGGGGGTGGTGAAGGATATATACAGATGCTCAGGGACTCAATGGACTCAGTAAAGGTTCTAAATGAAGAAAAATGCTACAGTGCTGTAAAAAATATAGCATTGAGTTTGTGGAGGAATATGGATATCTATCATCTAGGAGTATTAGAATAATAATTTAAATGTCTTACAATTTCTCTCTAACTAGGATATTTAAAAGCCAAACACAAATCTTCATCTTATTGAGGTTGCCTTGAACTCAAGCATCTTCTTAGATTAGGATTTACAAGGGCACCTTCAGAGGGTTGACAAAAAAGAGACCACAGGAAATAGGAAGAAACAGAAAAGCTTGGAGGAGTAGCCTCTCTCAAACTTAGAGGTACTCATAGGAAAGACAAAACATAGTGTTTCAACTCACAATAAGCAATTTGCTGTTATTCCGAAGAATACACTGAGTTGCTAAGGCTCTGCTTCATCAGATGCCCCTAAGAGCAGTCAAGCTAATCAACTCATATCAGGGATTGGGCCCAAACTAGCCAAGTGCTATTCTTAGCTTTGTTACAGCTACAGATTCTGCCCTTTTTCATTAGCCTTTTCCACTAATACATGGTTTCTCTAATGTCAAATAATGCTCAAACTACAACCAAAGCTTCTCCTAAACTCCTGTGGTTTCAGGCTTTTCTGCACTGTGGATTCTCTGATGCCGAATGAGACTGGATCTCTGAATAAAGGCTTTCCCACATTCGTTGCACTGATAGGGCTTCTCCCCTGTATGTATTCTCAGATGCTGAATGAGACCAGTGTTCCCATTAAAAGCTTTCCCACATTCTTTACACTTATAGGGTCTTTCTCCAGTATGTATTCTCTGATGTTCAATAAGGCCGGACTTCTGACTGAAGGCCCTCCCACACTCATTGCATTTGTAGGGTTTCTCCCCAGTGTGGCTTCTTTGATGGCCAATAAGATGTGAGCTCCGTCTGAAGGTTTTCCCACACTCATCACACTCATACGGTTTCTCCCCAGTGTGAATTCTCTGATGTCCAATGAGGTGTGAACTATGACTGAACGCTTTTCCACATTCATTACATTCATATGGTCTCTCCCCACTGTGAATTCTCTGGTGCAAAATAAGGCCTGCACTCTGACTAAAGGCCTTCCCGCACTGATTACATTGATAGGGCTTCTCCCCAGTGTGGATTCTCTGGTGCAGGATCAAGCCTGTGTTCTGACTGAAGGCCTTACCACATTCCTTGCAGTGATAGCGCTTCACTTTATTGTGGATATCCTGATGGGAAAGGAGGGCTGACCTGTAACTGAAGGCTTTACTGCACACATTACACTGATAGGGTTTCTCTCCAGTGTGTATTCTCCAGTGGCGAACAAGGCCTGAGTTCTGAGCAAAGCTTTTCCCACATTCATCACATTTATGTCGTCTTTCTTGTGTGGGATTTCCCTGCTGCCTCTCTAATTTGCCCAGAAGGTCTTGGGTTTCTCCATGCGCAAGACCCACGATAACATCCCCGTTGCACTTGGTAGTTGCCTCTCCATGTGGCTGGATTCTGGGAGATATTACCTGTTTTGAAAATAATTCCTTGTTCTCACTCCTGGTCTCACCATCTGAAATAAACATGTAGTAAACAATCATTCTCAAAGTCACTTTCTATTTTTTTATATTAGAAGAAAGGGAGAAATGAAGTTCTCATTGAAGTTACAAGGAAATACAAACTTCTTTATTCAAAATAGGGAGAGATATATGTGGGTTGATCAAACAGAGGTACTACGCCAACTAGAAAAGAGGTGCCAGGACAAAGGGGTTTCCTGATAGGTGAGTAAAGCTGGAAGGGATCAACTGAGGAGTATAACTTGGGGAATAGAAAGAGATAAAGAACTTCTACAAGAGATACTGATGGGCAAGAATATATCAAACAATCCTGAAAGGGCTGAAGTGCCACTGGCTCATGTGCCAGAAACATTCCAATATCATGGTCCAATGAAAACTGGAAGAAAGGTGGAAGTGGGAACTGGAAGAACTCAGTGAGTACCTCAGAGGTATTAATTTCTTAACTGGCAAAATGAACAATACTCACTATACAGGTATAAACTGTAAGAAATTCTGGGTTGGAGAACAAAATGTTTTATTTGAGACTCCAAGAAGTCTCAACCTAATATCCATCTGTTGATTTCTAGGTTTCTTTTCCTTAAGATTTATTAGAAAAAATTTAAAGCAAATTTATGGCTATGTGTGTCACATGTGTTGGGTGTCTGCAGAGGCCAGAAGGCACTGTATCCCCTATAGTTGGAGTTACTGGTGGTTATGGGGCACTTGATGTGGATGCTGGGAATAGAACTCCAGTCCTCTGGAAGAGCAGAAAGCACTCTTAACCATCGAGCCATCTCTACATACCCAAATTCTGTGTTTAAGTTCCATTAAGTCCTCAAGAAATCTTTTAAAGCTACTAGAAACACAACAAACAGAGAAAATTCTTACATTATAATAACTACAGCTCTCCTTACCCAGGGAGAACATGTTTCTGTATTTCTCAGGCCTGTTATCTCTACTCAGATCCTTCTGTGATGGATCAAGAAGCCACTCTTCTCGAATAAGAGACACAGCCATGTCTTCGATCTTTTCCAAAGTCTGAAACAAAATGAGACCCTCATTTGGGGCCTAGAAAGGACCCTAGAAAGGGCTCAAACCCCTGTTGGAGATAACTTCAGTGTTAGGAGAGGTGAAGAAGCAGGAATGTGCTATGCAAAAGGGTGTGAGTAGCTGGGAGGAAAAGGAAAGTGCACTAGCTTTATTGGGGTGGGAGGGAGATCTAAGACTAATTTGTTACTAAGTGAAAAAGATTCAGGGAAAGTTCTTAAGCAGGCATCACTACGGATAGAGATGGGCATTTGCCACGATATTGTCAAACAGAGATATGGGCTTTTAAGTGAGAAGGAGGACAACTCACCTGGAACCCAGCAGTGAGAAGTCTAGCTGTCACCTCCTGATCTCCAGAACTTCCTTTCTGGGAAGGAGTAGGTTTCTGAGAAGAAGACATGGCTGAGAGGAGAAAGGAACTATGAATTGACTAGTTTTATTGCATGCTTGTGGGAGCCGGCATTCACTTATCCAAAATTATTTTATTTCAGCATATATATGCCAAGGATTTTGCACATAAAGTGCTGACATTTTGGACTCTGGCCCATATCTATGAATGCTCATAGAACATCAGTACTTTAATGTACTGAATTTAGACAGTCAAATAAATTAAGTATACTGATTTCCGAATGGGAGCTGCTTTCTAATTTCTTCTCTACCAAAAGTATTCTCTGTGTGTTTATGTATAACGCTCTTTTAGATCCCAGTATCCTAGAAACTGAACATGAGAACCAACCAATCTCTAGTAAGTCTGTTACCTTCTTGATCTCTGCCATGGCTGCCCACGTCTGCTTCTCGTGGATACTGAGCATTTTATTAGCAAAATCAACTTTATAGTTAAGCAACGCATGTCTTGGGCAACAAGATTTATGACTTCAGACAAGCATTATATAATTAACTAAAGTGTTTCTGTACTGTTTCCTTAGAAATATTAAAAGGTCTTAGCCTTTTGACTAAGATCCAATGTAGGGATAATACAAGGCTACTGATATGCTGGTGGGGTGGCAAATGCCTATAACTCCAGCCCTTATGGTATAGGCAGGACCACCACAAATCTGAGGCCAGGCTAATCTACAAAGTGAGTTCTTAGCCAAAGAAGACTACATAAACCTGTTCCAAAATACAAAAAACAATTTCACTTACATAAAACAAAGTATTATAAATACCATAAATGGAAAAACAAAACAAAAACCCTCAAACCAAAAACAAATAGCCTGGAATATGCTATTCTGCCAAAAATAAAGTAGTTCTAAAAAATAACAGGAAAATGCCAAAAAGACAGGGACTTAAGTCTTCAGCTGGCCAAATATGAAGTAAGCACAGTGAACACAATGTTCCTGAAACAAAGAATTTATATGCCCATAAGTAAACAACAGCAATAAAATGGAAGGGTTGAGGACATAGCTTGGTTAGAAGAGTGCTGCTCTTGGGTGAGTAACACCGTGAGTTAACATACTTAGCACTACCCAAAACAACACAGACACTCCCCCCACCCGCCCTCTACACACACTCAGGGCTGGCATGATGGCTCAGTGGTAAAGTGCTTGCTGTGCATGTACGTTACATATGAGGACGTAAGTTCAAAATCCCATCACCCACATAAAAGCCCTATGTTTGAAGCCACAACAATGGGAGTTGAAAGAGAATCCTGGGGCAGATCCTGGGGGCCTGGAGGTCAGATAATCTAGCAGAAATGGACATACATATTCAGGGAAAGACCCCAACTCAAAAAATAAGGTAGAGGGGCTAGAGAGAGCATTGGGGGTAAAGGTGCTTTCCATATAAGTCCAATAGCTCAAGTTCAATGTCTGGAATCCATAGTGGATGAAAAGACCTGACTCTTGAAGAAAGTTGTCCTCTGCCCTCCAGGCAGGTGCATTTCTGTCCACACACTAACAGTAATAAAAATAAGGTGGGAGGAAACAGAATATACCCAATATGACTTCTAGTCTCCACATATGTACCAACGGGTAAACTAGAAGGGAAAGAAGTAAATATTCTCTCTTGAGATGAACAATGCAACAATGTAGAAGGAATGACTGAGAAAGAACCACTTGTAACTGGTTTAGTAATAACCCGACTCAGTTGAGAAGCTTTAATAAAATAAAGCAAAAAGGAAACATCAATAACTATTAAAATTACTGTTTTGGCAACAAGTTTGATACAGGTTAAGATATTTACAAAGCTTCATGAGAACTTCCTTCTAAATTACTTAATTATAAAGGGAAGAACAGTAACTTTATAGTGATTAACCTAATAAGATTAATCTTAAGTTGTCAAAAATAATATTACAATAGGCCAAATTCTGTAGTGTTCTTGCTAAATATATCCAACCTGAACCTAAATATGAGAAAAGTTCAAACAAACCTAATTTGTAGCCATTCTACTAATTCTAATCTATGTTCTTTAAAACTGTTAAGGTCATAAGAAGAAAGACTAAGAAATAATGCAAAAAATGCCAAATTAAAGGATGCTGAAGAATTTATAACTGGCTGCACTATGGTCATAGGGTGGGCTCTGGACCAGAAAAAAAAAAACTGGGACAACTGGCAAAAGGTGACTATGAACTATGCATTAGGTCAGCACCACCATTTCTAATTGTCTTCTTATTGTAGTTATCAAAAATGCTCTCATTAAAAAAAGTACTAAAATATCTGTAAATATATTATAATACTAGAAAAATCTAAAAAAAAAAAAAAAGATAAAGTCTGCTGTAAATGGGGTAACAAATGTGTGAATTTATTAAAAAAATCCTTCAATTCTTTGTTCCTAAGTTTACCCCTACAACGGATGGTCTATTGTTGTCCTCTGGGAATGACACGGCCATTGCCCTTCTGAACTCTCAGCTGCTGTGGCTATATACATAAGACCTGCTACAGAGTGGGGAAGGTTCACAAGCCTCCTTCCCCATTCCCATGGAGGCATTTAACTGGTGCTAAGAGATTTCTTTAGTGGTGTAGCTGATGATAAGCTACCCATGTTCCTATTTAAAAAAAAAAAAAAAAAAATCCTTCACCTTATCCCTAATTAAACTCATTGTTTCATAAGTTAATTTTCAATAGTTTTTTCTTTGGTGTGTCCTTTGTGCCCCAGTAGGGGTCCACAGCTATTTATCTGCATAGGAAAAGTTAATGTATTACTTCTATAAACATTCAAACCCAGAAGACTGGGACTACTCAAACACTGATGCTGGTTCCTGAACGAGACAGGTACTTAAATACAAGTCTCTTTCCTCACCTTTATAAGTGAAATTTGGCCTCTCTCCTCTGTCTTGTAGCTTCTGGGGCCCTGGAGATTTAGGCATGGTGGCCAAGGGCTGGATGTGAATGCTTGGAGGTTCTGATGTAGATTTTGAAGGTCTGACTTCATCCCAGAGTACTCTGTGCCCATGTGTATGAGTTGAGACCTAGAAACAATGGGACAGCAGAGTTACACAGAGTTCCTTTGAGAAATGAAGTGAAGGTGGTAGTGGAATCAATGCCTTTCATTGGTGTTCATATTTGGGAAAGCAAGCAGTATAATATCATTTACTTCTTAGGGCAGCAAATTAGCACAGAAAGAAGGCATTTGTTTCTTTTCAGTACTAAAGAAAAAATTTCTGTTGATGTTTCTCTATTATATCAAACACCAATATTAGGATACAGAACTCCAACTTAGGATGAATAACCCAGAACACTAAAATAGGGTCACACAAGAGCAAAACAGTCTTCTGATAAGGAACTAGGAAGCTTATACAGGAAGTAGTCATCTTTAATTATCCAGGCAAGGCAAGCAAACAAACAAAATAGTTTAACAAGCTGGGCTTTACTTCACGTGTTTTGTATTAAGAATTGCCCCCATCCCTTGCTCTCTGAACAATGCACTTAGCACCTGTTAGTGATCTAGGACCTTATCTGCATTGAGCTGTACCTATACCCTACTCTGAACAAGAGAATAAATTTCTCCTCCCCCTAACAACCATGACACTTAGACAGCTTGCACACAATCATATTCCAGTTACTTCTGGGTAAGGAATGTTATGGGAGATGTTGGGTGGGGGGCAGGCCTAGACTGATTTTGGGTGCATGAGCCAACATGGCAAATTGTATCCTCCAAGAAAACATAGAACCATCCTCACCCATGCCTATTAGCAAATAAACTCCCTTTTCTCTCAAACCCCAGAAGAAGCCCCAGATAATTGGGGCCCTTGAGTACTTGAATAGTCTCACTTGAGTGCCCTAAGACTCTTGACTGTATTTCTTGCTTTGTACTACTGTTCTGCCGTTGAATAATGCTTCTTTGCTATCCGTACAATTTGTGTGGGTCTTTATTTCAATTCCTTGAACAAGAGGCCAAAGATGTAAAAACATATGGCCCAAACCCTGACCACTGGTATTAAGGGTACCCCAGAAAAAAAAGTAATATAAGCTCCTTGTGTATTATGGTTCCATTTAAGAAGCAAGGACAATAATACAACTGTGGGGATCTTATGAAGATGAAAATGGATTCTATCCTTTAAAACAATTAAAACAATTTTCATCTGCATTTACGAGAAACCAGTGAACAGAATTTATTCCTCAAAGTGAAACCAATGTCTTTCTACCAAGTTTCCAGGAATTCAGTCACAGCATGCACAGCTACTTACCGGTTGCCCTAAGACATTAATCTGCCTTTCCAGGTCCTCCAATAGGGTCACCACCTCCTCTCCATTCTCTAACTGGTGCTCCTTAACCAGAGCCTGCAGTTCCTCAGGCAGGATGGTCAGGAACTGCTCCAGCACCAGCAACTCCAGGATCTGCTCTTTACTGTTCAAGTCTGGTCGCAGCCACTGATGGCAAAATGCACGAAGCTGGATCAGAGCTTCCCGAGGTCCTAATGTCTCCTGGTAGCAGAGCTGTCTGAAGCGTAGGCGAAACAGTTCTTGGCCAGGTGTGTTATTTTCATGCACACTAGATTCCTCATCCCAACCATGATCCTCCTCTATCTTGACAATGACAAGGTCCTCTTCAGGAGCCTGGTCTGGTGGTGATGGGGCTGAAGAAGGCTTTCTTGATTCTGTAGCCATTTAGGGCCAGAAAAGCTCAGTATCTTCTTAAGTCTTCCAAGGACCTCCAGGGTACTTCTTCCAGAACAGAAAATGATAAATATGTTAAGGTCAGGCAAGAATCACAGTAACTGACCAAGATATCTTAATGAGTGCCCTAAATCACCTGCCAGCCCAAACCTATCCAGGATACAAATCCTTCCTTTTGCTTTCTGTTTAGGGTTGTGGAGGATGGAGACCATGGAGGCTCAGCCTATGGTTTTGTTTAATTATCAGGTTCTCCTCAGCAGCACTCATTGACCTCCTCGTTGCACCTTCTACATCTGTCGTTTTCTGTACTTTAGCTCTTAACTTTGTTCTAGTTTAGAGCCCTTTAACCCTTTCCTCTTCACTATCTAAGATTCACAACCCTACTTAGGTTTCCTATTTTCCCCCTGTCTCAGGGTTATCTCTTGGACTTCATCTCTTACTTCTAAAAATCTATTTGGAGCAGTGGATCTGCAAAGAACAGAATGTCTTATAATCATCTACAAATTTAAACCCATACACCAATGACCTTCCAGAATGTTACAGAAATAAAATACAGTAGCGTTTGAGTTTGACAACCTTCACTTAGCAGAACGAACCTGACGTTAACCAATACTATATCTGTTTATTCCCATACAAATGACTATTCATCTATACTTTCACCAGATGAGTTTTTTCCTGTTTGTAATTAAGAACAAAACAACTGAAATCATGTACATACATGATCTTGTGTAAGCAGTTTTTAATTCAGTGAAGTAAAACTTGGAAGAAGTAAATTGCTGAGTCTTAATGTAGTATCTAAAACATTGCTGAATTGTTTCTAAAGTGGCTATAATATTTTGCATTCCATTAGCACCTGACATTGTATTAAAAATAAACATTATAATAGGCTTATAGTAATATTTCATGATTTTGACTTGTTTCTTTACTAACATTACACATATATTGGTGAAGTACCTATCTAAAGATCATGGCCCACTTGGCTTTTGGTTTTTGGCAGAGTCTCACTCTATAACCAAAGATGGTGCCAAACTTGTGATTCTTACACCTCAGCTTCCTAAATACTGGGACCACAGGGAAGTACCAGGTTTATTTATATACTTATTTAACTTGTTTAGGCTGTTGAGACAGGGTCTTATCATGTAGCCAGGCTGATCTTTAACTGGTGATACTATTGCTTCTCAAGTACTGGAATTCCATGTGATTCCATGCTTTGTCCAGGATTATTTTGTAATTGAGGTTTTATATTGTTTGTATGTGTAAGATTTGAGAACTCCGTATATATTCTAGATACAGGTCCTTTATGAGATATATGATTTACAAATATTGAGTCTTCTATTCTTTTAACAGCAACCTTTGAAGATGATATTTTTAATTTTTGAAGCATAATTTATCAAATTTGTAAAGGATTGTACTTTTGATATCAAATCTAAGAAATGTCTGCTTAACTCCAACTCACAAAGGTTTCCTTCTAAGTTTGTAGTTTCAGGTTTTACTTTTAAGTTATGATCTATTTTTAATTAATCTTTGCAGAGGTGAGGGTGTGGTTGGAGGTCTCCCTCCTTACTTACACATGACAATCTGCTCTAGCACCGTTCACAGGAAGGATTATACAATGGATCACTTGCCTTTTCATCTGAGAGAGAGAAACAGAGAGGAGAGGGAGGGAGGGAAAGAGAGACAGAGAAAGAGACAGAGAGAGAGAGACAGAGACAGCTCAAGAATGAGCACAAGCTAGTCTGACTGACCACAAACTATTTCTGGAGTCTCTATTCTGTTACTGTGACCTATATATCTACCTTCTCTTGATACTAATTTTCCAATGTTAAAATCAAGAAGTTCTTATCCTAAAACTTTTCTGTTTTTGAAGCTGTTTTGGCTTTGCTGGTTGTTGCTTTTTGATACATATATTAGAACAAGCTTATTGGTTCCCAATAATGCTGGAATTGAACTTGTGTTGAATCTATAACTCAGTTTAGAAATACTATCTTAACAGTACTGATATCACATTAGGAATGATACCTTAACAAGGGTTTTCCAGTCCATGAATGTTGCTATCTCTTTTCATTTAAGTCTTCTTGGACTGCTTTCATTATTGACCAAACTATTTTCCTTACTCTCTGTATCTACACATACTACTTTTCTCACAACGGTACATTATTGGTTGCAAAAATGTTTTGGTCTCTTAATTTCATACTCTTCAAAATTTTATCTTATTGATAGAGTTAAAGAACATTAGAGGACTATACTTAGTCTAACACAACATAGAACGTGTCTAGATTTAAGAGTGGAGGCTACAGCTAGAACTCCAGGTCCAAAGAGCTCACTTTGAGGGCCCTGTTTCTTTGTGGGGATATGTACACTAATGGTTTCTGTTCTTGTGTGTATATATATATATATATATATATATATATATATATATATGCCTTGCTAAGGCTGTAGTGGTGACTTCTCCTTGACTTTGGTTATGCTTCTCTTCATTCATGCGTCATAATGCTACTGTCTTCAAAAAAAGATGCCTTAGGTAGTACCTATAAATGTAACTTTATTTGCAGACAGTGGATAGATATATCAAATTAACACGGAGTTATAACTGGAATAAGATGGGTCCTCAATCCAGTATGACTGATGTACTGTTAAAAAGACACAGGGGTCTCCGAGACAGTTCAGGAGGTAAAGGCACCTGCTGCCAAGCCTGACAACTTGAGTTTACTTTCCTAGGACCCACACAGTGGAAGACTGCCTCTACAATTGTCCTCTGACCTCCACTAGGGTACTGTGGCATGAGTGGACTTTACCTATCTTCCCCAAACAAAACAAAATTCTTTAAGACTGTTTTCAAACTGGTGATTTCCCAACCTTAGAACTGCATGCACCAACACACATGGCCTTTCACTCTCCCCTCTAATAACATTGTTCAGACACTCTGCAGTGTTGCAAAGTACCTACAGATAAATGCTAGTCCTTACATATCACCCTTAAAGAACATCCAGTCAGGATGACTGTCTTATCATTGAAAAAGCAACAATCTCAGGTTTCTTCAGGATGGAAAATGTTAAATCCTTGACAACTAAGAAAGGCACAATTCAACCTAAACAATACTGGCTTTTCAATAGATGTAGGAGATGTACTTTTCTTTCAGATTAAACTTGAGAAATGTCTGAGAACTGAATACAAACCAGGAATGATAATCTCCAGGTTTTAGAGATTAAGGAAAAGTAGATGAAGCAAACATGCTTTGTAATTATCTGAAATGGTATTCATTTAATTTTTTTTTCATTTTGGAGATTTTAAAAGCTAATTTAGTAAGCATGAAGGTTAGGAGAAAAGGCACTCAGGAGAGGGCCAGACACACAAGCATGGTATGGGCTTCAGGTCCTTTGATGAATGCTTTAAAGATTTACATTTTTATATTTAACTACAAGGAACTCAAAACGTGCATATCTACTAAAATAATGATTGCTGCATAACAATACTTCAGTGAATTTGTCAATTAGAAAGATGTTGTCAGGTGGTGGTCAACGTCTTAGAAATCCAACAGAGATTACTCATGAATGACCTAAATTTTGGAAATGGGAACCCATCAAGTTTTCAAGCATCTATTTTAGTTAGCTTCAATAAATTAGGTAAGCAAAGTATTCTGAATAAGGTTTAATTTTGTTATCCCGGAATTACTGGGAGTATTTCTTTTGCACACAACTGTTCAGCCATTACATCAACCATTTTCTGAATACACTTCTTTTATGGGTTAAAAAAAAAAAAAAAGAGTAACAAAAATAAAAGGTTTCCACGTGGGGCAGAAGCTTCAAAAGAAAAAAAAAATCTTTAAAAAATGAATTTTGAGACCGATCGGCAAAACTGCTGAGTAGAAACGGTACACAGGCCGGCTTTACAAGTAAGAGCGAGTGCAAAATTACACATGGTGACTGGCTGTGAAGAGAGCCATCCCGTGGGAAGCTGGGGCCGGGTGCTGGCCTGCTCAGCTGCCGCAGGCCCTGGGCCGACCCGCTCCCCGCGCTCGGGCCTCCGCTGCCCGCATGGCCCTGCTCGGCCCAGCGCACTCACCGAGAGCTCCCCACGCTGCCCGAGGGCGGGAGGCGGCACAGTGCGGACCGGGAAGCGCGCGAGGAGACGCGACGACCGAACCCGAGCGGGACCCCTCCAGCGGCTAAGTTCCAAACCCTCGGAGCCGCAGAGCCGGCCAGCACGCATCTTACCCCACAGCCACTTCCGGAAGCTCTCTAGGAAGCTCGGAGGTCTGACAGCTCTATGGTAGGCCGGCCAAGGGCCTGAACGCTGTCAGCTACACCAGGTGGAGGGCTATGCCAGACATCCTGAGGAATGACAGCTTTGAGTCACCTAAGCTTTTGCCTGGCTAGCCTCGGGCTTCAGGTGACAAAGATGAGTTGGGTGGCTGATCGCAGACCCAGAGGCCTGGGCTAGGCTCAGGAGAATACCTAACGGATTTCTCTTTATTCTTCTTAGACAACTCTGTGCTTTGTGGTTAATGCTTCATGAATTACTCCACATTTCCAACATAGACTGCATATTGGGGAATTTAAACCTTTATAGTTCCTAGGAACAGCATTATATTTATAAAGTTCCTACTGACCACTGCCATCTCTTTGACTGTGAGGTGTTCCCAGCCTCCAGATAGTTAATGTTTGGAAACAACAAAACTTCTGCAGAATAACCAGAACCCTAATTTAAAACCTAAAGAGGATAATGGAAAACGATGAACCCTGGTTTACCTTTTAATGCCAAAGACAACTTTTTATCTGTTTCAATTTGTCAAGACAGAGCTGGTGAATCTTATTCTCATCTAGAGGAAATGAGGCAGAGGACATTTGCATGTCTTACCTAATGCCAGATAAACAAATGGCCAAGCAAAGACCCAGAACAGAAGGTAGAAGTCATATTCAACCAGGAATTGTCAAGCTTGGGTCACAAGTGAACAATGGATAGGGTTATTTTTTGTTGTTGTTTGTTTGTTAGCTTGTTTAGATCAAGTCTCTCTGTAGCCCTAGCTGGCCTCAGGGCAAATCTCCTGCCTTACCTTCCCAAGTGTTGGGATTATAAGCATAAATCAAATGATTATAAACTTGGGATTATAAAGGTAAGTCAACACGACAGGTTAAAGCCTTCTGAAGTTGATTCTTCTTTCAAAACAACTAAATTAGAAACGAAAGAGTATTTGACTCATATTCTTTGATTAGAGTTATTAAATGATGACTGAAGTTTTGCTCACATTAAGGACATTTGTGGTCTGTAAGGTAGAATCTGACTACTAATCCTGAGCATTAAAGAATTTTTGGTGCATTTCTCTTTTTAGTAGAGCTTGTTTACTATATAAATTCTCTGATATCTAGTTAGCGCCTAACTTACACAGAGGTCTTCCACACTTGGTCTAGTTAGCGCCTAACTTACACAGAGGTCTTCCACACTTGATCTAGTTAGCGCCTAACTTACACAGAGGTCTTCCACACTTGGTCTAGTTAGTGCCTAACTTACACAGAGGTCTTCCACACTTGATCTAGTTAGCGCCTAACTTACACAGAGGTCTTCCACACTTGGTCTAGTTAGCGCCTAACTTACACAGATGTCTTCCACACTTGATCTAGTTAGCGCCTAACTTACACAGAGGTCTTCCACACTTGCTGTACTCATAGGGTTTTAGCTATATGGATTCTCTGATGTTGAGTAACTCCTCTGTGCCCACTGAGATCTTTCCAATACTCTCTACATTTATAGAGCTTCACTCCAGTGTGTATTCTATAATGTCCAACAAGATGTGATTGTTGAATGAAGGTTTTTCCACATTTATTATGTGTACTAGCTGGTTTTAATGTGTCAACTTGACATAAATTAGAGTCATCAGAGAAGAAGAAGCCTCAGTTGAGAAGATGCCTCCATGAGATCCAGCTGCAGGGCATTTTCTCAATTGGTGATCAATGCGGGAGGGCCCAACCCATTGTGGGTGATGCCATTCGTGGATGGTAGTCCTGGGTTCTTATAAGATCGAAGGCTGAGCAAAGCAGGGGAGCAAGACAGTAAGCAGCCTTTTCCATGGCCTCTGCATCAGCTCCTGCTTCCAGGTTCCAGGCCTGCTTGAGTTCCTGTCCTGACTTCCTCCAATGATGGACTATCGTCTGAAAGTGTAAGCCAAATAAACTCTTTCCTCTCCAACTTGCTTTTCGCTCATGGTGTTTCATTACAGCAATAAAACTCTAAGACAAATTGGTACCTGGAATGGGGTATTGCTGTGACAGACCTGACCATGTTTGGGAGAGAAATGTGGAAGGACTGGATATTTGGGCTAGAAGAACCATTGAGTGTTGAAACCTCAGTGTTCTGTAGAAGCTTGGAAGACAAGAATGTTGGGAGCAGAGCAGAAGATGAAAGGCCTGGCTTGTGAAATTTCAGAGGGAAGATTAAAAATTCTATCAAGGCCATTTGCTATTTTGATTTAAGATTCTGTGGTTCTAGTTAGTTGGTGCTGAAGAATCAGCTGTGTTTAACAAGATACCAGAACTACTAAAGTGGAACCTTTGTGTTACTGGGACAATTGATGTTGGTTAACTGGAGCTAAGAAATTAGCAGTGATTAACATGATACCAACATCACTGAGGAGAAATCTTCTGGGAAGTGTTTCCAGAGAGCACAGAGAAACTGTGTTCCAGACGAGGTCATAATTGTACCTTGTGTTGGCAGCCAGACTTGGTAATATGTAAGAGTCACCCAGGTGGTACTGATTTTGAAAGCATGAAGGGGTCATGGAGAGCAGCTGAGGCTTGGCACTGAGAGAGACTGAGAGAGGCCAAGAGAGGCCATTGGTGAAGGTACAGACTCAGTGGCAGTTGAATGCCCTGGACAGAAGGGGTCATGCAAAGAATTTGGGTACATTTATAGAGCTTCACCTCAGTGTGAGTTCTCTGAGGTACTACTGAAAGTTTTCTCACATTTATCTCACATTTATTGTCTTCTTTACCTCTGTCACCCTTTTAATCTCCAGTCATTTTCAACAGCATTTTTGGATTTAGGATGCTGAGAGAATCTTTGTTGAGTCTGTTTATAACAACAAGGAATTCTCTATCTGTGGGCATATCCTCTTTTGGGATGGCTCTTTATTCTCATTCCTGCTTTGATCACAAACAAAACATAAGCAGATCCATTTATAGGTTGGATAAAGAAAAGGACTATGGCAGAAAGAATATACAAATATAAAATAATAAAAATATATATTCTCACATATATGATATTATTTTGGTTTTGTTAATATTCTAGCATAGTGTCTCAACGTAGGAAAAAAAAATACCAAGAAGCCAGAAAGAGAGATAACAGCAGTATAATCTATTTGGGAATTTGTTGAGAAGAAGAGGCAAAAGTGTGGATCAATGGATTATCTAGTTACATTATACTGTGAGAAGTGGAGAGACTGAACATGCCACGGATACAGAGGGACATCAAGGCCAGAGGATAATGAGACAGATTGTTGGAAAGAGGATAACGAGACAGATTATAGAAGAAAGGCTAAAGACATAGATATCTTCAGTGATTTTCAGAATAGACCAATATTTTGATTTTATAATTGACAATACTAGGAATTCCACTTTGCAAAAGCATGTAGTACAAAGTAGTACATGTATGCTTAGAGTCATTTCAGATATTTTGGGAATTCTGTCTTAATCACAAACCAAAATTCATTTGATGATTTTAGTTTTGCTTTTTGTCCAAGTTGACTTCAAACTATGTTTTTGAGGATGATCTTGAACTCTTCATATTCTCCTACCCTGACCTCCCAAGTGTTAGGATGACAAGTGCCTCACCATGTCTGACCCACTTAGCAATTTTTATTTTTTTTAAAAAAATGAAACTCAAGTCAGCAACTCAAACAGAAAATAAAAATATCAAACGTTCTAATACAATACGATCAGAGATATGCTAGTATGTGTGATTTGAAACATGCTGAGGAACAATGGTAGAAACATCTAAAAATATTTTGTTTTTCATAATTAAATTATCTTTCTATAAAAGCAGAAAAGTTTGTTGTATAGTAGAAACTCTGAGATCCATAAGACTCGATAGTCTTATTTTTGAGCTGAGGTATTTTCGGTCGTGTTTGTTGTTATTACTTGGCTTAATGGCATGTATAGTGTGAAGTGCTCATGTTATGTGTTGAGAAGCATACCTGCGGTGAAGTCACAAGTTACAACACAGGCAATGCTGCCAGAAATGTCTGCAATTCATTAGGTATTAAGTCTAGAAGTTTCACTTGTTACATGTTCATAAGTCTTTTGGGTTGCAATATTGGATCTTTTTGAATACAGACTTTTGTACTTTTGTGGGGGAGAGAGTCTTGCTTTTTGAGACAGTGTCATACTCTGTTGCCTACACTGGCCCACAGCTCATGATCTCTCTGCCTTGTCTTCTGGCATGCTACAATCGCATGTTTGATTCACCATGCTCACCCACTTGGACTTTACTAGTGCCAAGTCACTCATTATGAAATCCACTGGCAACCTTCTTGATTGCCTGTACTTGTCAACTTAATGATATTATATATTTTTCTTTAACAATCAAATAGCAGAGAAAAAATTGTCTTGATTTTGTCTTCCCCTTTCTATTTTTTTCTAGAAATATTATTCAATGCCTTCTATGCCCACCACTATTCTGAAAAGTAGAACTAGTTTTGAGCAGAGGAATGTCTGCTTACTTTCATAAAATTTATAATTGTGTGTATGTGCATGTGTGGTATGTGTGTATATATTGAATTTTATTTATTACTCTGCTCCTTCCATAAGGAGATATTATTGGGCCCAATCTTGTGATATTCTTAGTGTGGATAATTATAGCTTCTCTAATTCCATGGTGGCTACAGACATGTCCAAAGGATAGCACTCCATAACCTTTTTTTTTTTTTTTTATCTGAAATGCTTTCTCCTTTTACTAATTTCATGATTAAATTCCTACTCCATTTTTAGGGTAGAACATACATGCTGCTTCCTCTAAAGGATTAAAATTATTAAAGTTATATAAAGTTATATAACGAGGACCTTCTCCTCATTATATAACTTACCAGTTATATAATACGCAACTATCTTCACAAAATCAAAAACCATATTTGCTTTGCTCACTATTCTTAGTGCCTTACACAAAATGATGTATTATTTACTGAATGATGAATGATTTAAGGTTTCCATGAAATCCAGTGTCAATACTAATGTTTTGTTGTCCCAAGAGTCACCCATAACTTGGTTCTCCCTAGGTTAAGGCTGAAGCTATCTTACATGCTTAGGTAGATGTGAAAACAATGTTGTCTTAGAAAACATGTTGAAAACATAAACCTAGGATGAAGCCCAAATTATGTAGGCTCATCTGGACATTTGAAAAGCCAACAGTGCACATGATCTGCAGAGCATGATTTTATATCTAAGGATATAAAAATGCCTGCAGTGTAAACAGAAAGATCAAAGCTTATCCACCAAGAGAAAGCTAAATTGAGAACTTCCGTTGGCTGCTCCAACGTCCTTATTCTATTTCTGCTTCATGGAAGTGGTTTGTAAGCTCTTGATTTAATGATATACAATTGTTATGCAAATTATGATACCCCCTTCAATTGTGCTGGATGTTGTGAACTAACTCCTGATTTGAAGATCATTTACTATTTGCTACTTGCTACCTTTCCTTTTGCTTGCTATATCCTCACTTAACACACTTATTTTAGATAGAAATACTGGATATCTTAGACCATTGCCCATCCTGTACAGAGCATCTGCTTCTATGAATCTTCTTCTCATGCATGAGCATTTCTCCATGGAGTAGAACTACTGGGTAGAGTTTGTGGGTGTCAAACCTTGTCAAGTATAATCAAATTCTTACAGAATGTTTGCCCAATCTGTGATCCCATCACTGATGTTTAAGCAATACTGTTTAATTAATACTCTCCTCAATGATGAATTTGAAAGATTTATTAATTTTCCAGGTAGATAGGTATTAGATATATTATAATTTCTAATGAAACTATATATTTAAAAGTATTTCTTGGTGATGGGATGTGGTTGCATGTCTTTAATCCCAGCACTCAGGGGGCAGAGGTAGACAGAACCCTGAATTTGAGGCTAGCATGGTATACATAGTGAGTTCTAGGCTAGCCAGGTCTATGTAGTAAGACCCTGTCTCAAAACATTTTTTCTTCCTATATACTTCTCTTACTATAGTATAACGGTTCACATTATTTGTCCAGTTTTCTATTGATTTCTTTAAACTTTTCACAATGAGTTGTATCAATATCTATCTCACTAATTCATTTGATATAGGGTTTCATGTAGCCCAGGTAGTCCACAGACTCACTCTATGGCCCCAGGCTTGCCTTAAACTCCTGATGTTCCTAGCTCGGCCTCTCTGGTACTGAAATTACAGACATGAGTCACCATATATGTAGACCAGGTTGGTCTTGAGCTCACAGAGATCCTTCTGCCTCTGTCTCCCGAGTGCTGGGCTACATGAAGCACTAGCCCAAGGGCTGCATTTTTACATAAGAGAATGAAACAGTTATAGAAAATACATGCAACACTATCCAAAAAATGTTAAGTATAAAGCCCCCTAAAGCTCCCTAATGACTATCTGTCCAGTACTTTTTTTTTTTTTTTAACTAGGTTCTTAAGTGACGTAACTCCATACAGGTTAATTTATTCATCATCTTTACTTTTAAATGCCATGCTCCTCCTACACATCTTCCCCATAGCCTTTGAATATTCTCATCATTTCTACGTAGCTTTGGCTACCACGAGTTTACATTATACATACTACTTTTGTTGGTTGCAAACCCTTTCTGCCGACCTATACTACTTTCTTTTTGCCTTCCTGTCAAGCTATTTTAATGAACCGAAATTAAGGGCAGATTAAGTGCTATCTGTCTCTTGCAGCTTCACTTGAACTTGCCTCACCATCTTCACCCTTTGACCTCATATTGTCTTTCTAATATGACTTTTTCACAATAGTGAGTTTATTCTTTAGGTTTTTCATGCATAGCAATATTTACATACTTCTGTCAATTATTAGAGGCATGCAGTCCTGGGAAAGTGAGACAATCTATACTTCTTGTGAGACTTACCCCTATTAATTTGTAATGTTAGTTTTTTGTTTGTTTGCTTGTTTGTTTGAGATAAGATCTCATTATATAACCCTGGCTGGCTTGGAACTCTCTTCATAGACCAGGTTGGCTTCAAACTCTTAACAATCCTTCTATTTCTGTTGAGTTCTGGGATTACAGGTATGTACCACCACATCTGGTAATTTGTTCTGTCTTAACAATACATTCAAATGTTGATTTCATATTTTATTGTTGATTTTTCATGGATTTAAATTTTAAATATTTGTCTACATCAATGCAATATTATAGTGCTTAAATGGATATGATCTGTGGTTATGTCAGTTTTAGAATTTGTAGTAAATTGAGGCCAGACAAATTTCATTAAGTATTTATGATAGCTTTTAAAATGACAATAAAAATAATGACATCAGCAGGCTTTCCTGCCTGTTGAATTCCTTTCAGAGAAGTGTAAATTACTTGGAACATATTTTGCTCTGGCCAAGGGTCTTTTTTAAAGTCCCTTTCAGCTCATTGTTCCTTAAGCTGTAAATGAAGGGATTCAATACAGGGGCTACAACCATAAAAATTACAGATGCAGCTGAATCTTTTTCAGTGGAATGGTTGGATGAAGGGCTCATATAGATTCCTGCAATGGCGCCATAGAAAAGAATAACCAAAGCAAGGTGAGATCCACAGGTTGAGAACACTTTGAGCTTTCCTTCCAAAGAAGTAATTTTCATCACAGCAGAGACAATGCGGCCATAAGATGCTAAGATGCACACTGATGGTACCACAAAGATCAGTCCCACCACAGACAGAACCATCAACTGATTGAGACTGGTGTCAGAACAGGAGAGAGGGAGGAGAGAGTTGATGTCACAGAAGAAATGGTGGATAATATTTTCAGAGCAGAAATGAAGTCGGGCCATCATGAGGGTATGCAAGAGAGGATTAAAAGTGGCAATGACCCAAGATAAAGCCACCAGAGATGTGCAGAGACATGGGGTCATAATGGTAGTGTAGTGCAAAGGATGGCAGATGGCCACATAACGGTCATATGCCATCACAGTGAGAAGGAAATTGTCCATGTTGGCAAACATCATACAGAAATACATCTGAGCCAGGCATCCAGGGTAGGAGATGGACTGAGACTTGGTTCGGATGTTCAACAACATCTTGGGGACTGTAGCTGAAGGAAGGCAGAGGTCTACCAAGGACAAATTGGCAAGGAAGAAATACATAGGTGTGTGGAGGTGATTGTTTGAGCCAATGGCTAACAAGATGAGGAGGTTTCCAAATAGTCCTGTTAAATAGAGACATAGGAAGAGTGCAAAGAGGAGCTCTTGATGCCCTGGCCAACTTGAGAAGCCCAGGAGGAGAAACTCAGAGATGCTGGTTTGGTTTTCCTTCTCCATTGGATGTACCCGTATAAAGAGCTATAGAGAAAAATAAAGATCCATTTGGTAAAATACAACTTCCCTTGGTATTTTCTTTAAATACCTACCAGTCTTAGCCTCATGTACCAAATGGTTTTCTTTTATGGCATCCTGTCTCTTCTCTGATGCTCTCTGCCAAAGTTCCCCTGCCATGAGTGTGCCTCTCTGCTCCATCTGTTGTCTTTATGACTATCTTCTTTTGCTTTAAGCTCAACATCATCAGAGAGCTCATGGGGTCTCCATCACTCTCTGCTTAGTAAGCAGAGGCTCTGTTACAGCTCATTTTTAATTAGCGTGTATTAGTTGTACACAGTAAGATGATTCATTATCATATTTCTATTCCTACATAGTTTGTTCATACTCTATTACCCTATCTTCTCTTCCCCTTGTCTCCTGCTTTTGTAAATACCACATTGTGTCCCCTTTACTTTTACAGTCATGTCTTCCTCTAGATTCCTTTCATATACACAGCACTGTGTGTGGCTGTCTATCTGCTGTGTTGAATCGTACCCATAGGTCTGACAGAATTAATGGCTCCTTGCCTAACACTGGGATTTGAGTGAGGTTCTCTTCCCCAGGAACTTGTCCATTACTATGAAAACCATCCTATGTGAAAACCACCCAGATACCTATTTAGGTTATGTAAGATGAAGTTTAAGGTAGCTCATCTCCTTAAGTTTCAAAAAAAAATTCAGTTCTCAACAAATGTATAAATGTACAAAGTACTCCAAAGACAGTTTACTTGAGCTACAAATATGAAAGAATTCAAAAAAGTTTAAAAGTTATATACCACATATGGCTGTACAATGAGTATAGACAAAGCTGATGAGAACATGAGTGTAAAGATTTACTTGAAATGTTTTTGTGATATTTTAACTGTAACTTCAAACAAGGGCTCATGGACACCAAGTATCTGATATCATAGTATTACTTCAGTTAACTGTCTTTCTAGGAGATGTAGAAAACACAGCATAGTAATACAAGTGTTCGTCACCAGAGACAATTGTATTTGAGAGGTTATTTCTCTACTGGTGCAATGAGCCAATTCAAGCCAGATTAGAATATATTAAAGGCAGGTGTATTGGGAAGCTGCTCTTTGGTGAGTTCTCTGGCCCCCAGGACTGAGGCCAGGGAAGTCACCATGGAGTGGAGAGAGGGAGAAGAGAAAGAGAGAAAGGGCTCCCACAGGGAGAGAAGGGAAGGAGAAGGGGAAGGAGGGAGAGGGGGAGAGAGAGAGGGAGGGAGAGGGAGAAGGAAGAAGAGGGAGGGAAATGGGGAGAGAGGGGGTGAGAGAGGGGGATGGAGAGAGGGAGAAGGGAAGGCAGAGAGGGAGAGGGAGAGGTTGAGAGAGAGGGCAAAATGTCTGAATTACATAGGGAAGAGCCTCTGGGATAAGGGCAATCAAGCCCCTGGGCTAGGAAGTTCAGGGTTGGGGGCAGGGTATGTCAGGTAGGGATTGAGGGATGCTGGGAGAACCCAGAAGCCAGGATTGCTTTGATATGTAAAATATGCATCCTAGTCCCTGTTCTTGGGTCAGGAAACTCCAAAGTATTAAGGAAACATTTGGACAGAGAGCTGAGATATTATCAGAACAGATGACTTGGCAAGAGTAGGAACAGACGCTAAAATGTAGGCTTGTTTAGTCAGTGTTGAAACCAGACTCTATCACCTGTAGGCCCTGTGACCTGTGGACCTCATCACCTCTGAGCCACGTAAACTCACAGTTCTGCCCTGGGTAGCTGCAACTAACTTCTGAGCAGCCTTCCTTCCTATAGTCTTCCCTCTTG
This sequence comes from Arvicanthis niloticus, assembly GCF_011762505.2. Lineage (NCBI taxonomy): Eukaryota > Metazoa > Chordata > Mammalia > Rodentia > Muridae > Arvicanthis > Arvicanthis niloticus. The sequence goes on along the minus strand of NC_047665.1, from coordinate 40,273,925 downwards.
GAGTACCACTTCTATCTCTCCTGTAGAATTATCCTTCAATATAAAACAAAAATTTGTTCACTTTCCTTCTTAAACTGTTCTGATTTTTTTAGTTAGCTTTTGGTTAGCATGTAAACAGTGGGTCCCACAGCAACATTTCAGATGTGTATCATTATCACACCTTGTCCTAATTCACCTCCTCACTGCCATGCTCCTTCCCTCTTCTCCCTTTCTTGATGGCCTTGAAATAATGGTACTTCTGCTTTTGTGACAATATCAGTTCTTGTTCCCCCTCTCCCTTTAAACACCCTTCCATCCACATTTAGTCCAATTTGTACAAGGGAAAAACCACACAATATTTGTCTTTCTGAGTCTGGCTTATCTCATTTAGCATGATCACCACTAACTCCATCTGCAAACATCATAATTTCTTCACTCAACAAAGCTCCACTGGTCTTGTACAGAAACAAAACAAAACAAAGCAAAACAAGAACTGACAAACAGGATCACAGGAAAACAAAAAACTTGTGATCTTTTAAATTTGACTCAATCTAAATTCCAAATTCTGTATCATGGCCCACAGTGTCTTCTGAGCTGCTCCTTACCTCTCGAGCCTTATATCTTCCTATGACCATTTTTTGCTCTTAGAATTTTCTCACACACACTGAAATTGTTTCTCTCTATAGCTTCTTGCATTTGAAAGTCTCTGACTACCTTATCTAAAACTTTCCTAAATTATGTTGTCTCCATATAACTATTATCAGGAATATTCTTTTTTTCTTTGTTTCTTTTTATTTGAATCTACTCATGTAAAATTGCAAGTTCAGATACACACACAAAAAAACCTACTACATACATAGAATAGTATCTACATGGGTCTTCAGTATTTATTTGTTGAGTAAATGATTGAATCTAACTGAAGACTCAGGAGCTATTTCTGCTATTATTAGACAAAGGTATGTTCCCTCTTTGGTGACTTTTCTCTCTGGCAATGTACTACAGAGTCATTTTGTTTTCATTATGGTGGATGTTAGAAAGCAACTAGAGACACTCTGCTTTATAAATACTTTATATTTGCTCATCAGGTCAGTCTAAGTTTTTTTTTTTTTTTTTTAAGTGGAATAAACTGCATACCAGAGAAGGTAAGAAAAAACACATATAAAACTTCTTTTCTGGATCATGGATTCCTCTCAGTCCACTGACTTGTGTCTGAGGCAGAGGATTGAAGTCTATTGGTGAAAGCTAAGGAAAATGAAGTGGCTCTCCCAGATCACTTGTCATTGAATGAATATAAGGTGGGAGTCTGAATTCGAGAGAACAATGAGGCTTTGGACTCCAGAGAACACACAGGTCAAGTGAGAATTTCCTGGGAACTTCCAGAAATGATTAGAAACTCTTTCCATAGTCTGGAGACTTACCATAGCAGATAAAATACCAACCTACTGCTTATAACTGCTTTCATGATAAAAGACAGATAAGATTTCAGGAAATACAGGTTTGATAGCATTACATCACTTGGTAGTTCCTTCCATGCAGCACTGAAACTTTTGGTTGAATAGATGTTCTCTAGCATATGTCAAGAGCATAATGGATAGATTTTCATAAGAGACTATCAGGGGCTACAGATGAAGGGAAAAAAGCAAGCTATGAGCCTTGCAGGAAGCAGAATTAATAAATCATTAATTTCTGGAACTCTTCTTCTTGTGCCTTGCTCCATGTCCACCTCACATTGTCCCAACAAAAATTGTCACTTTTACCTCTTACCATAATTTAATTTATCACCATAAAGTTAGGTAGGAAGTTCTCATATGACCATCCTCTTTTCGGTGATAGAATCTGTAATCTTTTCTGTTCTAATCCAAGTTGATCTCTGCTACTGTTCTGCTCTGTTACCTGGGTGTGGAAGGCAGGGACTGGCCAGGTGAAGTGGGGTTAGTTCTTGGATAGAGGAAGTATGAATATTTAGGGTTTGAGCTATGACACTGTATGCTATGTGAACTGTACAAGAGAGGACAACTGCTTGCTGAGAGGGATGAAAAAATATATTTATAGAAAAAGATAAGAAAGTTACAGTATGTTCATCATCTATGCCTCTAGGCCGTAACCTCTCTGTGTGCCTTTAACTGTCATGCTACATTGAGTTAGATTCTAATTCCAGTTAGTTCTGAAGACACAGGCTCCTTCATTTTGATTATGGTTTAGGCAAATATATATTTATTATTGTTTACTTAGAAATTTCAACTATGGGTAATCTTTTTCTAGTCCTTTCTCCGCTTGTTTTCATTCATGCCTATCATTAGAGGTTATCTTAAGCTCTTAGTATGATTCTGTTTACAAAGAATACATAAAGGGATTATTCTACAACAATATGCTGCAAGATGCAAAAGTGGCTTCTCAATAATTTATGGTAGAACTATGCTGTAGATACTTCTGCTGCAGAGTTATCTGTGGCCACATCAAGATATGAAAGGTAGAGACCACAGTCCATGAAAGACACCACATCCTCCACTTTTCCTAAGAAAGAGTATTTTTCCTACAAGAAGTATAAAACAATTAAGAGCATGTAAAGCCATCTGAATAAATTCTATAGCAACACAAGAAACCATACATTCTTCACCAAGATGGAGAGCACAGTAGTCACCATTACCCAGCATTCTGTGCCACACCACACATTTTTATTTGATAATAATCTCAGCAACCTTATATATCTTCACATTGTGTGCCTTCATATGAGTATTGTGTTCTTATTATGTAGGCAATGTGTTTTAGTAGAGGCAGGATCTGAAACAAGTTTCCTTCCTTCCTTCCTTCCTTCCTTCCTTCCTTCCTTCCTTCCTTACTTCCTTCCTACCTTTCTTTCCCTCCTCTGACTCTCCTCTTTCCCCTTGTTTTTGTGGTTCTGGGGACTGATCTCAGGGCCTCACATATGTTAAATAAGCTCACCAACTTTAAGCTACAATTCTCAGTCTCTGACAGATTTTCTTGATTTGAAACCTAGTCCATTTTTCATCATGACTCTACTGAATATTTGATTCCATATTTTTAGAAGTGGGCATTGACTATTTGATTAATGAATTTTACAGGTGGTTATTAAGTACCTATTATAGTTTAGGCAAGACCTAAACTACAGTCTGAACTTGTCTTCCTTGTCTAGGAAGTGACATATTTTCTTCCTGATTTTTCAAATCTGCTCACTTACCCTGTTCGGTTCCATGCTCACTTACCAGGTGATCATATGATTTCTTTGAGTGAATTAACTTCTAAGTTTCACTTGGAGGTAATGAAAAATGCAAAAATGTAAGACTGTCTTTGTTTCCTTAAAAATGCACACAGTTGAGAGAAGGGACAGTTTTTAAGCAGGTCACAAAAGGTGCAGCGTGAATGTGAGTGACTAAAGGACTTCTCCATATTAAGGCTCACAACTTCTTTGAGCCCTGTGGGAACCCAATCTTAACAAAGTCCCTGAACTCCAGCAATCATAACGTTGTCTCCTTTGTGGTTTTCAAACTGTAACTGTAGGGACATGCCCCAGTCCCATGGGGCAGTGAACTGGGATTAGAAGACCTGGAAGAGAGAGGGGGGGGGGCGGGCATGAGGGTATGCAAGAAACGACAGCAAGTCTGGAGTCTGATCAAGCTGTCAAATTTTAATTTTTCCACACGAGGGTTATATACACATAGAAGCAGGATGTGGGGAGGGGGATGACATAGGGTCTTCTTTGTTTCTGGGGAGTGCAGGTGTTCTCAGGAACAGGATATTGGCTGGGTGAAGAGTTCACAGAAAAAGCAGGGTGTACCATGTACCTGTTCATAAGATCTATTGTTCATTTGTTCTGATCTAGGCTAGTACTTTACCACCAAGGCTACCTGTCCATAAGACCTATGATTATTTGTTTTTATCTAGGCTGGTACTTTCCCACCAAGGCTACCTGTTTACAAGATCTATAGCTATCTATTCTAGGGTTAGTACTTTCCCACAGAGGCCAAGACTTTGTGTCAGTAGGTATGTATGGCTGACTTAGGCCATCAATGTATAAGCAAGGTCGCTCTCAACAGGGACAATACTATGGAAGATGATTCCCCAGGGAGACCCGGAGAAAACATCTAAAGATTGTTTGTATGCTCCCAAGAATGTTGTAGCTTGTCTCTCTTCCCTCTCACAGGATGCACTCAAACAACAAACATCACAACAACTTGAGGAATTTCTTCTTTGGTAGGGTTGACCAGTTCTCTAAATCTAGGTTCTATGTTTCATGATTGAAACATCCCATTAGCACTATCTTCCTCCAGCTTACAAATGCCTGATATTCAAGGACCCATTTTGTGACAAAGGAGATGAGATAATGAATATGTAGCCAGGAATCACTTATCTCACCTTATATTCTATTCCCCAGTACTAGCACCAATGTAATAGTGGAATGAGCAAAGCCTTATAGGCTCAATGCATAGGTTTTCCTGAGGCTGATACCAAAGGTTTTGGAAATGTTCTGTTTTAGCTTTCTGTATATACATGGGAAAGATGACCAGTTTTTGTGGTGCATTCTTGCTGCTGCTATATTCTTATAATGCATGGCTCGAAGCGTCAAAAGGTCTGTACCAGTAAGTGGTTTTCTTTTCTTTTTCTTTTTTTCTTTTTTTTTTTTTTTTTTTGTTTTTCGAGACAGGGTTTCTCTGTGTAGTCCTGGCTGTCCTGGAACTCACTCTGTAGACCAGGCTGGCCTCCAACTCGGAAATCCGCCTGCCTCTGCCTCCCAAGTGCTGGGATTAAAGGCGTGCGCCACCACCGCCCGGCGTGGTTTTCTATATAACAAATTTCTACAAAACTAAATAGCTTAACACCAATCATTTATATAGTGTGCAATTAGGTGCATCAGAAATTTGAGCTGTATGAAGTCGAATAGTTCTGTTTTTTTTTAAATTTGATTTGCATATTTGTCTGACTTAGGTACAGGATCAGCTTAGGATCACTGGTCTTGGGTGGCTCATATCTGCTTGATAATATTCCCCATCTTTGAGTAGGTTTCTTCTTATGATGAAAGGGTAGAGAGGGAGGGAGGGAAGGAGGGAGATGGGGAGAAGGGGGAAGAGAGAGAAAGAGAAAGAGAGAGAAAGAGAGAGAGAGAGACCCAATATCTTCTGCAAAAACATTCTCTACTAACCTAAATTTCTCCCTCTAGGCCTTACCTTTTGAAAGTTCTAATGCCTCCCATTAGCACCATAGCTAATGGTTAAGATCATCGGAGAATATTTACCTAAACCATGTGAATCAACAATGTCTTTTTTAAAGACAAGATTCCATGTAACCCAGGCTATCTCTGAACTCACTATGTAGCTGGAGATGACTTTGAACTCTTGATCTTCTCGCTTCCACCTTCTGAGTAATGGAATTATGGTTCTGCCTTCCCTCCCTAGCTTATGCAGTGCTTCATGCATTCTAGGAACATACATTATCATCTGAGCAGCATGCCAAGCAACAGTGCATTATTTTATATATGCATAGCATAAATGTATACATACACATAGCATATATATTATATATGCTGATATATATGTGGAATGAATAATGGCAATGAAACAAGGGATAGCACGGAGGAATTAGAAATATTTTGTCATTATAAGATACTTGTATATGAATATTGATGTAAAGATACTCAATAAAATTCTTGCAAACTGAATCCAAGAGCATATCAAAACCATCACTCACCACAATCAAGCAGGCTTCATACCAGGGATGCAAGGTTGGTTCAATATATGAAAATCTATTAATGTGATCCACTATATAAACAAACTCAAAGGAAAAATTACATGATCATTTCCTTAGATGCAAAAAAAAAAAGCATTTAACAAAATACAACACCCCTTCATGTTAAAAGTATTGGAGAGATCAGTAATTCAAGACCTATACCTAAATATAATAAAAGCAATTTACTGTAAACCAACAGCCAATATCAAATTAAATGAAAGCATACTTGAAGCAGTCCCACTAAAATTGGGAACAAGACAAGGATACCCACTCTCCCCATATGTCCTCAATATAGAATTCGAAGTGTTAGCTAGAACAATAAGACAACAAAAAGACATCAAGGGGATGCAAATTGGCAAAGAAGAAATAAAGGTATCACTATTTGCAGATGATATTATAGAGAACTTCTGCGGCTGATAACTTCAGTAAAGTAGCCAGATATAAAATTGACTCAAATAAATCCATAGCCTTCCTTTATACAAATGATAAAACAGACTGAGAAAGAAATTAGGGAAACAACACCCTTCACAATAACCTCAAATAATATATCTCTAACCAAACGAGTGAAAGACCTGTATCTCTGAAAAAAGAAATCAAGGAAGAGCTCAGAAAATGGAGAGATCTCCCATGCTCATGGATTGGCAGAATTAATATAGTAAAAATGGCCATTCTACCTAAGGCAATCTACAGATTCAATGCAATCCCCATCAGAATTCCAACACAATTCTTCAAAGACCTGGAAAAAGCAATTCTCAAATTCATCTGGAAAGGAAAAAAAAAAAAAAAAACAAGGATAGCAAAAACAATTCTTAACAATAAAAGAATGACTGGGGGAATCACCATTCCTGACTTCAAGCTTTACTACAGAGCAATAGTGATAAAAACTGCATGGTATTGGTACAGAGACACACACATTGATCAGTGGAATAGAATTGCAGACCCAGAAATAAAACCACACACTTATGGACACTTAATCTTTGACAAAGAGGCCAAAAATATACAATGGAAAAAAGAAAACATCTTCAATGAGTGATGCTGGTCTAACTGGCCGTCTGTGTGTAGAAAAACAAAAATAGACACATATTTGTCACCTTGCACAAAACTTAAGTCCAAGTGGATCAAGGATCTCAACATAAAACCAGATACACTGAATCAAATAGAAGAGAAAGTGGGAAAGATCTTTGAACCCAATGGGAGAGGGGGAAATTTCCTAACCAGAACTCCAATGGCTCATGCTCTAAGATGAAGAATTGATAAATGAGACCTCATGAAACTGGAAAGCTTCTGTAAGGCAAAGGACATAGTCAATAAGACAACTTGTCAACCTACAGACTGGGAAAAAGTTTTTACTAACTCCACATCTGATAGAGGGCTAATATCCAAAATGTAACTTTAAAAATGATATATTTATTAATTCTTGGAGAATTTTGTACAATGTATCTTAAACATGTATACCCCTCTCCTAACTACTCCTATAATAACTCTCTTCTCTCCTCTCCATTTTCACCCAACTTTGAGCACCCCCCCCCCCTCAAGCTGGTGGATTCCAGTTTGTGTTTCCATCTAGTCTTGGGAGTAAAGTCTTCCCCGATGTAGTCCACCTACAAGGGTTCAAGTCATTAGAAAAAACTGACTGTGTCATAGCAGTAGATTCTTAGCTAGTGGTGGGATTTTGTGCATGCCTTCCTCTGTTTATGCTGGGATTCTGTTGGCCTTGAGCTTGTGGAGGTCTGGTCACAATCATTTTGGGTTCATATGTACTACTGCCTTGTTGGGTCAGGAAAATATTCTTTCCATGATGTTATCTACCACTTCTGGCTATGACAATTTTTCCACCCTATTATACTCAAAATTCCCAAGAGAAAGAAGAGGTCTGATTTGTATGTTCTGTGTCATGAGAAGTCCACGGTTTCTTTTAAAAATAATTAATTTTAAAATTTATTAATTTATGTATGTAGGTGTTTTGACTGCATTTACATCTGTGTACCCCATTTGTGTGGTGCCCACAGGGACCAGGGGAAGGCATTAGATTCTCTGGAATGGGAGTTACAGATAGTTGTGGACTGCCATGTGGGTTCTGGGAATTGAATACAGGCCCTCTGCAAGAACAGTGCTCTTAGCTATTGAGCCATCTTTGCAGCCCCACTCCATAGCTCCTTATTCTTTGCATGTTGACCAATTGAGAGTCTCTGCAACAAGAAGCTTCTCTGATGATTGAGAAATGCTCTATTGGTATAGCAATAGGTTATTAGAAGTCATTTTAATACTATGTCCATTTAGCAGACTGTTGGGATCTCCCCTAGACCTCATGACCAACACTTAATCACCGATTCTTGACCCCTTTAACAATGCCAGATATGGCTTCTACCTCATGGAGCATGACTTATATCCAAGAAGAAAGTGTTTGGTTACTTCCATGACCACTGTGACACTATTGAACAAGTGAACGTACCTGGTCAGTCATTGAAGTTTTCAGGATTCACAGCTAGATAAGATTACCGATGCATTTTCGGTTCTTGTAGCATGCACAGTCCCTTTCAGCACTGTAGAAGCTAGTCAGCAGGGATGAAGCTTTTAGGTGAGTACTAGCTTGATTTCTCTCTAGTCTACGATTCAAATATATGGTGTCTTCAACAATAGGTACTGTCAGGTTCTGGAGGGTAGCCAAGAATAATGTCAATAACCTGTAATGCCTATGTGATCCCTTTGTCCAATAACTTAAAAAGGTAACCTGTTCTTGGCACTGAGATTTTTATTTGCTAGCAAGAGATTTTTAGTTGGAGTATTGTTCTTCCATTGTAGGGTAAGTCTGACCCAAACTTGCAGATATTTAAGGGTCCTAAATGGTGAGGTGTTGAGAAGGAGGACCAGGCATGAGAAAATCAAGAAGATAGAAAGTTGGGATGAGAAGGCCTGTATGTGATGATGCATGCCAGCAAACTTTTTAAGAAGTTCAGTATCTTTTATACTATTTACAGGAGGAAAGTGGGACAGTCATCAAAAAGCTGTAACACAATGGGACAAAATCAGCAGGAAGTTAATCAAGCAATAAACATGTCGTATAAACAGAGCACTGAACGTGTGCTGCTATTCTTAGATCCTCTGTTATTCCTTAGTCTTCTTGCTTATTTAGTCTTCTGATTCATACTGCTTCAAATGTTGTCAAGTGTCCTTTTGTGTATATTTGTGAGCATGTGTGGAGGTCAGAGGGTGAAGCTGGATTGTCTTCAGTTGTTTTGCCTCTTTCTTTCTCTTTCTTTCTTTCTTTCTTTCTTTCTTTCTTTCTTCCTTCCTTCCTTCCTTCCTTCCTCCCTCCCTCCCTCCCTTCCTTCCTCCCTCCTTCCCTCTTTCCTTCCTTTCTTTATTCATAGACAAGGTTTCTCCATAAACCTAGAATTTGTCATGTTGGCTGGACTAGTCAGTAAGACCTTGGGATTCTCCATTCTACAGAGCTGGAATGGTAGAAATTGCCCACTATGCTAATGTGAAGCTTTTACATGGTGCTAGGAAAACCAACTTAGTCCCCTATGCTTCTATAGCAAGCCATCTCTCTAACTTCAAATGTCCTAATAGAAGAAGCTGTAATAGAGATGAGATTTTTCCCCAGCATGTCTTCAGTACACATAATAAAATTTCAGTTTTCATTTTATCTTTGCAAAGCTTTTACTTTAGACCTGAGCTTTCTGTGTAGCTCCAGAACTCAGTAAATGTCCATATACATTGGCTATGTGTTTATGGAGTCTTATGTTTTCAATTTGTCAGTCTAACTTTACATGGTACTGTGCTTATTTCCACTTTTATGGTAAGGACAGTCTGCCTGGGAAACACCAGTATCTAACTCATGTTCAGGTTACTTTCTGTCATTTTAGAGCCTGAAGATGTTAATGGAAAAGATGTGGAAGCAAAAAAAATCAATAGGTTTTCAGTTTGGAGCTATTATCAGTGGTGACAACATCTCTGTGTCTCATGGTGTCCTGCTTGGCATGAGGACCAAACTTTAACCTTGTCTTAGTTGGGGTTTTGTTGCCGTGAAGAGACACCATGACCAAGGCAACGCTTTTTTTTATTATTATCAAATCATAATTTTTACTTTTTAACACAGGGGTTATAAACACAAAAATGCAGGATGTGTGGAAGGGGATGACACAGGAGCATAGGTGTTCAGGGGGAGTACAGATAGCTTTCAGAACAGGGTATCAGCTGGGTGAAGGTTCAGGGGAGAGGTCACTATGACTCTGCCTATGATTCACTTGTCCTTATCTAAGTTGGTACTATCCACCAAGGCTGCCTATTTACAAGGTCTATGACTACTCAGGCTGGTAAATTTCCACAAAAGCTGCCTGTTTACAATAGCTTATAGCCATCTGTTTCATTGGTTTTTCCACAGAGACCCAAGACTTTGTGTTAGCAGGCATGTATGTCAGGCCTATTGCTGACTTTAGGCTTATGGCTGCATTTAGGCCTTCAGTGTATAAGCAGGGCTGCTCCAGACATCTCCTCCCTTCTCCAAGTATAGAAGGGCCATGGCGATTCTAATCTTGCCAAGGCTGGGATAGAAGCCTGACCTCCAGTAATTAAAGGGGACCTTGTAATGGCTCTGGTCCTCCTGTCATTGTCCAGTGAGGCATGAGGGCCATACCCATCCCAATGTCTTTTTCCTGAAGAGGGGATACTTTTGACATCAACTCCTATGCAGTCAGGCTTGTCCCTCAGGGAACCCAGAAACATATTTTTAACTTTTATTTATATTTCCTTGCAGTGCTTAGCCTCGCAGCTTACGCAAGAATTCAGATCAGACCAAGGCAACTCTTATAAAGTACAATATTTAATTGGAGCTGGCTTACAGGTTCAGAAATTCAGTCTATTATCATCAAGGTGGAAAGCATGGCAGTGTGCAGACCAACTTAGTGTTGGAGAAGGAGCTGAACATTCTACATCTTGTTCCGAAGGTCTTATATATATATATACCATGAGCATATATATAAGACCTCAAAGCCTGCCCCTACAGTGGCGTGCTTCCTCCAACAAGGCCACACCTACTCCAATAAGGCCACACCTCCTAATAGTGCTATTCACTATGGGCCAAGCATTCAAACGCACGAGCCTATGGGGGAAAAACTTATTCAAACCACCACTAGCATGCATATATTCTGTGTGTTATCAACCCCTTGGTCACTTAGTAGCTCCATTGTTTACAGGATGGACTGACATATACAGTAGTACTTGTCTTGAACTTATCCCTATTTTATTTACTAATTGTTTCAAAATTCAAGAATACCTAAATTGGCAATGTGAAAAAGCAGCTTGCTAAAGATAAGTTACAAAGTCCATTCCTTAACTGAGAAGGTGACAGCTATGGTCTTAATCAAAAAAGAAAAGCTGTATGCTGGGGATACAATAAAAACCAATCTTCTGCAGGTGAAATTATGAAGACAATTTGTTCTGCTTTTACCATTACATCCTACATTGCAAAATGTACGGCTACAGTGCATGTTAAGTAATTAGCTGAGACAGACAAACGTATTTGTGGGTAGAAGACAAGAGAGAGGAAGTTCATAGCCTCATAGTGCTCCAAAGGATGGATGTAAAGACACAGCAATAGATCTTCAAACTAAGTGGCTCTTGGTTACTATGAGTAAGGGGAATACGTTTAGACTGAAAAATATAGACGGTACCAGAAAGACTATTTCAGAGGATGAAGAAATTGATTGAAAAAGGATACCACCCACAAACCTTCAACTGTCATACAACTGGGCATTTCTGGAAAAGATTTTTAATAGGTCACACAAGTGCAAAGAAGGCACAAGGACAGGAGACAGGGAGGGACAGGTTTGCCCTTGACATAGGTGTCTATGTTGATCTAAGGGTGATGTCACATGCCTCACGACACATATACAGAGCACAGGCTTTCAGAAATAAAATTTCTGGCCAGTTGTGGTGGCAAAGCCTTTAATTCTAGCACTCGGGTCAGAGGCAGGTGGAATCTCTGGGTTTGAAATTATCCTCTGCTATATATTGACATTTAGGCCAACTAGGGCTACAAAGTGATGCTCTGGCTCAAAAACAAGCAAAGACAGATAGATAACTCCTTCCTAACACCACCACCACCACCACCACCACCAACAACAAAACAAAAAAGGAAATAAAAACTCTGTTTTGTGCCAACATTATTAGACAGTGGAGATGACAGCAATCTTGCTATGGAAAACTTCATCCCAGGAATAAAAAAAAATTAGTGGAGGTAATAGGGTTAGAATTTAAAGTCCTGTTAATATCAGATAACTCATTGAAAATGTTAAAGTTATATTTTTTCATTCAAAACACAGTGCCATTGCCTCAAGCTAGGCACTATCTATGACTCGATATCCACCAAGAGTCTTTTGTTTTGTTTTGTTTTTCAAGACAGGGTTTCTTTGTGTAGCCCTGGCTGTCCTGGAACTCACTTTGTAGACCAGGCTGGCCTTGAACTCAGAAATCTACCTGCCTCTGCCTTCCAAGTGCTGGGTCCACCAAGAGTCTTACAGTGTACCTCCATGAATAAAAAGAAACTGTTGTATGAAATTTCAGTATTGTTTTTAATGATATGTTTTCAATGAAACTAGTTTTTATAGATATAAAAAAGTCCAATAAATTGACATTAAATAAGTCAGTCTTTTGTATAGTACCGTAAAAACATTTAGAAAGCATTAAAAGTTATCCAGCACAGAGACAGAATCACTACAGAACTTACTCAACAACTCACTAATTGATTTTAATTGATACAAAGAAATCTTTGTTCCATTGTTTAGTTAATATTATAATAACAAACCTTCAAACTTGCTGTTGTCAAATAAGAAATATTCAAGAAAATATTTATAAACAAGCTGAGTTTTTCAGATAATTTGATTGTGTTTTTCCATTTAAAATTTAAAAATCTATTTCTCTATAAACTACTGTATTTATATACATAAAATGATTAAATACCCTAAAAATCATTGGTTAATTAAAATTTTTAGATTTGTATTAAATTTTAATTTTGTGAAAACATACATTCACATATAGATATACAAACACTAAATATTATTTTAAGAAAACAATATTTATATAGTTCTAAAAATTTAATTTGAAAATTATAGCATTTCATTCCAATTTTTGCTTCAGAATTCACCAATTAGATTGCATATTTGTAAAGGTAGGCTCTTACTCTTACTATGTATTGATACTCACTCATTAGCCAAAGCCTGGCTTTGAACTTAATGATACTCTGACTTTTAATCCCTAGTACTAAATTTACAAGCATTTTACATAACACATGCTAGATTAAATTTGTGAAAAAAAACTCCACATGGTTATACAGAAATTTTATGTACTTATATTTGTTTATTTTACACAGAAGTCTAATATATAATACATTTAATTTATGTTACCTTACTGATAGTCTCTTGATAAGGTTTAACTCCATAGTAACAAGACTTCTCTCTGATTTGATGTCTAATTATATACCTATCATTTATCTCTAATCATTTATTCATCTATCAACCCAATTGAATGCTCAAAATAGTGCTTTTGGTACACAGATGCTTTATTACCTTACACTTAAACTAGTTTTTAGATACACAGAAGTCTCCCAGTGCTTAAGTATTTAGGACTGTAAGCCTTGCATTAACTTTTTCTCGAATCTGTCCTTCTTCCCAGTATTCTCCTTAATGCACTTTTGACTTCCCTGTTCCTCAGTGTGTAAATCAGGGGATTCAGCAGAGGAGTCACCAGAGTATAGAAAAGTGCCATGCTTTTGTTCACATCCTGTGAGTAACTGGAGGGAGGCTGGAGGTACATGGAGATGAGTGTTCCAAAAAAGATAATCACTACCAGAAGGTGAGAGCCACAGGTTCCAAAGGCCTTCCTCCTCCCCTGGGCTGACTTGATCTTTAGAATTGCATGAGTTATGTAGCCATAGGACACTAATATGAGTGAGAGGGGTACCACCAAGAAGAAGACACTGACAGCAAAGAGTTCAGCTTCATTAATGAAGGAATTAGCACAGGTTAGCTTCAGCATCACTGGAATTTCACAGAAGAAATGGTCCAGTTGATTTCTGCCACAGAGGGGAAGAGTCATGGTCAATGCTGTCTGTACCACAGAATTGCCAAACCCTGTGAGCCAGGCAGTTATAACTAGCTGTAAGCAAAGCTGTGGGTGCATGATTACCATGTAGTGGAGTGGACGGCAAACAGCAGCATAGCGATCATAAGCCATCACAGATAAGAGTATACACTCTACTCCCCCAAGTCCCAGGGCAATGAAGAGTTGGGTCACACAGCCACCATAAGTGATGGTCTTGTCCTTCCCCTTGAAGTTAAACAGTGTCTGAGGGACTGTGCAAGTAGTCAAACAAAGATCCATAAAGGAGAGATTAGAAAGGAAGAAATACATGGGGGTATGGAGGTGAAGGTCTATAACTGACAGCAATATGATGGTGCCGTTGCCTAGGAAGCTCAAGAAATAGATGAGCAACATAGCCACGAAGAGAGCTGTTTCCAGCTGAGGCCTGTTGGAGAAGCCCAGAAGAATAAATCCAGAAAAGACGCTGCCATTAGCTCTGTTCATTGCAGTCTACCGGTGGGAAGCAAGAGATCTAATTCTTAGCTGGGGAATTATTCTGTGTTCTTCTCCTGAAAATAAAAATTCACTTTATTTAGTAAATACAGTAGGGAAACTGGTCACATTTTGTTGTTTTGCTTGTGAGAAGCTAATATGTTGCTATTTCCTCTGCAGCAGCGTGTTCTATGTGTTTACTTAGAAGAGCAATGTTTATTGTTACCTTTGTTGAGAACGTGAGTGTACTAAGCTTTAACAAGGCTCAGCTCTTTCTCTGGGTTCAGTCACCTGATAAATGGCAAAGGAAGGGTTTAATCTAAATCTACAGCAGAGCCTCACAACTTCCGGGAGCCCTGCCTTTTTGTGACTGGATGAACCTTAGAGAGAGTTGAGTGTCTCAAAATTAAATCAATATTTCCTCAATAAGCTACAAGTTTGTTTTGGTCTTAAATCTTCCATTTTGGGTCTCATCAAATAATTGAAATATGTCAGAATTGTTTTTGTAGTTCTTGTCTGCTCATAGAAAAGAAAAGATAACATTTGACCACTTACAGTAGAACAATGCATATTAACACATATGCAAATGGAATATTACAGGCTCCACAATGAAGAAGAATTTTAAGGATTGGAAAACCACCTCTGCAAATGATTTAGATTTCAGGATATCAACCTTGATTCCTCACCATTGGTGCCATCCAACAAAAAGCTGGGGACTGTTTATCCAATGCTTGCTCTTGTCTCTCACTTTATAAGTAAAATAATTCTCAGTGTAATAGCATTTTCAACTTTTTACTCTGATAATTTTTTTAAAAAAATATCAGTTTAATAAAAGAATCTTTTTCCTATTTAAATTACTGGCCCTGAAGTCCCTACTGCATTCCTTTCTCTGATAGACTTCTCATGATTCATATTTAGTACTACATAATGCCAGAGTCTCCAGAATGCTGAACAGTTCTACAACTGAACTACATCTCCATCCCTAACAGCAGCATAACTATAACATACAAATGAGTCTGGTAAATACAGGAGGGAAATGAATTGGAACAAAATATAGTGACCTATATGTATAGCAATGCCATCAGATAGAAATCAGTTGCTTTGCATGATAATTTAAAATGTTAAAAATGCTTTCAATATTACATAGCAGGAAAATAAAAATGGGTCTGGGTAAATTTCTTGAGCAAATAAAAATAAAAGCTTAGAATAAAATAAAATAAAATAAAAATATAAGCTTCAAAATGGCCATAGGCTGGCTGCTCATGGTAAATTCGAACATGTAATCTCTGGGTAGAAGGAGTAAGTTTTCAAAGCCATCTCCAGTTACATGGAAAGTTCAAGGCTGTGTGGGATTAGATGAGACTGTGTCTTTAAAATGGGCACAGATTACTGAAAGTTTTAGCTGTACTGGAGGAAAACTTTGAACAATAGCTATGTAATAGTTGCATTATCTCCTGTAGAAGGGAAAGGTTAGTGACTGCAAAACTCAGTCTGTTTGGAAAGATGATGTTGCATTTCAATTTCCTTCCATGTATTAGAGATGGATGTTGATAAGCAGTCATGAGTAATCACATGTTAAGTAGTTTGTTTTTTATTGCTGTCTTGTATGGAATCTTGTAAGACTGTGTTAATCCTTTTTTAAATATAATCTTTTTATTGGCAAGGTTTCTGATGGGTCCAGGAGGTACTTTACCTTCTGTCTACTGTTCTTGTTAGATTCTTGGGTCCCTGATTTTTTATATTCTTTTCAATGATTGAAACAGGTGGAAGGATAGTTACTGTCATAAAAAAGATAATTTGGAATAAATTATAAAATCCAATAAAATAGGAGTAGAATATTTGCATTCTAAGTATAAATCTTTCATTAATAAGTCTCTAGATTTTAAAGTCTGCATCCCCACTCCTGTTTCTCAACTGTTTCTATTTCCAAATAGAAGAGTTGATCTTACTACTTTTTTGTTCTTTACTGAAACTCAGATAGGCTCAATAGCTCTAACATCCCATTTTGACTAAGAACTCATTAGGAAAAGTACATTCTCCAACAACAATGGGATTTCTAATTTCCTTTTCTTTCAGATTAGCAGAGTTGTTTTAAGACATCAACCTAAGAATTTGTTTTCTTGAATGCTGTTGGCACTTACCGTTGATTCTTCTCTTTAAAGTCACAAAGAGATAGCTTCTAATGCCTACCAGGCACAGCTGAAGCCTCTTGAAGAATTTTAGAAAAGTCTGTTATTTTTCTATTATTTTTCTAAATGGTGTATTAGCTTATTCTAGAACATGCTGTTAAAATGATTTTCATCCCAGTGATTCATAGAAGATAATCTGAACCAAGAGAAGCATATGTTCTGATGAAACATATGTAATTCATTGTAATCACAAGGCAGAATCAAATTAGTATAGGTTATTTAAGAAACATTTCTATATAGGTGTGTTATTTGTCTGTGGCTGCCCACGATGAATAGGATGAGCTGAAAATTGTTGTTTCACAGTCCTGAAGCATATACGTCCAAAATCAAGGTATGAGCTGGGCTGGGATCACTCTGAATTCTCTACAAACCTGAATCTTTTCTTGCATCATTTTGTCCTTCTGGTGGTTTGCTGGTACTCCTTGAAATTCCATGGTTTGTACCTGTAGAGTTTCAATCTCTGTCTTCAAGTTAAATGGCATTTTCTTTTTTTTTTTCTCCTTATAAGTCTAATGGTTATATTGGGCCTAACTAAATTAACTAAGTTGTGTTAGCTTAATTATATATGCAAAAGCAGGGACCAGAGGTTAGGATTTCTGTGGGATTTGATGGGTGGGGTGCAGGAGAGTGTCAACCCATGAAAGTACCTTAGTATGTCAAATTGCAATGCTTTCCTACTTTAAATTCATTCCCACGGAGCAGGAAGACTAAAGGTGAATGTATTAGTTTTAGCCTATTTCAAGTTTATAAATGAGATGTATTGACCATGATTTAGATAATATTTATAGCTTCTGGTGCACATGCTGTGGAAGTCATTTTCCAGGAATACCCAGCTACAGCTTTTTATAACACATCTTTGCTACAACTGAAAGATTGAAATCAGTACAGATTGCACATTTTAAGACCTGTGGAGTTGCCCCTTGAAGTTTAGTTGGAATGGAATAGAAAATATTTATACCCCTTTACTTCTTGCATATGCATATACATTAATAAACATATGTACAGATATTATTACTCGAGGTAGCACCCAGGATTCTATTGGGTCTAAATCAGAAGTGAAAAGACAGTCTTAGCTGGCTTGGGTGGCAGCTGGGCTGGTGTTAGATTGAAAATATGGAATCCTCTGTTGATGAGTAACAGATTGCAGACATTCAGCTGTCTTCTGGAAGAAGAGAGATGGTCTTTGAGCCCCAAAGACTGATGTTGATGGGAAAGGTAATATTAGGCAAAATACCCCCATCATGTGATGGGGATAGGTAAAATAGAATTCTTAGAATAAATATGGACTTCACATGAAAATATGCTTTAAATATGTTGTCCTTTGGATGGTCTTTGAAAATGGATAATGATCAAATGCTACTCAGGCTTTTGAATTTGATAGCAATCTCTTCAAAAGTTACTGTTGGCATAACCTGTGTCACCCCTAGGGGCTTCGCAGGAAGCCTGTCCATACATTTTAGAGTCCAACAACAAAACAGAAGTTGAAACTGAATTCTGTGAAGTCTGCCCATGAATAAAAGGGCCAATGTTATATCCAAGGAATCTTTTTATGAGCCACCAAGATCCAGGATCACTTTGGGGAGTGAGATGCATGAGGATGTGCTTAATTTCTGTAGCCCCAAGAGTGTCTTGCCCCATGTAATTCATTAACTTCTGTTCAGGTATCCAGAGTTTGATAGTCTCCAGGGAGCAGCCAAAGTGGAAGGCTCTGGAGAGGTAATATCAACAGAGAATCCATTTTTTCCTGCCAAATTGATGGTGACCCTATTGACTCTACTTCCTTTCCATCTGATGTATCTAGGAGAAATGTTTGCCTTTCAGAGCGTCAATCTTCAAATTCTTCACTTTTCAGAAATATTTTTTCTACCTAGAAGAGGTTCTTTTTTATTGGATATTTTATTTACATTTCAAATGCCATCCCCTTTTCCCATTTCCCCTCCCTAGAAAACCCCTATCCCATACCCCCTTCTCCTTTTTGCTTTTATACAATTTTTTAAATGTTAACCAATGGCTTTATAAATTTGGTAATGCTCAATATCAATCAGAAGTGTAACCTAATACCCAACCTAGATAAATCAACTATCTGACTGGTGGAGACATGTGAACATCTGCCTCCATGTCTGGCTCCCCCCACCCCCCTCTTTCTCTCTCATCACCTAGCTCCTCCTCTTCTCTTCTTCCTCCTCTTCTCCTCCTCCTCCTCTTCTTACTCCTCCTCTCCTTACTCCTCCCACCTTAGCTCCTCCTACATATCACCCTTCCTGTTAAAATAAAACTTTTCTCTCAAAATACAGTTAGAGCATAACTATACCAATTTATGTCAGTAAGGTGCAAGATAGACCTAATACCCAGTCCATCATTTTGTTGACTAAGCAGAACCTTTGTCATCGCTCCTAAATAAAAGACTTAGTTTTGAACCTGGCTTTTTTTTCTTGGCTTTAGAATGAATGTCAGCTGAAAACCATCCTCTCAAATCTTTTCTCTCAAAGTAAATAGCAAGGATTGGCTATGAGACTATAAGTTTTCAACCCCATCAGAAATACAGAATGACTGAGTTAACTGAAATTACGGGAAGCACAAAGCATAGCTTCTAAAACATAGCCAATTTATAGAGACTGCTGAAAACCTGGACAGTCCCTATACTACAGAACGTTGGAGCATCCGATCTTCAGCCTTCTGGCCCAGGATCATATGACTGACCTAGTGATGCAGAATTATTAAGGGCTGATTACTCTGTCTTGGCAGATATAATCAGTCGACTATTCTGCAAGTGTGTCCTTTTCTGGACACTGATTTGTCTGTAGATGGAAAGAGGCAATTCTTGCCTAGTGGCTGTCTCACCACATAACTCCAAAGATGCTCAATTTCTTCTTGGAATCCAAGACAGGAAGCTGTCAGGAGCAAACAGGTCTCTAATCAAAATGAACATTAATACAGAAAAGTTTGTAACATCAATTCTGTGGATTTCTGATGTTTTGAAAACCAACTATTTATGTAAGGCAATCTGGACTGTTGTCTGTTAACTCCTACCAGTTATTTCTAAAGAAAATATAGAAAACACCCTAACAATAAACTCAAAGCCATGAATTTGCTATAGGCCCTTAACTCACAGGCTAACCATCTCAAATAAGTTAAAAAAGTTAAAGAAGAACTGGGTCTAAGCCTTGTATTCCTAAATGTGTTATACAGGCGCAATGCCTATGATAGTAACAATATTGATCTCACTTTTATATTAATAAGAAGCTTGTACCAATGAAAATCTTAAATTGGAAATAAAAGTAAATTTTGTACCATTTAAGAAATTATAACTATATCTTAATAACAATTATACATATTTCTACCAGTACATTATGGCTATGCAATAAATCCTAGCTAATCCTCCCTGTTCCACCAAAACCACTACTTTTCCCTAGAATGACAGCCCAATATTAACTACCTCAGTCCCCAAGCCCAGGGAATAGGGGCACCAACTCTTCATTAACTTCTTCAAGCTGATTATGGGTGTTGAGATATTAGAAGAGGGGTTGGGGGAAGAATAAATTGATAAGCCTTTGACATTGTCTTCACTGCATCCAGATGGAATTCCAGGACATTAGAGGTTCGAGCATGTCTGCTCAGCTTGCCTGATGAGTAGATACACCAAGGCTATGTATTCTGCAATATACAATTCTCAAAACAAATTTTAGTATCAAGATAATTGTTTGTTTGAATTCTGGAATCTAGTCTTCTGGCGGCCTGCCTCTGTCATGTCTAATCCATATAATTCTGGGAGTTTCTATGAGGGTGTGCTCCCACCATCATCCCATTTTTGCCTTCCTGCTCTCAAATTTCCCAACATCAGAGAATCTAAACTTTCAGGCACCTAGGCTCTCCACTTCCACTGATGCCTAACCCCCTACCCCATTGCCCCCCTCCAATTACTATGTGGGTGTGCTCCCACCATCCTCTCATTCCCGCCTCCCTGCTCTTGCATTCCTCAACACTAGGGAATCCAAACTTTCAGGTACCAAGGCTGTCCACTTCCACTGATGCCTGGCAAGGCCACCCTCAACTTCCTATACAGGTGGAGCCATGAGTCCCCACCTTTGTGTTCTCGGGATGGAGATTTTAGAATGGCTACTTCAGCTTGTTTCTTAGGACCATTTGCTTGAAAAATTGTTTTCCAGCCTTTTACTCTAAGGTAGAGGTGGGTTTCCTGTATGCAGCAAAATGTTGGGTCCCGTTTATGTATCCAGTCCATTAGCCTATGTCTTTTAATTGGGGAACTGAGTCCATTGATGTTAAGAGATATCAAGAAACAGTGATTGTTGTCTCCTGTTATTTTTGTTATTAAAGGTGAAGTTATCTTTGTGTAGCTATCTTCTTTTGGATTTGTTGGAGAGGGTTACTTTCTTGCTCTTTCTAGGGTATAATTTCCCTCCTTGTATTGGAGCTTTCCTGCTATTATCCTTTGTAATGCTGGGTTTGTGGAAAGATATTGTGTAAATTTGGTTTTGTCATGGAATATCTTGATTTCTCCATCTATGGTAATTGAGAGTTTTGCTGGGTATAGTAGCCTGGGCTGGCATTTGTGTTCTCTTAGGGTCTGTATGACATCTGTCTAGCATCTTCTAGCTTTTTATAGTATCTGGTGAGAAGTCTGGTGTAATTCTGATAGGTCTGCCTTTATATGTTACTTGGCCTTTCTCCCTTACTGCATTTAATACTCTTTCTTTGTTTTGTGCGCTTGGTGTTTTGATTATTATGTGACGGGAGGTATTTCTTTTCTGGTCTTTTATTGTCTATTTGGTGTTCTATAGGCTTCTTGTAAGTTTATGGGCATCTCTTTCTTTAGATTAGGGAAGTTTTCTTCTATAATTTTGTTGAAAATATTTATTGGTCCTTTAAGTTGGGAATCTTCACTCTCATCTATACCTATTATCCTTAGGTTTGGTCTCCTCATTGTGTTCTGGATATCCTGGATATTTTGTGTTAACTTTTTGCATTTTGCATTTTCTTTGACCGTTGTGTTGATATTTTCTATGGTATCTTCTGCACCCGAGATTCACTCTTCTATCCCTTGTATTCTGTTGGTGATGCTTGTGTCTGTGACTCCTGATTTCTTTCCTAGGTTTTCTATTTCCAGTGTAGTCTCCCTTTGTGATTTCTTGATTGTTTCTACTTCCATTTTTATGTCCCGGATAATTTTGTTCAATTCCTTTACCTGTTTGGTTGTGTTCTTTTCTAATTCTTTTTCTTTTATTTTTGTCTTTTTAATTTTTTTTTTATATTTTATTTACATTTCAGATGCCATCCCCTTTCCCCATTTCCCCTCCCTAGAAAACCCCTATCCCATGCCCCCCCTTCTTTTTGCTTTTATTCTCTTGTAATTCTTTAAGGGAAATTTGTGTTTCCTCTTTAAGGGCTTCTACCTGTTTACCTGTGTTCTCCTCAAATTCTTTGAGAGTGTTATTTATGTCCTTCTTAAAGTCCTCTATCATCATCATTAGAAGTGATTTTAAATCTGAATCTTGTTTTCCTGGTGATATGGGGAATTCAGGACTTTCTAGTGTGGGAGACCTAGGTTCTAATGATGCGAAGTACCCTGGGTTACTGATGCTTATGTTCTTGTGCTTGCCTTTTGCCATCTGTATCTCCTTAGTGCTACCTGCCCTGTCCCTGACTGGAGCCTGTCGTTCCTATTATCTTGGTTGTAGCAGAACTTTGTGGGGTGGCTGTAACTACTGGGTAAGCGCTGGGGCCCAAAATCTGCTCATTGCTCAAGGGCAGACAGGATGCTGCCCAGGTTAGAGTTCTGGGAGCCCCGTTTCCTCTGGGTTCTTAGAGATTGGGGGCAAAGCTGCCGCCCAAGATCTGCTCAGTGCTCTGGCCCAGACCAAAGGGAGCCAGTGCTCTGGGCTGGGAGTGATTTCCTGGGTCCTTGTGGGCCCCAGTTACTCCCTGTTTGGGGTGAACGATGCTGTCTGCTTACCTAAGATACTGCCTGGGTTAGAGTTCCTGGGAACCATGCTTCCTCTGAGTTCAGAAGAGGTTCTTTAGTATATAATTCTGGGTCTTTACCCCCATAGTACTTGGTGCTTGTGCTAATGACCCAGTAAGTTTTTCGATGATGCTATCAACTGTATTATCGCTCAGTGTTTTTTAAGATCTTGTCAGTCAGTTATACTTGATCTGCCCTATGGTCATCAACCCTATATCCATAGCCTAACATATGTTCAAGTGTCTTCTATCAGAAAAAGAGGAGGAGCTGGAGGTATAGTTCTGTGATAGAGCATTTGAAGACTTAAGTTTAAGCCCTCAATCTGAAAAAAATAAACAAGAAGAAAAATAGAATCAAAGCTACCCAATCCCCATTTCCTTTTTAAAATGATAGTTTTCAGTATATTGTCCCTGGCATTTGAGCTCATGGGAATCTTCCTGTCTCACCCTTTCACTGCAATTAAAGGTGTGAGACACTATGTCCAGCTCATTTCAATCTGTCTGAGTTCTCTCATCCATTAACTTAAAATTCTCAGTAGAAACAATAATATTCACATACTTCTCCTTCCAACAAAAATTCTATGTGTCATTATTTCTATGCCTATTGCTCTGGTGACAGCATTTTCAGTAGTTTCTAACATTCTCTTCCTGTCACATGGAGCAGGTGCTTGATGTCTGATGTCAGTGCATTCCCATCCTTCAAAAAAATCATGTCATTTAATAATTTGTTTTTTCCCATTATTCCTTGTATTTGGAATTACCTTATTTTTTTCTTTGCTTAGCACAAATATCAGAATATCTGTCGGTCTGTCTATCTGTCTATTTTCTATCTATCTATCTATCTATCTATCTATCTATCTATCTATCTATCTATCTATCATCTATCTTAATTTTGGTGCCAGGGCTTTGTGCATGTTAGTGAAGTGCTTTCTTATGAAGGGACAACACAGTTCTTTAATTTTTTTCTACTTGCAAATCATCTCATTAGTTTCCCAGGCTGACCTTGAACTCTTGATTCACCTACCTCAGCATTCCAAGTAGCCATTTCTTTTTATTATTTCTCCTTTTTCTTTCTTCAGGTGCTTTGTTTTACCTGTTGCAGTGCTGGGAGGGAGCCTGTGTGTAAGGTGCTCCCAGTAGCACTGAGCCTCATGTCCTGCTCAGTTCTTAGGGCTGTTTGTTGTTTAGCTTGTGTTGTTTTTAGATGGCATCTCACGGTGTAGTCCAGGCTGCCCTGGGATGCATAGTTCTGCAGCTCAGCCCCCTTAGTGCTGGGGTTTCTAGGAATAAGTTGGGTGTTTACATGACTTATTTTAGTTCTTTCTTAGTAATTACTGTTTTGGCTCCTTTGAGGGACTTGTTGGGGTACTGTTGACACAACTAAGATGAAGAGAAGCTTCATGGAGTAGAAAGAACTTTATCTGAATTCTTAAAGTTGAGAACACCATAAGTGAGGAAGCCAGAAAACCATGTGGGCTTTTTCACAGGGCCATGTAGAGAAGAACAAAGGTCATTTGAGGCAGAAAGAGCCCTCTGCATTCATTGTGATTGCAGAGATCCAGTTAGGTGAGTAGAGTTCTCCAAGCCTCAGGATACAAATATAAGATAGTAGCTTGGGAGATCCTGCCCATTGTCTTCCAGCCTTCCTGCCCAGAGTTTCTCAAGTCAAGACATCACCATTATTAAGAGTCTCCATTCAGAAATCAATGATGATATTCCAATTTAGTTTAAGTGGGAAAGGAAATTATTATTTTTATAGAGTAAGACGATTCCTCAACCTATGGATAAATGAATAAAGAAAGTATTCAATATACACAGTTGAGTTCTTTTTGTTGTTTTTGGATTTGCTTTCTTGTTTGTGTTTGAATCCTGGTCTTGTCTAGTTCAGGCTGGCCTGGGACTTCTGATCTTCCTGCTTCCACCTCCAAAGTTACCACAAAGTTAGGATGAGAGACCTGCACCACTATGCTTGCATATGACTATTTTCTGGGCGTTAAAAAAAAGAAACTTTGCCATTTGAAATAATATGCGTAGAACTGGAGACCATGAAGCAGAATCATCCAGAATCAGAAAGCAGAGTTCTGTAAGAGCTCAAATGCAGAATCTGGAAATGCTATTTTTTATAAACAAAGGGAACAGAACAGAACAGAGTGGTTGCCAAAGACTTGCCAAAGGAAGGCAGAACAGAAAGGCAATAAGAGGATATTAGTCAGTGAATTCAAAGTTACAATTAGAGGGAATACCTATAAGGTTCTATCTTACAGCCATCAGAATGGCTAAGATCAAAAACTCAAGAGAGCACATGCAGTTGAGGATTTGAAGCAAGGGGAACACTTCTCCTTTGATGGTGGGAGTGCAAACTTGTATAATCACTTTGGAAATCAATTTGGTGTTTTCTCAGAAAAGTTGGAATATTTCTACCTCAAGACCAGCTATACCACTTCTGGGCAATACCCAAAAGATGCTCCAACATCTCACAAAGACTTGCTCCGCTATGTTCATAGTTTTATTTGTAATAGCTATTTGTAATAGAAACTAGAAACAACCTAAATTGATGTCCCTTAATTGAAGAACAGATAAAGAAAATGTGGTCAGCTGTTAAGCACCAAAGCATCATGAATTTTGCAGGCAAATGGATGGAACTGGAGAATATCATCCTGAGTGAGGTAACCTAGTCTCAAAAGGACATGCATGGTATGTACTCATTTATAAGTGGAGATTAGCCGTAAAATACAGGTACCATGTTACACTGCACAGACACAAAGAAGCTAAACAAGAAGGAAGGCCCAAGCGAGAAAGCTTGAATCTTACAAAGAAAGGGGAATAACATAGTCATGAGGCAGATGGAGGGAGGGACCTAGGAGGGAGGGAAATTGGGGATTCATGATCAGGTGTGGGGAAGAACAGGAGAGATGGCTAGATGGCCATGAAAATTATTGGAATCTGCAACTGATGGGGGTGAGGAGGTGGGGGCATCTCTAGGATGAGACAAGAGACCTGGCATAAGGGAGGTGTCCAAGAATCAATGGGGGTGACCTTAACTGTGACTCACTACATTGAGGATATGGTTCCTTCTGTAACCAGATAGGAACCCCCAGTGGAGTGATAGAGATACCAACCCACCCACAAAACGTTCAACTCCAAATTTATCCTGTCTACAAGTAATGCAGGCATGGAGGAGGGAGCAGAGCCTGAGGGGAATAGCCAACCAATAACCAGCCCAACTTGAGACCCATCCCGTGGCAAGTACCAATCCCTAACATTTTTAATGATACACTATTACTCTTGCAGACAGGACCATGCTGTCCTCTGAGAGGCTCCACCCAGCAGCTGACTCAGATACAGAAATCCACAGCCAAACAGTAGCTGGAGCTTGGGAACTCTTATGGAAGAATAGGAGGAAGGATTGCAGGCCCCAAAGGGGATAGGAACTCTACAGGAAGACCAACAGTTTACTAACCTGAACCCTTGGGGCTCTCCAAGTCTGAACCACCAACCAAGGAAAATACTTGAGCTGGACCTAGGCCTCCCTGTTCATATTTAGCAGATGTGAAGCTTGACCTTCATGTGGGCCTTGAACAACTAGAACGAGTGGAGCCTATCCCAAAAGCTGTTGCCTATATGTGGGCTATGTTCTACTAGCTGGGCTGCCTTTTTTGGCTTCAGGGGGAGAGGAAGCTCTTAGTCTTGAAGATACTTGATGTGCCAGGATGGGTGAGGGGGAGAGTATGGGGAGGTCCCCACCTTCTCAGAGAAGAAGGGCTTGGGGGTAGGGGATGGGGAAGGATTGTGGGAGAGGGTGACCAGGAAGAGGGCAGTGAGCAGGATGTAAAGTGAATAAAATTTTTTTTTTTAAAGTGAGAGAAATGGCAGGATAAATTAGTGCAAAGGAGTTTGGGGATTAACTCTTGTTCAGGGTATTATTCTGGTTTGACTTTAAACATTTAAAAATAGATATATTTATTTGTGTGTTTATGTCATGGCACATGTAGAGGCTAAAAGAAAAATTGCAGAAGTCAGTTCTCTTTCTCCATCATGTAGGTCATGGGGACCAAACTCAGGTCATCAGATTTGGAGGCAAGTGGCCTCACACACTAACTCTTCTCGCCAGTCCTCTTGTCTGGCTTTTAAAGCTCAGCTACTGACAAGGCTCTAAATGTTATCTAAAGATAAAATTTTCTATATAAATAAAATCTATTTACATATAATTTTGTTTTTATTGTCTGTGTTATATATACTATGGGGCAAGAGTAGAGGTCTGAGGACAACTTGTAGGACTGTATTCTTTCTTCCCAACTTTATGTGGGTTTCAGGGATTAAACTCAGATTGTTAGGATTTCTGGCAAGCATCTTAACCCAGTGAGCCATCACACCAACCCTATAAATAAAATTTCAAAATCTACTTTTTTTTCCTTCAACTTACTGATATTGAAAGCTACAACTTTCTACTGAATTGCTATGAAATCTCACTGTCTTGGTGAGTGTCCTATAACCATTGATTTATTACTATTCTGGCTTTATAAATATGTTCCTTTAGGTGACATTAACAAGGAGTTCTCTCAAGGAATGATAAATCAAAGTTAAGAAAACACTGCTCTCTTTTGGTTAATTTTATTTTAGCACCATGGAATCATTAGAGTTCCATTCTGTTAGTCACAGGATATTACTGAAAGATTTAATCACTTTTTGGACAGCCTGTCTTTGCTTCTCCTTTGGAGGTTGTCCGTCATTATCAACGGCTTCTGCTATTGCAACTAATTACTTTGGGTTATCTAATTAAACTTATATGGGGAAAAAGTGAATCTGTAATTTTCTTTTTAGCATTGGGAATCAAGCCCAGAATCTTAAACATCCTAGGCAAGTTCTCTACCCCTAAGCTGTTATCTCCCACCTACATGCATAAATTTTTAAAGCAAGTACTTAATGTTCCCAAACATAGAGACTTTTTCTTGATTATAAAATCAACTTAAATGTAAGTACATTGGCCTTACTAGAAACAAATCCGTAAATTTTAGAAAATTGAAAATATTGCTATTAATTAACCTTGTGGCATTAATGTTAGGCAAAAAAAATTAGACAAGAATAAGAAAGAGTACAAGTAGTGACAAAGGGGAATAAAATATACTTTCAAAATGCTTTCAAAATGTGATTATACACTTAAAACAATCCAAGTTTTTGTTTATTTCCAGGAATAAAATGTTTAGCAAGGTCATGGATTACTGAATTCAAAAATTAGTAATTTTGAAGCATTCAAAACATGATCTGTTAGAAAGCCTAGTGATTAAGAGGTTTTAGTTAAAACAGAAACGGAATACTGACGTGTACAGAAAATGACATTGGTTTTTTGCAACTTGTTGAGCTCTAATACATATTTAAAAACTGACTATAAACCTCAGCGCTCCTCTTCCTCATTAGTGATAAAATTATGTCCATCTATATTTCTCTCCCTTCTAGCTACCTATTTTTGAGACAGGGTATCACATCAGCCCACACTGACCCGGAACTCACTTTGTTTGGATTTCTCAGACCTCATAGTGTAAATCTTACCACAAATACCAACACTGGCAGTATTGGAGTTGGAGTTCTCTGGAGAAGCTTGCATGGTGCTACAGTCACACAGGACACAACATACAGTAGGTAAAATTTCTCCTTATGCTGAAAACTTCCAAATCTAAGGTGAATTATAAAAACTCATTCCAGATACCATGGAGTGCATTCCAGACATTTTCTGGTCTAAATTATATATATTATGTAAAATTTTTACTTTTGTAAATCAAACTAATGTAAGCCTGATGGTTCAAGACTGTCATTCCAGTTACTCAGGGAAATTGCAAGTTCAAGGACAGCTTAGTAAAAAAAAAAAAAAAAAAAACTCACTAAACAAACAAAAACCTGAAGATGTAATAGAGTGGTAGTGTTTGCCTATCTCAACTGAGGCTCAAGGTTCTGTCACCAGTCAAACACACACATGTGCACACACACACACACACAGAGAGAGAGAGAGAGAGAGAGAGAGAGAGAGAGAGAGAGAGAGAGAGAAATATACACATGGAAACACAGATACAAACACAAATATGCACACACATATACACAATACACACACAGATGCACAAATACACAGAATATACACACATACAAACATACACAGACTCAAACTTACAAAGAGCAACATATCTTTTCTTGATTTATCTTTTTCTTCTAGTAAAATGGATGTTGAGAGCCAGGTGCAAAGATGACAGATAAATTTATAAACTGATCCACATTTTTTTTTTTAGATAAAATGTTTAATTATTTTTTTTAAAGAGAAACTTTGGCTTCTGCCTCCTCATTCATCTGGAATCCTTCAATGGAAACGAGGCAGCCCTAGCACTGGCAGACACCTAACAGATGTCTGACAGTTTCTATTATAAACAGGATCATATGATGCAAGCAGCAGGGCGCTTCTCTCTTCCTCCAAGTTCCTGCTGTGCTCACAGAGGTGGGGAATTAAACAAAGAAGAGGTCTAGGTATGGGTGATGAGAGACGAACCTGAGATGCAGAACACAGGAATTACCCCAGTGTGATTTATAAAAGTTAAAATTTCCCATCGTGTATATCATTTAGACCAGAAAATGTCTGTGGATGCAATGCATGGAGTGACTACTTAAAATTCAGCTTGTTATTTGTAAGTTTTTTTCCATAAGGGAAAAAAAATGTAAAGCCACAAGAACTCATGTTTAGGTGTGAATGACTGTGAGAGAAAATGAAATCAGTCTAAAGACAGAATTTATCTTCTGAACTGAAAATCGAACTAACTTTATTGAGTTTTATTCAAGGAAAACTTTTTTCTTATTAGTTTGAGAGGCATTTGCTATTTTTTTACTTGAGATGTAAACTTATATTATTTGATGTGGCACCTAACTTATTATATCAGTTTAATAAACTTTTAAAGAAGAACAATGCCTCTAATGAAAAGAAAATAACTTGGTGCACAAACAAATGTAACTAAAAATATATGTCTGTATTAGGATTTCTCTTGGAGCTCAAGTTCGCCTCCAGTGCATAATCCCACTGAAGATTAGGATGACAGAGCTCTTACATAGCTGTCACTTCAAAGGGTACCCTGGACCACATCTAGACAAGTGTTCTATCTTACCCATGCAATGAAATTAACTATAGTTAATTAGAGTTAAAGCAGACAAAAGTGTTTCAGGATTCCACTGGCTCAGTTCTACCCCTGAAACATTACAAATGGTTAATGAGAAAGATCATCATGTGATTTTTCCCCCCTCTGTCTAACTTCTGTCATAATCCATATGTATGAACAACTGACTCATGATTTTGCTGAGTTTTAAGCAGATGTGGCCAACTTAGAATGGGCAAGGACACAAAGTGTTTTATGGACCAAATCTTACCTATCGCATGGTGGATGATAGCATGTATTTGAGATTGTATGACATGTACTCCCAGTCTCACCACTGAGGATTTTATTGCACAAGCAAAGTATTTGGATGAATTTTAAGCTTTCATTCTATGAATTACATCTCTGTGTTGAGTAAGTGAAAAAAAGCAACTTTAGAAAAAGCCCTTTCACCTTATTTTCTAGTCATAAGCCTCTTCAGCGAACCCTTTACATCCTTGTTCCTCAGTGTGTAGATGACAGGGTTTAACATGGGGGTTACCAAGTTGTAGAAGAGGGTAAGAAATTTCCCTTGGTCCTGAGAAGCCTTGTGTCCAGGCTGCATATACATATAGACGATATTCCCGTAAAACAAGGAGACTACAGTGAGGTGGGACCCACACGTGTTGAAAGCCTTCCTTCTTCCTGCGGCCGACTTGATCTTCATCACTGCTAGAGCAATATAGCTGTAAGAAATGAGGATGAGCGTCAAGGGCACCAGCACGATTATCACCGATAAAATGAAAACAGTGCTTTCCACAGCCACAGTGTCCACACAGGCAATTTTGATCAGTGCTGGCATCTCACACAGGAAGTGCCTCACCTGGCATCTGCCGCATCGCGGCAGCTTCATGGTCACAGGAGACATGACCAGGGAGTTGAGGAGTCCCACACTCCAGGCTACAGATACCAACTTCCAGCAGAGCTGAGAATGCATAATGACTGCGTAGTGAAGGGGCTTGCAGATTGCAGTGAAGCGGTCGTAAGCCATGACGGCCAGCAAAACACATTCAGTACCTCCTAGGCCAAGAAACATGAACAGCTGGATTGCACAGCCAATGTAACTGATGCTCTTGTCCTGGCCTCCTAAGTTGAAGAGCAATTGAGGGATGGAACTGGTAGTGAAGCAGAGATCGAGGAAGGACAAGTTGGTGAGGAAGAAGTACATGGGGGTGTGAAGGCAGGGGTCCAGATGGGAAACTAAGATAATGATGATGTTGCCTACTAAAGTCACCAGGTAGAAGATGAGGACAAACACAAAGAGGGTGGATTCCAGCCTTGGTCTATCTGAGAAGCCCAGCAGGATGAACTGTTCCTGGCAGCTCTGGTTGATCATGGCATTAATGGTCAGTACATGCATGTAGAAAAGCCATGGGAAACACGCCAAGTTCATTAGAGGCAAACTAAGTCATCTGCAGAAGGATAAGACCCCAAAGAGTTACATATCGTTTTAACATCCTGAGAAGACCTATACATCTCTGGGAAAAGATATTCTTATTGGCCTTGCTTTTTTTTCCTTTTTGGATACCAAAGATGTACAGATCACTATAGAATATTTGAACAGCACACATGTAGAATGAACAGTAAAAGGTGACTGATACTCTGGAATAGACCATTGCTGCGTTATTGACACGCTTCCTCTCTGTTATTTCTTAGGTACCCATATAATATTCCCCCAGTCATAGTGTATTTAAAATTTAACCATCTGATTTTCATTTTGAAGAGTTTGTGTGTGTGTGTATGTGTGCGTGCATGCGTGGAGAGAGAGAGAGAGAGAGAGAAAGAGAGAGAGAGAGAGAGAGAGAGAGAGAGAGAGAGAGAGAGAGAGAGAGAGAGACTGAGAATATTTGCCCATATGTATATAAGTGGAGTTCTCTTTGAGCTCAGAGGAGGGTGAGGAATCCCTTGCAAATGGAATTACAAACAATTGTGGCTTGCCATGTGGATACTATAATTTATAGTAACATAATAATACAAAGTTTTCAATCGGTACATTATATCAATCATTTCTTTCCTTTATGAATGAACTAGACCTGGCTCCTAACTGCTGAGCCATCTCTGGAGCCCCATGTCTGAACCGGATTCTCCTTCATTTAATACTGTATCTTAGAATTGCTTTAGTTTTAAAATTTCTACAAAGAAACAGTATTTGGTAATTTTACCATTGTGTTATGTTTTCTTGGTAGTTGATCACTAAGAATATTTCACATATACTAGAGAGCTAAGCAATTTACAGATATGCCTATTTTATTGTACTTTTTCTTCTAAATATATGGCAAATGTTTGGACCAAAGAGGTATATTAAGTGTAAAATTATTTGTGGAGAGGTGGGTAAGTTCTTTATGTTTACTAGCTTTCTGTATCTAAGAAACATTTTTTTTTTTTTTTTGTCATTGAACTCGCAAGTCACAGGTAGTATAAAAATTTATCAACATAGCTCAAAAGCTGCTTTTGGAATAATGAAAACAAGAATAATATCTGATTTAATTTTATTTATTGGAATTGAAGGCACAATTCTTCAATTTTTATTTACCCACTGAATCTATAGCAATATATAAAATTTTCTGAAAATGATAAATTCTATCTTTTCTATGAAATGCTTATTTTCTCTTCTTGTAAATATACACTCACCTATATTATTATAAACTAACAAATTTATAGAAACATAATAACACAAAGTTTTCAGTCAGTAATATTTATTAATCATTTTTCCCTTTATGAATGAACCGATAGTTCTTAGTACATTATATTTTAATGGACTCTTTTTTGAGACAGGACTTCATTGTGTAGCCCTAGCTGGCTTGGAACACAACTTATACACTGGGATGGCTTCTAACTCATAGAGATCTGCCTGCCTCTGCCTCTAGAGGGTTGGATTTAAAGGCATGTGCAACCACCACCTGTCTTTACTTTGAATTTTAAAATGACAAACATTCCCAAGTAAGCTTGAATTAGATATTTTAATACATTCCTGGAGAAGTACATCATGTTATCTTTGAAAAATTGCAGGCCATTTCCATGACAAGAAAGCTATTTATTTGTCAAATATGAAAAAAGTTCAGGTAGATAATTCTTGCATATTTCAAACTGATGGTTAATCCAAAACCATAGATCTGGATTTTATAAATCTCTAAATGCATTCAGTACTTACTGGAGTCAAACTTCCCCTTGGTTGTATTATGTAATTAGAGAAGTGAAAGTTTTATTTCTTTTAAATGTGTTGAGGAAATGGCCCAATGCAGATAATTTAAGACAACCAAAGGTAAGTCAATGGTTTGTCATATAATGAGTTGCTACTCAACACCTTGCATTTTAAAGCTCTTTCCGTTCCCTTAACCACAGAATGTGAGGAAAAAGCCAAAAGAATTTGGTTCAGCAGTTATTAAATGAATACTATTAAATTACACCATAAATTCATTACTTTGTAAAGTTGATGTGATGATATTGCTTTCAGGGCTAAGTCTCTTCCAGGTAAAGAACCTTATGGTTCTACGAGTAACTACTCTAACTAGTAACCACAACTAGTTCCTTCTACATAAGTCATCATTTCTATCCATGTGTGTATTAAAAGTATCACATAGAGTGATGTCAGAGTGAAGGAGCCACCATGATACAGTGTCTTACATGTCCTGCTATGTTCCAACAATGTCATTCATGTTTGTAAAGTGGCTTGGACATGGTAAACCATGCTATAGATATTAGCGGTGATAGAAAGGACAGACTAGGTCTATGTTATCAACAGGAGGCTCTGTCCCATGATAGAATGTAATTTGTGCAGTGATGCCAGAAAAGACTAACTGATCTTGGTCAGCTTAAATCAGTTACAACTGTAAGTTGTCAGAAAAGAAGGCTTTGTGATGAAATTACCTTCCAAGTGATTTTAAGAGGTCTCTGCAGACTAAGTGTTGATATAGCTTTAGGTCAGAGAAGTGAGGATTATCCTTTAAATATACAGTTCAATTTCTAAGCAGATTTATATAGATAAATATAAATATTCAGCAAATATTTATCCTGTTATATATTAAACATGTGTTCCATGTTAGAGATACGATAATTATTAAAATAGTTAGTAACTGACCTCATTGTTTTATAGACTAGTGAGAGAAAGTTGTTTACCAAAACTCACAAAAATGAATGTTTGGTGACTGTCAACTTTGTTGAGCCTTTTTTGAGTGTCAAGTAGTGGACTTTCTTGGACTGCAACATTTAATCCTCACTCCTGAATTTTTAGTAAACAGGTATTAAGTAACTTACCAATATGTACACAGCTAGAAGTTATAGATGTGACATTTCAACACAGACAAGCTTGACTTTAAAAATCACAGTTTGCTAAGCCAGAAAGAAAACATATTAATTACTCTCCAGCTGAAGTACTGGGCTCCATTACGGTGAGCAGAGCACTCTGAGCATCTCACTTGATGGCTTCTTCAAATTGTGTCTAAAACTTGTTTTTTTAGGGCAAATAAAGGATATGCAATTATTCATCAATTATGAAATTGTTGGATTTAAAGAAAAAACTCACATGAAAGAGAGAAACTAAGACAAATAAAGGATATGTAATTGTTCCTCAATTATGACATCGCTGGATTTAAAGAAAAAAAGAACTCACATGAAAGAGAGAAAGTGATTGCTACAAGTTGTCCTCTGAGCTCCACATGCATACGATGGTATGGGTGGAATCTACACACTCACAGCAGAGCAATAAATACAATGCAGTTGAAAATGTAAAACTCTAGGTATAATTTTTTTTTTTTTTGTATTGAGTCCAGGGCTTCATGTGCATTAGGCAAGCACCTTACAGTTAAGCTACTTTCCTCGCTGTGGATGAAATTTGCAAATACCTACAAGCAATATTTACAGGTGGAATACATATCAGGGACAGAAGAGCGCTGCACACGGTGATCGTAGAGCACCTTCTGGTCTTCTTTACTTACAGGGCACCCGTTTTCTTTAGATAATACATGAGTAGTGTGTGCTCAAAATTTTTCTAAAGATAATTTACTAGTCTGAATCTTTCTCAGTGATGGAGTTGGAAATGTTGAAGAAGTGAGATCGCTTTTGACAAGGCAGGAGTTAGTTACTTAGGTGTGTGACAGGAGGAGAGGGGAAAGAGAAGTGAGAGGCAGGAAGCAGTGTAGATGTGTTGAATGAAGTACAGAAGTTTAAGCATACCATATAAGTTACACAGGCAAAGAGATAGTGACAGCAATAAACTCTCCCATTACTAATTATGGCACATAATCAGATGCTAAGGTTGGTAGACCTAAGGAATAGAGATACATACTTAGAGCTATTAGAACAAACAAGACACAAAGACATATACTTCACTCTCAGAGTGTGCATTTTAGTGTTAGAAGGTGGTTCCTAAGAGTTTCCTTTTGTGGATAGACTTTTTTGTACTTGTTACTTCTTACCTGTATTACTTTGATAAAGCATGTATTTTAAAATCAGTATAGTAACTCAGATAAGCATATATGTATATAATATGTATGGGCCAGAGCAGTATAATGTAACAAGCCTTACAAAATGCTCTTAGCCTTTTTCAAATCTGGAAGGGTTCCAACCACATTTTTTTTTTCTCTCACTAGTTGAATGGCCCTGAAGTTATTTAACCTCCACATCCACACATCATTAGGTGAAGGGAAATTTCTAGGTTCAGAAGGCCAAACAATTTCTAAATAATTATTTTGAAAATTTGGGTGAGAAATTGTTCTGATATTTACGAGCATGGGATATAATGTGCTCTGCATTCACATTGGTGACTGTCTCTCCCAGCGTGGGAAGAGAGTAGAGAACACTAGGTAAGTCTGCTGAAGCCAGGTCAATTTTCACTTAAATCAAGGCTCAGCCCAGGTGTGTTGAAAGATAACCTTAAGAAAATTTTATATATAAACAGTTTTGTCTTTATTATCTGCCTAACAATACCAATATCAAATACACTCAGAGTTATTTTCATCATTATGGATTTATTTCTGATATTATTCTTGGGCAGCTGTTTAATGGGATGTAATACCCTAGCATGTTTACAGATCGTATTTGTGGTGGTCCTCTCCAACAACCTGTGCTATCAAAGCAGTTCACTGCAACCATTCTGTGAGGTCCCCATGGCCTCTAAATAGGTAAGTTTGGGGCCTATAATCACCGACAGTAGAGAAATGGAGAAGATGTATTTCAGGCTTCTTTTAAGCTGTGCATTAAGATGCCTTTACAACCCATCTCTTTTCTTGCTCTGCCAGAGCAACAAGTGGGAATGCTTTTCATCTTACTTTGTACTTTCTGTTTGTTTGTGTGTTTGCTTGCTTTGTTTTTTTGTTTGTTTTTTGGCCAGTAACCTCTGATTTAAACAAAACAATTTGTTTGCTTTTTCTATTGCAGTCATCTTTCCCCAACAGCCTCTAACAGTTTAGCCAACTGTAAGAATCCTTCCTACTTGTGCAGAATGGAACATATGGGTATCTAAGGAAAACAGAGAATGGGTGTCGAGCACATACAACTGGCCTGTTGTCGAACACCAGAAATAATATGACAAGATGTGTGTGGTTCTGAGTGTCTTCAGAATGGCATAAAAGAAGGATAAGGAGCCACAGTGGGAAGTGTTCACATCATGTCAGCGCAGTGTATATAGGCAGAGACTTTACCTAAAGGCCAGGGATGGGGCATGTGTCCTTGGAAAAGAGGTAATTCCAATGAAAACTTTGCCAGAAGAGGAGCAAAGGCAATAAAAAGCAAGGGGGATGTTGAATGGCCTGGGGATGTGGAAGGTGATGGGGAAATGACATCTAGTCAAGCTGTCAAGGTGCTAGAATTTGTAGCCCAGGATTAACATTGTCTTTAGAGAAAAATGGCAAGCACAGAGTGACTCAACATGGTTACAGTTGGAATTTAGAACTTACTGTGGCTGTGCCTCATTGATCATGGGATGGCAAGATGCCTGCTGTAACCTAAGCAAAACTGTGGTGATCCATCATTAAAAAGGGTCCTCATAAAGACCAGGGTCCAGGTGGGTAACCCATGCTAGAAAAAGAACCTACAGCCTGGAACATTTCTCAGATGTGAAAGGAATGGAGGGGGCAAGGTCTGCAGTTTGTGCCTGGCCATTACACAGATGTCAAATCAGATGCGTACACAGAAGGAAAAAGAGAAAATCCAACTTTGGGGTAATGATGAGGTTAATTTGGGGTCCCAGAAGAGTACAAAGTTTCATGAAGATTCTGTATTCTATTTTTATAACATTTCTAATTTCTCCTTTTAAAAATCATTTCTTCTTTTAAGTGTGTGTGTGTGTGTGTGTGTGTGTGTGTGTGTGTGTGTGTGCAAGCGTTGGTTTCATTCAGATCTCCTGGATCTGGAGTTATAGTCAGTTATGAACTACTCCTTGTGGGAACAGAATTCAGGTCCTGCAGAAGAGTAACAAACACTCTTAACCACTGAGCTATCTCTGCAGGCCATCATCTTTCTGAGACAGGGTCTCACATCATAACTCAGGCTAGTCTATAGCTTAACTAGGTAGCTCAGGTTAGCATTGAACCCATGACAAGCCTCCTACCTTTGCTTCTTAAGTGCTAGGATTATAGGAGTAATCTAGCATGCCCAGCTCAATTCCAATTTTTAAAGCATTGATATTTAATATATTTTTCATGATATTTAAACTCGAAAGTTAGAGAATTTAGTATAATTTTGTGTTTCTGGACTCACCATCTATAGTTGATGGGTATGCAGAATTCTTTTTTTTTAAGTTAAATTGTGTGTGTGTGTGTGTGTGTGTGTGTGTGTGTGTGTGTGGTGTATGGACCTTATGTAACCCTGGCTGTATGTAGGCCAGGCTAACCTTGAACTCACAGAGATGCATCCTTGATTAGATTCAGGCAGTATGCTTTGTAAGATATCTTTGACTCTGAGCTTTACTAGGGAGAGATTCCTAAGCAAGATTTTGTCTATTCCTTCATGATGATCTAACCTATCTTTATTACAAGCAATATTTAACATTATACTCCATTCTAGCATTTCTTTCTTTGGAGATACCTAGCCACTTAATTTTCTTTCCTAGTCACTTCAGGGAACAGGTACATAATAGTACATTTAAGCACAGTTGCTAGTCATACTTTTGTGATTGATAGATAAAAAACCAGATTAAGAAAAACTATTAGTTAACTTTCAGAAAATAAAGCAACAATGGATCAGCATACCATTTGCGTCCTCTAATCTGTAAGAAAGTAACATCAGCATTTATTTCTTCTTTTTGTTAAATCTCCTCTGTTAATTAGTTCCAGCCCTAAGAAGCTTGCCAGTGGGCTCTGTTCTTGAGGCTATCTTACCTTCTGTGGCTTCACCTTACAACTTGCATGAATAAAGCCTACAAGATGGCCATTATGAGTGAGCACAGGCTCACCAAAGAGATACACTATGTTCCCATCTAGAGCCTGACCTCAGGATGCTTAGGTTCTCAGTGATGCTGAGCTCAGGTACAGAGGCAGGATTCTCACCAAATCAGTGCATTCTCCCCATTGGTGGAGCAGCTGTTTGTGGGCTTCAGCACATTCCACACTAGGAGTCTGGGAGGAGACCCAAAGACTCCTAAAGAAAGATACGGAAGTAGCAGAGACAATTTATATCTAAGATCTTTATGAAACACAGATTGGAGAACTACAACTCTCTCACTCTCTTTACTGAGGCCATTGGGAATATGTCCTCCATTGTAGCAATTAGACAAGTTTGCTGTTCTGTCCAGAAAGAAAGACCAGTGGGACATAGCTAAGAAAACTTAACATCATATTTCCTTTAGACTGTAAGCATTCTTGGTGGGGGAACTTATTTCGAATAAGACATGTATCTGTTTTAGCTTATCATTGAGGCTGAAGAAACTTAGCCAGACCTGAGATTTGACCAAAACAGTCTGTCCTTTTAGATTCCAGATGTACTTTTACATTTAAAATTTTTGTAGTGACTTCAAATGATGGTATGCAGTTTATTGATCTATGGACAAGAATGAGTTCCTATCAATAGTCAATAATCATGACAAGCATAAACATTAACCTGATGAAAGCAGCAGTATATATTCATAGTTTGACTTAAGACTACATTAACCTTTCTTCTTCTTCTTCTTTTTTTTTTTTTTTTATGAAAAGGAGCAAGGTTGGATGCCCAAGTGAAAATATTTAATTCAGTAGATAGTTTTTTTAGAAAAGCAATTGGATATTTAAGTCTGACTCTTAGGAGGCACATAGACAGTTTTTATAAATAATCTTATCAAATATTCAAAAAGCAACATTCCCACAATAATTTTAAACCATCAAAATATGAGAATCAATAAAGAAACTGTTTATATATCTGAGTTATGCACGTACATGTAGTTATGTATTGTTTCCTGGACAGATATGATGACATGATACATTGCTTTATAAAAGAGCATTAGAAGCTAGAAAACTGTTTCTCAGGAATCATTCTGACAGTGTTGTTAGGCTCAAATCATCTAGGGCAAAAATTGCCAGTTTTATGGATGGTTTGTCATAGTTAATGAATCAAAACAGGTACATTATTATTAATAATATTGTCTATATTTTACACACATTCCCTTGCTATAGCTGATGTTCTCTTTGTGTTTAGGATCAATTTACACACACACACACACACACACACACACACAGAGAGAGAGAGAGAGAGAGAGAGAGAGAGAGAGAGAGAGAGAGAGAGAGAGAGAGAGAGAGAGACCTGGGGAACTAAATGAAAGTGTAATATACACCAGGCAAGAGATTTTTCCACTGGGTTAAGATCCAACCAGTAATAAGCTAATATTATACCATTTATTAAAACTAAGTGTTAGAAGTCATTAAACATACAGAAATAAGAATAATAAACAATTACAATAATCTTAATCTGTGAGAGTAAAAGAAAAAGAGGTAAACAGCTTAGTGTGGCACAAATAAATGTCTACAAAGATCAATGTTATGGTGAATTTTATTTTATTGTTTATTTTTAAAGATTAATTATACAATTGCTTTTATAGGCATATGTGAATATTTCTCTGTGTACAGCACACATACAGGAGCTTGCAGAGGTTAGAAGGGTTCCAGATCCCCTGGAACTGGAGTTGGAGATGGCTGTGAGCCACCATGTGGGTGCTGGGAATTAAACTCAAGTTCTTAGCAACTGCTCTTAACCACTGAGCTATGTGTCTTTCTCCTATCATGAATTTTGGAGTTTGATGAAATTAACTATAAGATGATAAAACAAATTGGGAAATGTATCTTTCAGTATCCAGAAAAAAATTCATATTGTTTGAAATCTCTAAAAATTTCAAGAAATACATGTCACAACAGCTCTATGGTTTTGGAGTTAGGAAGGCCTGGTTTAAAGAAATGAAAGACCAAAATGTCACAAAAGAGTTTATCAGTAACAGGGAAGGGGTGGCTAGTTTCTATAGCAGTTGACTGTAGGGAAGTGGTCTCAGGCTGTAGATGCCTGGAAGGAAGAAGTCACAGTTGCTAGTTTGGGTGCATACTGGACATTCGATTTCACTCAGACTCCAGAAGAAAGCTTTGCCATCTCTCTTAGCCTGGCTCATATTGGGAACAGCCTTTCTAGTTTCTCGTAGGTCTGAGGCCCTGGAGTCCTTCGCCTGGCCATTACTGGCCCAGGTTATCCTCTGCTTTTCACAGTCTTTAGGTTTATAAGAAACCAAACACAAAAAAATAAAGAAGTTCCTTCTACCTTTTAATTTTTGTTTCCTCCCTTAAAATGTCTGATGGACCTAGCCTCACAGGTCCAAGTGCTTTAGTGAAAAAGTGAAATTTGATTTGTCTAAATAAGATTATAATGATAACAAAATGAAATTCTAACTTTTGTAGCATTTTATTATTTTTATTGTATGTGTCTTTAGGGGTGCACCTGTGGAAGTCAGAGAATAACCTGCAGGAACTGATGCTCTCTGTCATGTAGGATGCAGGAGTACTTTTACTCTCAGATGCAACTCACTGGCCTGGAACTCTAGTCTTTACAGAACATTTTCATGTAAGCCATGTAAGGCACACTTAGAGGTCACATACTTATCTTTCTTCTTCTTCTTCTTCTTCTTCTTCTTCTTCTTCTTCTTCTTCTTCTTCTTCTTCTTCTTCTTCTCTCTCTCTCTCTCTCTCTCTCTCTCTCTCTCTCTCTCTCTCTCTCTCCTCTCTCTCTCTCTCTCTTGTAAAAATTGAGAGTGGTACAATTGAAGGAGAGTTACATGGGTATTTCTCTATTGAGAACTGGAAGATGGGCTTCCTGAGAAGGGTGCTTCTTATTCCAAATACATTATGGGAAAAATGGCTGAAAGTTATGGGTTTGGTGCCAGATATATAAACAGGATCAATAGGGGAAAATAAATAGCCAGGGGCCCTATAAAATATTTAGGCTAGATTCAGCCGACTTCCAGCCCTAAACTCCTCCCATCCAAATATATAAAGCTGTTATTGTCCCCTTTTCCTGAGGCTTGCTCTTCTGTTTCCCTTGATTGCTCAGTGCTTTGTTAGTGCCAGGGAACACATTTAGTAATCCCCTAGACAACCTCGGACAGTCCTATTATATAACCACACATAAGAAAGAGTCAATTTGAATAATATTAATAAGATGAGATGTTTCAGAGTTTCAGATGTCCTATCACTTCTGAATTATGTACAACTCACCTCCTGAATAAGTTATTTTGTCATTCAGTTTTTGCTTTTAATTAGTTAATGAACTTGAATTTTTGAGATATAGTTTCAGGTAGTCTGGGCCAGAATCAAACTCACTATGCAGCTAAAAACAGCTTTGAAT
The DNA here is from genome assembly GCF_011762505.2 of Arvicanthis niloticus. Lineage (NCBI taxonomy): Eukaryota > Metazoa > Chordata > Mammalia > Rodentia > Muridae > Arvicanthis > Arvicanthis niloticus. Next base: position 40,232,515 of record NC_047665.1, on the reverse strand, counting down.
ATCAGATCCTCCAGTTTCATCTCTTGAGTTCATGGATCACAGGAGTGCATTGCCACCAGACCTGTCTAGGCCAGTGGCTGTAAGGGCATACAGTGGATAATAGCAGAGCAGGGCACTGAAGTCAGGACAAGGGAACAGCTGCTAACACTAGATCATTTTAGGTTCCTGTTAGAGTTTAGTTCTTTCATGGTTCCTTCAGGGTCCATATGGTGCAGGAATGGGCCCCAGGTTGGTGTTTTAGTTATTTTTCTGTTGATGTAATGAAAACACCTTGAACAAGGTAACTTATGGAAGAAAGGGTTTATATAGATTACAGTTACGAAGAGGTTAGAGTCCATTACAGTCATGGTGGGCAAACATGGCAGCCAGAGCAGCAAGCTGAGCACTTATCCCCAGTGACATACTTCCTCCAGCAGGGCCATATCATTTAAGCCCCTTAGAACAGCAGCAGCAACTGGGGACAGAGCATTCAAATGCTTGAGACTTATGGTAGGTACGTGGTATTCTTGGGACATGATGACCTTCAAAAAGGTGGGCCCTCTTGGAAGGCCTTTATATGGTAGACTGTGTACTCTTGGAGGGATAGTGAAACCTTCAAAGATTCCCCTTTCTGTCTTTTGCTTTCCATTACCTGAGCTGTTTCTCTGCATCTTATGCTTCCCTCAGAATATGGGATATATTGATCACTTAAATTGATGGAGCCAGCAGGTCATGAACTGAAACCATTAGTCCAAATAAACCTATTCTCTTTATATGTTGATTGCCTTGGGCTTTATAGTCATAGAAAGGTGATTGATATGTTATTTTTTGCTAAGGGTTAATGCAGAATAGATTCCTAATTGTGCTGATTCAGCTCAATGGGACATTTGTGGTTTCAAAAAATCTGGTCTATTTTGGGATTTAAAAATGTTTTTGTGTTATTTTTGTTTTTTGTTTGGTTTTGTTTGATTGTTTTTTTTATTATATGACACTTAACACAAATGACTCCTATTATTATTATTATTATTATTATTATTATTATTATTATTATTTGGTCTGGTTTGTAGGGGCCCAATACAGAAACTTAGCCCACAACAATAGCCTCTCATAATTTTGTTGAACAGAAGCTTTATTTAACACAGGCAAAGCCTTCCAACTGCCTCTGGTTGACTCTGGTAAATCATCATTAGACCTTGGCTTGGAGCTAAACTCCTTATTTATATAAGTATCATAAAAACTAAACTTTAAGATGACAAAATGTTACTGAAAATTTTTTTTTTAAATTTTGTTCATGGAAAAATTGTAGTTTTTTCATGAACAAGATTAAAAGTACCTTTAGTCTTCTATGTAATAACAATAACTTTACAGTAAATGAAAAACCAGAGTCTCAGAGTTTTAGAGGAAGATTAAAAACTCATATTCAGAGCTGAAGAGATGGTTGAGTGCTTTTGAAGAGGACCCTGGTTCTGTTACCAGCACCCACATGGTGGTTTATAACCAGTCCTAACTTTAGTTCCAGAGGATCTGATAACCTTTTCTGATCTCATAGGGCACCAGGCACACACATGGTACACATATATACATAAAGGCAAAGGATTCACATACATAAATATAAAAGGATAAAACAAAAGGCCCCCTAACCCATCAACCATACCCTTCATCCTCACAGTGGAAGATATTTATAATACTTCTCTAAATGATAGATTGGTCAACTAAGCAAACACCATTTAAGCATAGTTACTTTAAGTTATATTTTCTGTTTCATATTTTATTACAGAAAATTTAAAGTATGAAATAAGAATTTTATGAACAGCTTATGGTACATGGCAGTGACTCCACTTATATACTAAAAACCTCGATGGCTTTATTAGCAATCCCATAGCAAACGCTCAGCCCAGAGTAAGATAGACTGATTGTTTGGTATAAAAATCCTGTATCAGACATGTTTTCTAGGAAGCACTGACTCCTTACTTGGGGTCATAACTAGAAGCAAAATGAAAATCTTGCATCTCTTCTTCACTTTTCTCCATCTCCATTGGGTCACTCTCTTACTTCTGCATGTAAACATGCTCAAGGGCTATCTACCTAAAAACCAGCGATGCCTTAACTAGTTCTCCTACTTTTAATGCTGAGAGCACAAAGAGGGATTGTCTGAACTCTAGTCCTCATGAAGGATAATAAATGCTCAGTTGTTAAGCTGTTCATCTGTCCTGTCCAAATATTTGTGTTCTCACAAAGGCAGTAATCCCACTCATAAAGACTACTTTTATGGTATAATTATTAAAGACGACACCATCCTTGATGGCCATTCTTAGTTACCAAATTGACTACATCTGGAATTAACTGATACCTAAGTGGCTGAGTATACCTGTGGGGGATTTTTTTAAATTAAATCATACAAAATGGGAAATCCAGATCTTCTGAGGTGGGAAGACTCACCTTTAATATGGGCCACACCTCCTGCTGGTCACCTATATAAAGAACACGGGAGAGAGAAGGTTGCTTTCTTTACCTGCTTGCTCTTAACTTTATTTGCAAGTTCATTCTTTTATTGGCATTAAAGCCTATTTCTTTCTTTCTTCCTTCCTTCCTTCCTTCCTTCCTTCCTTCCTTCCTTCCTTCCTTCCTTCTTTTCTTCCTTCCTTTCTTCCTTTTATTTTTAGGGTCTTTTTTATTGGATATTTTATTTATTTACATTTCAAATGTTATTCCCTATTCTGGTTTCCCTTTCGCAAAACTCCTATCCTCCTCCACTCTCCCCCTGCTTCTATGAAGGTGCTCCCTCACCCACCCACCCACTCGCTCCTAACTGCCCTTGCATTCCCCTACACTGGGGCAAGGAGCATTTACAAGACCAGGGCCTCTTCTCTCATTGATGCCAGATAATGCCATCCTCTGCTACATATCCCAGAATTGCTCCTTTCTAAAAGAAATACGGGGTCAAAGTGTAGAGCAGAGACTAAAGGAAAAGCCATTCAGAGGATGCCCCACCTAAGGATCCATCCCATATACAGACACAAAACCCAGACACTATGGTGGATGCCCAGAAGTGCTTGCTGACAGGAGCATGATATTCTCCAGAGAGGCTCTGCCACAGCCTGACAAATACAGATGCAGATGCTCGCAGCCAACCATTGGACTGAGCATGGGACCCCAATGCAGGAGTTAGGGAAAAGACTGAAGGAGCTGAAAGGGTTTGTATTCTCATAGGAAGAACAACAATATCAACCAACCAGAACCCCAAGAGCTCTCAGGGACTAAATCACCAACTAAACAGTACACATAAAGTCTATTTCTTTGGAAGTCTAATGTATCCTGAAGACCAGCTGAGAAATCCAGCCTTGTGAACTGAAGAACTACTAGATTATTGGACCTTCTGTTAGCAGGCAGCCATTGATGTACTAGCTGGACCACAGCCTGTAAACCATTCAAGTAAATCCCATACATACATAAATATTAATTCTATCAGTTCTGTTTTATTGATTGATGTTGGTCATAGGTGCTTCAGTAGAGAGAGAAGCTCACCAAGCTGCTAAGCCTTTATTTCCTGAAGGAGCAGAGAGGTTCAGTCTTCATGGAGAAGATTGATATCCAGCTAGTTCACTCCACTTACTTTACTCAAACATTATGCAAGGTGAATTGGGGCTGCAAAAGGTTCCAGCTACCAAGGTTATCTTGCCCTTGCTGCCCGTGAGAGCAGACAACCCTCACAAATCAAAGTCCCTTTTCATAATGGCTAGCCATATTCAAAAGTAAGAACTCCAAGTTTGCCAGGAGTGTCTTAGGACAAAGGTTGGTGTAGCTGCAAGTTTTCATGTAGCACCAAGTGCAGATTCTCTAAAGAGACATTTTTTTTCAAGCTTCAAACAGTCTCATAACAATTTCTAAGCCTCTACTAATTGGGCCCAAACACAGCAAAGGCTTTGCTGAAACATTTCCGTTTCACTGAAATCCAGATATAAGACCTTTACTATATATATTACTACACTGTTTCTCTGGAGAACCCTTACTAGTACACCTTCTAATACCATTACACTGAAGTTAGGTTAGGGTCATAACATGCAAATTTTAGGAGACACGAGTATTTGGACTGAAGTATAAGTTAAATGTCTATCTGTAGAAGTATGATGTGAAATAAGATAGTATACTGGATGTTTGAGATGATAAAATATTATTTTAATTAGGCTTATAAGGAATTAGAATATATATTTTATTGTATGACCGAGTTTGTTGAAGTTCTAAGCATTCACTCATCTTAATGACTTGGAAGAATGAACAGTTGAAGGGCAACCAACTGGACCAAATTCTAATGCAAAGGCTCAGGTAAGAGGCAAGCATGGGCTCATGAGCACCACATTAATTTGAATGATTATCATTTTTAGGGTGGCCTAAAAATGTCGCAGCCCAAGCAAAATGTTGAGGCCTGGGCTGCCCCGAGTTTGGCGGCCACTGTATCTCCGGTCTGTGGGTTGGGGTTCAGCAAGAGAGAGAGTGAGGACGGACTCGAAGAATGGAGACCAGACAGAGTGTGATTCAATCCCGTTTATTCTTCAGTCTCTCTTCCTGGTCCAAGTCCCAAGTCTAGCTGTACTCTCTAAAGAGTCTCCCTAAAGAGTATATTTCCTCTAAGTGTCTGATTCTCACATCCCTCTTCTGTCTGCCTCTCACCTTTATATGTCTCACTTCTAAGCCATGCCTTTTGGTCACACCTTTAATTATGCCCTTAGGTCTTGTCTCTAAATCTGATCTCTACATGTCTAAGTCACTCTTAAGTTAAACACCTTTAATCTCACACACCTTTAATCTCACATACCCAAGGTATCTAAACCAAGATTATCAGAGTGTGCTCAGCTGTTGTAGGCTATTGTAATCCAAGTCTCATGTCAGGGTATATGGCTCAAGATGGCTGCAAAGCTGATAGCCGCTTTCTGCTAAAAGTCGGCCCCCAACAAGACTTGAAGTGACTGCTGATGTTGAAGTTAAGGTGACTGATGGTGTTGGACTTGAGGTGACTTCTGGTGTTGCTCTTGGACTTGAAATGACTGCTGCTGCACTTGTTCCTTCTGAATGTCATGTTTGACTCTCCTGCATTTTGCTCATTGTTTCTTGAACCAAACCTGTACTACTATAAGATCTATCTTCATTTGTAATGCTAATTTCTTCCTGAGCTTGCTGCTTTGGTATGGGTTCTTGTCAAAGAAAATCTCCAGTGTCTTCGATTGTTTCCAAGTGAATGTAGTTCAACTCCTCTGTAGACACTTCTGCGTTTCACCTTTAGGAAGGATGTGAGAGGCTGACATCGTGACCCTAGCTGCTTACAGGTGCTTAGCTCTGCTTCTTCACTCATCTTCCACATTATAGTTGGAGTGATGTCTATACATACTTTGCTGCTACATTAAGATATCTCATTGATGTAATGTTCCTATGCCCTCAAAAATTTTTATGTGTTGAAATTCTAATTCTCAAGGCTATAATATTAGAAGATAAGATCGTCGGGAGGTGATAAGTAATGCAGCAAATTTCTGGTGTGTGAGATAATTGTACTGACAAGAGAAAAGTTAGAGAAATCTCTTGTCCTTTCTGTGTAACTTCTAGAGAATGTGGAAGCATGTAGCATAGAAAATGTCCTACAGCAGAACACAGTGATGCTTGTTTCCTGATGCTTGTGAATTTCTACGACTATAAGAAAGAAGTTTCTTGTGTTTATAAACCTTTCAGCCTGTGTCATTTTGTTATAGTGCATGCAACACTGCAATCATTTTCTGTTACATTCAAATCACAAGTTTCCCAGTGTGTTCTCCACAGTCCCATGTGGTTTGATTCTAACCTCCTGTCTCACCCCTTTGCATCACATGTCCTCATCTAAGATCTATCACATGAGATTTTCTTCCCAGCTTCTTTGAATCGATATTCTCTGAACCATGATTCATGCTGTTTTACCTGAGTACACCTTTTCTATTTTATTACCATTTCGGATTTTTTAATTAATTAAAAAAAACCATAATGTAGTGGTTTGGATATTCTTGGCCCATGGGAAGTGGCACTATCAGGAGTTGTGGACCTGTTGGAGGAAGTATGTCACTGTGGGGGGTGGGCTTAATGTTCCTATGCTTAAGCTCTACCCGAGGCAGAAGACAGTCTTCTCCTGTCTGCCTTTGGATCAAGGTGTAGAACTCTTGACTCCTCCAGCACCATGTGTTGTGTTTACAAAAAGATAAAGAAAGAAGGAATATGTTTTGGTGGATGTATGATAAGGTGTGGGAAAGAGGGTGTCTCTGTGGGCCCATGCTGAGGCATCCGGCATCTTTTCCCCCTGAGGGACTGGCCACACGATGGTATAGTATAGAATAGAGTTTATTCAGGGGATAGGGAGTGGCTTTAAGATGGTAGTAGAGACAGAGAAAGGGAGGGAGGGGGAATAGAGGAGTAGAGGCCAGCCATGAGCACATGAAGAGAGAAGGGGAATGGGAATGGGGAGAGAGGGGGGGAAGGGGTAAAAGGACAGAGTGGGAGCAAGAAGGCAAGAGCAAGAGAGAGAAGAGGGGCCAAGCAGCCCTTTTATAGTGAGTCAGGCATACCTAGCTGTTGCCAGGTAACTGTGGGGCTTAGACAAAATGTTAACACCCTGCCTGCCTGGATGCTGCCATGCTTCCTGCCTTAATGATAATAGACTAAACTACTGAACTCATAAGCCAGCCCCAATTAAATGTCTTTTGTAAGAGTTGCCTTGGTCATGGTGTCTTTTCAGAGCAACAAAACCCTAACCAAGAAACCTACATTCACATCTTATTGCAACATCTTTTTCTCTGAGACTATGAATGTTGCACCAAGCAGTTGTAGCTTATGGAGAAAACTTACAGAGATCAGTGCTGCTCTGAGTTCAGTGTTGTGCCGAGTTCCTCTACACCACTTGGTGGTACAATGGTAGCCACATTATTTAATCCTTTATTTCATAGCTTTCTCATAATGACAATAAAAAATCCAACCATTTATTTTAGGAATACCAAATAAATAAAGAACATAGAACCGTCCCTAGCCTGTAGAAACCGAAGCACGTCTCCTGGGTTCACTTGTTGGAGTTACAGTAGGTTGTGATTGTTCATCCCTGTGAAAAACTTTATTGTTTCCTCCCACATGGCTCCAGGAATTCTAAGAGAACAAAGAATATTTTAATTGTTCTCCATTGGATTCCTAGTAGTGCCTAATAATCATTATTTGTTGGATTATAAAAGTAACATTAAAGTCATGAGATACTTTGAACTTTTCCAATTTGGAATATAACATTTATGAGATTAAGTGAATAAAAGCAAAGGAGATAAGAGGAATAAAAGTTTCTGGGTTTCTGCTAGCCACCACCAAATAATTTATCCAGCTGAGTAAAGAGTTAATATAATTTTTATAATCTTATTAGCTCTCAGCTGCCAAACAGAAAGCATTAGCATAACTGTTGTTTGAGAGCAATGATGGAAACTGATACAGAGAACCACAGCCAAACATTAGGTGGAGCTTGGGGGAATCCTGTGGAAGAGGGGGAGGAAGGATTGGAGGAGCCAGAGAGGTCAAGAACACCACATACAGAATCAACTAACCTGTGCTCATGGGGGTCCACAGAAACTGAATCAACAAGTAGCATGCATGTGACAGCCCTAGCCCTCTGTACACATGTAACAGTTAGCTTACAGTTAGTTGTGTAGCTTAGTCTCCATATGGGACTCCTAACAATGGGAGCAGGGCTGTCTCTGATCCTGTTGCCTACCTTTGGATCATTTCCCCCTAACTGAGCTGCCTTATCTACCTTCAATAGGATAAGATGTGCCTAGTCCTACTGTAACTTGAAATGCCAAGGCAGGTTGATATCCACGGGAGACTTTCTCTTTTCTGAAAAGAAGGCAAGGATGAGAGGGTTGGGGAGGGGAAAGGGAGAGACTTGGAGGAGAGGAAGGGAAAGCTGTGATCTGAATGTAAAGTAAATAAATTAAGTAGTAGAAGGAAGAGGAGGAGGAGGAGGAAGAGGAGGAGAGGGAGAAGGTGAGGGAAAAGGTGAGGGAGAAGAGAAAGAAGAGGAAGAAGAGGAAGAAGAGAAAGAAGAGGAAGAAGAGAAAGAAGAGGAAGAAAAGAAGAAGAAGAAGAAGAAGAAGAAGAAGAAGAAGAAGAGGAGGAGGAGGAGGAGGAGGAGGAGGAGGAGGAGGAGGAGGAGGAGGAGGAGGAGGAGGAGGAGGAGGAGGAGGAGGAGGAGGAGGAGATTCCTATGGGTAAAGAGAACCTTTGTTGGGGTGATGTTCTTGTATCAGTCAGGGGCAGATGCCAGTACTTTGTTCATCCTAGCTTGATGCCTGGCTTGGTGGTCAAAGCTGTTTTATGCCTAAATCACATAAAAATCAAGTCAAATCCAGGCAGCGTAGTGCAGGACAGGAGGAGTAAGACAAATTTGCATTCAGCCATGTTACAAGATGCAGGCAGAGAAAGATGCCCATAGATCTGCCCTCTGTCCCAGGGTGTGGGGGGAGCATAAACATACAGAGCCCTGCCTACCACCACACAGCAAAGCATTGGGGGAGGAAGACAGACAGAGACCTACGGACTGCCATGCCACTCACAGACCTGCCCTCCAACGCACAGCACAGGTGGGCCATAGTCACCTGCTTGGTAAAGGATGTCACTCAGGTAGCCACCTGTTGTGTGGCCAGCCTGCATCAGGAGCCACCACAATATCCAAGCATGGTGTGGACAGATAAGAGAGAAAGAGAAATAGAGTAGCCTGAACATAATGAAAAGAGATGGAACTGGAGACTTGAGAGTGGAGAGGACTAACCTGTTGTGAGTGACCATTTCTGCCACCTAAGGCCATGGTGAAGTCCCAGCCCAAGATGCTATTGAGGGATATGTTTGGGTCCATGCCTATGCAGTGGCAGCGGTCAATGTCGATGTCTGTGGCTCATATTACCACTAGAAAACACAGGAATGTCCTTGGTCTGGGAAGTTTCTGCAGACCACATAGGACTTTGCAGAATTGGCCCCGCCCCTTACTAGCTTTGGGGCTCTGGAGAGCTGGTGGCAACACTTGGGAGGGTAGGGCCCTAAGCCTCTCCCAGGCAGCAGAGTACAGGTGGCAGGGGTGTAGGTGAGTTGGCCCTGAGGGTGTGCGTGTGAGAGGGCTGGCCCTGCCCCTCACACGCTGTAGCACTTGGGAGAGTGGGCTCTGTACCTCAGATTGGACAGCACAGTGGAGCTGGCCCGGGAGGCATGAGTGCTGGTCAGCTGACACCCAGGGCATGAAAGCAGGAGAGCTGACCCACCATGCTTTCTGCAGATGGTAGCATTGGGTGCCTACCTGGAGCAGTGCTGGAAACCTAACCCTGATGGTGCAGATCTGGCCTGCTGACCAGTTCAGATACCATTCAGGCCCAGACCCAGGGCCTAAATTGACCCACCTCAAAATCTATATCATCTGTGAACATTTGGAACACGTAAAAGGGCCAGTCCTGCTGATCCAAAGCTGCAAGATCTCCAGTGCACAGGGCTACAAGAGGATAACCAGAATAACTTGGTGAGAATTCAATATTGATGGTGTCACAGAAGCCAGAGACATGGAAGCAAACCAACGACTCATTGCAATGAACACCTGCAAGTGAAGATGTGTGGACAGAGGGGATACTGTAGAATATACTGTGACCATACTACAGCTTCCATGATGAGATTTTTTTTATGCATGTGTTTTATTTTTTGGGGGGTTAGGGGAGCTGTTGCAAGAGCTAAAAGTGGATATGAGGGGATGGGGAGATGAGCATGAGTGGGACTGGGGTACATGATGTGAAACTCACAAAGAATCAGTAAAAAATTTAAAAGCTCTCATTTATTGTACACTGTCTTCTGTTGTAATAGCACAATACCACACACTATGTAAGAAAAGTTTTAATCGTGAGTTGAGTCTAAGATCAAGGGGCCACATCTGGTGATGGCCTTCTTTATGGCAGAGTTCAGGGTAGTAAGAGACATCACATGACAGGGCCTGAGAACTGAATTTTGACAATTTCCATTATAACCAATGAACACATTAATTTATTAGTCCAGGAATGGTAATTATATTATTATTATATAATATATGAGAATCTATAAGCATCTGTAGCATATATAAGATTTGTAAGCATCTCTTACAGGTTTTACTGCATGGTCTCACCTCTTAATATCATATAACGTAGACTAAATTTCAATATGTGACCACATATAGTGGCACATGACAAATTTTATCATTTGGTAGTTGAACTTGGGAGGATCATGAGTTCAGAGTCAGTCCCTGATACATTGTCTTTGGGAAATTCTGGGCTACAGAGAGAAACTTTGTAATAAGAAAGTAAACAGACAAATTAAATAGGAGCTTTGGGGAGAACAAATCATATTCAACCCTTAGCACTAAGATGGATTTCTCACAAGAAATGAAGTGACATTTAAAGAAGGCACTATAAAGAAACATAAAAAATTGACTATGAAACAAACATAATTTTCTGCCTACATTTCACTAGGGTTATATACATCTTTCCACCCAATTTTAATTAGTTTGGATATCAGTGTAATAATTTAATTATACTTGCTCTACAAAATATTAACTAAACAGTGTTTTTGTCAAGGCTTTAAAATGATTTCTTGCTTTTCCCACCAATTCAGAGTGAAATGTAAATAAAATATCCAAAAAAATTAAAAAATATAAGTTTTACTTAACCCAACCAGTTCCCTGTCTTGAAAATCCACTTTGTTATCACTTGTTCTATCCATAATCTTATAAAGACCCTTCTAGTTCTCTACCTTCTGTAACACTGTCTAGAAAGTATTACACTTTCTAGTGTAACACTAGAAAGTGTAACACTGTCATTTCTGTAATAGGTCCATGTTTTAGTTATTATCAACTGCTATGAAGAGACACTATGACCTATAAAGGTAACTTATAAAACAATGCATTTAATTTGGGTTTCAATGTTCCAGAGGGCATTAGAGTCACTGGCCATCATGGCTGGGAGCATGGCAGCAGGCAGGCAAACACCACATTAGATCAGTAGCTGAGAGCTAAATGTTGAGACAATATAGAGATATGGAGGCAGAGAGAGAGAGGAGAGGAGAGGAGGAGAGGAGAGGAGAGGAGAGGAGAGGAGAGGAGAGGAGAGGAGAGGAGAGGAGAGGAGAGGAGAGAGAGAACTGAGAATAGTGTGGGCATTTAAAAACCTCAAATCCCTCTGCCCAGTGACACTCCTCCTCCAAGAAGACTACAACTACTAATCCTTCCCACCAAATGGGGACCAACCATTCAAACACATGAACTTATGAACACATTCTTATTCAATCCACCACAGTAGTTTTAGTCATTCATTGTATGTAGTGAGGTTTTATCACAATTAGAAAATTTACATTTCCTGAGAAAACCAGGTAGGCTGCCTGCTGATCTTTGCTTCTCTTGCTGTTACGTCAGATTTAACCCCACAGTTTCATCCCCAACTTTGCAGTAAGACCCCCAATTCCAGTCTCCCATGGAACCCTTCTAATCCCCCATTTGTTCCTTTGTCTGACTTCTCAATGGAGATTCTAAAAGCCAGAAGTTCCAGAAGTTGTAGAGTTCCAGGACAGATATGCTGCAGACTCTAAAAGAACACTCTAAGAGTCTGCCAGCCCAGACTATTATACCTAGAAAAACTTTCAATTGTCATGGAAGGAGAAAACAGGATTCTGTGATGAAATCAAATTTAAGCAATATTTATCTACAAATTCAGCCCTACAGAGGGCGCTAGAAGGAAAATGCCACATTAAGGAGGTTAACAACAACCAAGAAAACACAGGGAATAAGTAATAATCTCACACCAACAAAAGTCAAAGAAAGGGGAACACTCCAACACAACCATATACACATACACTTCATCACCATCACCATCACCAATACCAACAACAAAGTAACAGAAATCAACAGTCATTGGTTATTGGTATCTCTCAATATCAATGGTCTCAATTACTCAGTAAAAAGACACAGACTAACTATGTGAAATAGAACCCAGTTTTTGCTTCATTCAAGAAATACACCTCAACCTCAAAGATAGACATTATCTTTGAGCAGTGGAAAAAGATATCCCAAGCAAATGGATAAAAAAAAAAGCTGATATATCCATTCTAATATCTAATAAAATAAACTTCAAACCAAAACTCATCAGAAGAGATAGGGAAGGACACTACATACTCATCAAAGGAAAAAAATCCACCAAGATGATATTGTAATTTTTAACACTTATGCTCCAAAAACAAGGGCACCCAAATTTGTAAAAGAAATGCTACTATGGCTTAAATCACATACGGACACTTACACAATGATAGTGGGGGACTTCAGTAGCCCACTCTCACCAGTAGGTCATCTGGACAAAAACTAAACAGAGAAATGTTAGAATGAACAGACATTATCATCAAATAGACCTAACAGATAATTACAGAACATTTGCTCAAACACAAAAGAATATACCTGTTCTTTACTTCATAGAATTTTCTTCAAAATTGATAACATACCCAGACACAAAGCATGTCTCAACAGATACAAGAAAATTGAAATAACCCCCTGCATCCTTTCTGACCACCACAGATTAAAGCTGGATATCAACAACAACAGAAACAATAGAAAGCTTACAAATTAAAACTGAACAGCTCTCTACCGAATGAAAAATGTGTCAAGACAAAAATAAAGAAATTAAAGACTTTGTAGAATTCCATGAAAATGAATATCAAAATACCCAAACTTCTGGGACACAATGAAAGTGGTTCTAAGAGGCATGTTCATAGCACTAAGTGCCTACACTAAAAACAAACAAACAAAAAGCTCAAACACAAAACCTGGAGTGATCTCATGCTAGCAACTTAATAGCACACCTGAAAGCTTTAGAACAAAACAAAAATCACACATAGAAAGAGTAGATGACAGGAAATAATCACACTCAAGGCTAATATAAATAAAATAGAAACAAAGAGAACGATACGAAGAATCAATCAAACAGAAAGTTGGTTCTTTGAGAAAGTCAATGTCTGGAGTCCACCTCCAGTGGATTTCTAAGACCCCAAGGATGCAGATGTTGCATTGGCGTAATGAAGGGGATGATCACCAGCTTGTTGTCCAGGAGATGGTCCTAAGTAGCTCAAGCTTCTCTTTATTTATTTTATTTCAAAGTCCTAAAAGCATACAGTTTCAGTTTTATTTCCTCAAATGTTACAAGAAACTAGATCATAACTCTCCAAAGTTTTTATGTTTCCTTCTCATAGGCATTATTTCCCCAGGCAGATATTTGACCTTATGGGTTTGTAATTAAGCACATCTCTATGATCATTGTGGTAAGCACAATGTGTCTTAAACACATACTACAAGTTTTCATCTGAGCCTACACTGACAATATCTTTAGTTCTGTTCTGCACAGCCATGGCCATAATAAGAAAATGTATTCTGTTGGCACAAGATCTGGTTGACTCTTGACGAACATTTTGTATTTTCTAACTACTTGAGGTTTTGGCATCTACATAGATAAGTTCCTTGTTCCTGAATTAAGGTCTTCATGTTCATGTGTATTCATTAACTTCCCTAATCCATTCCTGCAAAGGCTACTCTCTGAGTAAGTGTGCTTTATGTACTTTTTTGAGAATAATTATGTGTCCCAGGGAAACTGCATGATTTCTGTTCTGTTCTTCACAAAACTTTCTGTAGTTGATTCAATAATTATACTATCAATTCCATCATATATTTTAATAAATATACCTTAGAATTATTAAGACATTTCTATTATGCCATTACCACATCCAGTACAGACAAACTGATAGAAAAAGCTACTAAGAGCATATACAGTATTAGACTGGAGGAAAGGAATCACCCCACAGCCAGTCCCAGGAAAGACAGCAGAGGCTGTAGATTCTGTCACACTGGTCTATGTCAGGCATACAGGAGTGTCTCCTTGGGTCTTTCCCAAAGGGCAGTCATCCACAAAGTACTTAGACTCCACTCTCTAGAACAAAGCCATGGTATCTACCAATCAATAAGATTTACAAACCCTTTTCAAAATTAACTAAAAGATGGAGAGAATATTCAAATTAACAAAATTAGAAATGAAAGGGGGCATAACAACAGATACTGAGGAAATCTAGAGAATCATAAGAACATGCTTTTAAAATCCTGTACTTCATTAAATTGAAAAATCTAAAAGAAGTAATTTTCTCTATAGATATCACTTAGCAAAGTTAAATCAATATCAGACAGATAACTAATGTAAATACATCTATATCCCCTAGTGAAATAGAAGCAGTCATTAAAAGTCCTCCAACCAAAAAATCCCATGGCCAGATGCTTTTAATGAAGTATTCTACCAGACTTTTAAAGATGAGTTATGAGAGACAGTGGTCCTCAAATTATTCTGTAAAATAAAAACAGAAAAAACTTTGACCAACTCATTCTATGAAGTCATAGTTTCTCCGATACTGAAACTACACAAAGACTCTACAAAGAAAGAAAATTACAGACCAATTTCCCTCATGAGAATAGATGCAAAACAATAAATTACTTGCAAACCAATCCAAGATCACATGCAAATGATCACTCACCATGATCAAATAGGCTTCACTCCAGAGATGGAAGGATGATTTAATATATGAAAATCAATCAATATAATTCACTAAACAAACTGAAAAAAGTCCACATGACCATCTCATTAGAGGCCTTTGACAAAAATCCAACACATCTTCATGATAAAAGTCCTGGAGTGATTAGGAGTATAAGAGACATACCTAAACATAATAAAGGCAATTTACAACATACACATAGCCTTCATCAACTTGAGTTGAGAGAAACTCAAAGAAATTCCACTAAAATCAGGAAAAGACAAGGCTGTCCACTCACTCCATACGTACTCGATATAATACTTGAATATTGAATATTGCTACAGCAATAGAACAACTAAAGATCAAAGGGATACAAATTGGAAAGGAAGAAGTCAAAACATCTTTGTTTGCAGATGATATAATAGTATACATAAGTGATCCTAAAAATTCCACTGGAAAACTCTTACAGCTGATAACACTTCCAGCAAAAATATAACAATTAAAAATAAATGAAAAAAATGAAAGTGTACATTTACATTTTCTATTGACTTGAGAATGTTTTTATGTTTACTAGTTATATGTGTGTGTGTATGAGAGAGAGAGAGAGAGAGAGAGAGAGAGAGAGAGAGAGAGAGAGAGAGAGAGAGAGAGAGAATTGTTTTTTAAGTCTTTATTTCCTTGACAATTTTACTTATTTTTATTGGTGCAGTTGTTTGGCATGAGTATTTTTAAAAATTGGGTGTATGGAATATTTTCAGTTTTCTGATGTAGACATTTAGAGGTATTAACTTGAGTCTTAGAATTGCCTTCATCGTGTTCCACAGGTTTGAGTATGTTGAGTATCATTTTCATTCAATTCTAAAACGCTTTTTGTTTTCTTGATTTTTGTCTTGACCCAATTTCTATTTAGTAGTGATTTTTAATTTCTAAGAGTTTGTATGCTTTCTGCCACTTCTATTGTTGATATCTAGCTTAGTACATGGTGGTCAGATATGATTCAGTGTGTTCAATTTTTAAATAGCTACTGAGACTTGTTTTGTGTCCTAATATGTAGTTAATTTTTGAGAAAGTTCCATGGGCTAGTGAGAAGAAAAGTGTATTTGTTTGTGTTTAGGGAAAATGTTGGATTCATTTGATTCATGATGTTATTTAACTCCAGAACTTTTCTGTTTTGTTATTGTTCAGATGATTTATTGGTAAGATTGAGGTATGGAAGTCACCCACTATCACTGTGCTAAAATCAATATATGTTTTTTTTCAGCTGTAGTAGTGTTTCCTTTACAAACTTGGGTGCTGTTCCATTTGATGCATAAATATATATAATTGCAATATCCTCTTGTTGAACTTTTTCTTTAATAAGTATGTAGTGTCACTCCCTATCTTTTCTGATTAGTTTTGTCAGACAAAAAATAATTGTCCCTGTTTTCTTCCTAGTTAGATTTTCTTAGAATACCTTTTTCCATTCTTTTACCCTGAAGTGATGTTTGTTGTTGATGGTGAAGTGTGTTTCTTGGGTTCAGCAGAAAAATGAATCCCTTTTTCTTTCCAAGTCCTGCATAGCCATACAGAAGGGATGGTGTGATACAGTTCACATCCCTGGAGCAGAGCTAACAGGGTGGGCCTCCACAAGTATTGATGGTTGCTAGGTGGGAGGCTTGTTTGTATAATAATGTATATATTTTCATGTTCCTCCTTTGAGGAATGCTCTCCTTGCTAAGGTTAATGACTCTATGATAATTAGAAACATCACAAATCTAAAAGGCAAGAGTGTGTCCAGTGTTCCTCCACAAAACATGGTTAAGTGCTGAGATCTTCAAATTTTCAAAAATATATAAACAGGATTTTTATCTATGCAAAATATAAAGATTCAATGTGAATTGTTTGAGGGGCTTCACAGATGTAAAAGAGCAGAGGCAGCTGTACTATGAGCTAGCTTGTCAGAAAGATATTAAGAAGACAAAGAAATTTAGGGAGTGACGATTGTAGGGCAATATCCCACTCAGTTAAGTTTATTGTTTGTGCTTATAAAGGCAGGCAGATTCTCAAGCTATCCAGAGAGATTTTATATTTTTTTCCTAGCAAGAGAGAGCTTTCTTGAGCAGAGAGCTGTTAGCGAGGCATCTCAAGCAGACTACAGAGCTGTTAGCTTGTGCCCATGATTGACTTTGAGTCATTTCTTTTACCCCTCCCAAATACCCCTTCCTCAGGGACCCCTCTCCAAGCCAACGCTGGTTCTTGGCATTTTAAAAATCTAAACTGTCACTTTATGTCTGTCTTTTATTTTGTTGGGGGGGGGAGTTGAGATCATCCATATTGAGAGTTATTAATGAACAGTGTTTATTAATTTTTATATTTTCTTATTATGGCATGTCATCTGCCCCTCCTACTTCCTTGACTAACTTTTCTGAGATTATTTATTCTTTGTATCCTCTTATGTTTAGTTAAACTTATCACCAGACTAAAAGTTTCCTTCTATTTCCTTTTCTACAGCTGAATTGGTGAATTCAAGTGGCTTAACTTTGTTTTTATCATGAAATGATTTTCTTCCTCCTATAATTATATTGATAGTTTTGCAGGCTATGGTAGTCTGAGATGGTATCTATCTTAGATGGTACCTTTCTTAGAGGTTGTAGAACATCTGTCCAGATCTTTCTGTCTTTCAGAGCCTTCATTGAAAAGTTGGGTATGATTCTAATGGGCTTGCCTTTTTATGTGCTTGCTGCTATATTCATAATAGCCAAAGATTGGAAACATCCTAGATATCCATTAATGGACTGATGAATGAATAATAAAAATTTAGTACATGTAGGCATGGACTATTACTCAACTATTAAGCAAAGAATGAAATCATGAAAATTTTAGGTCAATAGATGGAACTACAAACAATCATTCTGAGTGAGGTGAACCATAGCCCTGGAGACAATATTTCATGTTTTCTCTTATAAGTGAATATTATCTCTTAAGCTTTAGATATGTGTGTTTCATCTATATAATCACAGAGGTTATAGAGTTAGTAAGGGACCATGGAGGAGGAGAGTATTTTCCAAGGAAGATGAAAGAAAATACACTGTTATAAAGAGGTAAAGGAGGATTACAATGAGGAGTGAAGGGGGCTAAGTAGGGGAAAGAAGAGAACATGGGGAGAGGACAACACAACTAACACTAAAGGCCATTTGAAAAGCTATTTGATAATTTTCTACTGTAGAGGCCTCTCTCTCTCTCTCTCTCTCTCTCTCTCTCTCTCTATATATATATATATATATATATATATATATATATATATATATTTTAAAAGAAAATAAATGAAGTCACCATATAAGGAAGAGATAATGCCCCTACTAGATATCTTATGACACAAAAACACCACGACCAACAACAACAACCACAAAAACAAAACCCCTCCTCCAGTTCCAGAAATGAGTCACATCTTGTTGATTCACTGGCTAAAGGGTATCTTATGGACCCCTCTCTTTACATTATAGACTCTTGTCAAGATTATTAGCTACTATCCAAAACCTGATGGTAAGGCTCTATTCCTGAAGATGCATCTTACATTATCAAATGTAGAGAAATTGAG
Organism: Arvicanthis niloticus; assembly: GCF_011762505.2. Taxonomy (NCBI): domain Eukaryota; kingdom Metazoa; phylum Chordata; class Mammalia; order Rodentia; family Muridae; genus Arvicanthis; species Arvicanthis niloticus. The sequence goes on along the minus strand of NC_047665.1, from coordinate 40,214,361 downwards.
CTTCTGCTCAATTAGAATCTTAACCCGTACTCACTAGGATTCATGGTGCTGGAAGTTACTTTACATAGTACCAGAGGATCAAGGTGACCATCAGTTTTTCTCAGCTAAAAATGTTGTAGCCTACAACAAAGGTCTACCTTCAAGATACAGTGTAATAGTGGTGCAAATGTTTTGGGAGTAATCATTTTTTGATGGATGTAAGACCCATTCTATGAGATGGAACTCATACATGACACTAGTAAAATTACCAAGAACCTGAGTCTATATAAGTCCTGGACTTAGGAGGAAGCCTAATGCTATTCTTCTGCTAAAGGGACATAGCTATAAAATGACTCCTGATGATGTATCACTACTTACACAGCATAGCATCACTCATCAGAGAAGCTTCTTTTTGCAGTGGACCGTAATTAACACAGATATCCATGGCTGGACAATGTGCAGCTAATGAGAAATATTGGACTTTGCTCTAAATGAGAACTTGGACTCATCCCTAAATTGAAAGCCTTTTTCAACCCCTCTCCCCTCAAAGCTCAGTGATCTATGCAGAAGAGGCAGACAGATTGAAAAAGCCAAAGGTGGTAGATGACTCCAAAGAAACAATGTCTTCCAGATACTACAGGATTGATGCACATCATATGAACTTACAGAGACTGTACCATCATGCACAAAACCTGCACAGGTTCAAATGAGACAAAACTGCAGTACTGAGAGAGGGAAGTGGCACAGGATACCACCTTAACTAAGAAGCTATTTGTAATTTATACCCAATTTATATCTGCTGGAAAAAGGAAAAATCAGTTTTCTACAATGGAATGTCAATGGATATATCATCTATTCTAGGGCAGGTCCCATCCCCTGGTTTTTATATGGTGTGTGTGTGCGTGTGCGTGCGTGCGTGTTACATGCACTTGTGCTTTTGTTTTTTTGGTACTTTTTGCCTTATTGATTTTTTAAAAATTGCTTGTGTATTTTGATTTTTTGTTTTCTAGTTTTGGAGAGGAAGAAAGGAAGAGAGATAACATGAAGCTGGGTGAGGAGGGATATGGAGAGGATCAATGAGAATGTGGGGAAGGTGAAAATATGCTCAAAATATAGTGTATAAAATGTTTTAAATAATTTTTATAAATCATGTGTATGTATGGTTTGGAGAGAACTCACAGAGGTTGGTCTCATAGGTCCAGCCTTTGAAGTTCTCAGCATTATCTCTTATTGTGAATGTTTTAAATTTTGCTGCATCTTAGTGTACCATTTTGTCTATGTATTCTGAGTACATTTTATGTCCTGTTTTAAAAATCATTTCTACCCAAAGCTATGAAGACATTTTAAAATTAATTTTATAGTTAGCATATGAAGAAATGGATTTCTCTGTGACATGTCCTTCATGTGCATCATTATTCTTTACTCTAATTGTTCCTCCCCTCTTCTTTCTAGTCCTTTCCCCTAGGTTGTAATCCCTTCTTCTCCCCAAATACTCCATTCTGGTTACACAACACAAACATTTGTTCCAGTTTCCTCTATTGGTTCCCCCTCTTTTCTCCCCAGGGTGTTAAAAAATTGCAGTGCTGTGATTCAAACCTTGGACCTTGCATACATTGGGCGAGTGTTTTATCCACTGAGCTGCATCCCAAGCCCTGCAGTGCTTGTCTGTATTTTCTTTCCCAAGTGGTAGTTCATCTTCAAGGTGACCACTGTTTCCTTCTCTTGGAACTCACAATACCAGTCTCCAATAAGAGAATGAACACATTCTTGCTTCCCTTCTGACTATGATTGAATTGTCTTTCCTACTTTATAGTGGAGGCCAGTTTTATCTCCTTTTGTACATTTATTTGGATATTTCTTCATTCTATACAAATTTATTGCACATTTGACTTTTTGAAACCAAATATTACATTTCTCCCTTCATTGATTAACTTGAACAAAATTTAAATACGTGCTTATTTTTATATCTATTAATCATTTGCTTTCATGGCATTTACGCTTTCTGTTAATTAATGGAGGTGTTAGAATAATAACTTACTCACCTTAAGAAGCTGAACTTTACCTACAACAGGTACCTATGGCTGAATCACACTGACTTTGCATAGAATTCAGTGTTTATCTTATTAAGAGTATCCCAGAGTCAGCTTGGCATGGTGACATGCACCTATTATTTCAGCACTGGAGAGACAGAGGGAGGAGAATCAGGAGTTTAGTTACCTTTGGCTAACTGGTGAGTCTGAAGAAAGCCAAGGCTACATAACACTGTCTCCACCAAACCAAAACCAAAAGAGTACTTCAGTGTGTCTAATACATTAGCTGAATTTATTATAAACAAACAATAAGTGTATTTGAAAAAAACTCTTGGGATTTTTGTAACTCATTATTTACTTCTGTCCCTCAGTGCCTGCCACAAACCTTCTTCAGTGCCCCTTTCATTTCCTTGTTCCTTAAAGTGTAGATGAGTGGATTTAGCATGGGAGTCACCAAGTTATAGAAGAGAGTAAGAAATTTCCCTTGGTCCTGGGAAGAGCTATTTCCAGGCTGCATATACATATAGATGATACTTCCATAGAACAGGGAGACCACGGTGAGGTGGGAGCTGCAGGTGTTGAAGGCTTTCCACCTCCCAGCAGCCGACTTGATCCTCAGCACAGCGGCAGCAATGTAACCGTAGGAGACAAGAATCAGAGTGAGGGGCAGCAGGACAATGAGGACGGCCAAGGTGAAGGACAACATTTCTACCGGGCGAGCATCCACACAGGCCATCTTGATCAGAGCTGGCAGTTCGCAAAGGAAATGATTAATTCTGCGGCGGCCACATCTGGACAGGGTCATTGTTAGTGGTGACATGATGATGGCATTGGCGAGTCCACTCCCCCAGGCCACAGCCATCAGCCTCACACACAGCTGCGGGTGCATAATGGCCGTGTAGTGCAAAGGTTTGCAGACGGCAGCATAGCGGTCATAGGCCATGACGGCCAGCAGGATGCACTCTACACTGCCAATCGACAGGAAGGAGAAAAGTTGGACCACACAGCCAGCATAGCTGATGGTCTTGTCTGGGCCCCAGAGGTTTACCAGCATCTGTGGGATGCAGCTGGTACTGAAGCAGAGATCCAGAAACGAAAGGTTTGCCAGAAAGAAGTACATTGGAGTGTGAAGCCGAGGGTCCAATATACACACCAGGATAATGGTTATATTCCCCAGCACAGCTATCGAATACAGAGTAAAATTTACTATGAAGAGTACCATCTCCAGGCGAGGGCGGTCGGAGAAGCCTTCCAAGATGAAGCCATACTCGGTGCTGTCGTTGGACTTTTCCATTGACTTTCTTTCACATCGTCAGATCTGTGCAGCTGGAAGGAGCCAAATGAGAAATAGTTAATCTTTATTTCCTAGAGAAAGAACATGTAGCACCAAAATCCAGAGAGGAACATTTAGCCTCTGAGTTTAATATTCCCATCCATAGGAGACTTCTTTTTTAACCAAGAAGTAAGGACTGTTTGTTATTGATTCAAATTGTTTTATGTTGGCAAATTTTGACATAATCATCTTTTACTTTGAATTAATTAAATTTTAATTTTTGAAGACAGGCTTTCATATAGCCCAGGCTGGCCTCACACTTCCTATGTTGCCATTTGACATTGAACTCCTAGCTCTCCAGTCTTTACCTTCCAAGTACTGAGATTACTGGCAGGAACTATAACACCCAGCTATAATCTTTTGTTAAAGAGAAAAAAAATCCCAATGATTTATAAGGCAACGTATGTTAACTTTAACATTAGGTCCTTCTCTGTTAATGTGTTTGTAAGAAGTTACTCCAATTCAACTTGTTGTTCCCTTTCTTCCATGCTTCATGCAACAGAGTGAGCAGGTGTGTTAGGACCGCAGTGTTGTCTTCTACGTGCCTTAAATGTAGACCTTTAAAAAGATGACAACCAGGACTGAATTCAGAACCCAAGCTTTTGAAAAACACAAGATAATCACCTATCAGAAGCTATGTCAACCTTATTAATGTGGTGTAAACAGGCATTTTCTTTACAGGGTCTGTATTACACTTTTTATGTAAAGTATAATTACATCTGCTAAGTATCTGAGGTCTGCCACCAAGTGCCATCTCTACCATTCACTTTTTGGCAAGTAATAGCATCTTGCAACCTAAGTTGCTAAGGTTAGAGAGCATAGTCTTCCCTAACCTTCCCAGGAAACAGACACTTGGGTGTGCTGTTTTGTCTTCTATTAATTAGCCTTTTAGAAATATCAACACAATTGTAGGAGTGAGATGAGCAGCAAGAGGGATAAACAGGGAGCATATGAGAAATAAAGAGCTATTAGAAAAATGTAATTTTAGCACTTATTGATTCTAAAAAAAAAAATGAAACGATCCTGATTCATAAGTTACACAGTCAGAATTGGAGTCAAGAAGCCAAGATAATAAGTGACAGAGTTAGGCAAGAGGGAAGGCATCTGCTGGCACAGAAGGAGACATAGTGTCATGAGAGTCTGTCACCAGGAGGATTCCTATGTGGATGCTACAAGTGCTCCTCACCACAATGTGTTCAGGAACCAAATCACAGCAGAACTTGATGGCTTTTTTTTTTAATCAGATATGTTGACTTAAAATAGCATATATCATCGAAGATTTCTTAAATTGATGGACTTAGAGTAAATCAACTTTGCACAGACAAATATACCAAAGTAGAAAACAAAAACAAAAAATGGTGTCCTCATTCTTAAGTTTTTTAGGCTCACCTGTTTTCAACTTTCCCCCAGGAATTCCGGAATAACACATGTTAATGCTTTTTTCTTATTATCTTGTTATTTGGGATTTTGTAGGTGATTATGAATTCGATTTAAATTCATGTGGAAAATAAAGCATGTGGAAAATAATATGATTATGAAATTAAGGTACTATAGCAGTGGTTATAAGGTCTTACTTGTCAAATGACAGACTGAAAATTAACTCTTCTGTGAATTATATTCTAGTTTCTTTCTGAAGATGTGTAAAGACCATTACTTTTCCTATAGTTTGGCTAAGTGATAAGAATAATGGTATAATTCTGCTTCAGAGAAAGACACAATAAAGCAAGGTTAGTTAAGTTACAGAGTAGAGGCAACTGCAGTAGAAAACTGCATTGGCAGCTGTCCTCTGTTTAGCTGCCATTTGGACCAAATCCCAAGGCTTCCATGGGCTTTCTGGAGCTGTCAACCAAAGCCCGGGAGCAAGGGCTTCCTGATGATCCCTGAAAGTAAGCAAGGTGGATGGGGATGTTCTTATAGCTCAGAGCAGGGAAACCAGGACTGACCTATCAGCAGGAAAGATGGTGTCTACAAGTTGGTGTAACCTGTTTTCTTGTCGACACCATGGGGACCGCTCGTCCTTTGGGTAATTAGCTGGTACTGCAGATGAGAACAGAAGAGTGAATTCTTGTGGGGGGAAATGATGAAATAACATCTGAGGAAAGTCAGAACGCAGTTATTTGTGTGTGTGTTTTGTTGTTGTTTCCGTTTGGGATCAGAGGTGCTCACATCCTCAGGAGTCAACTATGTCTATGGTAAACCATTCTTGCTGACATTTGGGACAAACCATCCTTGGGGATCTGACCTGACACTAGAACCTTGCATTGAAATACTGAGATCATGTAGTTTCCCAAGGAAAGAATTTTAAATTCATAGTTATTTATATTTCAGTATGATTTAAAAAAAATAATCCAAGAGTAGGCTATTTTAATGGTTACTTAACTTGTAAGCTTTATATTTGTCTGGATTGATAAAGTTACCTAAATACAATAAATAGGAAATGAATACAAATAATTTGATTAATTGAAATTCCTTAATTTAATTTAAAGATTTAATTTTGTTTAGATTACTATTGTTATGTGTGTGTGTGTGTGTTTAAGTGGCACATAAAGCCAGAAGAAGTTGTTGGGTTGCATGGAACTGCAGTTATATGTGTTTGCAACATGTTGAATCTGGGTGCTTGGAACTGAACTCTGATCCTCTGGAAGAGCAATAAAAGTTCTTAAACTTCTGAACCATCTCTCCAGCTCTTTATATTTCAACAAAAAACCTGATTTTCCTTTTGGGGGTAAAACATTGATTACTCCTTAAAGGAGGTAAAATTGCCTCCTTTCAGGCATTTAGGATGCTAACTGTCTCAATCAGTATAATTAAGGGTTAGAATGAATCCTTTAAGGTTGGAATGTAGCCTAAGAACAAACAGTCGGCACAATAGTAATGTTTACTAGTTTCCTTTAAGCTGATGTTAATTGAGACTCAAGACAGGCTCAGAAACCTCATTTCAGAAGTAGAACATGTATATAATTATCAGGTTTAAGCTAGTATCATTTTATAGTTGTTATAAAAATATAAGAATCAAGTCTGGTCACCAGTGAACAAATTGCAATAGTTTAAAATTTTCTGATAAACTGTAATAGTTTTTTTTAAAAAAAAACAATGAAGATTATTACAACAAATATATGGAACAGATAGCAAATATTTTTGATAAAGACTTTTCTAATTTTTCTTTCACCTTTCTCTTCTCTCTCTCTCTCTTTCTTTCTCTTCTTGTCTCTTTCTTTCTTTCTTTCTTTCTTTCTTTCTTTCTTTCTTTCTTTCTTTCTTTCTTTCTTTCTTTCTTTCTTTCTTTCATGACATAACATGGTGACTTATACCTGTAATCCCAGCTTTTGGAATATCAAGGTAGGAGAATCAAGAGTTCAAAGCTATCTCCTGTTACATACTGGCTTTTGGCACATAAGACCCTATTTCAATGAAATCAAACAAAACAAAAAGATCACATTTATCTAGAAAAGACAAAGTGTGAAGAATAATGAAATTTAAATTCCTAATCATAACTTGTAAAGTTTTCAGCTTTATGCATAATTAGATACAAATCAACATAGGGATGAGTAATTGCTCTTTTATATCACATTGCAAAGACTTTTTGTTGGCAGCATTCAGTCTGTGAGGCTATAAGACAGGGACACACTCACATATAATATATGAGACCATGAATCAGTTATAAGATGTTTTTCATTAGAAGTATTTTATGTGTGTGAGCATTTTGCTTACATGCATGTCTGTGTACCATGTTTATTCTTGGTGCCCATGAAGACCAGAAGAGGGAATCACATCCTCTGATACTAGAGTTACACATGGTTGTGAACAATCATGTGGCTGCAGACAGTGCTCTTAACTGCTGACTCTTCTCTGCAAACACCAGTTTTAAATTTTTGTAGGATGGTTTTACTGAATTTTTTGGAAATTTGGTTGATGTGTAAGTCTTTAACATATTAATTTTACTCCTCACAATTTTATTATACTCTCTCTCTCCATATATATATATATACACATATATATGTGTATATATATATATATATATCTGTGCATGTGTGTGTGTAAAATATATATGACTTAGCTATATAAGAAGTGGATGAATTGCTCATCGATTAAATGGTAATTAAGTAAATGTTTGCATTGTTACAAATAAGTAATGTGGTAAATGCATATTGATATGAAGAAAACTTCTAAATATATTAAGCATATTAATAATACTTCAGAGCTGGGCAGTGGTGGTTCATGGCTTTAATCCTAGCACTTGGGAGGCAGAGGCAGGCGGATTTCTGAGTTCGAGGCCAGCCTGGTCTACAGAGTGAGTTCCAGGACAGCCAGGGCTATACAGAGAAACCCTGTCTCGAAAAACAAAACAAAACAAACAAAAATAATACTTCAAATGTATTAAATATCCCCAAATTATGTCAATATATATTAGATTAAGTTAATGTATACTACACTAACATTACTATACACTTAAAATATTACATATTATACATTACATGTAATTATAATTTGTACCTAACATCTTTCTACTAAAAATGCTAATATATTACCACATAAACATATAATATATAATTATCATTTGGTGTTATTTCAATACTTAAAAGATAAATAAAAGTTTGAAAATGAACATAAGTATATTAGCCTAAGTCCAATATTTAGATTTGACTCTGAACAAAGTTTATCATATCTTTACATCTTGTTCCTAAAGACAAAGAGTTAATTCAGTTTGGTTCACTGATTGCTCACTAGGCCCACGACTGTTTGACTAGGAGACAAGCTTATATAGGTCCAGAGTTCTGATTCACAGGAGCATTCCCATGATGACAAACAGAGCTTCATCATCTCAGACTGCCTAGGAATTTAATGGTATTGCTATATTCACAGAAATTAGGCAGAGGAAAAAGTGAAAGCCAAATCCGAAAAACTGTAGAGCTGAGACTCACCATGTTTCCATTAAAAACAAAAATAAACAAATAAAAGAAAAGCCAAACCAAAATGAAACAAACCCCCTACAGCTTCTGTTAGAGCTACACAACTTTAATTCAAATGTAGTCCATAGCACGGCATTATCAAATATGTTGTACTCAAGCTACTTGTTTGTTAACGGGGTGGCTTAAGATTATTCTTGCCATTTATTAAAGCAATAATATGAGTAAATTTGAAAGAAGACTAGGTATAATGATGTATTGTTTTCTATTTTAAGTAAACCTTGTAGGTGGTTTTTATTTTTTATGAGCACAATATTAACAAATCTAAGTCATAAGAATAAAAATCCAGGTATGTATGTCCTTTGTGTTTCCTGTCTTCCCTCTCTTTCAAGTGAGATACAGTCACCTGATTAGGTCATTGCTTTTCGGGCTTATTTATTGGCAGATGTGCTCTGAAGTGGGTGGAAGGGAAGTTAGAAAAGGAAATAATTGGAAATGTGTGAAATGGATTAAGTTTTTTTCAGACTCTCTCTGTTTCTGGCAGAACAGAAACCCAGTGTCATTCACTCATGTGTTTTCCCCTAAACATTTTGGAAACCTTCAGGGATCCTGGGTGCTGAAGCCAGTGGGTAATATTTAAAATGAGAGTAGGCAAGGTTGGAGACAGTGGCTTTCAACTTCTGCAGTTCTTTATAGAAGTTGCAAAGAATGAGCCCTCAGGGATCTTGTTATGAGATTGTTAGCGCTGATAATGACAATTTCATTTCCCTGAGTCCACAGGGATCCAGCTCTTGGAAGAGTGAAACTTGTTAGCACATTCTTTCGTAATGCGTGCAACTATTAAAAAGTTTCAGAAGTTTCATAATAATTCACAAAGTGAGTTGTCTCTAGGGTTATCTTAGGAGAAGCAAGCAATTATTCAGAGAGCTCAAGTGAGTTGGCTCCTGTCACCGTTTTTCTCTTTACAGTTACCTGTCCTCTGCTCAGCAGCCCTGGAGACTTACTTATGACTAGTTACAGCACCTCAAACTCGTTGTAACTGGAATAGTCATCCACCTTCCTTGCAGAAGGGATTTCATTGATCAGGGACTTACTGTAAGTACCTGAGAGAATTATTCTCTTAGTGACCTTACTTCTATGTCTCCCTCCAGAAATAATTTTCTTTAAAAACTTGAAATGCAGTATTACCCTGTGAATGCAATAATTATTCATCAACCACATTTTTAGTGAAAACACTTGATCCATACATGTTATTTATCTAGCTTTAAAGTTCTCACAATCCAAAAGAAAGTAAGGATCAGGATATTACGACATTGCATCACAATGAATGTTCTGTTCCCTATAGACAAAAAGATAAACATGAATTACTTTTACTATTGCATTGTTAATTGCCCATTGCTTCTCTGCTTTGATGTTTTCACACTCTATTAAATATAGTGTTTACTCTTGTATTTCTAATGTTCACCACAACATTAACACCTAGTAATTTCTCAAAAATTGTTGACTCTATCACTATAAAAAAAAGTAAGTTAAAAGTGATAGTACACATATACATGATTTGTTTAATTTTATTTTAAAAGAAACTTGGGTAATTTTAAATATAGTAGACACTGCAGTGAAATGCTGTCCCCTGAGCTCACTTCTCAGATGAAGTGGATTTTAAGGCAAATATTAGAGCACCGACTTGGTATTGCCACCACATGGTAAGGATTTATATCTTATTTCTTCTTCATGTATCTCCATTTCTCATAAATAAACATTTCTCAGTTTAATGGTTGTTATGTAACAGTGGCTTCCTAAGTAAATAAATATATATAGGTGAAGATATATAGTAAACAGAAGCTTCATATTTCTAATGTTACATGCCCATAGGAAAAAATATAACCAAGAAATATAGTCAAGGTTATGTGTGGTGGCACACATTTATGATCCTAGCCCTTGGAAGGCAGAAGGCAAGGTTAAGATTTTAAGGCTATCCTTAGTTAATTTGAGGCCAGTTTGGACTACATAAGACCCCAGTAATGTTTAACTTTCATTCTCAACTGAAATAATCTAGAACTACAAGCCGTTGAGCACACTTGTGAGAAATTTTCTAGAGTACATTAAGTAACTTGAGAAGACCTAATTCTAAATATATGTTGTACCACCCCCCTGCTCTTGTGTCCTAAACTGAATGAAAAGGAAGAAAGAAGTTCTGATTTTCGATTGTTGACACAATTGGACCATCTCTTGCTTTTCTGCCATGAGGGAAATAAACACTTTCTTCCTTGAGTTTCTTTTGCCATGTATTTAACACAGCAACAGGAAGAGAAATTAAGATAAGCTGTGGCAAGAAAGAAACAGAAAAAAGAAAGGAAGGAGGAAAGAAAAAAGAAAGAAAGAAAGAGAGAGAGAAAGAAAGAAAGAAAGAAAGAAAGAAAGAAAAAAGGAGATTCGATAATATGTTCACAATAGCAGAAAATTTGAATACCCATAGAGGAGTATAAATGTCAGAATCTACTACACTACCAACATTGGTCCATATAAAGAAATATACTACACAGCACACAAACTAAATCAAGATGAATAACTGTCACCTGAAATTAATGGAAAGTGAGGAAGGTTTTGTATTGGTGGCATGGAGCATTGCAATGGAAGTGTGGGAGTTTGGGGATACTGTGAGTTACTGATGAGGTTTAACCTGGAGAATACCGTATAAGCTTGGTAGTATAGTATGAGCTTTTCAGCAACTAAGGGTTGTGAGGAGAGCAAAGAATGTGACTGAGACATTACCCATGGCAAAGGTGAGAGACAGAGGTGAAAATTAATAAAAATTCAACAAATATAGATATTGAGGAAGAAAGTCGTAGTTATGCATTTGATGTCAATAATCAGAAAGAATACTGACCCACGGCTGATGCCCATGTCACTAAGCCAGTCCTGTTTACAGTGGTGCTACAGTACTCACTTGAAAAGTGAAGAATTAACAAAGAGAAAGGGATTTGTTCTTGCTGCAGCCTAGTGAGGAGATAAGACAGCATGTCTCAAACCAGCAACCTTGAAGATAGAGCTTAGGGATGTTTGTGGGTTGATGTCGATGACCTAAGACCTAATGAAATGAGTAGAGTCATGAAAAAGTAAAGTAAGACAGTGGCCCATGTCCACATAATTGAACCTCATGAATCCTTATCAGTTGTGTGTTGAGAAGATATTGGTGCTAGTATGCTCCTGGGATTAGACTTTTGACCTTTTGGTATTAGGAAGTCATTAGATACCGTTTTTCTCCTGCTAATCAGGGTCAATTCTTGCTGACAATACAAGGTAGCACTTACTTGCTGCTTTATAACCAATCACCCTAAATTTTAGCAGCTTAAAACAAACTGCATGTATATTTCATAATGTCTTTTAGGTGAGGCATCTGGGCACTGACCAGCAGTGCTCTTTTGGCTCAGAGGCTCTCATGAGGCTGCAATCAACGTATTGTTTTCTTAATTTTATCTGACTTTCCATGCCCACTATTGGCAGGCCCCAGACTTGCTACAAGCAGATTCATTAGAGCATGTATCCAGAGCTCCTCCATGACACAGCACCTAGCTTTCGCCATAGTGGATGATTCATGAGAGAACATTCAATAAGATGGTCTGTATAGTTAAAATACTGTGGGAAGTGGCTCCGCTCTCGCCATTACAAGGTGGCGCTTGGCATAGGCATTGCTTGAGAGAAAAGACAATTCCATATATGGAGTTGTATGCGCTAAGAGGTGTGGTTACCCGATCACCCCACCTCGAATCATTGAGAATGGCCAATCACCAGTAACTTTGTGGCAGCTGCTGATAGGATTAAGGCAATGCTTATAAGGGGTTGCGGGAGCTGGGGAGGAGAGAGAAGAGAAGGAAGAGAAGAGAGAGAAGAAGCTCACTGTACAGGGATAGCTGAATAAGCCGCTTGAAGAAGAACACAGTTGCCATTACTTTATTCCGCTGGTCAGACGTGGGTAGCAACAGAAGACATCTCCAAAGAGATTTGCACCATTCCTGTTCTATTCTATTTATAAAAGCTAAGTCAGTAAATTGGCTTTATATTGAAAGGACAATTACACATGGAATAAAAACCAAAAAATATGGGTCATGTGTACCACATCAGATAATGCCTGCCACATGCAGTGGTTTCTCTTCTTGCATGCTGATTTGGAACACACACACACACACACACACACACACACACACACACACACTCCAAAGCCTGGCCACAGTCACAGATTATACTTTCATAAGACATCTCTTTGTTTCTCATAGAAATTATACACCATTTTAGACCATCAAAGCCCAAAGTTGCAAAAATTGGCCTGTAAACTTTTGAGAATAAGTGTGGGCAACTTCTGTTCCTACCTCTGGGTTCCCAGGCTTACCTATGTACCATTTTCATTAGCAACACAGCACAGTAGAAAGATTTCTAGTTTAATTATGAGAGAGTGACTATAAACTTATAATGATTAGATCACAGTGAAACATTCTCAACCATTCTGGGAAGGCAAACCATAGCCTTGGCAGCAATCTGCTCAAAATCTTAAATATTTGGTTAAAAATCACTACATTCCACTTCTAAATCAGGAACAAACATATTCCAGACACAATAAAAAGGCGTATTCTGGTTTTGTTAGTTTTCTGGAAGTTTCTACATTCTAGGACTTTCTAACCAGCTGGAAGCCAACTCTCTTGTCAGTCATTGCAAGTTCTGTAGAGTAGTATTACCCACCCTCATTTGGGTGGTACATTGTTCTGCTCTTCCTCTTGCTATAACACAATAACTGAGACTAGGGACTTTACGAAATATTTTATTTAGCACAGAGTTTTGGCCTTGCAGACATATCTGTTTGGACTCTGGTGTCGTTTCAGCCTTTTGTGTCACAAAGTTGATGGAGGCATAGTGGCAGGGGCATGTGCTGAGTGATCACATGGTGAATTAGAAGGCAAGAAGGATTTGGAGTTCAGAGTTCTCTTTTTACAACAACTTGCTGCTATGGGAACCTTTGGGGGAAGTACTCAACTCCTGTGATCTAAGTACCTTGCACTAGCAGCCAACTTTAAAGTTTGTCCTTTTTTTACATAACCAAGCTTCTACTGCACAAACCTGTAGGGGACACAACCAATCACAGGGCCTTCTTTTATGTTTCTAGTGAATATTCTACACCCTGAAGAATAGAATAGAGTTGCCCTAGATGGCAACTGCTGAGTCTAGAGCAGACTATTCAGGCCTTCTGTGATGAGCTGCTTCTGTATGATACAGCATCTAACTCGGTATTGAGTCCACTCTCTTACCTGGTTTCCTTTGAAGTGGGTTGCTTAGTTAGTTACAAGGCCACATGGGTATGCTACCCAACCAAAGCACTGCCCATGATCCCATTGCCCACCTTAGTTTTTTTTAAAAACATGAAAGACACAAACCTGAAAGGATTCTATACCTTTTAAGGATACATTGCTAACACTGTCAGGATGGTAAAGGTCAGGGATAGTGGATTCATTACCATATTTCAGGGTATTCTTAGGGAATAATACCATATCAGGGTCTTAGCAACTGGATGCTGACATTCAAAACCAATGATGAGATCAAGTTTGACTAGTGGGCCTGTGCTATATTCCCACAGCCTCTTCATTTGTGCATTCATTATTCCAATTCCAGGAGCTAATAATGAAGACCAGCTGATGTCAATGTATTTGCTTCATTGGTTTGAGTCTCATACACATTGGAAGGTAATAGTGAGAATTAAGATATGATGAAAGATCGTTGTATTTGGTGTCTACTCCCATGGGTACAGACACATGATTTTAATTTGCATTTGTTTATTTGTCTTTTGAGACAGGGTCATGGTGTCCCAAACTGGTTTCAAATTCATAGCCTTGCTGTTTCAGCTGAGGTTAAGTATATGCCTATTGTTTGGCTTGGGTAAATATTTTTCATCAACTTGATATGGTCTTGAGTCACTTGGGAAGAGAAAGGAGGAAATGACTCTCTCATATTGTCTTATAGATAAGCATGTGGGGCATATTCCTGATATATTATTAGTATGAGTTGGCCCAGCCTACTGAGTGCTATTCTACCTGTGAGCCTGTGGTCCTGGATGGCATAGGAAAACAGGCTGAATAAACCATGGGGAATAACCCAGTGAGCAGAATTCTTCATGGGTTCCGCTTCTGGGGTTTCTGTCTTTGGTAGCTGTCCTGAATTCCCTTCATGTCAGACTATAACTGCATGCTAAAATAAGCCCTTTTCTCCCCATGTTGTTTTAGCAAAGCATTAACAACCCTAAGACACTTTGCAGTCAGCATGTTATAGGCACAATGGTTCAGTGTGATGCTTGTTTTGTAGGAATTTTAGAAACTCAGATGCATTAACGTAGGACTAAAATAAATGAACATGCTGTTCCAAAATTACCCAAGCTGTTATTAAATTTATTTATTTATTAAAAATGAGAAAGTACAGATGTTTAATGAAAGCTAGTATTCCACAGTCCCCTATTCTCTGTGTCTTGGCCAGATGTGGGTCTCTTTCTTGGTCACCATCTACTACAAGTAGAAACTTCTCTGATGAGAGTTGAGAAATGCAAAAATCTGTAGATATGGCAAGTCATTAGGAATCAGATTGATATTATATCCACTTAGCAGAATGATAGTAATAGATTCTATCTCCCCTATAATCTACCTAGCCATGGACTCCTAGTCCAATATTGGCAGAAAGCATGGATTTTATCTAATCAATATTTAAATACAGTCAGAAACTAGTTGGTTTATTTCTATGATGTTTGTGTTACTGTTGTACCAGTAGACTTGTATCTCCAGGCCAGTAATTGTTTTACCTTGCAGGGTTCACAGATTAATAAGATAAATGATTAGTTTTCTCTCTGGTAGCATATACAGCACCTTCAACACTGTGTAAACTATTAAGTAAGGGTGAAGCTTCTGGCTCAATACTAGCTTAATATATATCCATGTTATATGACTCAAGTATGTGAATTCTTCAGTAATGGGGTATTGCCATCACGTTCTGGAGGGTAAACAGCATTGCCAACACATTGTTCCCTCCAAAAGGTCAGAAATCATTGAGGAAGAGGTGTTGGAAAGACTGTAAGAGCTAGAGGCAGTGAATGAATACAAGGAACAGTACCTTTTCGACACAACAGGGCAATTGCACATATGAACACAAAGAGGTTATGACAGTATGTAAAAGCTCTGAGCCAGCTCAGGCTAGACAAAATCCTAGCATACAGAGGGGAGATGGGCATGGTCTCCTGCTCCTATCCAAACAACATTGGCAATGAATAGCTTCTGGAAAAGGTAAAGTCAGGATTCTTTTTTTTTTTTTTTTTTTTTTTTTGGATATTTTATTTACATTTCAGGTGCCATCCCCTTTTCCCATCCTCCCCCCCCCCCAGAAAACCCCTATCTCATGCTCCCTTTCCCTTTTTGCATTTATACACTTTTTTTAAAAATATTAATCAAAGGCTTTATAAGTTTGGTAATGCTCAATCAGAAGTGTAACCCAATACCCAATCTAGATATATCAACTATCTTTGACTGGTGAAGATACGTGAACATCTGCCTCCCTGTCTCTCCCCTCTTTCTCTCTCTTTCTCTCTCTCATCACCTAGCTTCTCCTCTCCTACTTATCCTCTCCTTACTCCTTCTCTTCCTCTCAGTACTCCTCCCACCTTAGCTCCTCCTACATATTACCCTTCCTGTTAAAATAAAACTTTTCTCTCAAAATACAATTAGAGCATAATTATGCCAATTTGCACCAGTGAGGTACAAGATAGTCCTAATACCCAGTGCATCATTTTGTTGTAAAGTCAGGATTCTTTAAGAGTTTTGCCACTGCTCTCTCCAGAGTTATCTTTGTTTTTATAATGACTCTTTTTCTTTTATTGGATATTTTATTTATATTTCAGATGTGATCCTCTTTTCCCATTCACCCCCCCCCCACCCAGGAAACCCCTATTCCATACCCATTTCTCCTGCTCCTATGAGGATGTGCCCCCACCCACCCTCCCACTCCTACCTCCCCACTCACGAATTCCCCCACACTGGGGCATCCAGCCTTTGCTGGACCAAGGACTTCCTCTCCCACCTATGCCCGACAAGGCCATCCTCCCCTACATATACAGCTGGAGCCATGGGTCCCTCCTTATGTGCTCCCAGGCTGGTGGTTTAGACCCTGTAAGCTCTGATTGGTTGATATTGTTGCTCTCCCCATGGGGCCACAAACTCTTTCAGCTCCTTCAGTCTTCTCTCTCACTCCTCTATTGGGAACCTCATGATCAGTTTAATGGTTAGCTGTGAGCATCTGCCTCTGTATATTTCAGGCTCTGGCAGACCTCTAAGGACACAGCTAGATCAGGCTCCTGTCAGCATGCTCTTCCTGGCATCCACATCAGCGTCTGTCTTTGGTGACTGCACAACGGATGCACAAGGGGTGGAGCAGTCTCTGGATGGACCCTCCTTCAGTTTCTGTTTCAAGCTTTGTCTCCATATTTGTTCCCATGAGTATTTTGTTACCCCTTCTAAGAAGGACCAAAGCATGCACACTTTGGTCTTCCTTGTTCATGAGCTTCATGTGGTCTGTGAGGTGTATCTTGGATATTGCAAGCTTCTGGGCTAATATCCAATTATCAATGAGTGCATACCATGTGTGTTCTTTTGTGATTGGGTTACCTCATTCAGGATGATATTTTCTAGTTCCATCCATTTGCCTAAGAATTTCTCGAATTCATTGTTTTTAATAGCTGAGTGATATTCCATTGTGTAAATGTACCACATTTTCTGTGTCCATTCCTCTGTTGAATGATATCTGGGTTCTATATTCAGTTTCTGGCTATTATAAATAAGGCTGCTATGAACATAGTGGAACATATGTCCTTGTTATATGTTGGAGTATCTTCAGGGTATATGCCCAGAAGTGATATAGCTGGTCCTTTTGTCTGGGGCAGACACCTAGCTGGTCTGCTCCCGTGACGACACCATATCCTGAGACATCCTAGAGGAACCACTGCACTCAGAGCAGCAGGATTTCGGGATCCCAGAGGCGGCCTGAGTCCCAGGAGTTCTTCCACCTAGGAGCTCAGGATCACAGAATCACAAAGACATCTGGACTCTGAAGAGTTCTGACACAAGCAAGATAACTGGAAAGACAGGCCCCAGTCAGAGACAGTGAGTGCAGGTAGCACTAGAGTTATCCAGATGGTGAAAGGCAAATGCAAGAACATAAGCAAGAGAAACCAAAGTTACTTGGCATCATCAGAACCCAGCTCTTCAACCTTAGCAAGCCCTGGACACCCCATCCCACTGGAAAAGCAGGATTCAGAATTAAAATCACTTCTCATGATGATGATAGAGGACTTTAAGAAGGACATAACTCCCTTAAAGAAGTACAGAAGAACACAGGTAAACAGGTAGAAGCCCTTAAAGAGGAAACACAAAAATCCCTTAAAAGAATTGCAAGAAAACCAATTCTTTTGGTTGCAATTGCAACCAAACAGGTAAAGGAATTAAACAAAACCATCCAGGATCTAAAAATGAAAGTAGAAGCAATAAAGAAATCTCAAAGGAAGACTACCCTGGAGATAGAAAACCTAGGAAAGAGATCAGGAGTCATAGACACAAGCATCACCAACAGAATACAAGAGATAGAAGAGAGAATCTCATGTGCAGAAGATACCATGGAAAACATTGACACAACTGTTAAAGAAAATGCAAAATGCAAAAAGCTCCTAACCTAAACATTCAGGAAATCTAGGACACAATGAGAAGACCAAACCTAAGGATAATAGGTATAGATGAGAGTAAAGATTCCCAACTTAAAGGGCCATTAAATATCTTAAACAAAATTATAGAAGAAAACTTACCTAACCTAAAGAAAGAGATGTCCATGAACATACAAGAAGCCTACAGAACTCCAAATAGACTAGACCAAAAAAAAAATTTCTTCTGTCACACAATAATCAAAACATCAAATGCATAAAACAAAGAAAAAAACGCTAAAAGCAGTAAGGGAAAAAGGTAAAGTAACAGATAAAGGCAGACCTATAAGAATTACACCAGACTTCTCACCAGAGACTATAAAAGCCAGAAGATCCTGGACTGATATCATACAGACTCTAAGAGAACACAAATGCCAGCCCAGACTATGATACCCAGCAAAACTCTTAATCACTATAGATGGAGAAACCAAGATATTCTATGACAAAACCAAATTTGCACAATATCTTCCCACAAATTCAGCATGTCAGAGGATAATTGATAGAAAACTCCAACACAAGGAGGGAAACTACAACCTAGAAAAAGCAAGAAAGTAATCTTTTAACAACCCCCAAAGCAGATAACTACACAAACATAATTCCACATCTAATAACAAAAATAACAGGAAGCAACACTCATTTTTTTCTTAATATCTCTTAACATCAATGGACTTAATTCTCCAATAAAAAGACATAGACTATCAGACTGGATACATAAACAGGACCCAGCATTTTGCTGCATACAGGAAACACACCTCAGTGACAAAGACAGACACTACCTCAGGATAAAAGGATGGAAAACAATTTTCTAAGCAAACAGTCCCAAGAAACAAGCTGGAGTAGCCATTCTAATATCAAATAAAATCGACTTTCAACCAAAAGTAATCAAAAAAGATAAGGAAAGACACTTCATACTTATGGAAGGAAAAAATGTACCAAGATGAACTCTCAATTCTGAACATCTATGCTCCAAATGCAAGGGCACCCACATACATAAAAGAAACTTTACTAAAGCTCAAAGCACACATTGCACCTCACACAATAATAGTAGGGGTTTTCAACACCCCACTTTCAGCAATGGACAGATCATGGAAACAGAAACTAAACAGAGACACAATGAAATTAACAGAAGTTATGAACCAAATGGATTTAACTGATATTTATAGAACATTTCATCCTAAAACAAAAGAATATACCTTTTTCTCAGCACCTCATGGTACCTTCTCCAAAATAGGCCATACAAAAAGATTGAAATAATCCCTTGCATCCTATCAGATCACCATGGACTAAGGCTGATCTTTAATAATGACAAAAACAATGGAAAGCCCACATACACATGGAAACTGAACAATGCTCTACTCAATGATGACTTGGTCAAGGAAGAAATTAAAGACTTTTTAGAATTTAATGAAAATGAGGGCACATCATACCAAAAACTGGTGGGACTCCATGAAAGTAGTGCTAAGAGGAAAACTCATAGCTCTAAGTGCCTATAAAAAGAAACTGGAGAGAGCATACACTAACAACTTGACAGCACACCTGAAAGCTATAGAACAAAAAAAAAAAAAAAGTAAACACACTGAAGAGGAGTAGATGGCAGGAAATAATCAAACTTAGGGCTGAAATCAACCAAGTAGAAACAAAAGGAACTATATAAAATATTAACAAAACCAGGAGCTGGTTCTTTGAGAAAATCAACAAGATAAACCCTGAAAAAAAGAGACACAACAACAGAAACTGAGGAAATTTAAAAAATCATCAGATCCTACTACAAAAGCCTATTCTCAACAAAACTGGAAAAATCTAGATGAAATGGACACTTTTCTAGATGAATACCAGGTACCAAAGTTAAATCAGGAGCAGATAAATCATCCAAACAGTTCCATAACCCCTAAAAAGATATCTTTAGTCTTGCTGCAGCTTCCCTGCCTGAGTCCCTCTTCCCAGCCTGTCTTAGGGTTTTACTGCTGTGAAAAGATACCATGACCAAGGCAACTCTTATAAAGACAACATTTCATTGGGAGATGGCTTACAGGTTCAGAGGTTCAGTCCACAACATCAAGGCAGGAGCATGGCGCATCCAGGAAAACATGGGACTGGAGGAGCTAAGAGTTCTACATCTTTATCTGAAGGCCACTAGGAGAAGACTGGCCTCCAGGAAGCTAGGATGAGGGTTTTAAAGGTCAAACCCACAGTGGCACACCTACTCCAACAAGGCCACACCTCCAAATATTGCAGCTCCCTGGGCTAGGCATACTTAAACCACCACATAGCCCAATTCCATTTTCTTTAGGTTTAGTCTCCTTGTATGGACCCAGGTTCCCCCTAGTAATTCCCCATTGGCCCCTCTCAACCTTTCCTTCTAGCTCATCTCCACTTATTTGTGACTCCCCATTAACCTGCAGAATACTACCATACCAGAGACCCCTACCTTAACATAATTTTCTGGTACCCAGAGCTGCTTTCTACTAGTGCCCTACAGTCACCACACTTGGCTGGGACTTAGGGATTCCACAGACACCATATATGACTAGGAGCTAGGTTGGACAATAGCAATCAAAAAGTGGAAAAGATGAGACCCAAGAAAGATGAGACCAGATATCTACACTGAGAAACTCATCAAATGCACCCCACATGCCTAGATTCCAATATACCCAACAACAGCAAGACAATGAGCCTCTTCCAGAAGTCAGCAATTCTTTTATAATAGGCCCTGATAAATGAAATTTAGCTGAAGTGTATGACAAAGATTTAAAAATAGCAATTATAAATACGTTCAAAGGCCTTAAAAAGAAAAATGCTTAATGATGACCATGAAAACACAAACTGTTGAATGAAATATTGAAAACAATCTAAGTCATGAAAGTAGAACTTAATGAAAATTTAATGAAATATTAAAGAAAACTCAAGATGAAACAAGACTGAAAATGAAAAACTCAGAATGCCAAACAAAAATATATCAGAGATAAGCCTCTGTAACAGATTAAAAGACCCAGGAGATATAGTTTTAGGTCTTGAAAATGAGGTAGAAAAAATGGATAGCTCAGTCAAGAAACATGTTAAATAATAATAATAGTAATAATAGTAAGAGTACTACTACTAACCCTAACAATAACAGTAACAAAAAGACTCCAGGTATAAAACATTCAGGAACACTGGGACACTTTGAAAAGAATAAACCTATGAATAACAGCTATAGACCAGTGATTCTCAGCCTTCTTAATGTTGTAACCCTTTAATTCAGTTCCTCATGTTGTGGTGATCCCCTTACCATTAAATTATTTTGTTGTTATTTCATAACTGTAATTTTGCTACTGTTACAAATCATAATGCAAATATCTGATATGCAATATATCTGGTACACAACTCTGGTGAAAGGGTTGTTAGACTCGCAGTGGGATAGTGACCCACAGGTTGAGAAACACTGATATAGAGGAAGGAGAAAGGCACAGGACAAAAGCACAGAAAATAATTTTTAGCAAACTCATAGAAGAAAAAAAAGCCCTAATCTAAAAAAAGAAGTGCCTATTAAGGTACAAGAGCACCAAGTAGGACTAGAAAGAAACTTCCCACAATGCATAATATTCAAAACACCAAATGTGCAGAACAAAGAAGGTATATTGAAAGCTACAAAAGAAAAGGCTAAATTACATATAAAGTCAGACCCATTTGAAGAACACCTGAGTTTTCAGTGGTGTCTCTGAAAGCCAGAAGGGCCAGAATAGATGTTGTATAACCTCTAAGAGACCACAGATGACAGCCCAGACTACTACTATAACCAGTAAAATTACCAATCACAACCAATGAAGAAAGAAAAATATTTTATAATAAAAATAAATTCAAGCAATTTCTGTCTACCAATACAGTTACACAAAAGGAACTAGAAGAAATACTTTTTGTTTGAAAAGAAGGGTAACTATACCAAAGAAGACACAAGAAAGAAATAATCCCAGAACAATCAATCAAAGGAGGCACAACCTACACCACCACAATAAACAAACAAACAAACAAACAAACAAATAAGGAAAATAGTAAACTAGCAGGTCTCGGTATTGATGATATCAATTCCTCAATAAAAAGACATAGACTAACATGTTGGATTAGAAAATATAATCCATATTTCTGCTTCATTCAAGAACACACCTCACCACCAAAGACAGACATCATTTCACGGTAAAAGAATGAAAAATGATGTTCCAAGGAAAATGGAACCAGGAAGCAAGACCATGTAGCTACTTTAAAGTCTAACAAAATAAACTTCAAAGGAAAATTTATCAGAAGAGGGTGAGAAAGGACACCCATTAAAAGAAAATACTCATTAAAGGAAAAATCTACCAAGAGGGTATTACAATTCTAAACATTTATGCACCAAACACAAGGTTACTCATGTTCCTAAAAGAAACAATACAGCTTAAATCGCATATTGACCCTCACACACTGATAGTGGGAGTCTTCAATATGCTATTCTTTCTAATAGACATGTTATCTAGACAAAAACTAAACAGAGAATGCTAGAGTTAAATAACATCATAAATCTAACAGACCTAACACACATCTACAGAATATTCTGCCCAAACACATTAGAATCTACTTTCTTTTCAGTAGTCCATGGAACTTTCTCTAAAAGTGACCACATATTATGACACAAGCAAGTCTCAGCAGCAGTTGAAAACTGATATAATTCCCCGCATCTTCTCTGTCCACATACTGGTTATCAACATCAGAAACAACAGAGAGCATGCAAACTCATGGAAGGTGAACAACTCACTACTGAATAAAAATTAGGTAAAGGCAGTGTTAAAAATAAAATTAACAAATGCGTCCTCATAAAGCTAAAAATTTCTGAACAGCAGAGTAGCAGCCTGTCTAATTGGAAAAAAAACTATATCAATTAAATATGTCTGATAAATAGTATCTAGAATATATAAAAACTTATTTATGTCAAGAAAATTAATTCCCCAATTAAAAATGAGATATAGAATAAATTGAGTTCTCAAAAGGTGAAACACAAAGGGCTGAGATACACTTTAAATGTTCCCCAACCTTAGCCATCAAGAATTTCAAATTCAAACTATTTTGATAGTTCATGCCAATGAGAATATAGAGAAAGGGAAACACTGTTTATTGTTGCTAAAGTGCAAAGGTGGTATAGTCCCCATGGAAATTAGTGTGAGCATTCCTTAAAGGCTGAGAACAGATCTACCAAAAGATCCAGATATATCAACCTTGGGGATATAAACAAAGAATTCTACATCTTAATACAAATATATTTGCTCATCCATGTTCATTACTGAACTATTTATTTATAAGAGCCAGAGATTGGAAACAGCTTGCAGGTCTATCAACTGAGGAATGGATAATGAAAATGTGGTATATTAATACAATGGAATATTATTCAGCTGTTGAAAAAAAATAAAATTATGAACTTTTTAGGTAATTGGATGAAGTTAGAAGCAATCATCCTGAGTGAGATAACCAAGACTCAGAAAGACACATACTGTATCATTTCTCTTAGAAGATATATAACAAGTGGATATTAGCTTTTAAGCTTTAGATATGTGTCTTTCAATTTGATCAACTGCAGAGGTTCTGTAGCTAGCAAGAGACCTGAGGGTGGTTGGGGATCTTCAAAAAAAAAAGGAGAAATAGATCGTAGTGTTAGAAAGAGATAAAGGGGGAACCTAAGATTGGAGGATTAAATGGGGAAAGGAGGTGAATAAGTACAAAAAGAATATGGACACAGGGAATAGAGATGGCTAATATTAAAGACCTCTTAAGACACCATTTAAAACCTACTAGTGTAGAAACTTCCTAGAATATTTACATATATAAAAAGAAACTAAAAGAGTCACTATTTGGAGGGGAAGACAATCACTAAACTAGACATCTATGCTAACAAATAAAAGATTCAGTGTTAGAAATGGGTTACATCTTGTTGAGTCATTGGCCAAGGCCAGTAAATGTCTGAGAGATGAGCCATAAAACTACAGAGTATTGCCAAGGTTATTGGTTACTATCCATAACTTGATGGTTAAGGCCTTATTTCTGAAGACATAATTTATTCATGTTATTGAACATGGAGAAATCTAGCTGGTTCCCAACTAGAAGCTTCACCCCTACTGACTGGCATTCATTATTTAGTTGTATGCTACTAGAGGAGAAAAGTAATCATCAGTACCACCCAGATATAAATCATGTGACCTATAACAGAGACTTACCCATAAGATACGGTGATGGGATAGTGGCATAAATGTTATGAGATTTTTGGACGTAAGATCTACTTCATGAGATGAGCCTATACATGACACTGCTAAAGTGCCCAAGAACCTGAGACTAGACAGGCCATAGGTCTAAAGGAAAACCTACTACTATTATTCTGTTAAAGAAACATAGCAATAAAATAACTTCTAATGACTTACTGTTAAACCCATAGACAAATACATTGCTCAAGTCTTATCAAGAGAAACTTTTTTTATATAGTAGATAAGAATTAACACAGAGTCACACAACTGGACAATGTACAGAGAGTGAGGACTTTGAAGTACTTATCTTTAAATGGTGTGTCTTTATCAAATCCTCCCCTCAAAGTTCCAAGGATCTTTTCAAAACAGAAGGCAAAAAGATTGTAAGGGGTAGGGGTGGTGAATGACACCAAAGAAAAAATGTCTTCCAGAAACAACAGGACTGATCTGAATGACTAAAGACTGTGCCAGCATGCACACTTGCACTTGCACAGTCACTCACCAGACAAGATTCCAGCATTGAGGAGAAGTGGGTATAAGGTCCCATCCCTAACAAAGAAGTATTTGTGCTGATACTAGCTAAGAAAGTGGAAATCTATATTTTTGTCTTATTGACTTTGTTTTTTCATGTTTTAATTTTTAGTTTTTGATGGTTTCCTGTTTTTGTTTCTTTGTGTTTGTTGTTTTAAAAAACAGAAAGTTGGGTGGGTAGGGAGATGGGGAGAATCTGGGAAGAGTTGTGAGAGAAGAAAAATATGAGCAAAATATATTATATAAAAACATTTTAAATTTTAAAAGTAAAATAAATCTATGAAAAATATGCATTAACAAAATGGAGTCCACTTTGGTTTGTCCAACTACTTCAGGGTATGGAGTTTGTCTTAGAGTATGGATGATCTAGCCAGTGTCACTCTACTAGAGAAAATAGATATTATATTTACACACACACACCCACACACATATATAGAAAGAATATATATATATATATATATATATATATATATATATATATAATTTGGTAGCTCAGTGGTTGCATAACATACTTCTAAGGTCTTGTTAATTTCACCCATCACCATTATGTTTAGCCCAGAAATTGTGCTTGGGTTTGTTAATTGTTTAACATTGCAGTACTCTATAGATATTCTGCAGGATCTATTCAAGTTTTGAAGGAGTCAGATTGTAGAATTTAAATGGAGATGACAGAAATAATTTATGTATACTATATGTCTTTGATGGCTGTACTGAATCTTACTGTTACCCCCTAGGAAGCAATATGGGTTTGATTTACAACCTATGAGAGTCAAGGATGACAGAACAAAAAATTTAAAGGTATAGCTTAGACTTCCCACTGTGGTAGTCTTATTCCATAGACCAAATGTGAGTGTTACTCCAAATATCAAGGACATTAACCCCAACTATGTAGCTCAGAGATAAGAAATGGCTCTCAGGTAGGTTTATGGCTGCTTCCCAGCTATGATGAGACAGACTTCAGTCAGGATGTATTTATTTATTTCTGTGGGAAAGATAGTAGACAACTTTTGAGAATTATGTTTTGTTATTATATGTATGTATTCTTTGGTGAGTTGCTTGCTCAGATATTTCATCCATTTTAAAGTTGGACTATACTTTCAAACTGTTGACTTAGAAGCCTTTTGCATAGTTTAGACATAAGGTCTTTATGAGATACATATAAATTTTACAATATTTTCCTTAATCTTAGTTTTGGCAAAGTATAAGTTCTTCAGTTTTATTATAACTACCAGTTTTCTTCCACAATTTGTAAGTTTGGTAATGTATCTAAGAACTCATAACAAAAGGCAGGATGTCATAGAATTTTAAGCCTTATTCTGATATGTTGATATGTTATTTATTATTTTGCCAATATCAGACAGACTTGACTTTTGTAATACTATATAGTAAGTCTTCAAATTGATTAAAATGACCCCTAAATTTTGCCTTTTTCATATTTTAATATCCTATATATTTTATATTTCTGTTTAATATTTAGAATTATACAGTTTTTATCTGTGAAATATCTTACTGAGAATTCATTGAAATTACAGTGAATTTATAAGACAAGTTGAGAAGCCATGTCTTAGCAATTTTGAGTCTTCTAATACATTAATATGGAATATCTTGATGACACAAACAATCAGGAGAAATTAATCGGCATTTATAGAACTCTCCACACAATAACAGAACACACATTCTTTTAAAACAATCATAAAACATTTAAAAATGTTTAGCCAAGTCATTCTGTTAAAACCAAATGCCATGTACTGGGTAGGTATCTTAGTTAGGGTTTTACTTCTGTCAACAGACATCATGACCAAGGCAACTCTTATAAAGACAACATTTAATTGGGGCTGGCTTACAGTTTCAGAGATTCAATCCAGTATCATCAAAGCAAGAGCATGGCAGCATCCAGGCAGGTATGGTGTAGGAGGAGCTGAGTTCATCTTCAGGCCTTTAAGATAAGACTGATTTCCAGGCAGCTAAGACTAGGGTATTAAAGTCCACACCCACAGTAACACACCTACTCCAACAGGGCCACAACTTCTAATAGTGCCACTCCCTAGCCCAAGCATATACAAACCACCACAGTGGATTATGAATGACAGAAGTTTATCTCTCAAAGTCCTAGAGATTCAGAAGTTCAAGGTCAAGATGAGAATAGAATACTGATCTTGATTCACAGATGGTGTCTTTAGTAAATTGTCTGGGGCTTAGGCTGGGCCTGGGAGGTGGATTAGAGAACATCTGCTTACGTGTTCTTGGTTTCTCTTGGGGATGATGAAGGTGTCTTAAAATTAGACTGTGATGATACCAATTCTGTCACATGAACATAATAAAGTCATTGAAATAGTCATAGTAAATGAGCAAATTTTGTCTTGTGATAATTATATTCTAGTAAAGGCACTTTAAAAGAAAACAAAATGTCATATATTGAGAGAAAATAGCTATTAGATATGTTTGACAATGGTATAATTAACTGAAAGAAAGAGATGACCCAAATTAACAGAATTAAACATTAAAAATGGAAACATTACAAGGGACACCAAAGAAATTCAGAATAGTATAAGGCTACACATTAAAAAAAAAAAATCTTCATTTTGTTAAGTTAGAAACTCTGAAAGAAATGTAAAGATTTCCAGGTTCATCCAAACCACCAAAGTTACACCAAGGTGAGATTAACAATTTAAACAGACTCAGGAAAACAAGGAGATTGACTGAGAGAGTAATAAAAAGGGGCTTCTGATTTAAAAGACCTCAAGCCCAGACAGATTCACAGCAGAACTCCAGACAACTTTCAAAAAATGTCTCCAACCCACATTTCTTAAATTACTAAAAATAGAAATAGACAGAGCACTTTAAAACTCCCTCTCCAAAGCCAGCATTACCCTAAAGCTAAGACAAAATAAAGACCCCCCCACAAAAACTACAGGCAAATATACCTCATGAACATGGAAGCAAAAATCATTTATAAAATACTTGCAAGTTGAACACAGGCATATATTAAAAAGATTACCCACTATGATTAAGTAGACTTTATTCTGTAGGGATGTTTCAACATATATAAGTCAACAAATAGACTAAATCATATGAATGAACTTGAAGAGAAAATTCAAATGACCATCTAAATAGATGCAAAAATGCCTTTGGCAAAACCTAACATGATAGACAAATCTAGAGGGAATAAAAGTGGAGGGGACAGGCACAATGCAATCTAGGTGACATATGACAAACCCACAGCCAACATCATCCTAAAGGGAGAAAAGCTCTAAGAAACCCCACTAAAATCAGGAAGAAGGCAGGGCTGTCCACTCTCCCTATTTCTTTTCCAGATAGCATGTGAAGGATCTAGGCAAGCTGCCAAGGGAGCCTTCTCCTAATGAACAGTGAGAGAAAGATGTTCCATCTCTTCTTATGTGCAGCAGTGAGGTTAGAATGTCGTGTTTATAAGATGACTTAAGGAATTAGACTCAGGGATAGGGCTAGTTTCAGTGTTTTCAACAAGACTATTAACGCCTTTATCAATACTGGGCAATGTTCAGAGCCCTAGCATGGGTTTAAACCACTGGAGCAAAACATGACACAGTGCAGTCAGAGGACTCCATTTCTCCATCGGCATAATATGAAGAGGACATTTTTCCATGTCTCTTAGTTCTTGCTTAAGACTCTCTTGATCAACCTTTTAAAGGCTTCCTTTACCTCTTTGTTCCTAAGTGTATAGATAAGGGGGTTCAGCATGGGGGCAATAATTCCATAGAAAAGTGAAACCATCTTTCTCCTGTTCTTGGAGTGTGGTGACGGTGGTAGTAGGTACATGGAGACAGCTGTACCATAAAACAGTGATACCACTATTAGATGGGAGCCACAGGTCCCAAATGCCTTTTGTCGTCCTTTGGAAGATTGAATTTTCAAGATTGCACGAGCTATAAATGCATAAGATATAAGGATGATAGTCAGAGGTGTTAAGTGGAAGACCACACTCACAAAGAATAGTTCAGTTTCATTTGCTGTTATATCAGCACAGGACAACTTGAGCAGCGCAGGCACTTCACAGAGAATGTGATCTATGACATAGTGGCCACAGCGTGGCAACTGGAGAGTTAGGACAGACAGCCACACCGAGTTTCCAAAGCCAATGATCCAGGATACAGCTGCCAACTGCAGGCAGAGCCTCTGGTGCATGATGACTGAGTAATGGAGAGGCCGACATATGGCTACAAACCTGTCAAAGGACATGACTGGCAGCAGAACACACTCGGTAGCCCCCAATGCCAAAAACAGGAAAAGCTGGACCACACAGCCACCAAAACTTATTACTTTCCTATTGCTGCGTAAGTTTACCAGCATTTGTGGAACTGTGCATGTGATGTAACAAAGATCTATGACTGACAGATTAGTCAAAAAGAAGTACATGGGAGTATGGAGTTTTGGATCCAAACGAGACACCAGAATAATGTTGAGATTTCCAAAGATGGTTACTATGTAAGAAGTCAAGAAGACCACAAAGAGTGGAAACTCCAACCATGGTCGATCGGAGAAACCTAAAAGAACAAACTCTTCTATGATGCTCTCATTTTCCCAACTCATGATTAATGATTTAACATATAGTTTCCTGAAACACAAAAATTCATGAAATCAATTTACACACATTTACACTATTTATGTTTAACATAAGTATATATAACATGTTTTTATTAGCTTTTCCAATTGTTTAAAACCACATATTTTTAACTGTTTTAGTTACATATTCTCATTCTACCACCCTTTTGAAAACATTTATGCAACTGGTATTGCTAGTAACACATACACAAAAATCATACAGTTCAAATTACAATTAAATCAGTTACTTAAGTACTTCTAAAGTTTCTGTGTCCATGCCCACACCTCTAAACTGAAAGCTAAAATTTAAAAAGCAAATTCCTGACTTAAATACGTTTATAAGGTTTGTTCTTTGATTTTTTTGGCATCGGTTAATTTTTGTTTGTAGTAATTCTCACATAGCTATTAGCAGGAATACTCATTCGTAATCCCAACCACATTTCTTTTTACTGTCTTTGTAAAATAAACACCCAGATTTCAAGTTATACAACAGAGCTATAATAATAAAAACAACATAGCATTGGCATAAAAACAGACATGTTGATCAATAGAATTAAGGACTTACACAGAAATCCATACTCTTACTACCACCTAAGTTTTGACAAAGAGAACATCAATACACATTGGAGGAAAAATATCATCTTCCACCAATGATGCTGGTCTAACTGGATAGCTATATGTAGCATGAAGCTTGATCTTTATCCCTCACCCTGTACAAAACTTAGCTCCAAATGGACCAAGGACTTTAACATAAGACATGGTGTCCTGACTCTGATAGAAGAGAAAGTAAGGAATAGCCTTGAAATAATTGGCATAGGAAAGGACTTACTGAACTGGACCCTGATGACACAGATGTTAACATGAACAATTATAAATGTGACTTCACAAAACTAAAAGGCTTCTACATAGGAAAAAAGGTCCAATCATCCCAACGATGAAACCTCCAAAGGAGCAGGACTTTTTGTTTGTTTGTTTCTGGGTATACAATTGACAGGGGGCTAGTATCTGATTACACAAAGAAATAAAAAAACTAAAGATTAAGGAAATAAAAATGGGACTTAAAAGTAAAACAAAAATAGAAAATTAAGGGAGAGATGAGAGAAGAAAAAAAGGAAGAAAGGAAGGGAGGGAGGGAGGCAGAAAGGGAGGGAGGAAAGAAAGGAAGGAGGGCAGGAGAAAAGAAGGAAAGAAGGAAGGAAAATATTGCAGTGGTAGGAATTCTGAAGCAGAATGAAGGAGAGATGTCACAACTTGAGGATCTCCTGAGTTTCTCCAGTGCTGTAAATGCCCTCAAGCTCATAGACCTATGGTGACACTATGCCATTTTCTCCAAGGACTGATGAGATTATCCCGCTGTGCTGTCCTGTGAGTAATAAAAACCCATCCGTCCTTATAAGTGTTCTTGTTGAGATGAAAAGCTGTAGATTCCTCCTAACAAGAACATTGAAGAGTGTCATAGTCTTCTTACTATTCAGAAGGTGTCTCATTATTAGGACATATGTGTTGGGTCAGTGGGCTTCCCAGATTAGTCTTCAGTGTGGCATTTATTTGCTAGAATTCAGTCCCAACTAGACTCTCAGAAAAGCTCTGGTTGATAAGAAGACAATTAACTTTTTACCCATAAAACTTTCTGTAATTGCAAAAGCAACGAGCTTTCTTCTGTCATTCTGAACATACTGTGTGTGGTGGCATTTGCCATTGCAAATAGTATCTACTCATGACCCTCAGTAGTTAGGACACTAAAAAGAGACAGGTCATTGCTGGGAAGGATGGGGCAACATAAAAATAATGGCTGGACATAATGCAGAGGGGAGATTGCAGAGCCTCCACGTGCTATTACATTGATCTTTTCTCACTTTAGGGTCAAATTTTCCCATTCTGCAAACATTTAGTCATCTTGATAAAAAATTCATTATAAAAAAGGAGACCAAGTAAAAAACTGAAGTATCCTTTTGCATTAAGAAAGTTTAAGCATCTTGAATTGTTAGTATTGTCAGTGTGTGAAAATGAAAGGGTGTGTTAGCAGCTGAAGCAAACTCAGAATCCTGTGTCTTTGAGATTCTAGCACAGAGGCAGGCTGGCTATCATCTACTTGGTTACTAACGGAGTCCACTGTCTGAGCTGAGAACCTGAAAGGACTCACAACCCACTTCTTTCTCCTGAATGGAGTTCCATTTACAGCATTTGCACAGATGACATTTCTCAACACTCCCAGGAGGAAAGCTGTTAAAATCTTAGATTGAACTTCTCTTTTTTCGCTGTAGTGTAAGGATAAACGACAAGAGTAATTTTTTCACCCAACCTCATAATTCAGCTTAAAATATATCAAAGATGGCTGTCTTTTTTTCCCCCCATTTGCGCAAAGGCCAAGCTGTGGGCAAATCTAACTTTAAAGGTTCACAGATGCCATTTTATAAGCTGTAGATAGCAATCAGGTGAGAGCATAAGGCTTCTCAGCTCCTAAATTTGTTTTCCAGTAGAGAATAAACATGTGCTTCCAGATACCCACTGTGAGAAAAGTAAATGGAAGAAAGAAACTAAGACTGAGTCAGATTTTCCTAACTTTGGTAATGATAAGCAATCTGTAAGACACACGGCCAATTCCCCAATTTCAGTTTCTCCTTTTCCAGTATGCTTTACACAACATTGTTAAAAAGTGCTTTACATACCCCACTTGGAACCTTGGGACCCAGCAGTGGTTTGTGTCCGTTTGCTAGTTCAAGGATCTTTGAATTCAAAATGTATGCATTAAAAGTGTGCAGCTCCAATTGCATCCTCATAAGCTCTTCAACCTCAGCCTGATGTGAAGAAGGGCTCTCCACCCCCTCATTCTACTGTTCGGTAACAAGTTATGAGATCTTCCTTCAGGAGTAAATCAGAAAACAGGAGAATAAGCGAGTCTTGCAGGCAACTGGAGCATGTGTTTTCTGGCATTGCGTTGCAGAATGGGCATTCAGAGTCTGGTTTCAGAGTCCTCCTCAACCATCACTGAGCAGTAAGTGACTAGAGGGAGATTCCTCAAGTGCTGCTCTGTGCTCTGGCTTGTCCATGAGGACAGTAGCTCTTGTTGTAATCAAGGGTGGTGCCCAGTGGGGGTTCTCTGTGACTTGGCCTTTTACTTTTCCCTCACTTTCTGTTCTGTGATGCTCTTTCCCTGGGGAAAAAGGGAGATTCTCCTCACCTGTGTCCAAGACAAAAGGGAATGACAATAGGGACTGAAATACTTTCTGCAGTAAAGATTTAACTTTGTGCCATCAAGGTAGGAATTTGTTTACTCTTGTAAAGAAGCCAAAAAAAATTCTGTGAACCCACAGAAAACTGTTCATTTGCTCTGGAACTGGATCTGAGATCAATGCTTATACATTGAACATTTCGAATTTCCTATGGAATTTTTTTTACCTCAACTCATTGAAGGATACTTTTGTTTCCTACATAGCCAAACAATTATTTTCTTTTATAGGTTTTTCTTAGTTAAGCTCTCTTTTTCTGCTCAATGCATTTTGTACAGTTATTGAAAGCTTAAAATTTTGATTTATATTTTCAATAATCTTCTCTAGATAAGATTTATTTTATATATAGTCTCATCACTTTTTCAAATGAATAGGTATGAGAAAATAAAGTATGCCTGTCTTATTACTCTAGAAGCTGTAGGTAATATTCTCTATTATCTAAATTATTTATCTATATCATCTATATTATCTAGATAATATTGTCAGTCCCTTTCCATTATAGTATCTTCTGTTATATTATCTATAGTTTCTGGAGTAATAAGACAGGCATACTGTTTTTTTTTTCATACCTTTTCTATTATGAGAGTATGTATAAAATCTTGATTACAGGAGATTACTGAAAAATATAAATCAAAATTTTTAAGCTTACAACCCTTAGATGAGCAGGTTTGAATTTTCCAAATATTTAAGGAAATATAGTTAAGTAACAATGAAAAGTCATCTGTCACATAAGGAAAAGCAGTTTGCAGTGCCTCATGTCACCAGTGCTACTGAAGGAAAAACGAGTACTCACAAAACATTGCTTACTAACCTTCCAGAAGTGATGAAGCAACATTTGTAATGACAAAGTGAGGGGAAAGATCTCTCTCTCTCTCTCTCTCTCTCTCTCTCTCTCTCTCTCTCTCTCTCTCCTCCACAGAGAATGGACCAAGTTATAAATTATTAGGAGCCAGAAGTACTCAAGAATGATATTGTTAAGTGAGAAAAATAATGATAGAAGATAAACAGCACAATGTCAATTATGAAATAGAGACCTAAATGATCTAAATAGAATCTTAAGTATTTTGTTCCCACTCAGGATTGCGTTAGAGTAGAGAAAAGTAAAGGATTCTTCTTGGACACTTACCAGGACCATCTGAAGAAAACAGGGTTTTATGTCTGTGGAAGGAGAGAAAAACTTGGATTCATCCAAATCAAACTAGTCAATAATATTTTAAAACTTTCCAAACTATTGACTGTGCTTACTATGATATAAGAGACTGGAGGAAAAAGTTGGCCATAGGAAGATGGGTTTTCTTGGTAAGTCCTTGCAATAGTTAGATAACTTAAGTAAAATAAATTGTGGATGTGTAGTAATGTATTTAGCCTTAAATTAGTTAGAAGTTGGTCTTGAACTTGTGATCCTCCTGCCTGGGGGCCTCCTGTTCTGAGAGTACAGTCTCACACATCATCGTGTCCATTTGATGTGGTGCTTGGGTTGAACCAGGGGCTTCCTGCATGGCAGGTAAGCATTCAATACACGAACTACACATGAAGCCTGAGAAACAGAATCTTTAAAGCAGAACAAAAGGTTAACAAGTCTTTAGTTTTTAGAATGAAGCAGGATGAATAACTTTAAATTCTAATAGTTTTCCCTCCTATGGTAATAGATATTTTTTAAATTTTTATTATTTATTTACATTCCCATCACTGCCCCTTCTCACAGCTCCCCTTTCAAAGTTCCTCATCCTCTTCCTCCTCCTCCTTGCCTCTGAAAGGGTGCTCTCGCCTACCAGACCTCCCGCTTCCCTGGGGCCTCAAGTCTCTCAGGGTTAAGTTCATCTTTTCCTACTAAGGCCTGACCAGGCAGATGTCTGCTATATTGCAGAAGCGACAAGACAATGGTTGCTCCTGGTTGGTGGCTCAGTTTTTGGGAGCTCCCTGGGGTCTTGGTAACTTGAGACTGCTGGTACTCCTATGGGGTCGCTCTCCCCTTCAGCTTCTTCAATCTTTTCCCTAAGTCTTCCATAGGGGTGCCATTTTCAATTCAATGGTTGAGTGTAAGTATCTGATTCTGTCTCAGTCAGCTGGTAGGGCCTCTCTGGGGACAGCCATGCCAGGCTCCCTTATGTAAGCATATCATAACATCAGTAAGTGTGAGAGCTTGGTGCCTTCCCATGAGATGGATCCTAAGTTGGGCCAATCATTGGACCACCCTTCTTTCAGTCTCTTCTCCATTTTTGTCCCTGTAGTTCTTTTAGAAAGGAACAGTTCTGAAAGGTCAGAAATTTTGACTATAGGTTTTTAATATAATTTTAATAGAGTCTTTGGGAATTTCACATCATGCACCCCAGTTCCACTCATTTCCTAGTCCTTCCATATCTGTTCTCTACCCTTGTAATCCCCCTTAAATAAAAATAAACATAAGAAAAAAAAAAGAAACAACCCCCCCCCCAAAAAAAAATCTCTCTAACCTCACTGGGCCTCTATCTACCAGCTTCAGGCTTCTGTGCATGTACCACTCTGTCCCTCTGACTTTCCTTTCTGTCCATCACGGTGTGTGTAGCACTCCACTCCTCAGGACAAGCTCTTCACATGCTCCAGCAGCTCATAGATGGAGATGTTGAAGTGGGCCAACTTAAAGCCCTGGGCCAGGCCTGGGTGGTATGTGAGTTGGTCAGCCTGCCAGCTCTCCTGTACCCACACCACAGGGACCAGCTCTCCTGCACCACTCTTGTGAAGGGTATAGCTAGCTCACACACATAAAGCAGCCTGTGAGGGCCAGGGCCATTGAGTACGTGCTCTCCCACACAGCTCTGGTGAAGGGGCAGTTCTGCACATATGCCTTGGGTGTGGCTGATAAGAGGTAGAGCCAGCTCTCCTGTTCTCCCGTGGCCATGTTTCCAGGACTAGCTCTACTGTACCCACCCTACCAGAGTCAGCAATGTAATAGTTCTTAAATGTCCATAAATCTAGTTTTTAAGGACCTAGACTTGGAAATAAATCTGCAGGGTTTAAAAATAAAATCAATATGAGATATTACCTGTCAATTGTTGGTCTTTGTTCCTGGGTAAATATAGCCCTATTTAGAAAGTCTTTTCCTACACCCTTCTGTAGGGAACAGCTTATGTTTTCTTTTAGATTCAATGTTTCCAGTTCCATTGTAATCTTTGATCTGGTTGGAACTCATTTTTGTGAACTTTGATAGATATGAGTCTATTTCATTCTTCTCCATGTGGATATCCAGTTTTCCCAGGACCAATTGTTAAAGATGTTTTCATCTTCAGCTTATGCTTTTGGCATCTTTGTCAAATATCAGAGGGCTATAGTTAGGTGCGCTCATGTTTCGGCCGTCTATCATATTCTATTGGCCAACATATCTCTTTGTGCCAGCATCATACTGTGTTTGTTATTATAGTTCTACAATGTATCGTGAAGTCTAGAAGGGCAATCCCTCCATTACGGTTCTTTTTGCTCAAGATTGTTTTGGCTATGCAGGGTCTTTTCTGGTTCCATATGAATTTTGATTTGTTTTCTCTTATTTTAAAGACACAAAATGAACATGACAAGCAATGTTTGTTTGAACAAAACTATTCTTGCATAGACATGAGTGGACTATGCAAGAGAGGTCAGCTTATGTCCTCCCATGCACATTTCTATCTACAGCCACTTGAAATAGAAGCTCTTTGGCTTTTTTTTTTCCATGCTTGCTAACAATTTGTGACCTGGTCATAGTGTCTCATAACCTGGTCTCATAACACTTAGCTCTGATATCCTGTTGCCACAAGGATAACCCCTTTCTCTATTGCTCTGTCTCCCTAACACTTTCAAGTATTAATGTACCACTTTTTAAATTCTGCTGTTTTAATATATTTAAAGGATTACGATAAAGTTGTGTCCTTTATTCCTATTTCATGGTGAGAAAAAAAATCAGAAAAAAGCTCACACATACTCACTCACCCACACTCCCATGCTTTTATCAGCTGACCAAGCACATTTATGCTTAGGTGTGTGCCTTCCCTCTTAGACTGTGGCCTCTTGCTACTACTTAAAGTCAATCATTCTAATTTCTTGGATCTTTTTTCTGTTCACCTACTTCAACCTTCATTCTTGCAATTTTCATTCCTTTTTATGACTAGATCATTTCTTTCTTTTTGTCTTATAAACATGTTATAATTTCTCTCATTCTTAAAAATTCTCTTTTGGGAGCATGGAGGCTGCAGAAATGGCTCAGCGGTTAAGAGCACTGGCTGCTTTTCCAGAGGTCCTGAGTTCAATTCCCAGAAACCACATGGTGGCTCACAGCCATCTGTAATGGGGTCTGATACCTTCTTCTGGTGTGGCTGAAGACAGTGACAGCCTACTCATATACATAAAATAAATAAATAAATAAATCTTTTTTTAAAAAAATCTTTTTTCATCTTACAACCCCTTTCTACATTACTCCCTTTCTTATCTCTTCTTTTCAGTTTCCTCTACCAGATGATTCATGTTAATTGACTGGCTTCCATATGTTTCCCCTCCAGCTTACACACATTCCCCAGTCAGTTTTCATGCAATCACTGCTTTTGCTGGTTTGCTGGGTCTCACAGGGCTAAATCTAATGGCTGGTTTTTAGGTTCCATGTCAGTTGGTCCTTTAGCTACATTTGACAGCATAGCTCACACTTCTCTTCTGCAAACACCGTCCTTTCCACGATGGCCCCTGCTCCTGATCCTCTCCTACTTTCTCCATTCTTCTTTTTGGCTCCTTCTCATCATCCTCATCTAAAGCTTGCATACATTGTTCCCTCTGCTGGGAGCACTCTGGATATCTGACCTATTGTCTCTTCATCTCTATCACACCGATCTTTGCTGAGGTGCACTTTCTGTGGTCTTGTGCAATGCCGCCCTTCCTTAGTCCCAAATGTCCCATGATCTGCCATGCTTACATGTTGCACAGATGTCACTACAGAGGGGTTCCCCTTACTCATTCATCCTTTTCTCTTTACTGCACTGATGACGTGTACACCATTTCAATGTTTTGTTCCAGTACCTAGAAATTGTTTTCAGAGCCTTTGCATCTCCTATCTGGATGAGAAAGAGAATAATGTGATAAGCATTTAACAAACTATTTCTGACAGTTCTGAACTTAAAGTCAAAGTGAATATAAACACAGAGGCATGCAGGGTAACTTTAATTTTTCTTGGAGGAAGTTTAAGAGCAAAACTGTGTGTAGTAGACAGAATCATTGTGACCCAAATGCCTATCTATTTAAAATAGTAATTAGTCAGGATGATTCGGGTAATATCCTGACAGATATTACAAAAAAGGACTCATACAGCATAAGATTAAAAAATTTTCTCTATATTTTATTTCGAGTGATATTTTATAATGCTCATAAGAGGATAGGACAATCAAGGCATTTTAAAATTTATCCTTCTTTATGCCTAAGTAGCATTCTTTGTAAATTATTCTATAAGCTGCAGGAATGTTAGTAAGACATAGTGATGTTTTCCTCATAAGTTCTCACCTTGTTAGTCCCTAAACCTATTACAATATTAAATATTTTAGATAAGAATGAGATAAAACAAAATAAGTCTCATGGGAAGTGAATTCATCTGGAGTTGCCTTAAAGGGCTTGCCAAGTTGGTGTATCTATAGAAATATCTACTTTGTCTTTCAATTTTTTCTTTGCCACGTAGCGTGACCTTGCTCTCAATTTAAATAAAAGAGCGACTTAAGAAGGGTCTATTTTGGCTTGTAGTTTAAAAGGGGTTAATACTCCAGCATGGAGAGGAGACCCTGGCACCAGTACCACGGTGTAGAGATATGTGCCTGAGGATCCTCACAGCCTCGGTGGAACAGGAAACAGAATGCAGGAGGAAGTGGGGTGGGGCTATAAAACCTCAAGGCCAACTCTCAGTGATCCACTTCCGTTATTGAAGCTCCACTTCCCACAATGTTCCGCAACGTTCCAACACATTACCACCAGCTGAGCACCTAATATCCAAACAAGGAGCCCATGTAGATACTTATACAACTACAGTGTTAAGTGCTCAAAATAACTTCCATGACAGCAGGGGAGGCACTGTTGTCAGTAATGTAAACATGAACAAAACAATATTCAGAGAATAACCAGTCATGGGGATTACAACAATCCCCACAATTCGTCTCATCTCTTTCTTTCTCTATTCAAAGGCATTTTCATACATTTGAAACAAGAAGATCCCCCTGTCTTCTCTTGGCGTTGACCAATTAAATATTAACAAAAACCTTTCTCCTCTTAATCTTGCTTTACATGTTTTCTCCTTCAGCCTTTCTTGCTTGAAAGTCAAACATGAATCTTGAAGGTCAATTATGTATGTGACACAAACCACACAACCTCTACGAGTCAATTACGGTGTTGGAGGTATTAAAGCTAGACAACTGAGCCGCTTGCTTCGGCTCTCGGGTAGGCATTTGGCACTAGAAATGCACATTTGAATTTTCTAGGGGAAAAAAAAAAGACAAGTGTTTCTTCTGAGTTACTTCTAAGATAGTTCTTTTCATGTTTGTTAAAGACCCACTAGCAGTCATTGTGGTTTTGAAAAAGTGGTAATGCCATTCCCAGCTGGTAATTTGCAAGGATAGAGTATTGTTTTATCCAGGTTAGAACTCCTTGGTGGTGGTGAATGCTAAGTTGGAGGAACTTGAAAGGACACAATGGTTTTCAATGGAAGAGGAGTATCATGTTTCCTCAACCTGTCCTTTCTCTTCTTCTGTAATCCTAGACCATTTCTAGGTCTAATAGTATATAAAGAAGGTGGGTAAAAAGACAATACCCAAACGTGTTCATTCCCTGCTAGACATCTACGCTCCCCTTCCCTAGCACTTTCTTTATGGCCTCTTTGACATCTTTGTTTCTCAGAGTATAGATCAGAGGGTTAACACTAGGAGTGACAATGGTGTAGAAAAGAGTGAGAAACTTGCCCTGGTCCTGGGAGTAAGTGTTTGCCGGCTGGAGGTACATGTATATGATGGTCCCATAGAAGAGAGAGACAACGATTAAGTGGGAGCTGCAGGTGTTGAAGGCTTTCTTTCGCCCAGCAGCTGATTTGATCCTAAGCACTGCTCCGGCAATGTAACCATAGGAGATAAGGATGAGAATGAGCGGTGCCAAGATGATAAAAATCGCCAATGCAAAAGCTAGTGCCTCCAAAGCCATAGTGTCCACACAGGCCATGCCAATCAGAGCTGGCATCTCACAGAGAAAGTGGTCCACCCGCCTGTGTCCACAGCGGGGCAACATCAGTGTCTGGGGTGCCATGATGAGAGAATTGCCAAAGCCGCTCAACCACGCCACTGAAGCCAGTTGCCCGCAGAGACGAGGATGCATGATGACAGTGTAGTGCAGGGGCTGGCAGACAGCAGCGTAGCGGTCATATGCCATGACAGCCAGGAGGACACACTCTACCCCTCCCAAGGCTAAGACAAAGTACAGCTGGATGGCGCAACCAACATAGCTGATGGTCTTGTCTGGACCCCAGAGGTTATAGAGCATCTGTGGGATAGAGCCCGTGGTAAAACACATGTCCAGGAATGAGAGGTTAGCCAGAAAGAAGTACATGGGTGTGTGTAGCCGGGAATCCAGAGCAGAAAGCAAGATGATGGTCACGTTGCCAAGAAGAGTGAGCAGATAAAAGGAGAGAACTACCACGAAGAGGATGAGCTCTAGGTGAGGACGGTCAGAGAAGCCCACCAGGATGAAACCTTCAAAAAAACTCGTGTTTTCCTTTTCCATCACTTGCAACCACATGCTACCTAGGAGGAGAAAGACTAGTAGTGTTGGTGATGACTGCAGATGTGATTTCTTAAAGTAGTAAAGCTGTACCTTTTCAGAAATGCTAGCTATCTAACCTAAAGTTTCAATAGGCAGTGATCTAAGGCTTTTGGTCTGAAAAGTATCACATTTGAGTTTTAAAAGCTCCAGCTTGTGATGCTTTGTCAACATTTTGCATCACTGTTTTTCATCACCAGGCTATAAAATATTATTTACAAAAGGTGATTGATGCCACACATGGCAGTACATGCTTGCTACCTTAGCAGCCCAGAGGCAGAGACAGACACTCAGGTGGAACAGATCAGGAGTTCAAAGCCAGTGAGTTGGAGGCAAGACTGAGCTATGGAAAAACCTATCTGCAAAAATGTCTGATTCTTTGTAAAGGAATCAACACTCAAAAAATTCCATCACTTTTAAAAATGGGGACTACAAAATTGTCCTAGTAGTCTATACCCCATAAAGAGGCTAAGGGCTTGTCCATAGATCAGAGACACAGACTTCCTTTCAGGTAAAATCTTGTTCTGAAAACTGTCTCATTGCTCCTGAGAAGTCTAGAGTCCAATCCAAACCGAAGAGGGTAGAAGTGACCCAGCAAAATGGTGGAGATAAGCTTATCTTGTCATTAGTCACAGCTATACCTGCTAGTCCCATCCCTTCTGCTGACTGAAAAGCGACCTTAATATCCTGTCAGACAAGATAACAACTAATGTACATCACTACCTCAGCATTCTCTGTCCAGCTTTCCCACTATGATAAAATAACAGCTTATGTCACTATGGTGTGGGATCATGTGACCCATACTGGGAAAACTTTCCCACAAAGATTAAACGGACGAGAAAAGCCCCAGAGCCCATCTTAAGTGAGTGAAGACTGAGCATCCCTTTGACAGCCCTTTTCTCCTCTTATGCTTTATACTTACAGCAAATCCTATTTCTAGGGAATCTATACGGAATATTTTCTTTATCTGTCCTGATTTCATAGCACTAAAAGATTTTGTATTCTCCATAGTACTTAACACTCTCAGGTTTTGGGTGTGGTTTTATGTCTTAGGGCAAATGTTCTTGTGTAATACAAATTAACCAATATTTTTTCACATTTTTCTAAGCAGATAGTAAAAAGCCATAGGACTGTGATTTTTATTAGAAGCCAATATAGGCATTGAGTACACTAGAGCACAAAAATATTTTGTTTATTAAACATTGATGTATACTGGATATGAAATTTTATCAAAGTTATAACCCAGTAGACATTACAATGAGTTTCTCCCGTTGTGATGTGTTGATGTGGTAATTTCAATAAACTCTAGGTAGACAGACAGTGCCTTGACAGCTGAGAACCAATGCTTAGGCTGAGGTTAGCAAGGCTTTTCTGCTTCCTCTTGTAAAACAGAAATTTAGAACATTACAAATAAACTTGGGGCTGGGCTGGGGTGGGGTGGTGGGATGCATGGGTACCACCTGATGAAGAGAAAAGTGCATCAAATTCTGAGATTCTGAGTGCTTATTATTTTTAAATAGCTGTAAGTGTGGCCACAAGGGAATAGCAGTTAATTCCGAATAGTAGAATGCATGTATTTTTTTTCTGTTAGTCTTTGTAAATTCTCTTCACATTGAAAACATCTTAAAATAAAACAGAAAGTAAATTAAATATTGATGGGACTAATATTACTTAGCTCTTTTGAACTAGGCATAATGTTAACTATTGAACATAGTCTCACTTCATTTTCTCATTTGTTCCAAGAGATCAGTAGTTTGATTATTCAACAATTTTGATTAAGCCACTGAGGCCAATCAAATCAAATAAGCAGTCTTGACTCATATAGCAAGTATGTACTAGATCAGCTGCAGTTTTAACTTATACTTAACCTGTCAGTAAGGACTCTAACCAAGAACTTAGGCAGAACAGAAATCATACCATATATACACACAAAACTTGAGTAGTAATATTGAGACTCCATCCTATGTGTTTTGATTTATTGCATCATATTTAACAAAGAGTCATGTTTATAAACATAGTAGGGCAAGTAGCTATCCTGGCAGAAGTAGCAAAAAAAATTATATTTTTGTTCAGAAAATGAGGAACAAATTTGCCTGTTGTATTAACACTGAGCGCTACACACCCAGCACTTCACAGAGTAAGTGGACTGAAGCCTTGGCTAGTGGGAGGAAGTGAATGTGATTGACAGTGACTTTGTTCCATGACTACCATCCCTAGAATTTTCCTATGATACTCACAGATATGCGAGAGTGTTTATTGGCTGCAGAACAGAACATAAATCCAGTCCTTTCCTTTCCCTTGCTTCTTAAATCAACCAGGGATCTTGCCATCAATGTTCCATTCTAATTCATTGGCCCAGTCACTTCCGCTTCTTACACAGCCCTTCCCTGGGAGGAAGGGGTTGGGGGTGAGATTGCTTCCTTACATATCGGACTTTAAACTGCAAATGACTACATCTCTTATTGGTCTAAAATGTCATTTTAAATACATATATATGTGTGTATTCTTACCTGAACCTAAATGAATGACTACACAGGGACATGAGATTCCATCACCGGGGCCATTACATTACCGATTTAGCTTTAGTAATGCAGAATTTAATTCTTTGCCATTGTTTTGAAAAAACAGTACAAATATTTACATGTTTTGTGATGTCTGAATCCCTGACCAGGTAATTTAAATTTATATATTCTAAAAAGAAATCAAATAGTCTAATATCAGCTGCTATCTGATTACCTTGACAGATACCAGCAATGGAGTTTATTGCTTAGATGATTCAGAGGAGTAAACTAAGAAGTCCCAGAGTTACGAATGCTTCAGACTAACCCAGAGTAGACCCAACGAGAACGTCTTATGTTCCTTTTACAGATTCTCTGTGCTGAAGTTCAAAGTCACAGAACCACTCAGTACTCCTTACTTAGAGTCTCACATGATACAGGGTTATAATAGGTATCTTTATGCCTAGAGTTTTACAGTTCAGTAGATTCTGATATATTCTACATTTATCCTGGGGAGAAAAACTCCAGTAAAGTACTCATAAATCTTTCTTCAGACTCTACACAGAACAAATTATATTTAGCCACACTTTTAAAATATTTAATCAAGCCTCTGGAAATAAGCATATTAAATTTAGACTGATCTGACCACAGCCTGAGGTTGTCAAATATCAGATGATTGGTAATTTAGAGGCCCAGGTCTCAGGATCAAAAACTTACCAAATTTAACAGCACCTTCAGAACTGCCATATCCAGAGCCCTTTCTTTTTCCTGGGATTTCA
This sequence comes from Arvicanthis niloticus, assembly GCF_011762505.2. NCBI lineage: Eukaryota > Metazoa > Chordata > Mammalia > Rodentia > Muridae > Arvicanthis > Arvicanthis niloticus. The sequence goes on along the minus strand of NC_047665.1, from coordinate 40,170,709 downwards.
CTTGGAAGTCAAGTGGAAGTGCCAGAGTGTGGACAAGTAGAGGAGAAAGACGGCTTTAGGAAGTCTATAAGAAAGGAGCTAAATCAAGGACCAATGACCTAGGATTGTGGAATCGGCCTGGATGAAGAAAGAATGTTGGTGAATACACGGGATTCACACTACCCACGCTGTAACACAAAACCATCTACAGCCTTCCAGCTCCAGTCGAGGAGCCAGAGAAAGTGCAGCTTGAGAGGACTCTGAGGATCACCAGCATGGGGGTGCTTGAGGAGCTAAGCACTCATGTCTAACAAGCAAGAGCACCTTATGGTGACTGAGTTGATATAGAGTTGGTTACTCTATGAAGAACTCCTAACACTTCCACCCAAATTCCCTTAGCTAATTATTGCTAACAAGAAATGGGAGAGTGTATGGTCTCATAGGACATACTGCTATTTCCAACTCTCTCTCTCTCTCTCTCTCTCTCTCTCTCTCTCTCTCTCTCTCTCTCTCTCTCTCTCTCGTGTGTGTGCTTGCATGCATGAGAGAGAGAGAGAGAGAGAGAGAGAGAGAGAGAGAGAGAGAGAGAGAGAGAGACTTCCTGTTGGATGATGGAGTCTTTTTTGATCAAGGCCGGTAATTGATAACAAGCATTGGCCACAGGAAGTGATGACCCCATATTTGGTTCAGAATGGAACTTAGGGTCAAAGAAAGTAAGTACAGTGCTACATTCATGTGTCATTTTCCTCTTGTGATAATAGCCTATACTGTTTGCTAAGTGATGCGATTGAAGAAGTAAAGGTATTCTGGTATCTTCTCCAAGTTATTTAGTTAAAGTTTTATGCAGTTTTAAGACCCATAGCAACAGGTTGGGTGAAATATTTTCTGTTTAAAATATATCTATCAAAAAAGGAGGATGAGAGGCTAGAGGGATGGCTCAGCAGTTAAGAACACTCACTGCTCTTCCAAGGGTCCTGAATTCAAATTCCAGCGACCACATGGTGGCTCATAGTCATCTGTATGAGATCCAGTGCCCTCTTTTGATGTGTCTGAAGACAGCTATAATGTACCCATACGCATAAAATTAACACAAAATATGTTAAAATAATTTTATTTCCAAATTTGTAACGATATAAAATTATCTCAAGAAAGTTATGATCTCACTGACAACTTCAATTCAGAACAAATGAACCAGTTTGAGTGAAAAAACAATACATAGCTTACTTTACTGTCTGTTAAGGCCACAAGGAAACAATATAGGAACCAATGCAAATTACAAGCATGTATTCTATACTTAGTTGTCAGTGGCTTTTAAAGGAGATAAATTTCACATGTCTTCCCTGAATGTCAGAAATTGTAGTTGATATACAAGAGATAGCATGTGTAAGTCTGCATTGTACATTTAAGATATATTTAAATTGTAACAATCATTATTTTTTTTAATTTTAATGACATCCAGTTTATTAATTATTTGCCTCCCAGGCCATGCTTTTAGTGTTGTGTGTCAAAAGCCATCAACAAATGCAAGGCTCTTGAATTCTCTCCCATGTTACCCACCATGTGTTTTGCAGTTTACATTTAGGCCTATGATCCAGACTGAGGTAATTATAGTGAAAGGTATAACAAATGCAAAAATATACCTTGTAACAATCATTATAAGTAACCTCTTTACTGACCATTTCTTGGTACTTCTGTCAAGTAGAAATAGAACACATATGACTATGACCATGCTAGGTGCCTTATTGTAAATGTAAACATTATTACAGTAGTGTCATTTAACATTAGCACCACTAATTATACTGATGAGGATGGCCTATCTTGACTGGACACAGTGATGATATTACCGTGTTTATTTTTTATAAACAGGGTATAGTGGTTTTGTTGTCAGCCAAAACTGAATACAAAGGTAAGAGGTTACAAGCAGTTCACAGGAATTCTGCTTTACAACTTAATTCTTGGCACATGTGAGCCATTTCACACTTAGATTGTGCTACTTGCTCGTACTACCATCTCTTAACTTAGCATTTTCTTATGGAAACTAGGAAAAATATCCTAGAGAATTTGATGCTCTTAAGAATTTTCTGAGATAATGAGTCCCTCTGAGAAATGAAAAAAATGAGGTCCATAGAGGCAGAAACAATGGAAGTAGAAAAATGGTTAGCGTTGGGGGTGGGAGGTTAGAACAATCCTTTTTTAATTTTTCCCCACTTCACAGCTGTTTTGATCACACTTAGCCTGTTATTACCCATAACTCATTTCAAATACATTCCAGTTTATAATTGGTAGGACTAGTATAGCATGCAAAACTTGGTATGGAATGAATCAGTAACAACCCAAAGATTATGTGTTAGCATATTAATACAATATAATGTTACATCATAGAACATCCCAGAAAGGAGAGCAGAAGCTATGTCAGTCGTGTTCTCCCTTAAGTGCAGCTGTATTTGAACACATTCTATTGTATTGCAACTTAGTTTCCACAGCAGTAGCATTTAGGAAGAGAAGATATTACTAGTACAACTTTAATTATGTGTAATCAGAAAAGCTCATGTCAAGAACACCTTAGTTCTTTGAATTTTATTTCTTAAATCTGCTTTTAATTACTTTTTTTTTCTCACTGTGATTTGTCTGGCCACTGAATTTTAAAACAGCACCTATCTTGTATGCCATTCCCTAATTCATACTCACTATGTTGCTAAATCCACTGTGGCATCTGCCTTTCAGAACTGACTTCTTTCTTTCCCCTGGCACAAAGCTGCAACTCCACTGTTATAAGTGCTTCTTCATTAAAAAAAATAAATATAACATTTTATTATTTGAGAGATGGTCTCACTCTGTCATACAGGGTGGCCTTGAACTCATGGCAGTCTTTCTGCTTCAGTGTCCTGAGGGATGGGATTACAGGCATGCACACTACAATCAGTTTCTTTTGTTGATTTTAGTGTCTCACTGCTTCTCATCATTCTACACTCTGCTACAAAAGGAAGCTTTTAGAAACATAAGCATTATCAGCCCCTATATAAAATTCTGACATGGATGTCTTTGACCTAGAGAAATATGAATTATTTTTAAACACTGATTTTTATTTGGAAAAAAATTACATTTTTCAGCTTTATCTAAGAACTTTGAAAAATATTTGCATGTAAGCATGTGTGTGTGTGTGTGTGTGTGTGTGTGTAGCATTCCTCCTTAAGACCATTTCCATGTTATTTTGTATAGTGCAGGAATGAACATGGCTGAGCATGTATTTGTGGTGTATGATGTCTAGTCCTTTCGACATATGCCAAGGAGTGGTATAGCTGGGTCACATGGGATATTTATTTATTTAGATTTTTAAGCATTTTCCATACTGATTTCCACTGTGTGTGCAACATTTGCAGTCCCACCAACAATGAGGGTTCCCCTCCCCCACATTCCTCCTAGAGTATGATGTCAGGTGTTTTCTTGATCTTATATATTCACTCTGGGGTAAGGTGACATCTCAAATGATCTTATTTTGCATTTTTCTAATTGCTAAAGATGATGAACATTTTTAACTATTTCTTAGCCATTTTATTTCTTCTTTTGACAATTCTCTGTTCACACCCACAGCCCATGATTTGAATGTGTTGTTTGCTTTCTTTGACTATATTTTGAGTCATTTATATATTCTGAATATTTATTCTCTGTCAGGAGTGCAACTGGCAAAGATTTTTCTCCACTGTGGACTTACTGCTCACTCAGTAACTCAGTGATCATTTCCTAAGCTTCATGGAAAACTTTTAGTCCTATGGAAGTTCCTCTTGTCAATTGTTGGCCTTAATTTCTGGGCAATTTCAGAAAGCTCTTTCCAACACATATGTCTTGTAAGGACACTGCCTATATTTTCCTGTAACATTTTCAATGTTTGAGGTTTTACATTTGGTTCTTTGATCTATTTGGAGTCTGTTTTTGTGCACGGTGATAGATGTGGATCTAATTTCATTCTTTCACATGTGGATATCCAGTTTTCCCAATGCCATTTGTTAAAAATGTTGTGTTCTTTCCCAGTGTTTAAAACATACTTGGCATCTTTGCCAAATATTAGATGGCTTAGTTATATGTACTCATGTTGGAATTTCTATTTTGTTCCATTAGTCTAATGTCCATGTTTGTGCCTGTGCCACACTTTTATTACTGTAGCTTTGGGATATATCTTAAGATCTACAATAGAAATTCTTCCAGCATTGGTTTTTCTGCTCAGACTTACTAAGGCTATTTGAAATCTTTTGCAGTTCCTGGTGAATTTTAGAATGCCTTTTTCTATTTCTGTGAAAAATGAGATGGGTGTTTTATTAAAAAAGCATTAGGATTGCATTGAATCCATTAACTGCTTTTGATAGAATGGTCATTTCACAATATTAATTCTACCATTTATAGGAAGTGTCTTTTCCATTCTCTAAGTGACTTTCTCAATCTCTTTCCTAGAGATTTAATGTTTTCATTGTAGAGATCTTTCACCTCCTTGGTTAGGTATTCTTAGATGGAACTAGAAAATATATTGAGTGTGGTGGCCCAGACCCAGACAGACAAGGATATATTTTCTCTCATTGGTGGTTCCCAGATGAGAGAGATGTGAGTATATGGCCTTGAGTAACCACAGAAACCAGGGACATAAAAAGGTACCATGATGGAATGAAAAGAAGGGGAAGCGGGAGAGTGGATGCTGGAGAAGGTAATAGCAGGATACAAGTGATGTGGAGGAGAGATGGAAAACCCAGGCTCCAAGGATTTAACTGTGGGACATCATTACAAGGAGAGAGAGAGAGAGAGAGAGAGAGAGAGAGAGAGAGAGAGAGAGAGAGAGAGAGAGAGAGAGAGAAAGAGAGAGAGAGAGGAGAGAGTGGGAAATAATACTAAGAGTGTTTGAAAAGTCATAAAGTCATATTTTATTTACCTAAAATTTTAAATAATACATACAAATGTATGTATATACATCTACATATATAGATTAAATAAAGTTATACAATTTGGGTGACAGTGCTGCCTTCTAGAGTTAAAATTAACAAAAAACTCAGCACAAGTATGAGAACCCCCTTCCCAAGTTGTTGATTAAGGGAGTCAATAAGTGCACACAGGGAGGGACCCATGGGTCCAGCTGTATATGTAGGGGAGGATGGCCTTGTTGGGCATAGGTGGATGAGGAAGTCCTTGGTCCTGTGAAGGCTGGATGCCCCAGTGTGGGGGAATTTGAGGGTGGAGAGGTGGGAGTAGGTGGGTGGTGGGGGCACATCCTTATAGAAGCAGGAGGAGGGGGGATGGGATGGGGGTTCCTGGGTGGAGGGGAAATGGGGAAAGGGGATCACATCTAAAATGTAAATAAAATATCCAATAAAAATATAAAATGAAAAAATAGAAAGAAGTCCAGTCCAGTACAATATTCCTGTTGTTCTTCATTGCTTCTCAGAGGTTGAAGGCAAATCCCTATTGCTTAAGATACCATGCACTTCAGACAGAATTCAAAGGATCTGAGCTAGATTTGACTTGGAAAGCCTCTTTCCTGAGGACTAGCTTTTATAGTGCTGGAACATGCTATGCATGGTGCCAAGGGAGGAAAGCAACCAATAATCCCACCCATATGGGAAGCCTATACACAACAAATAATAGCAGGGCAAGGTATCATTAAGGATGTGATAGCGGAACTTACATCTTGGTGGCAACCATCAGCTCTCTAATTGGATGTACTTAACAAAAGAAAAGTCATGTCTGGTACTGCAAACCTAGCCAAGGTCATGGATTTTAAAATCTACTACTGACACTTTACTAACCATGCCTAATTCCTAACAGCATTCCACACTCTTTTTTTTTTTAATTAGATATTTTATTTACACTTCAGATGCCATCCCCTTTCCCCATTACCCCCCCCCCCCAGAAAACCCCTATCCCATGCCCCCTTTTCTTTTTTGCATTTATACATTTTTTTTTAAATAATGTTAATCATAAGCGTTATAAGTTTGGAATTGTTCAATCAGAGGTGTAACCCACTGACTGACCTAGATATAACAACTATCTTTGACTGGTGGAGATACATGAATATCTGCCTCCCTGTCTCCCCCCTCTTTCTCTCTTTCATCACCTAGCTTCTCCTATCCTTCTTCTCCTCCTCTTCTTACTCCTTTTCTTCCTCTCAGTACTCCTCCTACCTTAGCTCCTCCTACACATCACCCTTCCTGTTAAAATGAAACTTTTCTCTCAAAATACAATTAGAGCATAATTATGCCAATTTGTACCAGTGAGGTACAAGATAGTCTTAATACCCAGTCCATCATTTTGTTGACTAACCAGCACCTCTGTCATCTATCCTAACTAAAACATTTAGTTCTGAACCTGGCTTTAGGATGAATGTCAGCTGCCGACCATCCACTCAAATCTTTTCTCTTACGGTAAATAGCTATAAGTTTTCAACCCCGTCAGAAATCCAGAATGACTGAGTTAACTATAATTGTGGGAAGCACAAATCATAGCTTCTAAAACTTAGCCAATTTATAGAGACCTCTGAACACCTGAAAAGCCCCTATACTACCGAACGTTGGAGCATCAAATCTTCAGCCTTCTGGCCCAGAATCATCTGACAGACCTTGGTGATGCAGGATTATTAAGGACTGATTACTCTGTCTAGGCAGATATAATCAGTCAACTATTCTGCATGTGTGTCCTTTTCTGGACAATAATTTGTCTGTAGATGGAGAGAGGCAATTCTTGCCTAGTGGCTGTTACCACACAACTGGAGTAACTCCAAGGATGCTCAATTTCTTCTTAGAATCCACAACAGGAAGCTGTCAGGAGCAGACAGGTCTCTAATCAATATGAACATTAATATATAAATATTTGTAGCATCAGTTCTATGGACTTCTGATGTTTTGAAAACCAACTATTCATGTAAGGTAACCTGGACTGTTTTCTGTTAACTCCTCTCAGCTATTTCTAAGTAAAATATGGAAAGCACCCTAACAATAAACTCAAAAATATGAATTTGCTATAGTCCCTTAACTCATAGGTTAACCGTCCCAAATAAGTTTAAAAAGTTAAAAAAGGGCTGGGCCCTGTATTCCTAAAGGTTATACAGGCACAATGCCCATGAGTGTATCAATATTCATCTCACTTTTATATTAATAAGGAGCTCATACCAATGAAAACCTTAAATTTGAGATCAAAGTAAATTTTGTACCATTTAAGAATTTATAACTTCATCTTGATAATTATACAGATTTCTACCAGTAGGTTATGGCTATGCAGTAAGTCCTAGCTAATCCCCCCTGTTCCAACAAAACCACACTTGTCCCTAGAAAGACAGACCATTATTAACCACATTAGTCCCCAAGCTCAGGGAATAGGGGCACTGACTCTTCTTTAACTTCTTCAAGCTGATTAAGGGCGTTGAGATTTTAGAAGAGGGGTCGGGGGGGAGAGTAAGTTGATAAGCCTCTGATGCTGTGTCTTCACTGAATCCAGATGGAATTCCAGGATATCAGAGGTTTGGGCAGGTCTGCTCAGTATGCTTGATGAGTAGATACACCAAGGCTGTGTATTCTGCAATATAAAATTCTCAGAACAAGTTTTAGTATCAAGAAAAAAAAAATTTTCCCACCCCCAGGGGCCTGACATTTTTTTTTTAAAGATGTTGGTTCTGAAGACTTTTTTTTTCCCGCTTCTTAAAATTGGTTGTAGTATTTACATTTCAGATTTTATCCCCTTAGCCTACTTCCTCCCACCATCCAGAAACCTATCCCATTCCCCTCCTCATGCTTCTATGAGGCAGTGACCACACCTACCCCCCTCACTATCCCCTCCCCACCCTCACATCCCCCCCCACTGTGTGTTCATTCATTCATTTTTCATTCATTTTTTTTATGGGACCAAGAAACTCCTCTCCCACCTATGTCCGACAGGGCCATCCTCCCCTACATATACCTCTGGAGTCTTGAGTCCCTCCCTATGTGTTCCCAGGCTGGTGGTTTAGACCCTGGGGGGGGGGGGCTCTGGTTGTTTGGTATTGTTGCTTTCCACCTGGGGTCAATAACCCTTTCTGCTCCTTCAGTCCTCTCACTAAGTTCTCCATTGGGAAACCCCTGATCATATCAGTGGTTAATTGTGAGCATTGTCCTCTGAGTGTTTTAGTCTTTGGCTGACCTCTAAGGAGACAGCTATATCATGTTCCTCACATTATGCACTTCCAGCCATCCACAACAGTGTTTAGATTAGGTGGCTGTACATGGGGTGAATACCCAGGTGGAAAGGTCTCCTGATGGCCCCTCGTTCAGTTTCTGTTCCATGTTTTGTTTCCCTATTTGCTCCCTTGAGCATTTTTATTTCTCGTTCTAAGTAGAACTGAGGCATCCCCTCTTGGTCGTCCTTCTTCATGAGCTTCACGTGGTCTGTGGGTTGAGTCTTCGCTAATCCAAGGTTTTGGACTAACATCCATGGAGATATGTTTGTGTAACTATCTTCTTTTGGGGTTTTTGGAAGATTACTTTCTTGCTTTTTCTAGGTTGTAGTTTCCCTCCTTGTGTTGGAGTTTTCCACCAATTATTCTTTGAAGTGCTGGATTTGTGTTGAGATACTGTGTAAATTTGGATTTGTCATGGAATATTTTGGTTTCTCCATCAATAATGATTGAGAGTTTTGCTGGGTATAGTAGTCTGGGCTGGCATTTGTGTTCTCTTAGGGTCTGTATGATATCGGTCCAGGATCTTCTGGCTTTTATGGTCTCTGGTGAGAAGTCTGGTGTAATTCTTATAGGTCTGCCTTTATATGTTACTTTGCCTTTTTCCCTTACTGCTTTTAGTATTTTTTCTTTGTTTTGTACATTGGATGTTTTGACTATTATATGGCAGGAAGTATTTCTTTTCTGGTCTAAACTATTTGGAGTTCTGTAAGCTTCTTGTATATTTATGGACATCTCTTTCTTTAGGTTAGGGAAGTTTTCCTCTATAATTTTGTTGAGGATATTTACTGGTCCTTTTAGTTGGGAGTCTTCCCCCTCATCTATACCTATTATCCTTAGGTTTGGCCTTCTCATTGTGTCTTGGATTTCTTGTATATTTTGGGTTAGTAGCTTTTTGTATTTTGCATTTTCTTTGACAGTTGTGTCAATGTTTTCCATGGTATCTTCTGCACATGAGATTCTCTCTTCCATCTCTTGTATTCTGTTGGTGATACTTGTGTCTATGACTCCTGATCTTTTTTTTAGGTTTTCTATCTCCAGGGTATTGTCCCTTTGTGATTTCTTTATTGTTTCTACTTCCATTTTTAGATCCTGCATGGTTCTGTTTAATTCCTTCTCCCGTTTGGTTGCATTTTCTTGCAATTCCTTAAGGGATTTTTGTGTTTCCTCTTGAAGGGTTTCTATCTGTCTACCAGTGCTCTCCTTAAGTTCTTTGAGAGTGTTATTTATGTCTTTCTTAAAGCCCTCTATCATCATCATGAGAAGTGATTTTAATTCTGATTCCTGCTTTTCTGGTGTGATGGGGTGTTCAGGGCTTGCTCTGATGGGGGAGCTGGGTTCTGATGATGCCATGTAACTTTGGTTTCTGTTGCTTACATTCTTGCTCTTGCCTTTTGCCATCTGGTTAACTCTAGTGCTGCCTGTACTTGCTGTCTCTGACTGAAGCCTGTCTTTCTAGTTATCTAGCTTGTGTCTGATCTCCTAGGGGTCCAGATGTCTCTGTGATCTTTTCCAGCTGCACTGATTACAGTGGTACCTCTAGGATGCCTCAGGATATGGTGCCTCCAAGGTCCAGCTAGGTGTCTGCTGTTCTGGGTGCAGTGTCTCCTCTAGAATATCTCAGGATATGTTGTCTGAAGCTCTGAGTTCATTTGTTCCTCTGTGGATCTGGATTGAGTGGACCTTCAGTATGTCTCAGGTGGAATCTGGGGTCCACACAACAGCAGACCTGGCAGAGGTCTGATCTAGGCCTCAGATCTGAGAACTAGTTTCTAAGACACTGTCCAAGTTAGAGCGCCTGGGATCCCTGCTTCCTCTGGGTTCTTGGAGGTTGGGGACAGAGCTGCCACCCAAGATCTGCTCAGTGCTCTGGCCCAGACCGGAAGGAACCAGTGTTCCGGGCCAGGAGTAACTTCCTGGGTCCTCTTGGTTCCCAGTTACTCCCTGTTTAGGGCGGGCCCTGCTGTCTGCTTACCTAGGACACTGCCTGAGTTCGAGTGCCTGGGATCCCTGCTTCCTCTGGGTTCTTGGATGTTGGGGGCAGAGCTGCCACCCAAGATCTGCTCAGTGTTCTGGCCCAGACCGGAAGGAACCAGTGTTCCAGGCCGGGAGTGACTTCCTGGGTCCTTTTGGTTCCCAGTTACTCCCTGTTTAGGGCAGGCCCTGCTGTCTGCTTACCTAGGATACTGCCTGAGTTCGAGTGCCTGGGATCCCTGCTTCCTCTGGGTTCTTGGATGTTGGGGGCAGAACTGCCACCCAAGATCTGCTCAGTGTTCTGGCCCAGACCGGAAGGAACCAGTGTTCTGGGCCAGGAGTGACTTTCTGGGTCCTTTTGGTTTCCAGTTACTCCCTGTTTAGGGCGGGCCCTGCTGTCTGCTTACCTAGGATACTGCCTGAGTTCCAGCGCCTGGGATCCCTGCTTCCTCTGGGTTCTTGGATGTTGGGGGCAGAGCTGCCACCCAAGATCTGCTCAGTGCTCTGGCCCAGACCGGAAGGCGAAACAGTGCTTCTTTTAAACATGTTTCAATTTCAGAACATCATCATATAGATTATTAGTTGCAAAATAGCTAACATTATGCATTTAGATATTTTGTGATTATAGGAATCTGAATTATAAAACGCATACTTGCAAAACATACATTGTGTGTCAGAGACAATGGTGGCATCCAACATTTCTAACCTTAAGTAATTCATAGTTATTCTTCAAAGAGTTTTCCCTTGAGTAATTTTAAATGAGTCTTTAAAAATTTAAGCCCACAGTGGTTGTTCCTGGGCTGGAGTATAAGCTACTTTCTTTTCTCTAAATGCTATTCTCGTCTCCTTTTTATAAGTTATTTTATTAAAATCAGTTCTATTTTCATTGTTTCTGATACAAGTTCAATAGTTTAATAACTTTGATAAGAGACAAACAGAAACTCTTAAGGTAGAGCTGAAAATGTAAACAGGTTCAGATTCAACCTCAGTATTAAGGAATATATGCTTGCTTCTGTAAGCAAAGGGCTTTCATGTCAGGACTTTATACATGGGCTGCTAAGACTCATGTTTTAGAAAGGCTCCTTTGGAGTAAAGTGAAAGAAAATCACAAGTAACAAGAGACAAGAATTGGTGTGCACATCTGTGATAATTCCAGTGCTTAAGATGCAGAGGCAGAATTGTCATGAGTTCCAGGAAAGCATGAGACTTGGTCTCAAAAGTTTACTAAAGAAAACTAATTTCCTTAATGAAGATGCCTTTATACCAATGGGCTGGGTGGTAGGCTCGGACCAACAATGCAGAAAAAATGGAGAAGTCAGAGCTTAGAAAGTCATAGTAGATTTAGCAGCTCAATGAATATAAATATAAAGGGGAAAATGATGCAAGAGATATGTGCTACTTTAAACACTGCTGTCTTCACAATCTACAGAGAGGCTAAAATCATGCAAGGCAGTTTGGGAAAATGAAGTTCAATAATTAATGGATGCTTGATGTGAATGCTCTGAATACATTACTAAAGTAGTATGGGTAGTATCTTCTTCCCTTCTACTAAAGCTCCAGGAACACAGACTAAATTACAGTAAAAGGTAATGTGTTTCAATGTTACTGAATTTGTGGCAATGGTGACTGGAATATGCTTTGTTTATTCTTCTGAGATAGAGGATGACGTCAAACTTACATTGTATTATGTCATATGGTAACATGAGATGCTGAGGATCTTTGGGTTCTGCTACATCATCTCACACAAAAAAAGAGTTCTACAACTATGATGCTTTCATAAGTTATAAACTTGAATGCATTTGTAATGAGTTATGGGTGAGGATGGACCAAGTGTGAACAAAAAGAAAGGGCAGGGGAAATGAAAAAAAAATAGTATGCTGAGTTTTCTTCCCTGAATAACTTTCCTCAACTTTTACTGAGTGTCTTCCCTATGAGAACTTTATCTTTATTTCTCAGGACTCATGTTCTCAGATAGGAAATTCTTAAGATCATTGACCTCTCTAGGTATTTTTTCCTTCTTCCATATCTAAGCTGAGATGCAATAATGCTCTTCAGAAAGAAAATCTGTGTAAGACCCAACTTGTAGGGGTTTTCCATCTGCACCCTGTCCCCAAAATAATCACTTGGAGACTTAATTATTTATGATAGACACCTAGGTCATAAGCTTTCAAATATCCTGGTTAAACTAGTCTGCCAGAAGGCTAGTTACCTCTTTTGCTAATAAGTCATCCCCATGTTACTGATGCTTCCACACAGTGCACAAGAGATTCTCTCTACTCAACTCTCTATGGAAAAATCTCTCAAAACATGCTTACTTTTCAATTGATTTGATGTTATACATCAAAGTCTTCACCACAAATATACAGCAGTGTAGTAGAATACAGAATACACAAATCAGTAGTAATTAATCAAAAATGGCAAGCATGCTGAGAAAACAATTCCATTCACAATAACATAAAAATAAACCAAAACATTTGAAATAAATATAACTGAGGACATGAGAGACTTGTACTAGCATAAAAACATACATGTTGATCAGTAGAATAAAATCAAGGACTCACACATAAGCCCACAGTTCTATAGTCACATGATTTTTGACAAAGAAGCTGGCAATACACATTGGAGAAAAAATGACTTCAACAATGATGCTGATCTAACTGGATAGCTACGTGTAGAAGAATGAAACTAGATCTTTATCTCAACATAAGCCTGGTACCCTGAATCTGATAGAGGAGATAGCAGGGAATAAGCTTGAACTTTATCTCACAGGAAAGGACTTTCTCAATAGGACCTTGATAACATAGGTGTTAAGACCAAAAATTAATAAATGAGACCTTATTAACCTGAAAGCTTCTATACAGCAAGAGACACCATCACTCAGGAGAAAATGGAGCCTATAAAATGGGATAATGCCTTTACCATCTCTACATCTCACAGAGGGTTAGTATCTATAATATGCGAAGAACAACAACTACAAAGAAACCACACTAAACATCAAGAATATAAACCAAGATCAAAATGGTCCATGGAACTAAACAGAGGGTTTTCCAGAGATGGACTACAAATGGATGAGAAACATTTGTTTTAAATGTTCAACAGTCCTAGCTCTCATGGAAATGAACATTAGAACTGCTTTGAGATTTCATCCTACTCCAATTAAAACAGCTAAGACCACTCACTCAATCCCCCCAAAAAGAAAGCCAATGGCTGGCATGGAGGAAGGAAAAGAAAAATATGTGTTCCTTCCTCGTGGTACTACAAATTGGTGCAGCATTATGAAATTCAGAACAGAGATTCCTCAAAAATTGAGAAACAGGTCAACCAGAAGATCCATAGGTAGAGACATAGTATTATACAGATACCTGCCTATCTTTATTCAATCCTGTTTTAGTCACAAGAGCCAGGTACTAGAAATAGCCTAAACACCTAGCAAATATGAATGAATAATGAAAATATGGTACATTTACATAACAAAATATTCTTAAGCTCTTAAGAATTTATGACTTTCACAGGTAAGTGATGCAGCTAAAAATAATCATTCTGAGTGAGATAACACACACAGACACAAATCATATGCTTTCATTTATGAATATTAGCTTTGAGTCCTCAGGTATGTGTGCAGAGTTGGGAATATTCATAAAGGTCATGAAATTAGTAAGAGATCATGGGAGGCTGGATTTTAAGGGAGAGAGAAAGCAATGGTATAGGGGATTAGAGGTGAATAATGGTACAGGAAGAGTTAAGGCCAAGGTGAGGCGGCAAGATAGAGGATGGAATATGGGGAACTAACACTAAAGACATTTTGAAAAACTCATATGGAAATACAATGAAACTTTCTAAAATACACACACACACACACACACACACACACACACTTGTATAAGGAGTTTAAATAGGGTTCCCTATAGCAAGGCAACAACACCCCATTAGACACAACAATGGCAAAAGTGAGTTTCCACTTTTTGAGTTCCAGGAAAATGAGGTCTAATGAATCCTCCAATATTACAGGCTATTGCCAATGCTCTAGGTTTCTCAAAACTTGACACTGAAACTCATTTTCTGAAGACACCACACATAGAACACTGAGAAAGCAAGCAAGTATTTACCTAGATTATTCATGTCTATAGGCCAGCTGTCATAGCTCTAGAATGTCCTATTTATACTACAAGAAGAGAAAAGTAATCACCAATTCTATTCTACTGTCAACCCTGAGAGATACAATAATGAGCATCCAGACTAGACACACATACATGGCAATAGTAGCATAAACATCATGGGAAAACTCAACCACTTCCTGACTAAATTTCAGGTCTGCTCCACAAGTTGAAACACATATCTGCCACTCAGCCCTAAATGGAATAGCTATATCACAACTCATCCTGAGCTCAGGGCTCAGGAATCACTGATGAAGAGGGGGTTGAAGTGTTATAAGCACCAGCAGAAATGGTGTTTTGTGCACAGAGCAGAAGAGTTCCTCATATGAACTCACGACAGTTGAGACAGCATGCATAAACTCAAGCAAGGCAAGATACCAACACAAGGAGGAAGGTGAGCACTCAGTCCCATCCCTACCTAAAGCTTGGCAACTGCCAGCTTCTGAAGAGGGAAAGTCAGTTTTCTGGAAGGGTGCAGCCCCTTGTGAGGTGTCCATCCTCTGCGGAAGGCCACACATCCTAGAGTATATGGGAAGCACACATTGGACTTGCTAGGTTTAAATAAAATGTGAGGACACAGTTAAGTGGAATACAAAGGGAGACAGATCTGAGCGGAGTTGGGGAAAGGGTAAATATGATCAAACTACATTGTATGAAATCTCAAAGGACTAATAACAATGAGAAAATTACATCAAAGGAACTATTTTCTTATGTCTCTTCAGAAAGAGCCTAAAAAACTCATTTCTCCTCTTAAAAACTGATAAGAATACAGAGTTTTATCACATTTAATATATATTTCCTTGAGAATTACATCAGTTTTCTCACACTTATTATTTGGACTTGCAAAACTGGCTGCTATACATCAGTTTAAAATTTTTTTAATGTGGTAATGTATGGGCTTTGTCTCCAATTGTGTCAAAAGTATAAGGCTGTTGGGATTTTTTAAAACAGTTATAAACATCTCTTCTAAAATCTCACCATCTAAAAAATAAGTTGAAATGAACTTGAATATCATAAAAAATGAAAATACAAATGCATTCTATTTTGGATAAACATATAGATTTTAAATTTAAGGGGCCATATACAACACTCTGTTAAAAGTAATTTTATCTAGAGATAATGAACTCATGAAAGAAAAGATATTCTGGATATACTGGATATAGTTATATAAGTTTCAAAAGTTTTCTTATATGAGATATATCATAGACAAAGTTAATAAACAATTTTAAGGATGAGTTAAAAGATGTCTCCTTTCTGAAATGGAAATCAAAAGTATGACAGCATGACTCCAGATGGCATCTTAGAGAACATGGAATGAGTTCTCATATTTCTAATAGAACTGACTCTTGGCCACACGTTGTGACACACATGTAAATCCATGTGGTCACACATATTTGTAATCTAATCACTTGGAAGACTGAGGCAGGAGGATCTTGAGCTTTAGGACAACCTGGGCTATGTTTCTAGAGACCTTGTCTCTAGAAATAAATGAAGAGAAAACGAAGGGGGAAAAAGTAATCTAATGACTTTAGAGAACTCCTTGAATAATAATTTACAAGTGTAAATAAATCCCTGTGAGCACAAATTTCATTTTTAGTTGTTGTTTGTTTAGTCTCTCCCACCCCCATCATTGCTGTTGTAGTGTTAGAAAGCTAAGGATTTGTTCCCCAGAGAAAGGTTGATCCTGAACTTAACAACAATAGAAAAGTGGCCTCTCTTTGTACATCTCCTCCCACATTTTCCCCTGGGTCAGGAGGTTGGCTACAATTGCCCCTAATAAATAGTATAAAGGAAGAACAGTGTTGAGATTTTTAAGGAGGCCAAACTCAGTGTTGCTGAAATTATATTTTCCTCCATTTTTAAAAAATCAACCATAAAATCTCTCTTTATAAAACAGTGATTAGCTCACTTCAGCGTAATGGACATGACTGCAGCCACGCATTTCCTGGGCATGAGCAGTGTGTCCTTCTCCCCATCCAGTTCACTCTGGACACCTTGGAACTTCCAACAAGCAGAACTAAAGAACATTAGTTCATTCACCTTGGAAAGTATATGACTCAGTAGCACATGGGAATGGCCTTATATTTATGTGTTTTAATTTAGTTCTGTTTGAATGTCATACTTTTTGAGAGTCATAACGAATTTTTCTCTCATGCTTATGTTAGAGGTAAGTGGAATATATAAAAAATTACTAAATAACCTCTCATTAGAATTTGAGCATTAGAAGAGGTCTGGGATCTCCGTGGGACTGTGGGCTCCACAGTGGGTCAGTGTTTCCTTCTGTTTGCTGCTCATGCAGATCTGTGCTCTCAGGATATCGACCTAAGCTAAAGGGGCATTTGAACCCAAGCCCCTGCCTTCAGGACTCATCTTTTCTAAGAGTAAATTTTATGTAAAACCTTACTTTATTAGCAGTCTGTGTGGGAGGGAGATCTCCATTTATCTACATAAAAGAAAAATTATATTTGAAGGACACCCTCATATGAATGAGGTGATTTCAGAATGCATAAATCAATGAGGTGTCACAAAAAGGAAGTGTGAATTCAAAGCCTGCCTAGAATACATGAGACTATAACTCAAAAAATAGTAATAATGAAAAGAAAACAAGGTACTGGGGAAAATGGCTCAGCAAATTAGTTCCTTATTACACAAATTTGAGGACCTGAGTTCAAAACCACAGAAACCTTGTTAAGTTAAGCACTTGATGCTCTTTGGAATCCCAGTGCTTCTAGCAAGATAAGAGACAGACAGGTGAATCACCTAAGTCTTGAGGGCCAGCTAGCCTGTCATATACAACAAGAACAACAAAATAGAAATTCTGTCTCAAGCAAGGTAAAAGACAACATGGTCAGATGGTGACCTTTGACTTTCATATAGATGATGTAGCATGCATGTGTGTAAACTAGCACACACCAGCATGTGTATACACACACATACACACACACACACACAAGTACATTGAAATATTATTTCACATATTACTTTTAAGAATACTTAACAGATGAGAGGAACTAAATGTTTAAGAAAAAGTAGGAAAAAATGCAATACTCATTGCTAATATTTAAATAACTCTGAATAAAATGGGGAAAATACCTTCTCATATTGAAGAACTACATATTAAGCCTTAGGTTCTTGTGGACGTTTCTTTGGAATCTATACCTTTTAGATGCTGGCCTTGCTATAGTACTACGTCAAAGGTATTTAAGATTCTGGCTCACCTCTACACAGAGCATCCTGCACTCTGTCACAGTTGTGGAACTTCAGTGGTCCAGGGGACAAGGCAACGCCTAAAGATTTACACAAAGGTAACAGCCATACTTAGGATGGACTTCTTTGACTCTGGGATAGAAGCTGACTGCTGGGATTGTCACACAACCACCTGTGCTCCTGACCCCTAGGAAAGTGAGCACTGTAAAAGCTCCAAGTGAGTCTCCTGAGCTCCTCAGTCCTTCCCTCACTCTGGCTGCCTGATTCCCACTCCTCTGTTCCTACCCAGAGTCAGGCTCAGCAGGGTGCACTTGTGATTCTCTAAGTCCAGAAAAGTGATTTGTATCTTTATTGTGTAAATGAGGAACCTGAAGCTCAGAGGACAAGAAGCATCCTCAGAGCAATGTAACTAGTTACAGAAGAGGACTGGGAGTGCCTGAGCCAAACCTCCAGCCTCAGATGGCACATGAGCAAACAGTGCTGTGTAGATTCTCCACCATGAGAGTCATAGGACAAGTCTCTCACATGGTGTCTGAAAGCTTACCATAGATGCTATAATATCTGGATTTATATGAGGGAAGGGCAGGGATAGTGGAGAAATGAGACTTAAATAACATTCACGAATGCCAGTGAACAGAGACTCTCACTGATTCTGGGGAGAAATTAAACTGGATTCAAATAACAGGACGATAACTGTGTCTCCCTGATAGCACATACCTGGTAGAAAGACCAGAGGACACCCTGTGCATAAAATACCAAACACCAAAGGAGAAGTTCTGTAACACTAGGAACTGATAAAATTCTGTAACCTTGAAATCACTTTGGTAAAAACTCTAGGAATAAAAAACACCTCTGAAAGATTTGACAGACACTTAAACTTCTATCAATACATTTTCACCCTAACAGGATCACTATGTGAATGCACAAAACTCGCCAGTGTCATCACTTTATAGCTAATTGACATATCCAAATAAGCATGCCCACCAACTTATAACCCTTTGTGCAACACCAACCCCGAGGCTGTACTGTTTAACATGAATGTGGCCAATGAGAGCATCTCATGGGAGTTCATTCTCTTAGGGTTTTCAGATCGGCCATGGCTGGAGTTGCCACTCTTTGTGGTGTTTCTAGTGTCCTATATTCTGACCATCTTTGGAAATATGATGATAATTCTTGTGTCCCGCCTGGATTCCAAACTCCACACCCCCATGTACTTTTTCCTCACTAACCTGTCTCTGCTGGACCTGTGCTACACCACAAGCACAGTCCCACAGATGCTCATCCACATCTGCAGCACCCAGAAGGTGATCAGCTATGGTGGCTGTGTGACCCAGCTTTTCATTTCTCTGGCCTTGGGTTCTACAGAATGCTTTCTCCTGGGTGTCATGTCCTTTGACAGGTTTGTAGCCATCTGTCGGCCTCTCCTCTACTCAGTGCTCATGCACCAAAGGCGCTGCCTCCACTTGGCAGCTGCATGCTGGATCAGTGGCTTCAGCAATTCAGTGTTACAGTCCACATGGACCCTTCAGATGCCACTGTGTGGTCACAAGGAAG
The DNA here is from genome assembly GCF_011762505.2 of Arvicanthis niloticus. Taxonomy (NCBI): domain Eukaryota; kingdom Metazoa; phylum Chordata; class Mammalia; order Rodentia; family Muridae; genus Arvicanthis; species Arvicanthis niloticus. The sequence continues at coordinate 40,151,659 of NC_047665.1, read as the reverse complement.
TAGACCACTTCCTCTGTGAAGTCCCTGCCCTGCTCAAGTTGTCCTGTGTGGATACAACGGCTAATGAAGCAGAGCTGTTCTTCATCAGTGTGCTGTTTCTTCTAATACCTGTGACTCTCATCCTCATATCATATGGATTTATTGTCCAAGCAGTGTTGAGAATAAGATCAGCTGAAGGTCGGCGAAAGGCATTTGGGACATGTGGCTCCCACCTCATTGTGGTGGTACTTTTTTATGGCACTGCCATCTACATGTATCTGCAGCCACCGTCCCCTACTTCCAAGGACCGGGGGAAAATGGTGTCCCTCTTTTATGGGATCGTTGCACCCATGCTGAACCCCCTCATCTACACACTCAGGAACAAAGAGGTAAAGGGAGCGTTCAAGAGGCTGATGACAAGGGTCATCTTGAGTAGAAAATAAGGGGTGCCTCAATAATAGCCCTATTAGTATAAGTGTTTACAGCCTGATAAGTTACACTGTTTTCTTCTATTCTGAACTATTGTGATGATTTCCATCAAATAAACTCTTGCTGATACAGGACTGTATAGTGTTTGCCTGCCTGGATGTATTCATTCACAAGCCCTGAGAAGCGACTCTTTATGATTCTCCCAAACTGCTTATCATAAAAGCTTCACATTTTCAGGTTTTACACAATTTTTGTTTTGGCACGGTTTTTTATACATCTCAGGGTCTAAAATAATTTTTTTCACTCTTTTACTGAGAAACAATACATTTTAATTATATATTAATACATATGAATATTCTCATCTTCATGTAAAAATCAGAACTCTGCTATTTTTCCAGACACTTGTAGATCTAACAGAATCTATGGTTTCTGTCTCCTAATTAGAAATACACAGTTATGAATTAGAGTGAAATTCACACTATCTAAGAGCCAAGACTATGCTAAAACTACCATGATAATTTGTACTATTTTGATCAGATCTGAAATGATTTTATAGTCAGTTTCTACTTGGAAAGTCTTACTCTATATCATTTGCCAAAATAAAAAACAAAGAAAAAAGGTGTATTTTAAATTTTGAGCCAAATTACTTTTGAGGATTTTTAAGTAAATTCTCATATATATACATATTTCTTTCTTTTAGCCATTAAAGTGCTACCTGCAGTTTAAATGTTTTCTCAAAACCTCATCATATGATGCCTACCACTCATTTAATTCATTTTTTTATGCAAGAAGAAAGCTTAATAAATCCCCGTTTGTTCTCTTGAGATAGAACACATTGTGAGGTATGCATCTTCCATATGAGTTTCATAGTGGTGTTTTGTCTGTATATATGTATGTGCACCATGTGCATGCAGTGTTCTTGGAGGCAGAAAATACATTGGAGCCCCTGGATCTAGAGTTACAAACATTTATCAGATCTTGTGGGTGGTAGGAATTACACCCCAGCCCTCTGGAAAAGCAACCAGGACCCTTTGATTCTCACTGCCCACATAGCCAGTCAAAAACATCTATAACTATAGTTCTAGGAGATCTGAAGCTCTCTCCTGGTCTTCTGGCCTCTGCGGGCACTGGGTACATATGAAGAGTGTAGATGAACAAGAAAGAAAAACACCAATATACATAGAAGTAAATAATGCAAAAATGTGGACATTGTTACACCTTCCACCCAGTTTTTTATCCTCTGCAACTTGGGTACAGTGCACACTTTTAGTTCGGGCAGATCATTTACTTCTGTTTGTATTTCTTTTGGACGCCTCCCATTTCACTCCACTTTGCCTACTTAAAATTTGATTATGCAAAACATTACTGAAATATAAATTAGTTGTTCAAACATGAGGAGTTTTTTGTTTGTTTTTTACAGATGATCAGTATTCTCTTTATCCATGAGTGTTCTTTTTGTGCAGGTGTGTGGGGCCAGGTGTCAGACTTGGGTGTACTTCACCAGAGTCCAGATTGTCCTGTGAGACAGTCCCTTTCACTTTTCCCTGGAGCTCACCAACTTGGCAAGGCAGATTGTTCAGCAAAGCCTGTGGATTCACCTGAGCTCGTGGGACTGTGAGCATATCGAGCCATGCTCAATCTTGTAGCTGAGTGCTTAGAATTGAAATCAAGTCCTCCTGCTTGTACAGCAAGCACTTTACTGAGGAAGCTATTCTGCAGCCTCTTGATCGCTCTCTTAAACAGAAACTTATTTTTGTTTTAAGTTGTGTCTGTGTATATGTGTATGTGTGGTTTTTTTTTTGTGTGTGTGTGTGTGTGTGTGAGAGAGAGAGAGAGAGAGAGAGAGAGAGAGAGAGAGAGAGAGCACATGCATGCAAGTGTCTTCAGAGACCAGAAGAAGGTATCTGATTCTTTGCAACTGGAATTAGACACATTTATAAACTGTCCCAAGTTGAGTCTAAGAACTGAGTTCAAGTCCTCTGCAAGTATTAGAATACTTGTACCCTTAGCCACTTAGTCATCTCTCCAACCTCCACTTACAGTCTTTTAAAGATATATTATTTTATCTTATTTTTCTAGGATACATTTATATGGAGTCTTAAACATGATAATACAGAGAGATCCTGTGTACTCCTCATCCAATGACATGTCTTGTATAACTACAGTATAATATCAAAGCCAGGAAATGAGTATCTGTACTGGGCTGGATACTTCTATGCCAACTTGACACAAACTAGAGAAATCTGAAAGGAACCTTAATTGAGAAAATGTCTCAAGAAGACAGGGATGTGGGAGAGTCTGTAGAGCATTTTCTTAGTTAATGACTGATGGAGAAGGACCCAGCCCATTTTGGGTGGGAACACTCCTGGGTGGGTGGTCCTGTCTTCTATAAGAAAGCAGGTGGAACAAGCCATGAGGAGCAATCCAGTAAGCAGTGTCTATCCATGGCCTCTCTATCAGCTCCTGCATCCAGATTCCTGCCTTGTTTGAATTCCTGTCTGACTTCCTTCAGTGATGAACAGTGATATGGAAGTGTAAGCCAAAAAAGCCCTTTCCTCTCCAAATTCCTTTTGGGCATGGTGTTTTATCACAGCAGTAGTAACCCTAACTAAGACATGCACAACCTTAGCACTTATCCCTAGGTTCACAAGCATGTGTCTGAGTGTTATGCAAATTCATCTTTCCACCAGTAAATGTGTGTTCCCACCACTGCAACCCAGAACCACAATCACACTATCACCATGCTATTCCCAGGCTCCACCCTTGTAGCTCCAAGCACAGCTCTTTCCTCTCACTGCCCTGTCCCTGACTCCTGGCCACCACTTATTGTGTCATTTTGAGAATGGTTTCATATGGAATCATGTGGTCTTTAACCTTAAGGTCAATTTTCCTCCTCTTCTTCATTCCCTCAGCAGCCTTCCTGTAGCTGCATTTATCTACTGTTGGATATTTTAAATGACCAGGTTGTATTTCATGCAATGGAGGCAGCAGAGGTTTCTTTTTAATCTCTCAATTACTCGAGGACATTGAAGTTATTTCTATATTTGAGTACTACATGTGAAACTACTATAAAGCCGTGTAAAGTTTTGTGTGAGAGTAAGTGTTCTTTTTTCCAAAGTAAAAATTAAGACACATTACTTTAGGTTATGGGTATTAGGTAAACAAACACTGTTCTTCTCTTGAGACAGGGTCTAGCTGTGTAGTACAAACTAGCTGCAAGTCCTTGGCTACTCCTCCTTCCTTCACCTCACAAATGCTACAATTAAAAGTCAGAATCACGATTCCCCAATTCTACATATTTAAATCTGTTAATAGTTAATTGTTTGCGTAGTATTTTCACCTGTTTTTCATTTTTCTTTTGTATTGCTAGGAACAGAATCCAGAGTTTTCCACATGCCAGACTGATATATGTCTCCAGACTGTGTTTTAAGATGTCATTATACATTCAGGTACAATTTAGAGTGAGATACATAGTCTGTAAGCCTGTTCTCATATTCTATGGCTGGGTTTTGTGGGTTTTTTTTTTTTTTTTTTTTTTTTTTTTTTTTTTTGGTGTGGTATGGGGTTTAGGAGGTAGAGTGGTATATATTTGTTTTATTTTGTTTTAAAACATAATATTACAATGTAGCCTAGGCTGGTCTAGAACAGACAGGAGTTCTCCTTCTTGTAGGGGTAAGGTTTTGTGAAATTGCATCACCTATACCCCCATCTCCACCCATCCCATCCACCTACCTCCCCACCCCCTTTGGCATGTTGACTGGTGTTGTAATTATGTACTTGTGGTGGTTTATAAATGCTTGGCCCAGGGAGTGGCACTAGTAGGAGGTGTGACCTTGTTCCCGAAAAAAAACTGGGAGTGGGCTTCAAGGCCCTTGGCCTAGCTGCCTAGAGGCCAGTCTTTTCCTGTCTGCTCCTGCCTTTCTTTTGATGAAGATGTAGTACTTTCAGCTTCTTTATCATCATACCTGCCTGTATGCTGCCATGTTTCCTGCTATGATGATAATGGACTGAACCACAGAATCTATAAGCCAGCCCCAAGTGAATATTATCCTTTAAAAGAGTTGTCTTGGACATGGTGTCTGTTCACTTCAAATTAAATCCTAACTAAGACAGAAGTCCTACTTAGGAAAGTATATGGTACTGGTGATTGTTCTTTAGAAGGACAGATCCAATAAGATTCTCTCTCTCTCTCTCTCTCTCTCTCTCTCTCTCTCTCTCTCTCTCTCTCTCTCTCTCTCTCTCTCTCTGTGTGTGTGTGTTTCCAGGCCAGCTGGACAATCAAGTGGGACCCTTAGACCCTGTGGAGAGGACTGAGATTCGAGAGAAAATAAGGAGGCTCAGCAAGTCAAGAAGTCTGATCAAGCTGGCAAAATTTTTATTGCTCACACCAGTTATATACTCTAAAAACAGGATATGTAGAGGGATAGGAAAGGAAAGAGGGCTTTGCAGGTGGAGGAAGCTTGCTGTAGCTGTGGGGTCTAAGTTATTCTTACAAAGCCTTTCCCTTACCAGGTGTTCTAAAAACATCTATCTAGCAGGATATTGTCTAAATCTAGAGATCAGGAGGAAGGGTTACTAAGGTGGGTTGCTATGAAGCCTTGTTTGAAGTTCTGAGAACTGACAAGTGAATCATGGAAGGTAAGCAGAAAGAATACTAGATAGGAGAGCCAAGGGTGAGTGTTTGCCAAGAATAAGGCCTTGCCATGGCTTCCCACATGTGTGTAAAGAATTTATTAAATCATCTTACATCAAAATAGTAAGAACAGTTGTCTCACAATTGAGAGGCTGAGAGGCCAGCATTTTCCTTGTCCTTGAGACTAGGGTACCTCAGCAATGCAAATCTGGCACCAAAAATCTGGAAGGTTGCTTGACAACACTGACCTTTAGCCAGTGAAGAAATCTGGAAGCACTGTGTCTTATCTCAGCAAAGAAAACAGCAGCAGCAACAGAGTGACTCCACTCTGCAGCAAGAGGGAAAGCCAGCTGAACAAGGAAAAATAGTCTTGCTGCTAACCCTGCTTTTTTTTCTGGGCTGCTACCTGAGCATGCCATACACATCTGGGGTGGATTTCCCTCCCCAGTCATGGCAATCAGGAGAATTCTTCAGGTGAAATTCCTATTCAGGTGATTCTAATTTGTAAGAAGTTGAAATGACAACAAGTCATCACACCTATTGTTGAGATTTCATGAGTGCAGTTTCCCTGGCAGGTGTAAACCATGCCTTATCTCAAAGTAGGCATCCAGGTCTTCTGACTCTTACTACCATTCCACCTCTGCTTTTATGATGTTCTCTAAGCCTTAGGTGTGGAGTTGCATTGTAGATATGTCCATTGTAGTTGGAAACCCCACCCCAGTCAGTTATCTGCAATTTGAACAGTTTTGTACCTCTGTAGGTGTCCCAGTCTACTGCAGAAAGCAGATCCTTTGATGAGAGATGAGAGCTATGCTTCCCTATGGGCATAAGGATAAGCATTTTGGGTGCACTTAGAAATTGTACTGCTTAGGAAAGCAGTAGAAGTAGGGTCTACTGCAGGATCTATAAGCTTCCAGCACTGGTGGTTGACTAGGTTTACAGTACCAGGCATGAGTTACCTCCTACTGATTGGGCCTTAGGTTCAATTAGACAGTAGTTGGCTGAACTCCAAGATAAAAGTGCCACTGCTGCACTGTTGGGGACACAATGCTGGGCCAATGGTTGTGGTCTTTGGGTTTTCAACAGGGTAGAACTACTGCTTGCTTTTCTCTCTTGGGAGCTTCCATAGCATCTTCTCATACTGTGGGAGTCAGTTCTCTGGGAGCAGGTTTCACAGTCAGTTCTAGGTCAATCCCTCCAAATCCTGTGTCCAAAGTGTGTGTTGTCTTTCAAGTTCTGGGAGATGACCAAAGCAAATGCAATAGTTTCTTTGGTTTTCCAGATTGTGTGAACTTCCAAGACCAATGACTCTAAGGGAGGTTTCCAATGCCTAGCACGAGGATTTTTGTTAGATTGTCCATCCATCTTGGGTGGAGCATTATCACAGCATTTAGCATAATTCCATTCAAATATATGTACACATATATGTATTCTTAAGTAAGTTTATACAAGGTTTCCCTATGGCTTTTCAAACATCCTTAGTGTTATTTATCCACACCCCCTTCCCTGTATTATATACCCTTCCTCCCTGCTCCCAGTTAGAGTGCTCTCCTCCCATTCCCCCACATTCCCCTTTCACAGCACTCCTGTCCCACTCTCTGCTTCTCTAGAGCTCCTGTTTTTCCCTCTCCAACACGATCCTGTTTTACTTTTCTAGCTTCTGTGGTTATATCAGATTATGTGCTCAAATCTAAAGATTTGGAGCTAGAATTCACAAATAAGAGCAAATATACAGCATTTGTCTATCTGGGTCTAGTTACCTCACTTAGGAAATGTCCTAGTTTGTTTTCTGTTGCTGTGATAAACACTATGACCAAAAGCAACATGGGGAGGAGATGGGTTAGTATATCTTGCCAGGTAGATTAGAGTCCATTATCAAGGGAATCCAGGGCATGATCTCAAGACCTAGAAGTATGAGCTGAAGCAGAGACATTTGAGGAATGCTGCTTACTGGCTTGTTTTTCACAGCTTGATGCTTTTTCAAAAAGTTATTATTTAGAAAGCAGGAAGAACCACCTGACTAGGGGTAGCAATGTCTACTGTTGTCTGGGCCCTCTCACATCAGTCACTAATAAAGAAAATGTCCAATAGATTTGCCTACAGGACAGTCTGATGGGACAGTTTTCCCAATTGAAGTTACCTCTTCCAGATGACTCTAGTTTGTGTTAATTTGACAAAACAAAACCAAATTTAAGGAGCTCAAAGTAGTCCTTTCAGTTTCATCTATTTGCCTGAAAATTTTATTTTTCTGTAAAGTTAAATGGACATTCATAGTGTGGCAATTCAAACTGCCACATTTTCATATGCCTGGTCACCATATAAGGAACATTTGGATTGTCTCCACCTCCTAGGTATTACTACTAGAGCAGCCAAGAGCATGGCTGAGCTAGTGTCTGTGGGGTAAGAAACTGAGTTTTTTGGGTGTATGCCAAAGAGTGACTGGTATTCATGCTAGATCTACTTTTAGCTCTTTGAGAATCCTCTTTGAGGATTCTCCACACTGATTCTATTGTGAATCCACTAGCTTGCCTTTCTGCAGTCCCCATTTCTGTTGGCTGTTTCCTTGTTCTTAACTAGGGAATGATGAAATACAAAAGCAGTTTTAATTTACAGTTCCCTGATGGCTAAGGATGTTGAATATTTAAAAAGTATATCTTGACCATTTTTATTTCTCCTTTAGAAAACGCTCTTTAGATATATAGGCCATTTGTAATCAATCATTTATTTTTTTGTTTTTTGTTCGTTTGCTTTTTGAGTTCTTTCTGCATTCTTAATATCCATCCTCTATTGAATGCATAGTAGCCAAAATTCTCTAATCCCTGTCTGTAATCCCTGTATTTGTCTCTGTACTAGCTACTTTTCTTGCTGCAGTGACCAGATACCTGACTAGAGTAATGCAGGGAAGAGAGGATTTCCTTTGAGTCATTGTTTGAAGACACACTTTATCCACAGAGGGTGCTGAGGAGGGTAGAGCAGAGAGACAGGCGCTGATGTTCTGTTCACTTTCTGCTTTCAGTGCAGTTGACCTCAGCCCATGGAATAGTATTGCTCACACTTACAGTGGTTCTTCCTGGCTGTATTACAGGAAACATTTTTATAGAAACCTCCCAAGATGTATTTCTATGATAATCTTAAGTTCCATGAAACTGGCAATGAAGATTAACCATCACAGTTTCTTATGCAAATTTTACATGTTCATAATATTTTTCATTTTTAGGGTTGCTTGTTGAGTTGTGGTCTTTCTTCTTTCAACTTCATGCCCTCTTTTTTCATTAATTGTTGTAATAGACGTACACACATATACACTTATATTTCTAAATGCATGACCATGTGGTACTAGATAACCTGCTGAGCTCTCTTCCCTGGGGAGATGATTTCTCCTGCTCTCACTATTCCTTAGTTGCTCGTAAATCTTTGTATAGGACTGAGGCCTCTTGGGCTTTTCCCTGTCCACATTAGCTTGTGTTTTGTTACTGTCGTTATTCAGCTAATGTCTTATATATCATGGTGTTGGTGAAACTTTATGCCTGTAGCTTATGATATTACTAGGAGACACACTCACATCAAACAACCTGTCCCTGTAGCTCCTATAATCTGTCTTTCCTGTGTTCCAAAATAATCACTAAACCTTAGATTTAGGAATGTTTTGTAGATGTATCCACTGGGACTGGGCTCCATACTTCTGCATTCTCATTGGTTTTGGCTTTTCTAATGGTCTCTGCCTGTTGCAAAGAGATAACAATAGTAAAAAATGAACTTTATTACTAAATTGTGACATCAAATAGTGTAGTTTTAAACTATACTCTACACTCCTCTTTTTCTTCATCCTGAAATCTTTATTTTTAGCTTCTTTTCGAGACTCCATGTTGCTTTCATCCTTCTGTTTCCTTCTCCAGCCACAACTTTATCTTTTCCATCATTTTATCCTGTCCATCTTCCTAATTTTGATCTTCCTTTCCATTTTCCTTCTTTTCCATTATCTTCCTGTTGTGATATTAAGGGTATGAACATTTTATCAAATATTTTAGAAACAGTGCTTCTTTTTAGCATCTTTCAATCTCACAACATCATCCTACAGATTATTAGTTGAAAATAGCTAACATGAGTCATTTAGATATTTTGTGATTATAGGAATCTGAATATAAACTGCATACTTGCAAAAACATACATTGTGTGTCAGAGACAATGGTGGCATCCAACATTTCTGACCTTAAGTAATTCATAGTCATTCTTCAAAGAATTTTCCCTTGAGTAATTTTCAATGAGACTTTAAAAATTTAAGCCCACAGTGGTTGTTTCTGGCTGGAATAAAAGCTATTTTTTGCATAAATGCTATTCTTTTCACCTTTATTATAAGTTATTTTATTAAAATCAATTCTATTTTCATTGTTTCTGAAACATGTTCAATATTTTCATAATTTTAGCATAAAATAAAAAGAAACTCTTAAGTTAGAGCTATAAATGTAAACATGTTCTGATCCAAGCTCAGTATTAAGGAATATATGCTTGCTTCTGTAAGCAAAGGGCTTCCATGTCAGGACTTTATACATGAGCTGATAAAACTAATGTTTTAGAAAGGCTCCTTTGGAGTAAAGTAAAAGTAGCAAGACACAAGAATTGGTGTGCACATCTGTGATTATTTCAGTGCTTAAGATTCAGAGGCAGGATTGGCATGAGTTCCAGGAAAGCATGGACCACAGAGTGAGACTTGGTCTCAAAAGTTTACTAAAGAAAACTAATTTCCTTATTAAAGATGCCTTTATACCAATAGGCTGGGTGGTAGGCTCCAACAAAGCAGAAAAGAAGGAGAAGTCAGAGCTTTAAAAGTCACTGCAGATTCAGCAGCTTAGTGAATATAAATATAAAGGGGAAATGATGCAAGAGATATGTGCTACTTTAAACAGTGCTGTCTTCACAAACTACAGAGAGGCTAAAATAATGCAAAGCAGTTTGGGAAAATGAAGTTCAATAATTAATGGATGCTTGATGTGAATGCTCTGAATACATTACTAAAGTAGTATGGGAAGTATCTTCTTCCCATCTACCAAACCTCCATTAACACAGACTGAGATGCAGAAAAGGTAATGTGTTTCAATGATATTGAATTTGTGGCAATGGTGACTGGAATATGATTTGTTTATTCTTCTGAGATAGTGGTTGACATCAAACTTACGTTGTATTATGTCATATTGTAACATGAGATGCTGAGGATCTTTGGGTTCTGCTTCATCATCTCATACAAAAGAGAGTTGTACAACTATGATACTTTCATAAGTTATAAACTTGAATGTATTTGTAATGAGTTATGGGTGAGGATGGGCCAGTGTGAACAAAAAGAAAGAGCAGGGGAATTCGGGGGAAAAAAAGAGTATGTTGAGTTTTCTTCTCTGGATAACTTTGATCAACTTTTATTGTGTTTCTTCCCTAAGAGAATTTCATTTTTATTTCTCAGAAGGACTCATCTTCTCAGATAGGAAACTCTTAAGATCATTGACCTCTCTAGGTATTTTTTCCTCCTTCCATATCTAAGCTGAGATGCAATAATGCTCTTCAAAAAGAATCTGTGTAAGACTCAACTTGTAGGGGTTTTCCATCTGCACCCTGTCCCCAAAATAATCACTTGGAGACTTAATTATTTATGATAGACGCCTAGGCCATAAGCTTTCAATTATCCTGGTTAAACTGGTCTGCCATAAGGCTAGTTATCTCTCCTCAGTTTCATGTGTCTGTCTTCCTCAGAGTCTAGGGTAAATTCTCCAGCCTCTGACTCTCTCCCAGAATTCTAATTTCTCTACTGGAACTCCCACCTATTACTTCCTGCCTTTTGCTGATAGGCTATCTGCATTTTACTGACAGGTGATGGATGCTTCTACATAGTGCACAAGAAATTCTCTCTACTCAATTCTCTATAGAAAAATCTCTCAAAACATCCTTATTTTCACATGATATGATACTATACATTAAAGTCTTCACCACAAATCTACAGCAATGTAGTAGGATACAGAATTAACATACAAATCAGTAGTTATTTGACACCTCCAGGGCTGCCATGGTACAGAGCTCTGGAGTAGGCCTGGAGGATTAAAGAAAGACTCATACTTGGGTCATTCTTTTTAAGAGATGCCAAAGCTTTTACTGGGCAGGTTCAATATATATACACCAAGCCAGGGAAGGAAAAACACAAACTCAAGAAAAAATAGGAATTCAAATGGGGGGGCAATTGGAAGTCAAGTGTAAATTCCCTTCCTGGGGCACCATGCCTTAGTCAGGATGTTTTGATCTTAGAGGAACCACAGAATGTTACTGAGTAGACAGCAGCACACAGAAAGTCTCAGCCAGGGCATAGCAGCCCTTTGGCTTCCTTCAGTTATTAATCAAATATGGCAAGCATGCTTAGAAAACAATTCCATTCACAATAACATAAAAATAAACCAAAACATTTGAAATAAGTATAACTGAAAACATGAGAGACTTGTACAATGAAAAGTTTAAGACACTGACAAAGGAAATCGAGGAAGATACTAAAAGGGAAAAACCTTCCTTGCTCACAGATTTAGAGGACTAACAGTGGAAAAATGGCGATCCTACCAAACACAGTTTCAATGTAATTGCCATCAGAATACCAATGCGATATTTCACAGAAATTGAAAAATTTCTTAAGTTTTTATGATAATACAAAAGACTCTGAAAACAATCCTGAACAAGAAAAGCGATTGGAGGAATGTCATCCCAGATTTCAAGTTTTACTACAGAATTATGGTAATAAGAAAAGCATGGTACTAGGATAAAAACATGCATGTTAATCAGTAGAATAAAATCAAGGACTCACACATAAGCCCACAGTTCTATAGTCACATGATTTTTGACAAAGAAGCTGACAATACACTTTGGAGAAAAAAATAGCTTCAACAATGATGTGGATCTAACTGGATAGCTACATGTAGAAGAATGAAACTAGATCTTTATCTCAACTTAAGACCTGCTACCATGAATCTAATAGAGCAGATAGCAGGGAATAAGCTTGAACTTTACCAATCAGGAAAGGACTTTCTGAACAGGACCTTGATAACATAGGTGTTAAGACCAAAAATTAATAAATGAGACCTCATTAAACTGAAAGCTTCTATATAGCAAGAGACTCCATCACTCAAGAGAAATTTCTGAAGACACCACACATAGAACACTGAGAAAGTAAGCAGGTATTTACCTAGACTATTCATCTCTATAGGCTCTCTGTCATAGTTCTAGAAGTCCCTATGTACACTACAAGAAGAGAACAGTAATCACTAATCCTACCCAACTGTGAACCCTGAGAGATACAATGATGAACAGCCAGACAATAAACCCATACATGTGCAATAGTAGCATAAACATCATGGGAGGACTCAACCACATTCTGACTGGATTTCAGGTCTGCTCCACAAGTTGAATCCCATATAGGGCACTCAGCCCTCACACCTCATCCTGAGCTCAAGGCTCAGGAATCACTGATGAACAGGGGGTTGAAATGTTGTAAGAACCAGCAGAAATGTTGTTTTGTGCACAGATCAGGAGAGTTCTGCAAATGAACTCACGACAGTTGTGACAGCATGCCTAAACTCAAGCAAGATAAGATTCCAACACAGGGAGGGAGGTGAGAACCCAGTCCCATCTCTACCTAAAGCTTGGCAACTGCCAGCTTCTGAAGAGGGAAAGTCAGTTTTCTGGATGGGTGCAGCCCCTTGTGAGGTGTCCATTTTCCAGTGAAGGCCACACATCCTAGAGTATATGGGAAGCACACATTGGACTTGCTAGGTTTAAATAAAATGTGAGGACACAGTTGAGTGGAATACAGAGGGAGACAGATCTGAGCAGAGTTGGGGAAAGGGTAAATATGATCAAACTACATTGTATGAAAGTCTCAAAGGACAAATAACAATGAGAAAAATACATCAAAGGAAATATTTTCTTATATGTCTTCAGAAAGAGCCTACAAAACTCATTTCTCCTTTTTAAAACTGATAAGAATACAGAGTTTTATAACTTTTCAATATATATTTCCATGATAATTACATTAGTTTTCTCATACTTAATATTTGGACCTGCAAAACTGGCTACTCTATATCAGTCTGAAACTTTTAAATGTGTAAATATATTGAGTGTTTTCTCCAAATGTGTTAAAAGTATAGAGCTGTTGGGTATTTTTTTAACAATCATAAACATGTCTTCTAAAAGTTATCTATCTAAAAAATAAATTGAAATGAACCTGAACATTATAAAAATAAAAATACAAATGCATCATATTCTGGCTGAACATATACATTTTAAATTTAAGGGGGTGTGTTCAACCCTCTGTTAAAAGTAAATTTATCTAGAGATAATAAACTCATGTAAGAAAAGATATTCTGGATATATTGTATTTAGGTATATAAGTTTCAAAGGTTTTTCTTATATGAGGTATATCATAGACAATGTTAATAAACAATTTTAAAGGTAAGTTAAAAGCTGTCTCTTTTCTGATATGGAAATCAAAAGTATGACAGCATGACTCCAGATGGCATCTTAGAGAACATGAAATAAATTCTCATATTTCTAATAGACTGACTATTGGCCACATGTTGTGATATACACCTGTAAATCCATGTGGTCACACACATTTGTAATTTCATCACTTGGAAGACTGAGGCAGGAGGATCTTGAGCTTTAGGACAACCTGAACTATGTATCCAGATTTTGTCTCTAGAAACAAATGAAAAGAAAAAGGAGACAAAAAAGTAATCTAATGACTTTAGAGAACTCCTTGAATAATAATTTACAAGTGTAAATAAATCGCTGTGAGCACAAAATTCATTTTTAGTTGTTGTTTGGTTAATCTCTCCCACCCCCATCATTGCTGTTGTAGTCTTAGAAAGCTAAGGATTTGTTCCCCCAGAGAAAGGTTGATCCTGAACTTAACAACCCTAGAAAAGTGGCCTCTCTTTGTACATCTCCTCCCACATCTTCCCCTGGGTCAGGAGGTTGGCTAGCCGCGCCTCTAATGGATGGTATAAAGGAAGAAACAGTGTTGATATTTTTAAAGAGGCCAAACCCAGTATTGGCTCAAAATATATTTTCCCCCATTCTTATAAAACCAACCAAAATTATAGCTTTATAAAACAGTGATTAGCTCACTTCAGTGTAGCGGACATGACTGCAGCAACGCATTTCCTGAGCAAGAGCAATGTGTCCTTCTCCCCATCCAGTTCATTTTGGAGACCTTGGGACTTCTAGCAAACAGAACTAAAGAACATTAGTTCATCTCACCTTGGCAAGTATATGACTCAGTAGCACATGGAAACGGCCTTTTGTTTGGACATTTTAATTTAGTTCTCTTTGAATGTCAGACGTTTTGGGAGTCAAAATGGATTTTTCTCTCATGCTTAAGTTAGAGGTAAGTAGAATATACAAGAAATTACTAAATAAGTTCTTATTAGAATTTGAGCATTAGAGGAGGTCTGGGATCTCCGTGGAACTGTGGGCTTTACAGTGGGTCAGTGGTTCCTTCTGTTTGTGGTTCATGCAGATCTGGGCTCTCAGAAAATCAACCTAAGCTAAAGGGGCATTTGAACTCAAGACTCTGCCCTCAGGGCTCATTTTTTTGAAGAGTAAATTTTATGTAAAACCTTACTTTATTAGCAGTCTGTATGGGAGGGAGATCTCCTATATATCTACATACTTAAGAGAAAAATTATATTTGAAAGACACCCTCATATGAATGAGGTGATTTCAGAATGCATAAATCAATGAGGTATCACAAGAAAGGAAGTGTGACTTTGAAGCCTGCCTAGAATACATGAGACCATATCTCAAAAAATAATAAAAATGAAAAGAAAACAAGGTACTGAGAAAAATGGCTCAGCAAATTAGTTCCTTATTACACAAATTTGAGGACCTGAGTTCAAAACCACAGAAACCTTGTTAAGTTAAGCACTTGATGCTCTTTGGAATCCCAGTGCTTCTAGCAAGATAAGAGACAGACAGGTGAATCACCTAAGTCTTGAGGGCCAGCTAGCCTGTCATATAAAAGAACAACAAAATAGAAATTCTGTCTCAAGCAAGGTAAAAGACAACATGGTCAGATGGTGACCTTTGACTTTCATATAGATGATGTAGCATGCATGTGTGTAAACTAGCACACACCAGCATGTGTATACACACACACACACACACACACACACACACACACACACACAAGTACATTGAAATATTATTCCATATCTTACTTTTAAAGAATGCTTAACAGATGGGAGGATGGAAAAATGCCATACCCATTGCTAATATTTTAATGAATCTGAACAAAATTGGAAAAAATATCTTCTTATATTGAAGAACTACATATTAAGCCTTAGGTGCTTGTGGAAGATTCTTTGGAATCTATACCTTTTAGATGCTGGCCTTGCTATAGTACCACGTCAAAGGTATTTAAGATTCTGGCTCACCTCTACACAGAGCATCCTGCACTCTGTCACAGCTGTGGAACTTCAGTGCTCAAGGGGACAAGGCAATGCCAAAACGTTTACACAAAGGTAACAGCCATACTTAGGATGGGCTTCTTTGACTCTGGGATAGAAGCTGACTGCTGGGAT
The DNA here is from genome assembly GCF_011762505.2 of Arvicanthis niloticus. Taxonomy (NCBI): domain Eukaryota; kingdom Metazoa; phylum Chordata; class Mammalia; order Rodentia; family Muridae; genus Arvicanthis; species Arvicanthis niloticus. The sequence goes on along the minus strand of NC_047665.1, from coordinate 40,136,014 downwards.
TGTCACACAACCACCTGTGCTCCTGACCCCTAGGAAAGTGAGCACTGTAAAAGCTCCAAGTGAGTCTCCTGAGCTCCTCAGTCCTTCCCTCACTCTGGCTGCCTGATTCCCACTCCTCTGTTCCTACCCAGAGTCAGGCTCAGCAGGGTGCACTTGTGATTCTCTAAGTCCAGAAAAGTGATTTGTATCTTTGTTGTGTAAATGAGGAACCTGAAGCTCAGAGGACAAGAAGCATCCTCAGAGCAATGTAACTAGTTACAGAAGAGGACTGGGAGTGCCTGAGCCAGACCTCCAGCCTCAGATGGCACATGAGCAAACAGTGCTGTGTAGATTCTCCACCATGAGAGTCATAGGAGAAGTCTCTCACATGGTGTCTGAAAGCTTACCATAGATGCTATAATATCTGGATTTATATGAGGGAAGGGCAGGGATAGTGGAGAAATGAGACTTAAATAACATTCACGAATGCCAGTGAACAGAGACTCTCACTGATTCTGGGGAGAAATTAAACTGGATTCAAATAACAGGAGCAATAACTGTGTCTCCCTGAAAGCAGATACCTGGTAAAAAGACCAGAGGACACCCTGTGCATAAAATACCAAACACCAAAGGAGAAGTTCTGTGACAGTAGGAACTGATGAAGTTTTGTAACCTTGAAATCACTTTGGTAAAACTGTAGGAATAGAAAAACACCTCTGAAAGGTTTGACAGACACTTAAACATCTGTCAATACATTTTCACCCTAACAGGATCACTATGTGAATGCACAAAACTCTCCAGTGTCATCACCTAATAACTAATTGACACATCCAATAAGCATGCCCACCAACTTATAATCCTTTGTACAACAGCAAGCCAGAGGCTGTACTGTTTAACATAAGAGTGGCCAATGAGAGCATCTCATGGGAGTTCATTCTCTTAGGGTTTTCAGATCGGCCATGGCTGGAGTTGCCACTCTTTGTGGTGTTTCTAGTGTCCTATATTCTGACCATCTTTGGAAATATGATGATAATTCTTGTGTCCCGCCTGGATTCCAAACTCCACACCCCCATGTACTTTTTCCTCACTAACCTGTCTCTGCTGGACCTGTGCTACACCACAAGCATAGTCCCACAGATGCTCGTCAACATCTGCAGCACCCGGAAGGTGATCAGTTATGGTAGCTGTGTGGCCCAGCTTTTCATTTTCCTGGCCTTGGGTTGCACTGAATGCTTTCTTTTGGTTGTCATGTCCATTGACCGGTTTGTAGCCATCTGTAGGCCTCTCCTCTACTCAGTGCTCATGCACCAAAGGCGTTGCCTCCACTTGGCAGCTACATGCTGGATCAGTGGCTTCAGCAATTCTGTGTTACAGTCCACATGGACCCTTCAGATACCACTGTGTGGTCACAAGAAAGTGGACCATTTCTTCTGTGAGATCCCTGCCCTTCTCAGGTTGTCCTGTGTGGATACAACAGCAATTGAAAGTGAACAATTTTTTATGAGTCTTATTTTCCTTCTAATACCTGTGACTCTCATCCTCATATCATATGGCTTTATTGTCCAAGCAGTGTTGAGAATAAGATCAGCTGAAGGTCGGCGAAAGGCATTTGGGACATGTGGCTCCCACCTCATTGTGGTGGTACTTTTTTATGGCACTGCCATCTACATGTATCTGCAGCCACCATCCCCTACTTCCAAGGACCGGGGGAAAATGGTGTCTCTCTTTTATGTCATCATCACACCCATGCTGAACCCCCTCATCTACACACTCAGGAATAAAGAGGTAAAGAAAGCATTCAAGAGGCTGATGACAAGCGTCATCTTGAGTAGAAAATAAGGGGTTCCTGAATAAGAGCCCTATTAGTATAAGTATTTACAGCCTGATAAATTACATTGTTTTCTTCTATTCTGAACTACTGTGATGATTTCCATAAAATAAAGTCTTGCTGATACAGGACTGTATAGTGTTTGCCTGCCTGGATGTATTCATTCACAAGCCCTGAGAAGTGACTTTTTATGATTCTCCCAAACTGCTTATCATAAAAGCTTCACATTTTCAAGCTTTATGTAATTTTAGTAGTTGGTAAGGTTTCTTATACATTCCAGGGTCAAAAATAATTTTTTCACTCTTCTACTGAAAAGCAATACATTTTAATTATATATTAATGCATATGAATATTTTCATCTACATGTAAAAATCAGAACTCTGCTATTTTTCCAGACACTTGTGGATCTAACAGAATTCTGTAAAAACCATCTATGGTTTCTGTGCCCTAATTAGAAGTAAACAGTTATGGACTAGAGTGAAATTCACACTATCTAGGAGCCAAGACTATACTAAAACTACGATGATAATTTGTACTATTTTGTTTAGATATTCCTTTTTTTTTTGTTTGTTGTTTTGTTTTGTTTTGTTTTTTCGAGACAGGGTTTCTCTATATAGCCTTGGCTGTCCTGGAACTCACTTGGTAGACCAGGCTGGCCTGGAACTCAGAAATCCGCCTGTCTCTGCCTCCCAAGTGCTGGGATTAAAGGCGTGCGCCACCACTGCCCGGCTGATATTCCATTATTTTATAGTCACAGTTTCTACTTCTCTGAAAGTCTTACTGTATATCATTTACTAAAAGAAAAAAAAAGAATGGTGTATTTTAAAATTTGAGCCAAGTTTCTTTTGATGATCTTAAATAATTTCAAAATATATATACATATTTCTCTTTTAGCCATTAAATTGCTACCTGCAGTTAGATGTTTTCTCAAAACCTCATCATATGATGTCTATCACTTATTTAATTCATTTTCTTATAAAAATAGAGAGCTTATTGAATCCCTATAACTTCCTTTGAGATAGATCACATTGTGATTTATGCATCTTCCATATGAGTTTTTTAGTGGTGTTTTGTCTGCATAGATGTCTGTGCACCATGTGCATGCAGTGTTTTTGGAGGCGGAAATGTCCATTGGAGCTCCTGGAACTAGAGTTACAAACAGTTATCAGACTGTATGGGTGGTAGGAATTACACCCCAGCCCTCTGGAAAAGCAACCAGGACTCTTTGATTCTCACTGCCCACATGGCCAATCACAAACATCTGTAACTATAGTTCCAGGAGATCTGATGCTCTCTCCTGGTCTTCTGGCCTCTGTAGGCACTAGGTACATATGAAGTGTATAGATGAACAAGTAAGAAAAACACCAATACACATAGAAGTAAATAATGCAAAAAAGTAGAATAAAGTTGTATAACAATTTTAAAAATAAGAATAAAAGCAAAAGCAAAAATAAGTTGATGAAATTTAACAAAAATCTATGTGAATACATCTACTTTATTTAATATACTTCAAATACTGAAATATGATTCACAACAAATTTCCTAAGAACCTCACATGGGAGAACATACTGACAATAATATTGTTCTGGTAGCTTTGTGTCAACTTGACAAAACTTAAATATATTTCTGAAGAGGTCATTTTAATTTAGACAATGCCTCCATAAGATTGGCTCATAGGTAAGTCTGTAGGATGTTTTCATGATTCATGATTGATGTAGAAGGGTCCTACCCACGGTGTGCAGTGCCATCCCTGTGCAGGTGTTCCTGGATAGTAAAGGAAATCAGACTGAGCAAACCATTAGGAGCAAGCCAGTAATCCTCCAATGGCTTTTGCTCAGTTCCTGCTGCTGAGCTCTTGTAGTGAGTTCCTGCCATGAGTTCCCTGACTGACTACCAGCTGAAGATGAAATAAGTGCTTTCCTCCCCTAGTTGCCTTTGGTCATTGTGTTTTATCACAGCAATAGGAACCTAACTATGACAAACACGAACAAACTATTAATTTTAACTCTTGGACTTGCACTTTAATCAATCTATTTTGCAGCTCAAATATTTTCATAGAATACTAAGTGACTGAAGAATTGGGTAATCAGAATAGCAAGCCTCTTGGAGCTATTTTAAGGCATTTAAGGACTCATTCAGCACTGAGTAGGAAGTGCTTTGTTCTGATGTCATTGAGATCAGCATTGGAAGGGTGTTTATGAAATGTAGTTTCTTTCATAAAGAGCTGAATTCCTACCAGTGGGTAAAAATCACCAAGTTGATTTTAGTACAGTAGAAGGAAGGATATATACCTATATCAACCAATATACCACAAGCTGATAGAGTTGACCATTTCTGACAATCTTGGAAAATAAAAATTTATATAAATTAAAGATCAAATTTTAAAACTACTAATGGTTTCCTGTTTCAGAAATTTTTTAATAATGAAATCAAAGTTGATACTGATTTCTGTGAATGACCAAAGAACTAAACAGACAGACAAATAATAGCTCTGCTGCAGGAAATGCCATGTAGAAGCTGGACTGATGGCTGTGACTTCTGAGGAAAGAGCTGCTTCTTAGACGCTATTTTGATTTTGCTTATTAATGTCACACTATAAACTATACAGTGACAAAAATGGGTTACTATTGCCACATTTATAAATACTAGAAGGAAGTTGGTATGCGCAGTCTATAAAACCTAATCTAAATATCTATGGTTTTGGCAATCACAATATAGGAAGAATTTGGTTAGATATGGAAAGGAATTTCCATAAGACAAACTCTTGGATACAATGAAATAATCAGCCATATTTATCTCCTAGAGCCAAGATAAAATGTTGTCACATGCTTGGTAAGTTGAAATAGAACTTAGGTTTCAAAGTTTTAGAGTCCATAGATTTGAAACCTCAGTACCAGCCATGCCTTCACCCTGGAGTGAAGGGAAAGAGATAGTGAGAAAGTTGCTTTGTGCTTGTTTTAACCAGTGGTCACTGTGGGCAGATCTTGTTCATTGACCCTGGGACACTTTTGGTTCTATGTCACATCTCTTTTTCCTCCATGTGCAGATCAGTTAGATCTCTCATCACCTGTGTCATAAGAATTCATGATGGATGATCAATAATAAATGCCACCTCTTAGGATTTTCATTCAGGGGTTGGAGAGACAGCATCCTGGTTAGATTTTATTGTGAACTTGATGCAAACCTAGAGTCACTTTGAAAGAGAAAAGTCAACTGAGTAATTTTCCAGATCAGATTGGCCTTGGACACAGTCTGTGAGAGATTACCTATCTTGACTGACTTGGCAGGGGCCAGTCCACTCTGAGTGGCAGGAGAGCCAGGGTTATATAAGAAATCAGGCTAAGCATGTGTCAGAGAGCAAGCCAGTAAGCAGCATTCCTCCATGGTCTCTGCTTCAGTTTCTGCCCTGAGTTCCTGCCCTGACTTCTGCTTGGTGACAGACTGTTACCAGAAGGTGTGAACTAAAACAAACTTTCTCCCCAAGTTTCTTTTGATCATGGTGTTTATCAAACAAAATTAATGCAAATGCTCAGCAGTTGAGAGTGCCTGCTGTTTCCCAGTGACTTTGATTTCCAGAACCTGCACTGGGTGACTAACAACTACCTGAGATTCCAGATCCAAGGATCTGACACCTTCTTCTGGCTTCTGCAAGCACCAGTACACATGTGACATAAATACATATAGACATACAAATACGTAAAAGCTAAAATGATAAAAGTAAATCTTTAGAAAAAGATTTTCAATCACATCTTTTGCCATTTGAGGTATCGTAAGTTACAAGAATCATCTGTAGATCTATTTTTTGTGAGCTGTTGTTTAACACATTGAACCATCTCATCATGCAGGGCTATATCCTCTAAAAAAAGCATGAAGTTAACTTAAATGCGAGGTTCTTCACTATTCTTGATGAACTGGTGAACATCTACTTTAGTCTTAATTTTTGCATGATCAGAGTCTTATAGTCATTATAATTCTTCAGGCTAAACACATTTTCCAGTTTGAAATAGTAGAAGATGGCTGATACCACGCGTGCGCACACACACACACACACACACACACACACACACACATATTGAATTAACTATTGGGGCAAAGTTGGCAGAAAAATAATACCCTTTTGTTCAGACCCAAGAAACAAATACAGTTTTTTTTTTTTTTAATTATTGGCATGTATATAGTTGTAGATATTAGTGAATTGAGTGTGATATCTCAGAGCATGCAAAAAACATGGTTTCTTAAGAAGCCATTTTCCTGTCCCCATTTGCCCTGCTTTTAGCCTAGGGCTGTCACTATAAATGACTGACTAATCAATGTAATTCTAAAAGCCGAGTGAGCATTGATCAGCACCATGTGGACGACAGGGTTATTAGAAGCAGTAGAACTTATCTATTTGTATTTAACTTGAACGAACACACCAAATACACTGTCTAATTTATCACTTTCATTTATCTGCATAATTTATATTACAGATAACAATCTTATTATGCAAATACACCATACTTTTACTGTATTTGTACAAAAATTTACCTCATGTTATTAAAGTCCAATGAAAAAATCCAGATAAACATTGTATTCAAATGATTCAGAAGAAATATACTTCATAAACAAAATTTATTTTAGCCAACGTACAAATATATATTCATATTAATGTGGTAATGTGTGGTGTTTTAACAGACATAGATACTAAATAATGCTTAAACCACAGTGAACATATCTCAAATGTGTGTGATGAAAACATTCAAGACCCCTTCTTCTAGCTTGTTGAAATATACAGCATGAAAGTATTGCCTTCAATTACCCTACTATGTGATAGCACACTGGAATATCTTGATCATGCCTATGTTTGGCAACCAATGTTCTTCTCTAGCTTTCTCAATCCAGTGTTTTGTATTCCACAAGCCAGGTAGTGCATTGCCTGTCCTTAGGTGCTTGGGTCATTTCACTTAAAATAATGATCTCCAGTTCTGTCTGTTCCAAAAAAGATATCTGTTGTTTCATTTCTTTCCTGGCTGAATAACTGTATACTGAAATACATTATTTAGCATTCATCACTTGCTGGGCACTTTGGTTGCTTTGATCTCTGGTGCTGTTAGTAGTGTCACAGTAAGCACAGGCTCTTCTTCCTGCTGGATATCCAGTAGTTAAACTTCTGGGTCTTACATTTGCCCTATCTTTATTCCTTGGAGACATTTACATTGTTTTGTATAATGTCTTCCTTACTTAAATTGTGTTCTGTAACAGCTTCTACTATTTCCTACATGTACACCAGTCTTATCGTTTATTGATAACACCTATTCCTGGGGTGAAATGATATCTCATTGTGGCTTTGATTTGATTTCCCTGATGATCAATAACTTTTAGAGAAATCTATTGGCCATTTTTATGTTTTCTTTTTTAAAATTTGTCTATTTTTAATGTTTCTTAAAGTTGTGCTATCACGTTTTTACATGTTTAGAAATGCTTAATGGTGTTATAGTAGTTATAAAATTCACAACCCACGTTTTAAAGTTTGTTTTATTTTTTAGTTTTTTATTTTTAAGTGTGTGTGTGTGCGCGCGCACGCGTGTACACATGCATGCACAAGAGTACAAGTCCCTTGTGGAGGTGAGAACAAGGCATCAGATCCCTTGGAGCTGGAATTATAGGCAGTTGTGAACCACCTACATGGATGCTGGGAGTTGAACTCAGGTCCTCTGAAAGAACAGTACTCATACTTAACCCCTGAACCAGCTCTCCAGCCCAGTTTTTTTTTCTTCTTAAAACTAAAATATAATTACATCATCACTAAACTTCTTTTTTCTCCTTCCAATTCTCCCCATGTTCCTCACCCTCTCACTGTCTCTTAAATTCATGGCCCATTTTGCATAAATAGATAAATACAGCATGTTGAGTCTGTTTAGCATTTCTTATACATACAATATTTCAGGGATGACTACTTACTTGATATTGGATAACCAATTAGGGAACAGACTCCTGGGGAAAACTAATTCTTCCCATTCAGAATTCCTCATTTGCTTGTAGTTCTTTGTTTAATGGGAGCACCCCATGAGACTTCTCCCTTCCACTTTAGTATGTCCTTATTTAGATCTTGTTCAGGAAGCCATATTGTTGAGCTATTATAGGTGAGGCAGCTCTGATATTTCTAGGAATTACAATCTCACATCAGATATCCTGCTAATCTTGCTTAAAATCTTTCCAACCCCTCTTCATCAGTGTTCCCAGCCTTATGTCTAGGAGTTGTATTGTAGACATACCCATTGGAACTTTATAGCCCAGAATCTGCTGTTTCCTGCATTTGGATCACAAATAGGTGTTTTGTTTTGTTTTGGTGTGGTTTGGGTTTTTTGTTTTGTTTTTTTGGGTTGTTCATTTGGTTGTTTTGTTTTGTTTTGCTTTGTTTTGTTTGAAGGGGGTTGTAATGGTTTCTGTCTGTTATAAAGAGAAGCTTTTTGATGAGGGGTTAGAGCTAGATTTACCTGAATACAAGAATAAGAGTGTGGAATGCTGACTGAGCAGACCTTGGGTGGCAGCTCTGCCCCCAACATCCAAGAACCCAGAGGAAGCAGGGATCCCAGGCACTCGAACTCAGGCAGTGTCCTAGGTAAGCAGACAGCACGGCCTGCCCTAAACAGGGAGTAACTGGGAACCAAGAGGACCCAGGAAGTTACTCCTGGCCCGGAACACTGGTTCCTTCCGATCTGGGCCAGAGCACTGAGCAGATCTTGGGTGGCAGCTCTGTCCCCAACCTCCAAGAACCCAGAGGAAGCAGGGATCCCAGGCGCTCTAACTTGGACAGTGTCTTAGAAACTAGTTCTCAGATCTGAGGCCTAGATCAGACCTCTGCCAGGTCTGCTGTTGTGTGGACCCCGGATTCCACCTGAGACATACTGGAAGGTCTACTCAATCCAGATCCACAGAGGAACAAATGAACTCAGAGCTTCAGACAACATATCCTGAGATATTCTAGAGGAGACACTGCACCCAGAACAGCAGACACCTAGCTGGACCTTGGAGGCACCATATCCTGAGGCATCCTAGAGGTACCACTGTAATCAGTGCAGCTGGAAAAGATCACAGAGACATCTGGACCCCTAGGAGATCAGACACAAGCTAGATAACTAGAAAGACAGGCTTCAGTCAGAGACAGCAAGTACAGGCAGCACTAGAGTTAACCAGATGGCAAAAGGCAAGAGCAAGAATGTAAGCAACAGAAACCAAAGTTACATGGCATCATCAGAACCCAGCTCCCCCATCAGAGCAAGCCCTGAACACCCCATCACACCAGAAAAGCAGGAATCAGAATTAAAATCACTTCTCATGATGATGATAGAGGGCTTTAAGAAAGACATAAATAACACTCTCAAAGAACTTAAGGAGAGCACTGGTAGATAGATAGAAACCCTTCAAGAGGAAACACAAAAATCCCTTAAGGAATTGCAAGAAAATGCAACCAAATGGGAGAAGGAATTAAACAGAACCATGCAGGATCTAAAAATGGAAGTAGAAACAATAAAGAAATCACAAAGGGACAATACCCTGGAGATAGAAAACCTAAAAAAAAGATCAGGAGTCATAGACACAAGTATCACCAACAGAATACAAGAGATGGAAGAGAGAATCTCATGTGCAGAAGATACCATGGAAAACATTGACACAACTGTCAAAGAAAATGCAAAATACAAAAAGCTACTAACCCAAAATATACAAGAAATCCAAGACACAATGAGAAGGCCAAACCTAAGGATAATAGGTATAGATGAGGGGGAAGACTCCCAACTAAAAGGACCAGTAAATATCCTCAACAAAATTATAGAGGAAAACTTCCCTAACCTAAAGAAAGAGATGTCCATAAATATACAAGAAGCTTACAGAACTCCAAATAGTTTAGACCAGAAAAGAAATACTTCCCGCCATATAATAGTCAAAACATCCAATGTACAAAACAAAGAAAAAATACTAAAAGCAGTAAGGGAAAAAGGCAAAGTAACATATAAAGGCAGACCTATAAGAATTACACCAGACTTCTCACCAGAGACCATAAAAGCCAGAAGATCCTGGACCGATATCATACAGACCCTAAGAGAACACAAATGCCAGCCCAGACTACTATACCCAGCAAAACTCTCAATCATTATTGATGGAGAAACCAAAATATTCCATGACAAATCCAAATTTACACAGTATCTCAACACAAATCCAGCACTTCAAAGAATAATTGGTGGAAAACTCCAACACAAGGAGGGAAACTACAACCTAGAAAAAGCAAGAAAGTAATCTTCCAAAAACCCCAAAAGAAGATAGTTACACAAACATATCTCCACGGATGTTAGCCCAAAAGCTTGGATTATCGAAGACTCAACCCACAGACCACGTGAAGCTCATGAAGAAGGAAGACCAAGAGGGGATGCCTCAGTTCTACTTAGAACGAGAAATAAAAATGCTCAAGGGAGCAAATAGGGAAACAAAACATGGAACAGAAACTGAAGGAGGGGCCATCAGGAGACCTTTCCACCTGGGTATTCACTAAACACTGTTGTGGATGGCTGGAAGTGCATAATGTGAGGAACATGATATAGCTGTCTCCTTAGAGGTCAGCCAAAGACTAAAACACTCAGAGGACAATGTTCACAATTAACCACTGATATGATCAGGGGTTTCCCAATGAAGAACTTAGTGAGAGGACTGAAGGAGCAGAAAGGGTTATTGACCCCAGGTGGAAAGCAACAATACCAAACAACTAGAGCCCCCCAGGGTCTAAACCACCAGCCTGGGAACACATAGGGAGGGACCCAAGACTCCAGAGGTATATGTAGGGGAGGATGGCCCTGTCGGACATAGGTGGGAGAGGAGTTTCTTGGTCCCATAAAAAAAATGAATGAAAAATGAATGAACACACAGTGGGGGGGGGATGTGAGGGTGGGGAGGGGATAGTGAGGGGGGTAGGTGTGGTCACTGCCTCATAGAAGCATGAGGAGGGGAATGGGATAGGTTTCTGGGTGGTGGGAAGAAGTAGGCTAAGGGGATAAAATCTGAAATGTAAATACTACAACCAATTTTAAGAAGCGGGGGAAAAAGAAAAGTCTTCAGAACCAACATCTTTAAAAAAAAAATGTCAGGCCCCCTGGGGGTGGGAATTTTTTTTTTTTTTCTTGATACTAAAACTTGTTCTGAGAATTGTATATTGCAGAATACACAGCCTTGGTGTATCTACTCATCAAGCATACTGAGCAGACCTGCCCAAACCTCTGATATCCTGGAATTCCATCTGGATTCAGTGAAGACACAGCATCAGAGGCTTATCAACTTACTCTCCCCCCCGACCCCTCTTCTAAAATCTCAACGCCCTTAATCAGCTTGAAGAAGTTAAAGAAGAGTCAGCGCCCCTATTCCCTGAGCTTGGGGACTAATGTGGTTCATAATGGTCTGTCTTTCTAGGGACAAGTAGTGGTTTTGTTGGAACAGGGGGGATTAGCTAGGACTTACTGCATAGCCATAACCTACTGGTAGAAATCTGTATAATTATTATCAAGATGAAGTTATAAATTCTTAAATGGTATAAAATTTACTTTGATCTCAAATTTAAGGTGTTCATTGGTACGAGCCTCTTATTAATATAAAAATGAGATGAATATTGATACACTCATGGGCATTGTGCCTGTATAACACATTTAGGAATACAATGCCTAGACCCAGCCCTTTTTTAACTTTTTTAACTGATTTGGGACGGTTAACCTATGAGTTAAGGGACTATAGCAAATTCATATTTTTGAGTTTATTGTTAGGGTGCTTTCCATATTTTACTTAGAAATAGCTGAGAGGAGTTAACAGAAAACAGTCCAGGTTACCTTACATGGATAGTTGGTTTTCAAAACATCAGAAGTCCATAGAACTGATGCTACAAATATTTATATATTAATGTTCATATTGATTAGAGACCTGTCTGCTCCTGACAGCTTCCTGCCGTGGATTCTAAGAAGAAATTGAGCATCCTTGGAGTTACTCCAGTTGTGTGGTAACAGCCACTAGGCAAGAATTGCCTCTCTCCATCTACAGACAAATTACTGTCCAGAAAAGGACACACATGCAGAATAGTCGACTGATTATATCTGCCTAGACAGAGTAATCAGTCCTTAATAATCCTGCATCACCAAGGTCTGTCAGATGATTCTGGGCCAGAAGGCTGAAGATTTGATGCTCCAACGTTCGGTAGTATAGGGGCTTTTCAGGTGTTCAGAGGTCTCTATAAATTGGCTAAGTTTTAGAAGCTATGCTTTGTGCTTCCCACAATTATAGTTAACTCAGTCATTCTGGATTTCTGACGGGGTTGAAAACTTATAGCTATTTACCATAAGAGAAAAGGATTTGAGTGGATGGTCGTCAGCTGACATTCATCCTAAAGCCAGGTTCAGAACTAAATGTTTTAGTTAGGATAGATGACAGAGGTGCTGGTTAGTCAACAAAATGATGGACTGGGTATTAGGACTATCTTGTACCTCACTGGTACAAATTGGCATAATTATGCTCTAATTGTATTTTGAGAGAAAAGTTTCATTTTAACAGGAAGGGTGATGTGTAGGAGGAGCTAAGGTAGGAGGAGTACTGAGAGGAAGAAAAGGAGTAAGAAGAGGAGGAGAAGAAGGATAGGAGAAGCTAGGTGATGAAAGAGAGAAGAGGGGGGAGACAGGGAGGCAGATATTCATGTATCTCCACCAGTCAAAGATAGTTGTTATATCTAGGTCGGTCAGTGGGTTACACCTCTGATTGAACAATTCCAAACTTATAATGCTTATGATTAACATTATTTAAAAAAATGTATAAATGCAAAAAGGAAAAGGGGGCATAGGATAGGGGTTTTCTAAGGGGGGGAATGGGGAAAGGGGATGGCATCTGAAGTGTAAATAAAATATCTAATAAAAAAAAAGTAAAGGAAAAAAAAAAGAAGCACTGTTTCTAAAATATTTGATAAAATGTTCGTACCCTTAATATCACAACAGGAAGGTAACAGAAAAAAAGGAAATTAGAAAGGAAGATAAAAATGAGGAAGATGGACAGGATAAAATGATGGAAAATATAAAGTCGTGGCTGGAGAAAAAAACAGAAGGATGAAAGCAAGGTGGAGGCTGGGAAAGAAGCTAAAAATAAAGATTTCGGGATGAAAAAAAAGAGGAGTGTAGAGTATTGTTTAAAACTGTTGTATGTGATGTCATAATTTAGTAATGCAGTTTTTTTTTTTCCTATTGTTATATATTTCCAACAGGCAGAAACCATTACAGAGAGCCACAAACAATCAGAATGCAGTGTTATGGAGCCTAGTCCCAGTGGATACATCTACAAGACATTCCTACACCTAAGGTTCAGGGATAATTGTGGAACAGAGGAAAGATATATTATAGGAGCCAGAGAGGCAGGAAGTTTGATGTGAGTATGTGTCTCCTAGTAATATCATAAGCTACAGCCTTAATGTTTTTCCACCATGACATCTCAAACATTAGCTGAATAAGAACAGTAGCAATACACATGTTAATGTGGACAGAGAAAAACCCAAGAGACCTCAGCCCTACACAGAGATTTACAGGCAACTAAGGAATACTGAGACCAGGAGAAATCATCTCCACAGGGAAGAGAGCACAATTGGTGTATATGTGTGTATGTGTATAACAACAATTAATTGAAAAAGAAGGCATGAAGTTGAAAAAAAAACAACAACCCACAAACTCAACAACCAAACCCCAAATTGAAAAACTTTTGAATATGCAAAATTTGCATAAGAAACTGTGATGGTTAATCTTCATTGCCAGTTTCATGGAACTTAGGATTAACTTAGAAATACATCTTGGGAGGTTTCTATAAAAATATTTCCTGTAATACAGCCAAGAAGAACCACTGTAAGTGTGAGCAATACTATTCTATGGGCTGAGGTCAACTGCACTAAAAGCAGAAAGTGAACAGAACATCAGACCCTGTCTCTCTGCTCTGCCCTCCTCAGCACCCACTGTGGATACAGTGTGTCTTCAAACAGTGACTCAAAGTAAATCCTCTCTTCCCTACATTACTCTAGTCAGGTATCTGGTCACTGCAGCAAGAAAAGTAACTAATACAGAGACAAATAACTGCTTACAGACAGGGATTAGAGAATTTTGGCTGCTATACATTCAATAGAGGATTGATATTCAGAATGCAGGAAGTCAAAAAGAAAACAAACAAAAAACAAGGAAATAAATGATTGATTAAAAATGGCCTATGTGTTTAAAGAGAGTCCTCTAAAGGAGAAATGAAAATGGTCAAGAAATACTTTTTAAATGTTCAACAACTTTAGCTATCAGGGAACTGTAAATTAAAATTGCTTTGACATTTCATCATTCTCTAGTTAAGATCAAGAAAACAGAAAAGGGGACTGCAGGAAGGCAAGCTAGTGGATTCACAATAGAATCAGTGTGGAGAATCCTCAAAGAGCTAAAAGCAGATCTAGCATGTATAACCAATCACTCCTTGGCATACACCCAAAGGACTCAGTTTCTTACCCCACAGACACTAGCTCAGCCATGCTCTTAGCTGCTCTAGTCATAATACCTAGGAGGTGGAGACTATCCAAATGTTCCTTATATGGTGATCAGGCATATGAAAATGTGGCACATTTTAAATTGCCACACTATGAATGTCCATTTAGCTTTACAGAAAAATAAAATTTTCAGGCAAACAAATGAAACCGAAAGGACTATATTGTGCTGGTTAAATTTGGTTTTGTTTTGTCAAATTAACACAAACTAGAGTCATCTGGAAGAGGTAACTTCAGTTGAGAAAATTGCTCCATCAGATTGTACTGTAGGCAAATATATAGGACATTTTCTTAATTGGTGACTGATGTGAGAGGGCCCAGACAACAGTAGACAGTGCTACCCCTAGTCAGGTGGTTCGTCTTACCTTCTAAATAATAATTTTTTAAAAAGCTTCAAGCGAGAAGAAACAAGCCAGTAAGCAGCATTCCTCAAATATCTCTGCTTTAGTTTATACTTCAAGGTCTTGAGACCATGCCATAGATTCCCTTGATAATGGACTGTAATCTAACCAGATAGATATACTAACCCATGTCCTCCCCATGTTGCCTTTGGTCACAGTGTTTATTACAGTAATAGAAAACAAACTAGGACATTTCCTAAGTGAGGTAACTAGACCCAGATAGATAAATGCTGTATATTTGCTCTTGTTTGTGAATTCTAGCTCCAAATCTTTAGATTTGAGCACATAATCTGATTAAAACCACAGAAGCTAGAAAAGTAAAACAGGATCATGTAGGAGAGGGAAAAACAGGAGCTCTAGAGATCCAGAGAGTGAGACACAAGTGCTGTGAAATGGGAATAGTGGGAAATGGGAGGAGGGTACTTTAACTGGGAGCAGAGAGAAAGGGTATATAATACAGGGAAGGGAGTGTAGATAAATAACACTAAGGATGTTTGAAAAGCCATAGGGAAACATTGTATAAGCTTACTTAAGAATACATATATGTGTACATATATTTGAATGGAATTATGCTAAATGCTGTGATAATGCTCCACCCAAGATTAATAGATTCTTTAACAAATATCCTGGTGCCAGGCATGGGAAACCTCCCTTAGAGTCATTGGTCTGGGAAGTCTACAAGAACATGAAAACCAAAGTGACTATTGCAAGCACTAGTTCTACCCTGTTGAAAACCCATGGACCACAACCATTGGCCCAGCATTGTGTCCCCAACAGTGCAACAGTGGCACTTTTATCTTGGAGTTCAGCCAACAACTGTCTAATTGAACCTAAGGCCCAATCAGTAGGAGGTAATTCACACCTGGTACTGTAAACTTAGTCAACCACCAGTGCTGGAAGGTTATAGATCCTGCAGTAGAGCCTAGTACTGTCGCTTTCCTAAGCATTACAATTTCTTTTCTTATTATTTTTTTTAATTTTTAAAGTTTTAGGTTATTTTTTATTGGATATTTTATATATTTACAATACATTTGTCATCCCCTTTCCCCATTTTCCCTCCCTAGAAGCCCCTATCCTATACTACATCTTCCTTTATGCTTTTATGCCATTTTTGATCACATGCATACATTAAGGTCAGTTCCAGGTTGAGGGTTAGCAATACAATAGATGAAAATAGTCAAGGAACAATCAATACAATAAACACAAATACTCAAAGAAAAGGGAATACATTAAACCCAATTACATGAACACTCCCGAGATCACTGTTTCTAAAGGCTTATCAGGATGACCAAAGTATCTGAGCCTACTTTCCTGTCCTAGTCCAAGGTCATTTTCATGTCTGATGCCTAGTTACTTGTTCTAGCCTAAAATTTAGATTCCTGGCTGAAATTACTTCTTTGTTATAGCCTAATATTTAGACTCCTACCTGAGATTACTTTTTTGTTGTAGCCTAAGATTTAGATTCCTATTTGAAAATACTTCTTTTTTCTAGCCTAATATCAGATTCATGCTTGAAGCCTACTTTCTTATCCTTTGCCAATATTATATTCCTGCCAAGCAGCCATTTCCTTGTCCTTGGCCCATGTCAGCTTCTTGCCAAGTAGCCCTAAAGGCTCTCCACCACTCCCCCTTTTTTATTTGTTAACAAGACTGAGCCTGTCTTAGGTCATTCTGACAAGAATGACTTCCTTACCCATCATGGAATATGCATTATCAAAACAATGCACTTCTGTCTTAGGTTAGTAAGGCTCTGTGCAGAATCTTACCTGTCCTTGGCTTGCCAGCCTGTTAAATTAATAACTCTTTCTGTAGGTTCATTTTCAGGTTCAAGACATGTAATTTGGCTGCCTACATGTTGATGTTGTTAAAGATAAGCTGTAACACAATGGGTAGGAATAAAAGTATTCCCAGGTCAAGAAGGGCTACCCTGGTCAAGCTATGTATACCATTCCTGAGGTTGAACCAAAATGGAAATAGTGACCTCAGGCCATGAATAATTTTATCGGCATTATCTGCAGCATCCTTACCAGAGCAACATTTTTAAAATTCATACTCTCACTATGCAAAGTTAACACACCCAGAGAGGTATTAGGATTATGCCAAATATCCTACAGGTATCTTTAAACTTTTTTCTAATTATAATGACAATCATTGTGAATTTCAAAAGTAAAACTACTCCAGTGATATTTGTCATGACACTTGGGATGACTCCTAACTCTTGAGCCCTGAATCTCCTTCAGATAATTTGAATGCATTATAGAGCACCATCTGTTGTTCCAGATAACTATATAAATACTTTTGTATACTCAATACATTAGTAACATTTTTTTTGCTAGATGGTTAAAAAAATAGTTGTCTGAAGCAGTATAATTTCTAAGTGCACCCTAAATGCTTGTCCTTATGACCATAGGTAAGCATAGCTCTCATCCCTTATCAAAGGATCTTCTTTCTGCAGTAGATAGGGACACCTACAGAGGTACATAATTGTTCAACTGCAGATAAATGATTAGGGTGGGGTGTCCAACTACAATGGACATATCTACAATGCAACTCCACACCTAAGACTTGGGGAACATCATAGAAATAGAGGTGGAAAGGCCATAAGAGTCAGAAGACCTGGATGCCAATTCTGAGATAAGGCATGGTTTAGACCTGTCAGGGAAACTGCACTCATGAAATCTCAACAATAGGTATGATGAGTTGTTTTTATTTCAACTTGTTACAAATTAGAATCACCCAAGTAAGAATCTCACCTGAAGAATTGTCCTGATTGCCTTGATTTAGGAGGGAAAGCTACCCCAGATTTGGATGGCATGCTCAGGTAGCAGCCCAGAAAAAAAAAAAGCAGGGTTAGCAGCAACACTATTTTCCCTTGTTCAGCTGATTTCCCTCTTGCTGCAGAGTGGATTCACCCTGTTGCTGCTGCTGGTTTTTTTGCTGAGATAAGACACAGTGCTTCCAGATTTCTTCACTGGCTAAAGATCAGTGTTGTCAAGGAACCTTCCAGATTTTTGGTGCCAGATTGTCACTACTGAGGTACCCTAGTCTCAAGGACAAAGAAAATGCTGGCCTCTCAGCCTCTCAAGCATGAGACCACTGTTCTTAATATTTTGATGTAAGCTGACTTAATAAATTCTTTACACACACACACTCATACAATCTTATTGGTGCCGTCCTTCTAAAAAACTATCACCAGTACCATTTCCTAAGTAAGACTTCTGTCTTAGTTAGGGTTTAAATTGCATTGAACAGACACCATGTCCATGATAACTCTTTTAAAGGACAACATTTACTTGGGGCTGGCTCATAGATTCTGGGGTTCAGTCCATTATCATCATGGCAGGAAGCATGGCAGCATGCAGGCAGGCGTGGTGATAGTGGTGATAAAGGAGCTGAAAGTTCTACATCTTCATCTAAATAAAGGCAGGAGAACACAGGAGAAGACTGGCTTCTAGGCAGCTAGGCCAAGGGCCTTGAAGTCCACGCCCACAATGACATTTATTCTCCAATAAGGTCATACCACCTACTAGTGCCACTCCCTTGGCCAAGCATTTATAAACCACCACAACTACATAATTACTCCACCAGTCAGCATTTCAACGGGGGTGTGGAGGTAGGGGGATGGGACAGGTTGAGATGGGTATAGCAGGGGAAGGGATTTCACAAAATCTCAGCCCTACAAGAAGCAGAACTCCTCTCTGTTCCAGGCCAGCCTGGGATATGTTGTAATATTCGTTTTTTTTAATTGTCATTTTTTTAATTATTAGATATTTTATTTACACTTCAGATGCTATCCCCTTTCCCCATTCCCCCCCCCCTAGAAAACCCCTATCCTATGCCCCCTTTTCCTTTTTTCATTTATACATTTTTTAAAATAATGTTAATCATAAGCATTATAAGTTTGGAATTGTTCAATCAGAGGTGTAACCCACTGACCGACCTAGATATAACAACTATCTTTGACTGGTGGAGATACATGAATATCTGCCTCCCTGTCTCCCCCCTCTTTCTCTCTTTCATCACCTAGCTTCTCCTATCCTTCTTCTCCTCTTCTTACTCCTTTTCTTCCTCTCAGTACTCCCTTAGCTCCTACACATCACCCTTCCTGTTAAAATGAAACTTTTCTCTCAAAATACAATTAGAGCATAATTATGCCAATTTGTACCAGTGAGGTACAAGATAGTCCTAATACCCAGTCCATCATTTTGTTGACTAACCAGCACCTCTGTCATCTATCCTAACTAAAACATTTAGTTCTGAACCTGGCTTTAGGATGAATGTCAGCTGACGACCATCCACTCAAATCTTTTCTCTTATGGTAAATAGCTATAAGTTTTCAACCCCGTCAGAAATCCAGTTAACTATAATTGTGGGAAACACAAAGCATAGCTTCTAAAACTTAGCCAATTTATAGAGACCTCTGAACACCTGAAAAGCCCCTATACTACCGAACGTTGGAGCATCAAATCTTCAGCCTTCTGGCCCAGAATCATCTGACAGACCTTGGTGATGCAGGATTATTAAGGACTGATTACTCTGTCTAGGCAGATATAATCAGTCGACTATTCTGCATGTGTGTCCTTTTCTGGACAGTAATTTGTCTGTAGATGGAGAGAGGCAATTCTTGCCTAGTGGCTGTTACCACACAACTGGAGTAACTCCAAGGATGCTCAATTTCTTCTTAGAATCCACGGCAGGAAGCTGTCAGGAGCAGACAGGTCTCTAATCAATATGAACATTAATATATAAATATTTGTAGCATCAGTTCTATGGACTTCTGATGTTTTGAAAACCAACTATCCATGTAATGGTAACCTGGACTGTTTTCTGTTAACTCCTCTCAGCTATTTCTAAGTAAAATATGGAAAGCACCCTAACAATAAACTCAAAAATATGAATTTGCTATAGTCCCTTAACTCATAGGTTAACCGTCCCAAATCAGTTAAAAAAGTTAAAAAGGGCTGGGTCTAGGCATTGTATTCCTAAATGTGTTATACAGGCACAATGCCCATGAGTGTATCAATATTCATCTCATTTTTATATTAATAAGAGGCTCGTACCAATGAAAACCTTAAATTTGAGATCAAAGTAAATTTTGTACCATTTAAGAATTTATAACTTCATCTTGATAATAATTATACAGATTTCTACCAGTAGGTTATGGCTATGCAGTAAGTCCTAGCTAATCCCCCCTGTTCCAACAAAACCACTACTTGTCCCTAGAAAGACAGACCATTATGAACCACATTAGTCCCCAAGCTCAGGGAATAGGGGCGCTGACTCTTCTTTAACTTCTTCAAGCTGATTAAGGGCGTTGAGATTTTAGAAGAGGGGTGGGGGGGAGAGTAAGTTGATAAGCCTCTGTAATATTCGGTTTTAAAACAAAACAAATGTATACCACTCTATAACCTAAACACCCTACTCCACCAAAACAAACAAACAAACAAACAAACAAAAAAACAAACCCACAAAAACCATCTGTAGAATATGAGAACAGGCTTACAGATTATAAACGTTACTCTGGATTGTATGTAAATGTATAATGACTTCTTAAAACATATGGGCAGGGGGACATGTCTCAGTCTAGCATGTGCAAAACTCTGGACTCTGTTCCTAGCAATACAAAAGGAAAAAAAAACACATCAAAATACTACACAAAGCATCAACTATTAACAGATTTAAATATTTAGAACTGGGGAATCGTGACTGACACTTATAATCTTAGCATTTGTGAGGTGAAGGAAGGAGGAGTAGCCAAGGACTTGCAGCTTGTTTGTACTACAAAGCTAGACCCTGTCTCAAGAGAAGAACAGTGTTTGTTTACCATATACCCATAATCCAAAGTAATGTGTCTTAATTTTTACTTTGGAAAAAAGAACACTTACTCTCAAACAAGACTCTACATACCTTTATAGTAGTTTCACATGTAGTATTCAAATATAGAAATAATTTCAATGTCCTTGAGTAACTGACAGATTAAAAAGAAACCTCTGCTGCCTCCATTGCATGAAATACAACCTGGTCAGTTAAAATATCCAACAGTGGACAAATGCAGCTACAGGAAGGCTGCTGAGGGAATGAAGCAGAGAAAGAAAGTTGACCTTAAGGTTACAAATCACATGATTTCATATAAAGCCATATTCAAAATGACACAATAAGTGGTGGCCAGGAGTCAGGGACAGGGCAGTGAGAGGAAAAAGCTGTGCTTGGAGCTACAAGGGTGGAGCCTGGGAATAGCATGGTGATAGTGTGATTGTGGATCTGGGTTGCAGTGGTGGGAACACACATTTACTGGTGGAAAGATGAATTTGCATAACACTCAGACACATGCTTGTGAACCTAGGGACAAGTTCTAAGGTTGTACATGTCTTAGTTAGGGTTACTACTGCTGTGGTAAAATACTATGCCCAAAAGGAATTTGGGGAGGAAAGGATTTATTTGTCCTACACTTCCATATCACTGTTCATCACTGAAGGAAGTCAGACAGATATTCAAACAAGGCAGGAATCTGGATACAGGAGCTGATAGGCCATGGATGGACACTGCTTACTGTATTGTTCCTCATGGCTTGTTCAGCATGCTTTCTTATAGAAGACAGGACCACCTGCCTAGGAGTGTTCCCACCCAAAATGGGCTGAACCCTTCTCCATCAATCATTAACTAAGAAAACCCTCTACCAACTCTCCCATATCCCTATCTTCTTGAGGCATTTTCTCAATTAAGGTTTCTTTCAGATTTCTTAGTTTGTGTCAAGTTGGCATAGAACTATCCAGCCCAGTACAGATATCCATTTCCTGGCTTTGATATTATACTGTAGTTATACAAGACATGTTATTGGATGATGGAGTACACAGGATCTCTCTGTATTATCACATTTGAGACTCCATATAAATGTATCCTAGAAAAATAAGATAAAATAGTATGTCTTTAAAAGACAGTAGGTGGAGGTTGGAGAGATGACTCAGTGGCTAAGGGTACATAGAACACTTGCAGAGGACCTAAACTCAGTTCTTAGGCTCAACTTGAGACAGATTATAAATGTGTCTAATTCCAGTTGCAAAGAATCAGATGCCTTCTTCTGGTCTCTGAAGACACTTGCATGCATGTGCACACACTCCTACACAGACCCACGGACACACACAGAGACATACACACAATTTAAAATAAAAGTAAGTCTCTCTATTTAAAAGAGAGATCAAGAGGCTGCAGAATAGCTTCCTCAGTAAAGTGCTTGCTGTACAAGCAGGAGGACCTGATTTCAATTCTAAGCACCCAGCTACAAGATTGAGCATGGCACGATATGCTCACAGTCCCATGAGCTCAGGTGAATCCACAGGCTTTGCTGAACAATCTGCCTTGCCAAGTTGGTGAGCTCCAGGGAGAAGTGAAAGGGACTGTCTCACAGGACAATCTGGACTCTGGTGAAGTTCATCCAAGTCTGACCCCTGGCCCCACACACCTGCACACAAAGGACACTCATGCATAAAGGCAATAAGGATAAAAAAAAAAAAAAACCGTTATGTTTGAACAACTCATTTACATCTCAGTAATGTTTTGCATATTCAAATTTGAAATAGTGGACTGAAATGGGAGGCGTCCAAAAGAAATACAAACAGAAGTAAATAATCTATCTGAAGTAAAAGTGTGCACTGTACCCAACTTGCAGAGGATAA
The DNA here is from genome assembly GCF_011762505.2 of Arvicanthis niloticus. Lineage (NCBI taxonomy): Eukaryota > Metazoa > Chordata > Mammalia > Rodentia > Muridae > Arvicanthis > Arvicanthis niloticus. Next base: position 40,113,577 of record NC_047665.1, on the reverse strand, counting down.
AAAACTGGGTGGAAGGTGTAACAATGTCCACTTTTTTGCATTATTTACTTCTGTGTGTATTGGTGTTTTTCTTACTTGTTAATCTACACATTTCATATGTACCTAGTGCCCACAGAGGCCAGAAGACCAGAAGAGAGCTTCAGATCTCCTGGAACTATAGTTCTAGATGTTTGTGAGTGGCCATATGGGCAGTGAGAATCAAAGAGTCCTGGTTGCTTTCCCAGAGGGCTGGGGTGTAATTCCTACCACTCATGTGTTCTGATAACTCTTTGTAACTCTAGTTCCAAGAGCTCCAATGGTCTTTTCTACCTCCAAGAACAATGCTTGTTCGTGGTGCACAGACAAATATGCAGACAAAACACCACTAAAAATTCATATGGAAGATGCATAAATCACAATGTGATCTGTCTCATGGGAACTAATGAGGATTCAATAAGCTTTCTTTTTGTATACAAAAATGAATTAAATAAGTGGCAGACAACATATGATGAGATTTTGAGAAAATGTTTAAATTGAATGTAGTGCTGTAATGGCTAAATGAGAGAAATATATATATATATATATATATATATATATATATATATATATATATATATATATATGAGAAATTGTTTTAAAATCCTAAAAAGAAATTTGGCTCAAATTTTAAAACACACTTTTTTCTTTCTTTTTTCTTTTGGTAAATGATATAGAGTAAGACTTCCAGAGAAATAGAAACTGTGACTATAGAATAACTGAAGATTTGATTTAAAAAGTACAAATTAACATGGTCATTTTAGCATAGTCTTGGCTCTTAGATAGTGTGAATTTCACTATAGTCCATACCTGTGTACTTCTAGTTAGGGGACAAAACAATACATGGTTTTACAGAATTCTGTTAGATCTACAAGTGTCTGGAAAAATAGCAGAGTTCTGATATTTACATGTAGATGAGAATATTCATATGTATTAATATATAATTAAAATGTATTGTTTCTCAGTAAAAGATTGAAAAAATTATTTTAGACCCTGAGATGTATAAGAAACCGTGACAACCACAAAAATTGTATAAAGCCACAAAATATGAAGCTTTTATGATAAGCAGTTTGGGAGAATCATAAAGAGTCGCTTCTCAGGGCTTGTGAATGAATACATCCAGGCAGGCAAACACTATATAGTCCTCTATCAGCAAGACTTTATTTTATGGAAATCATCACAATAGTTCAGAATAGAAGAAAACAATGTAACTTATCAGGCTGTAAACACTTATACTAATAGGGCTCTTATTCAGGAACCCCTTATTTTCTACTCAAGATGACCCTTGTCATCAACCTCTTGAATGCTTTCTTTACCTCTTTGTTCCTGAGTGTGTAGATGAGGGGGTTCAGCATGGGTGTGATGATCCCATAAAAGAGGGACACCATTTTCCCCCGGTCCTTGGAAGTAGGGGACGGTGGCTGCAGATACATGTAGATGCCAGTGCCATAAAAAAGTACCACCACAATGAGGTGGGAGCCACATGTCCCAAATGCCTTTCGCCGACCTTCAGCTGATCTTATTCTCAACACTGCTTGGACAATAAAGCCATATGATATGAGGATGAGAGTCACAGGTATTAGAAGGAAGATGAAACTTATAAAAAATAGTTCACTTTCAATTGCCGTTGTATCCACACAGGACAACTTGAGCAGGGCAGGGATCTCACAGAGGAAATGGTCCACTTCCTTGTGACCACACAGTGGCATCTGAAGGGTCCATGTGGACTGTAACACTGAATTGCTGAAGCCACTGATCCAGCATGCAGCTGCCAAGTGGAGGCAGCGCCTTTGGTGCATGAGGACTGAGTAGAGGAGAGGCCTACAGATGGCTACAAACCGGTCAAAGGACATGACACCCAAAAGAAAGCATTCTGTGCAACCCAAGGCCAGGAAAATGAAAAGCTGGGCCACACAGCCACCATAGCTGATCACCTTCTGGGTGCTGCAGATGTGGACGAGCATCTGTGGGACTATGCTTGTGGTGTAACACAGGTTCAGCAGAGACAGGTTAGTGAGGAAAAAGTACATGGGGGTGTGGAGTTTGGAATCCAGGCGGGACACAAGAATTATCATCATATTTCCAAAGATGGTCAGAATATAGGACACTAGAAACACCACAAAGAATGGTAGCTCCAGCCATGGCCGATCTGAAAACCCTAAGAGAATGAACTCCCATGAGATGCTCTCATTGGCCACACTCATGTTAAACAGTACAGCTTTGGGGTCGCTGTTGCACAAACGGTTATAAGTTGCTGGGCATGCTTATTTGGATATGTCAGTTAGCTATAAAATGATGACACTGGAGAGTTTTGTGCATTCACAAATGATCCTGTTAGGGTGAAAATGTATTGACAAAACTTTAAGTGTCTATCAAACCTTTCAGAGTTGTTTTTCTATTCCTACAGGTTTACAAAGTGATTTCAAGGTTATAGCACGTTATAAGTTTCTACTGTCATAGAACTTCTTCTTTGGTGTTTTGTATTTTATGCATGGGGTGTCCTCTGGTCTTTCGACCAGGTATCTGCTATCAGGGAGACACAGTTATTGCTCCTGTTATTTGAATCCAGTTTAATTTCTCCCCAGAATCAGTGAGAGTCTCTGTTCACTGGCATTCGTGAAAGTTATTTAAATCTCATTTCTCCACTATCCCTGCCCTTCCCTCATATAAATCCAGATATTATAGCGTCTATGGTAAGCTTTCAGACACCATGTGAGAGACTTGTCCTATGACTCTCATGGTGGAGAATCTACACAGCACTGTTTGCTCATGTGCCATCTGAGGCTGGAGGTTTGGCTCAGGCACTCCCAGTCCTCTTCTGTAACTAGTTACATTGCTCTGAAGATGCTTCTTGTCCTCTGAGCTTCAGGTTCCTCATTTACACAATAAAGATACAAATCACTTTTCTGGACTTAGAGAATCACAAGTGCACCCTGCTGAGCCTGACTCTGGGTAGGAACAGAGGAGTGGGAATCAGGCAGCCAGAGTGAGGCAAAGGACTGAGGAGCTCAGGAGACTCACTTAGGAGCTTTTACAGTGCTCACTTTCCTAGGGGTCAGGAGCACAGGTGGTTGTGTGACAATCCCAGCAGTCAGCTTCTATCCCAGAGTCAAAGAAGCCCATCCTAAGTATGGCTGTTACCTTTGTGTAAACGTTTTGGCATTGCCTTGTCCCCTGGAGCACTGAAGTTCCACAGCTGTGACAGAGTGCAGGATGCTCTGTGTAGAGGTGAGCCAGAATCTTAAATACCTTTGACGTGGTACTATAGCAAGGCCAGCATCTAAAAGGTATAGATTCCAAGGAAACTTCCAAAAGAAACTAAGGTTTAATATGTAGTTCTTCAATATGAGAAGGTATTTTTCCAATTTTATTCAGATTTATTAAAATATTAGCAATGGGTATTGCATTTTCCTACTCTTTTTAAATAGTTCCTCTCATCTGTTAAGTATTCTTTAAAAGTAAGATGTGAACTAATATTTCAATGAACTTGTGTGTGTGTGTGTGTGTTTGTGTGTGTGTGTGTACACATGCGTGCTACATCATCTATATGAAAGTCAAAGGTCACCATCTGACCATGTTGTCTTTTATCTTGCTTGAGACAGAATTTCTATTTTGTTGTTCTTTTATATGACAGGCTAGCTGGCCCTCAAGACTTAGGTGATTCTCCTGTCTGTCTCTTATCTTGCTAGAAGCACTGGGATTCCAAAGAACATGAAGTGCTTAACTTAACAAGGTTTCTGTGGTTTTGAACTCAGGTCCTCAAATTTGTATAATAAAGACCTTATTTGCTGAGCCATTTTTCTCAGTACATTGGTTATTATTATTATTATTATTATTATTATTATTATTATTAGACATAGTCTCATGTATTTTATGCAGGTTTCAAATTCACACTTCCTACCCTGTGACACCTCATTGATTTACGCATTCTCAAATCACTTCACTCATATGAGGGGGTCTTTCAAATATAATTTTTTTCTTAAGTATGTAGATAAATAGGAGATCACCCTCCCACACAGATTGCTAATAAAGAAAATTTTTACATAAAATTTACTCTTACAAAAGATGAGCCCTGAAGGCAATGGCTTGGGTTCATATGCTCCTCTAGCTTAGGTCGATATTCTGAGAGCCCAGATCTGCATGAGCAGCAAATAGAAGGAAACACTGACCCACTGTGAAGCCCAAAGTCCCACAGAGATCCCAGACCTCTTCTAATGCTCAAATTCTAATGAGAGGTTATTTCGTAATTTCTTGTATATTCCACTTACCTCTAACTTAAGCATTAGAGAAAAATTCATTTTGACTCCCAAAGTGTGTCATTCAAAGAGAACTAAATTAAAACGCACAAACATAAGGCTGTTTCCATGTGCTACCAAGTCATATACTTGCGAAGGTGGAATGAAGTGAACTGGATGGGGAGAAGGACACACTTCTCATGCTCAGTAAATGCATGGCTGCAGTCATGTCCATTACACTGAAGTGAGCTAATCACTGTTTTATAAAGAGAGATTTTATGGTTGATTTTATGAGAATGGGGGAAAATATATTTTTAGCCAACACTGAGTTTGGCCTCTTTAGAAATCTCAACACTGTTCTTCCTTTATACCATCCATTAGGGGCAGCGGTAGCCAACCTCCTGACCCAGGGGAAGATGTGGGAGGAGATGTACAAAGAGAGGCCACTTTTCTATTGTTGTTAAGTTCAGGATCAACCTTTCTCTGGGGAACAAATCCTTAGCTTTCTAACACTACAAGAGCAATGATGAGGGTGAGAGAGACTAAACAAACAACAACTAAAAATGAAATTTGTGCTCACAGGGATTTATTTACACTTGGAAATTATTATTCAAGGAGTTCTCTAAAGTCATTAGATTACTTTTTTCTCTCCTTTTTCTTTCCATTTATTTCTAGAGACAAAGTCTGGATACATAGCCCAGGTTGTCCTAAAGCTCAAGACCCTCCTGCCTCAGTCTCCAAGTGATGAGATTACAAATGTGTGTGATTACATGGATTTACAGGTGTGGGTCACAACACGTGGCCAAGAGTCAGTTCTATTAGAAATATGAGAACTTATTCCATGTTCTCTAAGATGCCATCTGGAGTCATGGTGTCATACTTTGATTTTTATATCAGAATAGCAACTGCTTTTAACATATCTTTAAAATTGTTTATTAACTTTGTCTATGATATATCTCATATAAGAAAACTTTTGAAACTTATATACCTGTGTTGAATATATCCAGAATATCTTTTCTTTCATGAGTTCATTATCTCTAGATAAAATTACTTTTAACAGAGTGTTGTAGATGGCTGTTTAAATTTAAAATCTCTACGTTCAACCAGAAGACAATGCATTTCTATTTTCATTTTTATAATGTTCAGGTTCATTTCAATTTATTTTTTAGATGGATAGATTGTAGAAGACATGTTTGTAATTCTTGAAAAAATCCAATAACCATATACTTTTAACACATTTGGAGAAAAATGCCAATAAATTACCACATTTAAAAAAATGTCAAACTGATGTAGAGTAGCCAGTTTTGCAGGTCCAAATATTAAGTATGAGAAAACTGATGTAGTTATCACGGAAATATATATTAAAAAGTGAGAAAACTCTGTATTCTTATCAGTTTTTAAAAGGGGAAATGAGTTTTGTAGGCTCTTTCTGAAGACACATAAGAAAATATTTCCTTTGATGTAATTTTCTCATTGTTATTAGTCCTTTGAGACTTTCATAGAATGTATTTTGATCATATTTACCCTTTCCCCAACTCTGCTCAGATCTGTCTCCCTTTGTATTCCACTCAACTGTGTCCTCACATTTTATTTAAACCTAGCAAGTCCAATGTGTGCTTCCCATACTCTAGGATGTGTGGCCTTCTGCAGGGAATGGACACCTCACAAGGGGCTGCACCCTTCCAGAAAACTGACTTTCCCTCTTCAGAAGCTAGCAGTTGCAAAGCTTTAGGTAGGGATGGGACTGAGTGCTCACCTCCCTCCCCGGGTTGGAATCTTGTCTTGCTTGCGTTTATGCCTGATGTCTCAGCTGTCGTGAGTTCATATGAGGAACTCTTCTGCCCTGTGCACAAAACACCATTTCTGCTGGTTCTTACAACATTTCAACCCCCTCTTCATCAGTGATTCCTGAGCCTTGAGCTCAGGATGAGGTGTGAGAGCTGAGTGCCAGATATGGGATTCAACTTGTGGAACAGACCTGAAATCCAGTCAGGAAGTGGTTGAGTCCTCCCATGATGTTTATGCTACTATTGTACATGTATGTGTGTCTTGTCTGGCTGCTCATCATTGTATCTCTCTGGGTTCACAGCTGGGTAGGATTAGTGATTACTTTTCTCCTCTCATAATGTAAATAGGGCCTTCTAGAAGTATGACAGCTAGCTTATAGAGATGAATAGTTTATGTAAATACTTGCTTACTTTCTCAGTATTCTATGTATGGTGTCTTCAGAAATTGGGATTCAGTGTCAAGTTTTGAGAAACCTAGATCATTGGCAATAGCCTGTAATATTGGAGGATTCATGGGACCTCATTGTCCAGTAACTCAAAAAGAGGATACTCACTCATGTGACTCTCATGTCTAATAGGGGTGTTGTTGCCTTGTTATATGGAACCCTATTTAAACTCCTTATACGAGTGTGTGTGTGTGTGTGTGTGTGTGTGTGTATTTTAGAAAGTCTCTTCAGATTTCCCTATGAGTTTTTAAAATGTCTTTAGTGTTAGTTCCCCATATTCCATCCTCTATCTTGTCCCCTCACCTCATCCTTAACCCTTCCTGTACCATTATTCACCTCTAATTCCCTGTGCCATTGCCTTCTCTCTCCCTTAAAATCCAGCCCTCCATGATCTCTTACTAATTTCATGACCTTTATGAATATTCACAACTCTGCACACATACCTGAGGATTCAAAGCTAATATTCATAAACGAAAGCATATGATTTGTGTCTGTGTGTGTGTTATCTCACTCAGAATGATTATTTTTAGCTGCATCACTTACCTGTGAAATTCATAAATTCTTAAGTGATTAAGAATATTTTGTTATGTAAATGTACCATATTTTCATTATTCATTCATATTTGCTAGGTGTTTAGGCTATTTCTAGTACCTGGCTCTTGTGACTAAAACAGGATTGAATAAAGATAGGCAGGTATCTGTATAATACTATGTCTCTACCTATGGATCTTCTGGTTGACCTGTTTCTCAATTTTTGAGGAATCTCTGTTCTGAATTTCAGAATGCTGCACCAATTTGTAGTACCACAAGGTAGGAACACATATTTTTCTTTTCCTTCCTCCATGCCAGCCATTGGCTTTCTTTTTGGGGGGATTGAGTGAGTGGTCTTAGCTGTTTTAATTGGAGTAGGATGAAATCTCAAAGCAGTTCTAATGTTCATTTCCATGATAGCTAGGACTGTTGAACATTTAAAACAAATGTTTCTCATCCATTTGTAGTCCATCTCTGGAAAACCCTCTGTTTAGTTCCATGGACCATTTTGATCTTGGTTTATATTCTTGATATTTAGTGTGGTTTCTTTGTAGTTGTTGTTCTTTGCATATTATAGATACTAACCCTCTGTGAGATGTAGAGATAGTAAAGGTATTATCCCATTTTATAGGCTTCATTTTCTCTTTAATGATGGTGTCTCTTGCTGTATAGAAGCTTTCAGGTTAATAAGGTCTCATTTATTAATTTTTGATCTTAACACCTATGTTATCAAGGTCCTATTGAGAAAGTCCTTTCCTGTGTGATAAAGTTCAAGCTCATTCCCTGCTATCTCCTCTATCAGATTCAGGGTACCAGGCTTATGTTGAGATAAAGATCTAGCTTCATTCTTCTACACGTAGCTATCCAGTTAGATCAGCATCATTGTTGAAGTCATTTTTTCTCCAATGTGTATTGTCAGCTTCTTTGTCAAAAATCATGTGACTATAGAACTGTGGGCTTATGTGTGAGTCCTTGATTTTATTCTACTGATCAACATGTATGTTTTTATGCTAGTACCATGCTTTTCTAAGTGCTGTAATTCTGTAGTAAAACTTGAAATCTGGGATGACATTCCTCCAATCGCTTTTCTTGTTCAGGATTGTTTTCTGAGTCTTTTGTGTTTTCATAAAAACTTAAGAATTTTTTTCAATTTCTGTGAAAAATTGCATTGGCATTCTCATGGTGATTACATTGAAATTGTGTTTAGTGGGATCACCATTTTTCTACTGTTAGTCCTCTAAATCCATGAGCAAGGAAGGTTTTTGCCTTTTAGTATCTTCTTCAATTTCCTTTGCCAGTGTCTTAAACTTTTTATTGTACAAGTCTCTCATGTTTTTAGTTATACTTATTTCAAATGTTTCGGTTTACTTTTATGTTATTGTGAATGGAATTGTTTTCTCAACATGCTCGCCATTTTTGATTCATTACTACTGATTTGTGTGCTAATTCTGTATTCTATTACATTGCTGTATATTTGTGGTGAAGACTCTAATTTATAGCATCATATCATCTGAAAATAAGGATCTTTTGAGGGATTTTTTCCATAGAGAGTTGAGTAGAGAGAATCTCTTGTACACTGTGTGGATGCATCGGGAACATGCGGATGACTTATTAGCAAAAGATAGGAAGTAATAGGTGGGAGTTCCGGAGGAGAAATTAGAATTCTGAGAGAACCAGAGGCTGGAGGATTTACCCTAGATTCTGAGGAAGACAGACACATGAAACTGAGGAGAGGTAACTAGCCTTCTGGCAGACTAGTTTAACCAGGATAATTGAGTTCCAAGCTAGTGGGAATGAGCCAAAGCTTATTGCCTAGGCATCTATTCATAAATAATTAAGTCTCCAAGTGATTATTTTGGGGACAGGGTGCAGATGGAAACCCCCTACAAGTTGGGTCTTACACAGATTTTCTTTTTGAAGAGCGTTATTGCATCTCGGCTTAGATATGGAAGGAGGAAGAAATACCTAGAGAGTTCAATGATCTTAAGAATTTCCTATCTGAGAACATGAGTCCTTCTGAGAAATAAACTTCCCTATGAAGTTCTCATAGGGAAGACACTCAGTAAAAGTTGAGGAAAGTTATTCAGGGAAGAAAACTCAGCATACTATTTTTTTTTTTTTTTCATTTCCCCTGCCCTTTCTTTTTGTTCACACCTGGCTCATCCTCACTCATAACTCATTACAAATGCATTCAAGTTTATAACTTATGAAAGCATCATAGCTTTAGAACTGTCTTTTGTGTGATATTATGTAGTTGAGCCCAAAGATCCTCAGCATCTCATGTTACAATATGACATAATGCAGTGTCAATTTGACATCATCCACTGTCTCAGAAGAATAAACAAAGCATATTCCAGTCATCATTGCCACAAATTCAATAACATTGTAAAACATTCTCTTTCATTGCAACTTAGTCTGTGTTCATGAAGCTTTGGTAGAAGGGAAGAAAATACTACCCATACTACTTCAATCAAATGTATTCAGAACATTCACATCAACCATCCATTAATTATTTGAACTTCACTTTCCAAACTGCCTTGCATGGTTTTAGCCTCTTTGTAGTTTGTGAAGACTGCACTGTTTAAAGTAGCACATATCTTTTTTTGAATAAATTAATTTTATTAGTTGTTTACAATTCTGAGAAATGTTGCGGCCTTTACTCTACCTCAACGGTTTTGCCTCAACACTTTTGGGGCTAAGTGCTCTGATCAAGAGAGAGAGTGGGGCTCTGTTGGGAGCCGACTTTAGCAGAAAGCGGCTAGATCAACTTTGCAGCCATCTGGAACCATATACCCTGACGAAAGATTTGGTTTTCAATAGCCTACAACAGCTAAAGCACACTCTGATACCCCACATATTTTGTGTTGCTGTTTACTGGCCCCAGCTGCAAGGTGCACGTGGTAGTCATGCCTGCAAGGCATGCAGTTCACGTGCTGTCCACGTGCTATCTACACCATACATGCTTATAAGGCGCATGTGCTATCCACGCCTGCAAGGCATTGCAGTGCACGTGCTGTCCTGTCCACGCTATAGACGCCTGTAAGGCGTCTTACGTCATATCAACACCTGCAAGGCACGTGGTATCCACGCGCCTACAAGGCACGTGGCAAAAGCCTATAAATAGCTCAGAATTCCCTTCAATAAACGAGACTTGATCAGAATCTCTGTCTTGTCTCCATTCTTCGCGTCTCTTCCCCTTTATCCCCACTCTCTCTCTCGATAGACCCTGACCCTCAGACCGGAACGGGCAGTACGGGCTGCAACAGTTTGGCGTCCAACATTGGGCTCCAGTAAGCGCAACAGGGCTCTTGGGGCAAGAGACTCGAAGAATGGAGACAAGACAGGGTGTGATCAAGTCTCTCTTTTATCAAGTCTCTCCTCTATTTTCTCAAGTCTCTCTCATTGAAGGGAATTCTGAGGTATTTATATACACAAGCAGGAGAACACAGGTGAAAACATTTTACCACGTGCACCATACAGCTGAGGTCACTAAACAGCAAAACAAGCTATGTGGGATAAACAATATATTTATCAGAGTGTGCTTCAGCTGTTATAGGTTTTTGACAACCAAGTCTTTCATTAGGGTATATGGTTCCAGATGGCTGCAAAGTTGATCTAGCCACTTTCTACTAAAGTCGGCTCCCAACAGGTCCCCCTTTTTAAATTTTTTTCAAAAGGGAAGGCTGGGAAAACTTACGGAAACCTTGCCTGTCCTAGGTTGGAACAAAGGACCCCAGCCTCACTTAAGATGGTGAGGCCTCCCTTATTTTAGGGGCAAGGGTCTCCGATATGCTCTCTTACCCGTCGTTGGCTATCTGGCTTAACACCTAAGTTAGGGGTTAGTCCTCGTCAGTCTTGATGACAGAGGTTTCAGAGTCCCCTACTTCCAGCCTGTAATATTGGACTTGTATGGGTTTCATTTGTTATCTGTTGCCGTACCAAAGCCATCAGCAGTTTGTTGAACAGCATGAACCCGAGAGACAAGAGTCTTAATATCTAAACTGTTGATATAAAAGCAACACTCTTTAAGGCAACACACAACTTCCCCCTGTTGGAGAAGTAAAAGGTCTAAGCCTTGTACCGACAAATTTTCAATAGAAGAAATTATACCAATGAAATCCTTGAATTTTGCATCAGCTTAGTAACAATTATACAGATAAAGACAGCCTAATATTAACCACCTCAGTCCCCAAGTCCAGGGAATTGGGGCGCCGACTCTTCATTAACTTCTTCAAGCTGAACATGGGCGTTGAGATATTAGAAGAGGGATGAGGGGAAGGGTAAATTGATAAGCATCTGAAGTCTGTCTTAACTGCATCCAGCTGGAAGTCCAGGGCATCAGTGAACATGCAGGTGATAAGATTCATTCTCCAAAGCTGTGTATTCTGCAATATACAAATCTCAAAACAAGGTTTAGTATCCAGATAATTATTTTGATTCTCTGAAATCTAGTGTTCTGGAGGCCTACCTCTGTCATGTCTGATCCATATAATTCTGGAAGACATAACTACTACCTTAATGACCTCATCAGAAAACTCATAGAAAAACCTTTTTTTCCAAATTAGCCTTTCCTTAAGCCAGTAACCAGAAAAACCTTTACATTGAGTTTTTATCCAGAAAAATATTATACAACTCAGAATCACACCCATTTTGAAAGTTAAATCAATTAACATTGTCATTCTGCTCAGCTCTCTGTCTAGAGCAGCCTTCTATTTATTCCTCACGTCTTTAAAGCCTTTTTCATCTGTTTTTATTCACTTATTTCTTGCCCCATTTTCGTTACTATAACCTTTATTTATCTGTTTGGCTCTCTTGACTCAGAGCAGCCTGCAATTTACTCCTTGCTTCTTTAAATCCTTTTTCATCTGTTTCTATTTACTTATTTCTTGCCCCGTTTTTGTTACTATAACCTTTATCTATCTGTTTGGCTCTCTTGACTCAGAGCAGCCTGCAATTTACTCCTTGCATCTTTAAAACCTTTTTCCTCTGTTTCTGCTTACTTATTTCTTGCCCTGTTTTTGTTACTATGCAATCACCTTTGTTTCACTTCCGAATTCAGCCAGCTCCGTCAGTCGACTGGTTCTCCAGCGCAGGGTGTCTTCCACTGTATCCCGCTTACTGGAGTGCTAACGTTGAGACTCTGTCAGTCCACTGGTTCTCCAGCGCAGGGTGTCTTCCACTGTATCCCACTTACTGGAGCCCCATGTTAGGCGCCACAAATGTTGCGGCCTTTACTCTACCTCAACGGTTTTGCCTCAACACTTTTGGGGCTAAGTGCTCTGATCAAGAGAGAGAGTGGGGCTCTTGGGGCAAGAGACTCGAAGAATGGAGACAAGACAGGGTGTGATCAAGTCTCTCTTTTATCAAGTCTCTATTTTCTCAAGTCTCTCTCATTGAAAGGAATTCTGAGGTATTTATATACACAAGCAGGAGAACACAGGTGAAAACATTTTACCACGTGCACCATACAGCTGAGGTCACTAAACAGCAAAACAAGCTATGTGGGATAAACAATGTATTTATCAGAGTATGCTTCAGCTGTTATAGGCTTTTGACAACCAAGTCTTTCATCAGGGTATATGGTTCCAGATGGCTGCAAAGTTGATCTAGCTGCTTTCTACTAAAGTCAGCTCCCAACAGAGAAAGGATAGTTTTTCTTCTCAGCTTCAAGTAGAAAGAAATGATACTTATTATTAATATTTTTTTATTTTTTTGTATTTTATTTACATTTCAGATGCCATCCCCTTTCCCCATTTCCCCTCCCTAGAAAACCCCTATCCCATGCCCCCTTTTCCTTTTTGCTTTTATACATTTTTAAAATGTTAACCAAGGGCTTTATAAGTTTGGTAATGCTCAATCAGAAATGTAACCCAATATGCAACATAGATATATAAACTATCTGTGACTGGTGGAGACACGTGAACATCTGCCTCCATGGCCCCCCTCTCTTTCTCTCTCTTTCTCTCTCTAGTCACCTAGCTTCACCCTTCCTGTTAAAACAAAATGTTTCTCTCAAAATGCAATTAAAGCATAATTATTCCTAATTGTACCAGTGAGGTACAAGATAGTCCTAATACTCAGTCCATCATTTTGTTGACTAACCAGAACCTCTGTCATCTCTCCTAACTAAAACACTTAGTTTTGAACGTGGCTTTTTTCTTGGCTTTAGAATGAATGTCAGCTGAAAACCATCCACTCAGATCTTTTCTCTCAAAGTAAATAGCCAGGATTGGCTATGAGACTAGCACATATCTCTTGCAACATTTTCCCTTTTATATTTATATTAATTGAGCTACTAAATCTACTGTGACTTTCTAAGCTCTGACTTCTTCTTTTCTGCTTTGTTTGTCCTAGCCTACTACCCACTCTATTGGTACAAAGGCATCATCATTAAGGAAATTAGTTTTCTTTAGTAAACTTTTGAGACCAAGTCTCACTCTGTGGTCCATGCTTTCCTGGAACTCATGGCAATTCTGCCTCTGCATCTTAAGCACTGGAATTATCACAGATGTGCACACCAATTCTTGTCTCTTGTTACTTGTGATTTTCTTTCGCTTTACTCCAAAGGAGCCTTTCTAAAACATGAGTCTTAGCAGCCCATGTATAAAGTGCTGATATGGAAGCCCTTTGCTTACAGAAACAAGCATATATCCCTTAATACTGAAGTTGAATCTGAACCTGTTTACATTTTCAGCTCTATCTTAAGAGTTTCTGTTTATCCTGTGCTAAAATTATGAAATTATTGAATATGTTTCAGAAACAATGAAAATAGAACTGATTTTAATAAAAATAACTTATAATAAAGGAGAAGAGAAGAGCATTTAGAGAAAAGAAAGTAGCTTAAACCCCAGCCCAGGAACAACCACTGTGGGCTTAAATTTTTAAAGACTCATTTAAAATTATTCAGGGGAAAACTCTTTGAAGAATGACTATGAATTAATTAAAATCAGAAATGTTGGATGCCACCATTGTCCTTGAAACACAATGTATGTATTGCAAGTATTCATTTTATAATTCAGATTCCTATAATCACAAAATGTCTAAATGCATTTTCAACTAATAATCTGTATGATGATGTGAGATTAAAAGATGCTAAAATAGAAGCACTGTTTCTAAAATATTTGATAAAATTTTCTTATCCTTAATATCACAACAGGAAGATAATGGAAAAGAAGGAAATTGGAAAGGAAGATCAAAATTAGGAAGATGGACAGGATAAAATGACGGAAAAGATAAAGTTGTGGCTGGAGAAGTAAATAGAAGGATGAAAGCAACGTGCAGTCTCAAAAAGAAGCTAAAAATAAAGATTTCAGGATGAAGAGGAGTCAAGATTGTTGTTTAAAACTGCCATATGTGATGTAATAATTTAGTAATACAGTTCATTTTTTTACTATTGTTATCTCTTTACAACAGGCAGAGACCATTAGAAAAGCCAAAACCAATGCAGAAGTACGGAGCCCAGGCCTAGTGGATACATCTACAAAACATTCCTAAATCTAAGGTTCAGGGATTGTTTTGGAACACAGGAAAGACAGATTGTAGGAGCTAGAGGGACAGGTTGTTTGATGTGAGTGCATGTCTTTTAGTAATATCAGAAGCTACAGCCATAAAGTTTCACCAACACCATGAGATATCAAACATTAGCTGAATAAGGACAGTAGCAACACACATGTTGATATGGACAGTGAAAAGCCCAAGAGGCCTCAGACCTACACAAAGAATTACAGGCAACTAAGGAATAGTGAGAGCAGGAGAAATCATCTCCCCAGGGAAGAGAGCACAGCAGGTTATCTAGTACTACATGGTCATGCATTTAGAAATATAAGTGTATATGTGTGTACGTCTATTACAACAATTAATGGAAAAAGAAGGCATGAAGTTGAAAGGACAAAGACCACAACTCAACAACCAACCATAAAAGTGAAAAGAATTATGAACATTTGCATAAGAAACTGTGATGGTTAATCTTCATTGCCAGTTTCATGGAACTTAGGATTAACTTAGAAATACATCTTGGGAGGTTTCTATAAAAATGTTTCCTGTAATACAGCCAAGAAGAACCACTGTAAGTGTGAGCAATACTATTCTATGGGCTGAGGTCAACTGCACTAAAAGCAGAAAGTGAACAGAACATCAGACCCTGTCTCTCTGCTCTACCCTCCTCAGCACCCTCTGTGGATACAGTGTGTCTTCAAACAGTGACTCAAAGGAAATCCTCTCTTCCCTACATTACTCTAGTCAGTTATCTGTTCACTGCAGCAAGAAAAGTAACTAATACAGAGACAAATAACTGCTTAAAGACAGAGATTAGAAAAGTTTGGCTTCTATGCATTCAATAGAGGATTGATATTCAGAATGCATGAAGAACTCAAAAAGCAAACAAACAAAAAGCAAGGAAATGAATGATTGATTTAAAATGGCCTATATATCTAAAGAGAGTTCTCTAAAAGAGAAATGAAAATGGTCAAGAAATACTTTTTAAATGTTCAACATCCTTAGCCATCAGGGAACTGTAAATTAAAACTGCTTTGGCATTTCAACCTTCCCTAGTTAACATCAAGGAAACAGCCAACAGAAATGGGGACTGCAGAAAGGCAAGCTAGTGGATTCACAATAGAATCAGGGTGGAGAATCCTCAAAGAGGATTCTCAAAGAGCTAAAAGTAGATCTAGCATGAATACCAGTCACTCCTTGGCATACACCCAAAGGACTCAGTTTCTTACCCCACAGACACTAACTCAGCCATGCTCTTGGCTGCTCTAGTCGTAATACCTAGGAGGTGGAGACTATCCAAATGTTCCTTATATGGTGATCAGGCATATGAAAATGTGGCACATTTTAAATTGCCACACTATGAATGTCCATTTAGCTTTACAGAAAAATAAAATTTTCAGGCAAACAAATGAAACCGAAAGGACTATATTGTGCTGGTTAAATTTGGTTTTGTTTTGTCAAATTAACACAAACTAGAGTCATCTGGAAGAGGGAACTTCAGTTGAGAAAATTGCTCCATCAGATTGTCCTGTAGGCAAATATATAGGACATTTTCTTTGTTAGCAACCGATGTGAGAGGGCCCAGACAACTGTAGACAGTGCTACCTAAGCAGGTGGTTCTACCTGCCTTCTAAATTATAAGTTTTAAAAAAGCCTCAAGCCAAAAGAACCCAGCCAGTAAGTGGCATTCCACAAATGTCTCTGCTTCAGCTCATACTTCTAAGTCTTGAAATCATGAGCTGGATTCCCTTGATAATGGACTCTAATCTAACCAGCAAGATATACTAACCCATCTCCTCCCCATGTTGCCCTTGGTCATAGTGTTTATCACAGCAATAGAAAACAAACTAGGACATTTCCTAAGTGAGGTAACTAGACCCAGATAGACAAATGCTGTATATTTGCTCTTATTTGTGGATTCTAGCTCCAAATCTTTAGATTTGAGCACATAATCTGATATCTCCACAGAAGCTAGGAAAGTAAAATGGGATCATGCTGGAGAGGGAAAAACAGGAGCTCTAGAGAAGCAGAGAGTGGGACAGGAGTGCTGTGAAAGGGGAGTAGGTGGGGGGATGGGAGAAGGGTATTTTAACTGGGAGCAGGGAGGAAGGGTACATAATACAGGGAAGGGGGTGTGGATAAATAACACTAAGGATGTTTGAAAAGCCATAGGGAAACATTGTATAAACTTACTTAAGAATACATATATGTGTACATATATTTGAATGGAATGATGCTAAATGCTGTGATAATGCTCCACCCAAGATGAATGGACAATCTAACAAAAATCCTGGTGCCAGGTGTTGAGGCCCACATTCTGCCTCAACACTTTGCTTCAACACTTTTGGGGCTAAGTGCTCTGATCAAGAGAGAGTGTGGCTCTTGGGGCAGGAGATGCAAAGAATGGAGACAAGACAGGGTGTGACTCAGTCTCTTCTATTTTCTCAAGTCTCCCTCAAGTCTCTCTTATTGAAGGGAATTCTGAGGTATTTATATACACAAGCAGGAGAACACAGGTGAAAACACTTTACCACGTGCACCATACAGCTGAGGTCACTAAACAGCAAAACAAGCTATGTGGGATAAACAATATATTTATCAGAGTGTGCTTCAGCTGTTATAGGCTTTTGACAACCAAGTCTTTCATCAAGGTATATGGTTCCAGATGGTTGCAAAGTTGATCTAGCTGCTTTCTACTAAAGTCGGCTCCCAACAGCCAGGCATGGGAAATGTCCGTTAGAATCATTGGTTTGGGAAATCTACAAGATCTTGAAACCCAAAGAGATTATTGCATTTGCTTTGGTCATCTTCCAGAACTTGAAAGTATGATCCCCACTCATGAAGACAACACACACTTTGGACACAGGATTTGGAGGGGTTGAGCTGGAACTGAGCATGAAGTCTCCTCCCAGAGAACTGACTCCCACAGTATGGGGAGGTGCTCTGTAAGCTCCCAAGAGAGAAAAGCAAGCACTAGTTCTACCCTGTTGAAAACCCATGAACCACAACCATTGGCCCAGCACTGTATCCCAACAGTGCAACAGTGGCACTTTTATCTTGTAATTCAGCCAACAACTGTCTAATTGAACCTAAGGCCCAATCAATTGGAGGTAATTCATGCCTACTACTTTAAAGCTAGTCAACTAGCAGTGCTGGAAGTTCATAGATCCTACAGTAGAGCCTACTACTGCCACTTTTTTAAGCAGTACAATTTCTCTGTTTTTAACTTTTTTTTATTCAAGGCTTATATATTTATAATGATCAATAACAAGATACCCTTACAACTAGAGGTGTAACCCAATACCCAACCTAGATATACCAACTATCTTTGACTGTTACAGTCAAGCGAACCTCAGCCTCCATGTCCCTGCCTCGTTCTCCATCTCTCCCTTAGCTCCTGTTCTTCATTCTCCCCTCCTCTCTTACTCCTCCTCTTCCTCTCCTTACTCCTCCCACCTTAGCTCCTCCTACATATCAACCTTTCTGTTAAATAAAAAAAAAACCCTTTCTCTCAAAATACAATTAGAGCATAACTATACCAATTTGTATCAGTAAAGTACAAGATAGACCTAATACCCAGTCCATCATGTTGTTGACTAAACAGAACTTCTGTCGCCTCTCCTAACTAAAAGACTTAATTCTGAACCTGGCTTTTTTCTTGGGTTTAGAATAAATGACAGCTGAAGACCATCCTCTCAAATATTTTCTCTCCAAGTAAATAGTCGGGATTGGCTATGAAACTATAAGTCTTCAATCCCATCAGAAATCCAGAATGACTGAGTTAACTGAAATTACGGGAAGCACAAAGCATAGCTTCTAAAACATAGCCAATTTTTAGAGACCACTGAACACCTGGACAGTCCCTAAACCTCAAAACATTGAAGCATCCGATCTTCAGCCTTCTGGCCCAGGATCATCTGATAGACCTAGTAATGCAGAATTATTAAGGGCTGATTACTCTGTCTGGGCAGATATAATCAGTCGACTATTCTGCAAGTGTGTCCTTTTCTGGACAGTAATTTGTCTGTAGAAGGAAAGTGGCAATTCTTGCCTAGTGGCTGTCTCACCACAACTGGAGTAACTCCAAGGATGCTCAATTTCTTCTTAGAAGTCAATATAGGAAGCTGTCCGGAACAGACAGGTCTCTAATGAAAATGAACATTAATACTGAAATGTTTGTCATGTCAATTCTAAGGATTTCTGATGTTTTGAAAACCAGCTATCCATGTAAGGTAATCTGGACTGTTGCCTGTTAACTCCACTCGGCTATTTCTAAGTAAAACATAGAGAACACCCTTATAATAAACTCCAAGTCATGAATTTGCTATAGTCCCTTAACTCACAGGCTGACCATCTCAAATCAGTTTAAAAAAGTTAAAGAAGGACTGGGTCTAAGCTTTGTATTCCTAAATGTGTTATACTGGTACAATGCCTATGAGAGTAACAATATTCATCTCACTCTTATATCACTAAGAAGCTCATGCCAATGAAAACCTTAAAATTTGTAAACAAAGTAAATTGGTGCCATTTAAGAATTTATATCTTCATCTTGATATTAATTATACAGATTTCTACTAATAGGTTATGGCTATGCAATAAACCCTAGCTAATCCTCTCTATTCCAACAAAACCACTAATTTTCCCTAGAGAGACAGCCCAACATTTACCACCTTAGTCCCCAAGCCCAGGGAATAGGGGCGATGACTCTTCATTAGCTTCTTCAAGCTGATTATGGGCGTTGAGATATTAGAAGAGGAGGGGGGGGGGAGAGAGCAAATTGACAATCCTTTGATGCTGTGTCTTCGCTGTCTCCAGATGGAATTCCTGGACCTCAGAGGTTTGAGCAGGTCTGCCCAGCTTGCTTGTTTAGTAGATACACCAAGGCTGATCATTCTGCAATATACAATTCTAAGTTTTAGAAACTATGATTTGTGCTTCCCACAATTATAGTTAACTCAGTCATTCTGGATTTCTGATGGGGTTGAAAACATATAGCTATTGACCTTAAGAGAAAAGATTTGAGTGGATGGTCATCAGCTGACATTTATCCTAAAGCCAGGTTCAGAACTAAATGTTTTAGTTAGAATAGATGACAGAGGAGCTGGTTAGTCAACAAAATGATGGACTGGGTATTAGGACTATCCTGTACCTCACTGGTACAAATTGGCATAATTATGCTCTAATTGTATTTTGAGAGAAAAGTTTCATTTTAATAGGAAGGGTGATGTGTAGGAGGAGCTAAGGTAGGAGGAGTACTGAGAGGAAGAAAAGGAGTAAGAAGAGGAGAAGAAGAAGGAGAGGAGAAGCTAGGTGATGAGATAAAGAAGGGGGAGACAGGGAGGCAGATATTCATGTATCTCCACCAGTCAAAGATAGTTGTTATATCTAGGTTGGTCAGTGGGTTACACCTCTGATTGAACAATTCCAAACTTATAAAGCCTATGATTAACATTATTTTAAAAAAATGTATAAATGCAAAAAGGAAAAGGGAGCATGGGATAGGGGTTTCCTAAGGGGGGTGGGGAGGAATGGGGATAGGGGATGCCATCTGAAGTGTAAATAAAACATCTAAAAAAAAAAAAAAAAAAAGACTGCCCTCCAGAAGATCCAACAAGCAGCTGAAAGAGTCAGATGCAGATATTTGTACACAACCAATGGACAGAAGCTGCTAACCCCTGTGATTGAATTAGGGAAAGGCTAAAAGAAGCTGAGGAGGAGGGTGATTGTATAGGAGGACCAGCAGTCTCAATTAATCTGGACCCCTGAGATCTCTCAAACACTGGACCACTAAAAAGAGCATGCACCACCTGATATGAGGCCCTCAACACATATACACCAGAGAACTATCAGGTCTATGATCAATCAGAGATTATATACCTCCTAACCTTCAGGATACTGGAGGCCCCAGGGAGTTTAGAGGTCATATGGGGTAAGGGATAGGGTGGTGACATCCTTGTGGAGACAGGGTGTTGGGGAGGAGGTGTGGGATGTGGAACAGTCGAAGTGAGGATGGGGGGGACAAAATCTGGAGTATAAAAAAAATAAGTAAATAATAATAATAAATTCTCATGCTTTATGACAGACATAATTAATACATATAATTTGATGAGAATTATATAGGTACATTATAAACTTGCATTGAAATACAAAAAAAAAAGAAGGTAATTTTTGTTTGAATTCCAGAATCTACTCTTCTAGCAGCCTGCCTCTATCATGTCTAATCCATATAATTCTGGAAGGCAGAAATATCTTAATTGTCTCTTCTGAAAACACACAGACAAAATCTTTTTCCCTAAGGAGAATATCCTTGAGCCAGTAACCAGAAAAACCTTTATCTTGACCTCTTTCCCAGAGGAAAAACATAACTGCAAAACTGAAAATCACACCCATCTTCCTTCCCTATTTTGCCAAGCAGGAAATGAACCCAGAATTCCCCGTGGGGCCCATGTTAGACAGAACCCTAGTCTCCTGTGAGGCAATATAACTTTATATCATTTAAACACACCTGATTTACACTCTCTTTCTGTTTGGCCCTCTGCCTAGAACAATTTTTTTGTTTATACCATCTAACTGTTTGGCTCTGTACTCCAGAGCAGCTTCCACTTGTACACTGTACTCTCTACTGTAGAGCCAGTGACAATTTTCCCTATCTAAGTTCCAAACTGTGGGTGATAATCCCCACGTGATTCAGACAAATCTGTTTATAAATCTTTCCTAAAAGCAAATAATCTCTGTATTTTAACTTTATACTTAAATCAGTAACTGCTCCACAACAGAGGCTTATTTATTTGGCTCTGACTGCAGCAGCCTGCAATTCCTCTCAGCAGAGGACCTGTCTGCCAGGTCTTCTTTGTTCAGGGTCCCCCCCACCCCCCATGCTGGAGTCACATGACTCCTTTCAGCATCAATCACTCACTTTCTTTTAAAAAAAAAAAAAAAAAAAAAAACACATTCACTCTCAAGTGAATAGACTTAAATTTCTAGTGAATTCATGCCCAAACTTGGTGCACCACTTTGTTGATGAAATTATTTAAAAATGGTGCTGCCAGTCAATCTGACTGTCTAGGCTGCAGTGTCTCTGCTGAGCTTAGCCACCATGTTGTGTGGCCAGAGGACATGTGCGCCCCGCCACTAGAAATGGTCAGCCAGAGACACCAGCCCTGCCACCCAAGAGACTCCAGTGTTGGAGATGGCTCTGCCAATCTTCCATGCTGTCTCTGCAAGGCTGTGCATTGCCCAGACCATCCTGTCAACCATGCAGCCCTAGTAAGAAAATGAGACTCTAATGTTTAACAATTAATCAAAGGCTTTATATATTTAGTAATGCTCAATAATAATATGCCCATACAAAGAGAGTTGTTCCCCAATTAGCTAACCCGAATAAAAGGTTACCTAAGACTGCTCTCCATACCTGCGTAGTTCTCCATTGCTCCTACATTTCTCATTTTTTTTTAAAGTTTTAGGATATGTTTTATTGGATATTTTATTTCATTACAATACAGATGTCATCCCATTTCCCCATTTTCTCTCCTTAGAACAGCTTATCTTATATCCCCTCTTCCTTTATGCCTTTATACCATTTTTGATCACATGCATGTATTAAGGGCAGTTCTAGGTTGAGGGTCTAGCAAAACAATAGATGCAAATAGTCAAGTAGCAAGCAATACAATAAACACAAATAGTCAAAGAAGAAGCAAGGCATTAAACCCAATTACGTGAACACTCCTGTGATCACTGTTTCTAAAGGCTTATCAGAATGACCAAAGTATCTGAGCCTACTTCCCTGCCTGAGCTCAAGGTCATTTTCATGTCTGAAGCCTACTTCCTTGTTCTGGCCAAAAATTTAGACTCCTGTCTGAAATTACTTCTTTTTTCTAGCCCAATATTTAGACTCCTGCCGGAGATTACTTCTCTGTTGTAGCCTAAGTTTTAGATTCCTATTTGAAATTACTTCATTTTTCTAGCCTAATGTCAGATTCCTGCTTGAAGCCTACTTTCTTATCCTTGGCCAATGTCATATTCCTGCCAAGCAGCCCATTTCCTTGTCTTTGGCCCATGTGAGCTTCTTGCCAAACAGTCCCAAAGGCTTTTCACCTCTCCCTTTTTTTAATTTGTTAACAAGACTGAGCCTGTCTTAGGTCATTCTGACAAGAATGCCTTCCTTACCCATCGTGCATTATCAAAACAGTGCACTTCTGTCTTAGGTTACTAAGGCTCTGTGCAGAATCTTACCTGTCCTTGGCTTGCCAGGCTATTACTTAATAACTCTGTCTGGGGGTCCATTTTCAGGTTCAAGCCTTGTATTTTGGCAGCCTACATGTTGATGGTGTTACAGATAAGCTTTAACATGATGGGCAGGAATAAAAGTATTCCCAGGTCAAGAAGAGGTAGCCTGGTTAAGTTATATATGCCATTCCTGAGGTTAGACCAAAATGGAAATACTGACCTCAGGCCATGGATAATTTTATTGGCATTATCTGCAGCATGAAAGCTCAACAGAGCAGCATTCTTAAAATTCATAATCTCACTATGCAAAGTTAAAACACCCAGAGAGGTGTTAGGATTATGTCAAATGTCCTACAGGTGTCTTTAAACTTTTTTCTAATTATAATGGCAATCATTGTGAATTTCAAAAGTAACACTACTCCAACAATATTTGTTATGACTCTTAAAACTCCTAACTCTTGAGCTCTGAACTTCCTTGAGATAATTTAAATGGGTAATAGAGCATCATCTATAAAATCTTTTTGTATACTCAATACATTAGTAAAATTTTTTTCCTAGATGGTTAACAAAAATAGTTGTTTAAGCAGTACAATTTCTGAGTACACCCTAAATGCTTATCCTTATGCCCATAGGTAAGCATAACTCTCATCCCTCATCAAAGGATCTTCAAAGACAGGGACACTTACAGAGGTACATAACTGTTCAAACTGCTGATAAGTGACTGGGATGGGGGCATCCAACTACAATGGACATATCTACAATGCAACTCCACACCTAAGGCTTAGGGAACATCATAGAAACAGAGGTGGAAAGGCCATAAGATTCAGAAGACCTGGCTGCCAAATCTGAGATAAGGCATGATTTAGACCTGCCAGGGAAACTGCACTCATGAAATCTCAACAATAGGTGTGATGACTTGTTGTCATTTCAACTTCTTACAAATTAGAATCACCTGAGTAGGAATCTCACCTGAAGAATTGTCCTGATTGCCATGACTGGGGAGGGAAATCCACCCCAGTGTGTATGACATACTCAGGTAGTAGCCCAGAAATAAAAAGCAGGGTTAGCAGCAAGACTATTTGCCTTTGTTCAGTTGGCTTTCCCTCTTGCTGCAGAGTGGATTCACTCTGTTGCTGCTGCTGTTTTCTTTGCTGAGATCAGACACAGTGCTTCCAGATTTCCTTCATTGGATAAAGATCAGTGTTGTCAAGCAACCTTCCAGATTTTTTGGTGCCAGATTGGCATTGCTGAGGTACCATAGTCTCAAGGACAAAGAAAATGCTGGCCTCTCAGCCTCTCAATTGTGAGATAACTGTTCTTACTATTTTGATGTAAGATGAATTAATAAATTCTTTACACACACATGTGGGAAGCCATGGCAAGGCCTTACTCTTGGCAAACATTCACCCTTGGCTCTCCTATCTACTATTCTTTCTGCTTACCTTCCATGATTCACTTGTCAGTTCTCAGAACTTCAAACAAGGCCTCATAGCAACCCACCTTAGTAACCCTTCCTCCTGATCTCTAGATTTAGACAACATCCAGCTAGATAGATGTTTTTAGAATACCTGGTAAGGGGAAGGCTTTGTAAGAATAACTTAGTTAGACCCCACAGTTGCAGCAAGCTTCCTCCACCTGCAAAGCCCTCTTTCCTTTCCTACCCTTCTACATATCCTGTTTTTAGAGTATATAACTGTTGTGAACAATAAAAATTTTGCCAGCTTGATCAGACCTCTTGACTTGCTGAGCCTCCTTATTTTCTCTCGAATCTCAGTCCTCTCCACAGAGTCTAAGGTTCCCACTTGATTGTCCAGCTGGCCTGGACACACACAAACACACACACACACACACACACACACACACACACACACACACACAATCTTATTGGATCTGTCCTTCTAAAGAACAATCACCAGTATCATATACTTTCCTAAGTAGGACTTCTGTCTTAGTTAGGATTTAAATTGAAGTGACCAGACACCATGTCCAAGACAACTCTTTTAAAGTATAACATTCACTTGGGGATGGCTTATAGATTCTGTGGTTCAGTCCATTATCATCATAGCATGGAGGCACACAGGCAGGTATGGTGATAAAGGAACTGAAAGTTCTACATCTTCATCAAAAGAAAGGCAGGAGCAGACAGGAGAAGACTGGCCTCTAGGCAGCTAGACCAAGGGGCTTGAAGACAACTCCCACAATTTTTTTCTGCAAAAAATGTACTAGTGCCACTCCCTTGGCCAAGCATTTATAAACCACCACAACTAAATAATTACAACACCAGTCAACATGCCAAAAAGGGTGGGGAGGTAGGTAGATGGGATGGGTGGAGATGGGGGTATAGGGGATGTGACTTCACAAAACCTCACCCCTACAAGAAGGAGACCTCCTGTCTGTTCTAGACCAGCCTAGGCTACATTATAATATTATATTTTAAAACAAAACAAAACAAATATATACCACTCTATCTCCTAAACCCCATACCACACCAAAAAAAAAAAACCAACAAAAACCAGCAGTAAAATATGAGAACAGGCATACAGACTATGTATCTAACTCTAAATTGTACCTGATGTATAATGACATCTTAAAACACACAGTCTGGAGACATATATCAGTCTAGCATGTGGAAAACTCTGGATTCTGTTCCTAGCAATACAAAATGAAAACGAAAAACAGGTCAAAATACTACACAAAGCATCAAATATTAGCAGATTTAAATATTTATAATTGGGGAATTGTGATTCAGACTTTTAATCTTAGCATTTGTGAGGTGAAGGAAGGAGGAGTAGTCAAGGACTTGCAGCTAGTCTGTACTACACAGCTACTCCCTGTCTCAAGAGAAGAAGAGTGTTTGTTTACCTAATACCCATAATCCAAATTAATGTGTCTTAATTTTTACTTTGGAAAAAAGAACACTTAGTCTCACACAAAATTTTACACAGCTTTATAGTAGTTTCACATGTAGTACTCAAATATAGAAATAACTTCAATGTCCTCGAGTAATTGAGAGATTAAAAAGAAACCTATGCTGCCTCCATTGCACGAAATATAACCTGGTCATTTAAAATATCCAACAGTAGATAAATGCAGCTACAGGAAGGCTGCTGAGGGAATGAAGAAGAGGAGGAAAGTTGACCTTAAGGTTACAGACCACATGATTTCATATAAAACCATTCTCAAAATGACACAATAAGTGATGGCCAGGAGTCAGGGACAGGGCAGTGAGAGGAAAGAGATGTGCTTGGAGCTACAAGAGTAGAGCATGGGAATAGCATGGTGATAGTGTGATTGTGGATCTGGGTTGCAGTGGTGGGAACACACATTTACTGGTGGAAACATGAATTTGCATAACACTCAGACACATGCTTGTGAACCTAGGGATAAGTGCTAAGGTTGTACATGTCTTAGTTAGGGTTACTACTGCTGTGATAAAACACCATGCCCAAAAGGAATTTGGGGAGGAAAGGGTTTATTTGGCTTACACTTCCATATCACTGTTCATCACTGAAGGAAGTCAGACAGATATTCAAACAAGGCAGGAATCTGGATGCAGGAGCTGATAGATAGGCCATGAATGGACACTGCTTACTGGATTGTTCCTCATGGCTGGTTCAGCCTGCTTTCTTATAGAAGACAGGACCACCCACCCAGGAGTGTTCCCACCCAAAATGGGCTGAGCCCTTCTCCATCAATCATTAATTAAGAAAATGCTCTACAGACTCTCCCACATTCCTATCTTCTTGAGGCATTTTCTCAATTAAGGTTCCTTTCAGATTTCTCTAGTTTGTGTCAAGTTGACATAAAACTATCCAGCCCAGTACAGATATCCATTTCCTGGCTTTGATATTATACTGTAGTTATACAAGACATGTTATTGGATGATGGAGTACACAGGATCTCTCTGTATTATCACATTTGAGACTTCATATAAATGTATCCTAGAAAAATAAGATAAAATAGTATGTCTTTAAAAGACAGTAGGTGGAGGTTGGAGAGATGACTCAGTGGCTAAGGGTACATAGAACACTTGCAGAGGACCTAAACTCAGTTCTTAGGATCAATTTGGGACAGTTTATAAATGTGTCTAATTCCAGTTCCAAAGAATCAGATGCCTTCTTCTGATCTCTGAAGATACTTGCATGCATGTGCACACACTCCCACACAGACACACACACACACACACACACACACACATATACACACACAATTTAAAATAAAAATAAGTCTTTGTTTAAAAGAGAGATCAAGAGGCTGCAGAATAGCTTCCTCAGTAAAGTGCTTGCTGTACAAGCAGGAGGACTTGATCCTCAATTCCAACCACTGAGCTACAAGGTTGAGCGTGGCAAGATATGCTTACACGTCTCCCATGTTCAGGTGAATCCACAGGCTTTGCTGAACAATCTGCCTTGCCAAGTTGGTGAGCTCCAGGGAAAAGTGAAAGACTGTCTCACAGGACAATCTGGACTCTGGTGAAATACACCCAAGTCTGACCCCTGGCCCCACACACTTGCACACAAAGCACTCATGGATAAAGAGAATACGGATTATCTGTAAAACAAACAAACAAACAAACAAAAAACCCCTCATATTTGAATAACTCTATATTTCAGTACTGTTTTGTATATTCAAATTTTAAATAGGCAAAGTGGAACAAAATGGGAGGCGTCCAAAAGAAATACAAACAGAAGTAAATAATCTACCCGAACTAAAAGTGTGCACCGTCCCCAAGTTGCAGAGGATAAAAAAACGGGTGGAAGGTGTAACAATGTCCACTTTTTTGCATTATTTACTTCTATGTGTATTGGTGTTTTTCTTACTTGTTAATTACACACTTCATATGTACCTAGTGCTCACAGAGGCAGTAAGAACAGAAGAGAGCTTCAGATCTCCTGGAACTATAGTTCTAGATGTTTTTGACTGGCTACGTGGGCAGTGAGAATCAAAGGGTCCTGGTTTCATTTCCAGAGGGCTGGGGTGTAATTCCTACCACTCACATGGTCTGATAACTGTTTGTAACTCTAGTTCCATGGGCTACAATGTATTTTCTGCCTCCAAGAACACTGCATGCACATGGTACACAGACATCTATGCAGACAAAACACCTCTAAGAAACTCATATGGAAGATGCATAAATCATAATGTGATCTATCTCACAAGAAGTTATAGGGATTCAATAAGGTTTCTTCTTGCAGAAGAAAATGAATTAAATGAGTGGCAGACATCATATGATGAGGTTTTGAGAAAACATTTAAACTTCAGGTAGCGCTTTAATGGCTAAAAGAGAGAAATATGTATATTTATGAGAAATTGTTTAAAAATCCTCAAAAGAAATTTGACTCAAAATTTAAAATACACCTTTTTTCTTTCTTTCTTTCTTTCTTTCTTTCTTTCTTTCTTTCTTTCTTTCTTTCCTTCTTCCTTTCTTTCTTTCTTTTTTTTTTTTTTTGTAAATGATATACAGTAAGACTTTCAGAGAAGTAGAAACTGCAACTATAAAATAATTGAAGATTTGATCAAAATAGCACAAATTATCATGGTAGTTTTAGCATAGTCTTGGCTCTTAGATACTGTGAATTTCACTCTAGTCCATACCTGTGTACTTCTAATTAGGGCACAGAAACCATACATGGTTTTACAGAATTCTGTTAGATCCACAAGTGTCTGGAACATAGCAGAGTTCTGATTTTTACATGCAGGTGAGAATATTTATGTGCATTAATATATAAATAAAATGTATTGTTTCTCAGTAAAAGATTGAAAAATTATTTTCGACCCTGAAAAATGTTTGGAGCTGACTTTTAGCAGAAAGCGGCTATCAGCATTGCAGCCATCTCAAGTCATATACCCTGACAAGAGACTTGTTTTTCAACAGCCTACAACAGCTGAGCACACTCTGATAAATATCTTGTTTATTCCACATATCTTGTTTTGCTGTTTAGTGCCCACAGCTGCAAGGCACACGTGGTAACCACGCTATAAACGCCTGTAAGGCACACTTTATATCCACACCTGTAAGGCACATGGCAAAAGCCTATGAATACCCTGGACTTCCCATTCAATGAGAGAGACAATAAACAAGACTTGAGACTTGATCAGAATCTCTGTCTTGTCTCCATTCTTAGTGTATCTTCCCCATTATCCCCACTCTCTCTCTCTTGCTAGGCCCTGACCTGCAGCAGAGCAGTCCAAGACAAAAATGTATAAGAAATCTTGCCAACCACAAAACAATTTTATAAAGCCTGAAAATATGAAGCTTTTATGATAAGCAGTTTGGGAGAATCATAAAGAGTCGCTTCTCAGGGCTTGTGAATGAATACATCCAGGCAGGCAAACACTATACAGTCCTCTATCAGCAAGACTTTATTTGATGGAAATCATCACAATAGTTCAGAATACAAGAAAATAATGTAATTAACCAGGTTGCAAAAACTTATACTAATAGGGCTCTTATTCAGGCACCCCTTATTTTCTACTTAAGATGACCCTTGTCATCAGCTTCTTGAACGCTCCCTTTACTTCTTTGTTCCTGAGTGTGTAGATGAGGGGGTTCAGCATGGGTGCGATGATACCATAAAAGAGAGACACCATTTTCCCCCGGTCCTTGGAATTAGGGGATGGTGGCTGCAGATACATGTAAGTTCCAGTGCCATAAAAAAGTACCACCACAATGAGGTGGGAGCCACATGTCCCAAATGCCTTTCGCCGACCTTCAGCTGATCTTATTCTCAACACTGCTTGGACAATAAAGCCATATGATATGAGGATGAGAGTCACAGGGATTAGAAGGAAGATAACACTTATAAAAAATAGCTCACTTTCAATTGCCGTTGTATCCACACAGGACAACCTGAGCAGGGCAGGGATCTCACAGAAGAAATGGTCCATTTTCTTGTGACCACAAAGTGGAATCTGAAGGGTCCATGTGGAATGTAACACTGAATTGCTGAAGCCACTGATCCAGCATGTGGCTGCCAAATGGAAGCAGCGCCTTTGGTGCATGAGGACTGAGTAGAGGAGAGGCCTACAGATGGCTACAAACCTGTCAATGGACATGACAACCAAAAGAAAGCATTCTGTGCAACCCAAGGACAGGGAAATGAAAAGCTGGGCCACACAGCTACCATAGCTGATCACCTTCCGGGTGCTGCAGATGTGGACGAGCATCTGTGGGACTATGCTTGTGGTGTAGCACAGGTCCAGCAGGGACAGGTTAGTGAGAAAAAAGTACATGGGGGTGTGGAGTTTGGAATCCAGGCGGGACACAAGAATTATCATTATATTTCCAAAGATGGTCAGAATATAGGACACTAGAAACACCACAAAGAATGGCAACTCCAGCCATGGCCGATCTGAAAACCCTAAGAGAATGAACTCCCATGAGATGCTCTCATTGGCCACACTCATGTTAAACAGTACAGCCTCGGGGTCGGTGTTGCACAAAGGGTTATAAGTTGGTGGGCATGCTTGTTGGATATGTCAATTAGTTATAAGGTGATAACACTGGAGAGTTTTCTGCATTCACAAAGTGATCCTGTTGAGTGAAATTGCATTGACAGAAGTTTAAGAGTCTATCAAACCTTTCAGAGTTGTTTTTCTATTCCTACAGGTTTACAAAGTGATTTCAAGGTTATAGCACGTTATAAGTTTCTACTGTCATAGAACTTCTTCTTTGGTGTTTTGTATTTTATGCACGGGGTGTCCTCTGGTCTTTTTACCAGGTATCTGCTATCAGGGAGACACAGTTATTGCTCCTGTTATTTGAATCCAGTTTAATTTCTCCCCAGAATCAGTGAGAGTCTCTGTTCACTGGCATTCGTGAATGTTATTTAAATCTCATTTCTCCACTACACCTGCCCTTCCCTCATATAAATCCAGATATTATAGCATCTATGGTAAGCTTTCAGACACATGTGAGAGACTTGTCCTATTTCTCTTATGGTGGAGAATCTACACAGCACTGTTGGCTCATGTGCCATCTGAGGCTGGAGGTCTGGCTCAGGCACTCCCAGCCCTCTTCTGTAACTAGTTACATTGCTCTGAAGATGCTTCTTGTTCTTTGTGCTTCAGGTTCCTCATTTACACAATAAAGATACAAATCACTTTTCTGGACTTAGAGAATCACAAGTGTACCCTGCTGAGCCTGACTCTGGGTAGGAACAGAGGAGTGGGAATCAGGCAGCCACAGTGAGGGAAGGACTGAGGAGCTCAGGAGACTCACTTGGAGCTTTTACAGTGCTCACTTTCCTAGGGGTCAGGAGCACAGGTGGTTGTGTGACAATCCCAGAAGTCAACTTCTATCCCAGAGTCAAAGAAGCTCATCCTAAGTATGGCTGTTACCTTTTGTGTAAATCTTTAGGCGTTGCCTTGTCCCCTGGAGCACTGAAGTTCCACAGCTGTGACAGAGTGCAGGATGCTCTGTGTAGAGGTGAGCCAGAATCTTAAATACTTTTGAAGTAGTACTATAGCAAGGCCAGCATCTAAAAGGTATAAATTCCAAAGAAACTTCTACAAGAACCTAAGGCTTAATATGTAGTTCTTCAATATGAGAAGGTATTTTTCCAATTTTATTCAGATTTTTCTATTCTTTCGTAAACATTTAGTTCCTCTCATCTGTTAAGCATTCTTTAAAAGTAAGATGTGAAATAATATTTCAATGTACTTGTGAGTGTGTGTGTGTGTGTGTGTGTGTATGTGTGTGTGTGTATGTGTGTGTATACACATGCTGGTGTGTGCTAGTTTACACACATGCATGCTACATCATCTATATGAAAGTCAAAGGTCACCATCTGACCATGTTGTCTTTTACCTTGCTTGAGACAGAATTTCTATTTTGTTGTTCTTGTTGTATATGACAGGCTAGCTGGCCCTCAAGACTTAGGTGATTCTCCTGTCTGTCTCTTATCTTGCTAGAACCACTGGGATTCCAAAGAGCACCAAGTGCTTAACTTAACAAGGTTTCTGTGGTTTTTGAACTCAGGTCCTCAAATTTGTGTAATAAGGAACTAATTTGCTGATCCATTTTTCTCAGTACCTTGTTTTCTTTTCATTACTATTATTTTTTGAGACATAGTCTCATGTATTCTAGGCAGGCTTTGAATTCACACTTCCTACCCTGTGACACCTCATTGATTTACAAATTCTGAAATCAACTCATTTTTATGAGGGGGGGTCTTTCAAATATAATTTTTCTCTTAATTATGTAGATAAATAGAAGATCTCCCTCCCCCACACAATGCTAATAAAGAAAGGTTTTACATAAAATTTACTCTTAGAAAAGATGAGTCCTGAAGGCAGGGGCTTGGGTTCAAATGCCCCTTTAGCTTAGGTCGATATCCTGAGAGCACAGATCTGCATGAGCAGCAA
Source organism: Arvicanthis niloticus (assembly GCF_011762505.2). NCBI lineage: Eukaryota > Metazoa > Chordata > Mammalia > Rodentia > Muridae > Arvicanthis > Arvicanthis niloticus. The sequence continues at coordinate 40,081,478 of NC_047665.1, read as the reverse complement.
ACAGAAGGAAACACTGACCCACTGTGGAGCCCACAGTCCCACGGAGATCCCAGACCTCTTCTAATGCTCAAATTCTAATGAGAGGTTATTTAGTAATTTTTTATATATTCCACTTACCTCTAACTTAAGCATGAGAGAAAAATTCATTTTGACTCCCAAAGTGTGTCATTCAAAGAGAACTAAATTAAAATGCACAAACATAAGGCTGTTTCTATGTGCTACCGAGTCATATACTTGCGAAGGTGAAATGAACTAATGTTCTTTAGTTCTGCTTGCTAGAAGTCCCAAGGTCTCCAGTCAGAGTGAACTGGATGGGGAGAAGGAAACACTTCTCATGCTCAGTAAATGCATGGCTGCAGTCATGTCCATTACACTGAAGTGAGCTAATCACTGTTTTATAAACAGAGATTTTATGGTTGATTTTATAAGAATGGGGGAAAATATATTTTCAGCCAACACTGGGTCTGGCCTCATTAGAAATCTCAACACTGTTCCTTCCTTTGTACTATCCATTAGGGGCAGTGGTAGCCAACCTCCTGACCCAGGGGAAGATGTGGGAGGAGATGTACAAAGAGATGCCACTTTTCTATTGTTGTTAAGTTCAGGATCAACCTTTCTCTGGGGAACAAATCCTTAGCTTTCTAACACTACAACAATGATGGGGATGGGGAGAGATTAACCAAACAACAACTAAAAATAAATTTGTGCCCAGCAAGGATTTATTTGCACTTGGAAATTATTATTCAAGGAGTTCTCTAAAGTCATTAGATTACTTTTTCCCCCTCCTTTTTCTTTTCATTTAGTTCTAGAGACAAAGTCTGGATATATAGCCCAGGTTGTCCTAAAGCTCAAGACCCTCCTGCCTCAGTCTCCAAGTGATTAGATTACAAATATGTGTGACCACATGGATTTACAGGTGTGGGTCACAACGCGTGGCCAAGAGTCAGTTCTATTAGAAATATGAAAACTCATTCCATGTTCTCTAAGATGCCATCTAGAAACACAGTGTCATACTTTGATTTTTATATCAGAATAACAACCGCTTTTAACATATCTTTAAAATTGTTTATTAACTTTGTCTATGATATATCTCATATAAGAAAACTTTTGAAACTTATATACCTGTATCCAATATATCCAGAATATCTTTTCTTACATTAGTTCATTATCTCTAGATGAAATTACTTTTAACAGAGGGGCGTGTATGGCCCCTTAAATTTAAAATCTATATGTTTAGCCAAAATAGAATGCATTTGTATTTTCATTTTTATGATATTCAAGTTCATTTCAACTTATTTTTTAGATGGTGAGATTTTTAGAAGAGATGTTTATAATTGTTTTTAAAAAATCCCAACAGCCTTATACTTTTGACACATTGGAGAACAAGCCCATACATCACTACATTAAAAAATATTAAACTGATGTACAGCAGCCAGTTTTGCAAGTCCAAATAATAAGCATAAGAAAACTGATCGAATTATCAAGGAAATAGATATTAAAAGTGATAAAATTCTGTATTCTTACCAGTTTTTAAAAGGTGAAGTGAGTTTTGTAGGCTCTTTCTGAAGAGACATAAGAAAATATTTCCTTTGATGTATTTTTCTCATTGTTATTAGTCCTTTGAGACTTTCATACAATGTATTTTGATCATATTTACCCTTTCCCCAACTCCACTCAGATCTGTCTCCCTTTGTATTCCACTCAACTGTGTCCTCACATTTTCTTTAAACCTAGCAAGTCCAATGTGTGCTTCCCATATACTCTAGGATGTGTGGCCTTCAGCGGAGGATGGACACCTCACAAGGGGCTGTACCCTTCCAAAAAACTGACTTTCCCTCTTCAGAAGCTGGCAGTTGCCAAGCTTTAGGTAGGGATGGGACTGAGTGCTCACCTCCTTCCCTGTGTTGGAATCTTGTCTTGCTTGAGTTTATGCATGCTGTCTCAACTGTGAGTTCATATGAGAAACTCTTCTGCTCTGTGCACAAAACACCATTTCTGCTGGTGCTTATAACACTTCAACCCCCTCTTCATCAGTGATTCCTGAGCCATGTGCTCAGGATGAGTTGTGATATAGCTATTCCATTTAGGGCTGAGTGCCAGATATGGGATTCAACTTGTGGAGCAGACCTGAAATTTAGTCAGAAACTGGTTGAGTCCTCCCATGATGTTTATGCTACTATTGTACATGTATGTGTGTCTTGTCTGGCTGCTCATCATTGTATCTCTCAGGGTTCACAGCTGGGTAGGATTAGTGATTACTTTTCTTTTCTCGTAGTGTAAATAGGACATTCTAGAGCTATGACAGCTGGCCTATAGACATGAATAATCTAGGTAAATTCTTGCTTACTTTCTCAGTGTTCTATGTGTGGTATCTTCAGAAATTGGGTTTCAGTGTCAAGTTTTGAGAAACCTAGATCATTGGAAATAGCCTGTAATATTGGAGGATTCATGAGACCTCATTGTCCAGCAATTCAAAAAGAGGATACTCACTTTTGCCATTGTTGTGTCTAATAGGGGTGTTGTTGCCTTGCTGTAGGGAACCCTATTTAAACTCCTTATATAAGTGTGTGTGTGTTTGTGTGTGTGTGTGTATTTTAGAAAGTCTCTTTCTATTTCCATATGAATTTTTCAAAATGTCTTTAGTGTTAGTTCCCCATATTCCATCCTCTATCTTGCCGCCTCACCGTGTCCTTAACCCTTCCTGTACCATTATTCACCTCTAATCCCCTATACCATTGCTTTCTCTCTCCCTTAAAATCCAGCCTCCCATGATCCTTTACTAATTTCACGACCTTTATGAATATTCACAACTCTGCACACATACCTGAGGATTCAAAGCTAATATTCATAAACGAAAGCATATGATTTGTGTCTGTGCGTGTGTTATCTCACTCAGAATGATTATTTTTAGCTGCATCACTTACCTATGAAATTCATAAATTCTTAAGAGCTTAAGAATATTTTGTTATGTAAATGTACCATATTTTCATTATTCATTCATCATTGCTAGGTGTCTAGGCTGTTTCCATTTCCTGGCTCTTGTGACTAAAACCGGATTGAATAAAGATAGGCAGGTATCTGTATAATACTATGTCTCTGCCTATGGATCTTCTGGTTGACCTGTTTCTCAATTTTTGAGGAACCCCTGTTCTGAATTTCAGAGTGCTGTACCAGTTTGTACTACCACCAGCAGGGAGCACATATTTTCCTTTTCCTCCATTCATGCCAGCCATTGGCTTTCTTCTTTTAGGGGTAGAATAGTGGTCTTAGCTGTTTTAATTGGAGTAGGATGAAATCTCAAAGCAGTTCTAATGTTTATTTCCCTGATAACTAGGAATGTTGAACATTTAAAACAAATGTTTCTCATCCATTTTTAGTCTGTCTTTTGAAAACCCTCTGTTTAGTTCCAAAATTTTAGTTCCTCATTTTAGTCTTGGTTTATATTCTTGATGTTTAGTGTGGTTTCTTGGTAGTTGTTGTTCTTTGCATACTATAGACACTAACCCTCTGTGAGATGGAGAGATGGTAAAAGTATTATCCCATTCTATAGTCTTCATTTTCTCCTGAGTGATGGTGTCTCTTGCTGTATAGAAGCTTTCAGGTTAATAAGGTCTCATTTATTAATTTTTGGTCTTAACACCTATGTTATCAAGGTCCTATTGAGAAAGTCCTTTCCTGTGTGATAAAGTTCAAGCTTATTCCCTGCTATCTCCTCTATCAGATTCAAGGTAGAAGGTCTAATGTTGAGATAACGATCTAGTTTCATTCTTCTACATGTAGTTATCCAGTTAGCTCAGCATCATTGTTGAAGTTATTTTTTCTCCAATGTGTATTGTCAGCTTCTTTGTCAAAAATCACGTGACTATAGAACTGTGGGCTTATGTGTGAGTCCTTGATTTTATTCTACTGATCAACATGTATGTTTTTATGCTAGCACCATGCTTTTCTTATTGCCATAATTCTGTAGTAAAACTTGAAATCTGGGATGATATTCCTCCAATCGCTTTTCTTGTTCAGGATTGTTTTCAGAGTCTTTTGTATTATCATAAAAACTTAAGAATTTTTTTCAATTTCTGTGAAAAATCACATTGGCATTCTCATGGTGATTACATTGAAATTGTGTTTAGTGGGATCACCATTTTTCTACTGTTAATCCTCTAAATCCATGTGCAAGGAAGGTTTTTGCCTTTTAGTATTTTCTTCAATTTCCTTTGTCAGTGTCTTAAACTTTTCATTGTACAAGTCTCTCATGTCCTCGGTTATATTTATTTCAAATGTTTTGGTTTATTTTTATGTTATTGTGAATGGAATTATTTTCTCAACATGCTTGCCATTTTTGATTAGTAACTACTGACTTCTGTGTTAATTTTTTATCCCACTACATTGCTGTATATTTGTGGTGAAGACTTTAATGTATAGCATCAAATCATCTGAAAATAAGGATGTTTTGAGATTTTTTTTCCATAGAGAGTTGAGTAGAGAGAATCTCTTGTGCACTGTGTGGAAGCATCAGTAACATGCGGATGACTTATTAGCAAAAGACCTGAAGTAATAGGTGGGAGTTCCCGAGGATAGATTAGAATTCTGAGAGAACCAGAGGCTGGATGATTTACCCTAGACTCTGAGGAAGACAGACACATGAAACTGAGGAGAGGTAACTAGCCTTCTGGCAGACTAGTTTAACCAGGATAATTGAGTTCCAAGCTAGTGGGAATGAGCCAAAGCTTATTGCCTAGGCATCTATTCATAAATAATTAAGTCTCCAAGTGATTATTTTGGGGACAGGGTGCAGATGGAAACCCCCTACAAGTTGGGTCTTACACAGATTTTCTTTTTGAAGAGCGTTATTGCATCTCGGCTTAGATATGGAAGGAGGAAGAAATACCTAGAGAGTTCAATGATCTTAAGTGTTTCCTATCTGAGTACATGAGTCCTTCTGAGAAATAAACTTCCCTATGAAGTTCTCATAGGGAAGACACTCAGTAAAAGTTGAGGAAAGTTATTCAGGGAAGAAAACTCAGCATACTATTTTTTTTTTTCATTTCCCCTGCCCTTTCTTTTTGTTCACACCTGGCCCATCCTCACCCATAACTCATTATAAATGCATTCAAGTTTATAACTTATGAAAGTATCATAGTTGTAGAACTCTTTTTTGTGTGAGATGATATAGCAGAACCCAAAGATCCTTAGCATGTCATGTTACAATATGACATAATACAACGTAAATTTGAAGTCAACCACTATCTCAGAAGAATAAACAAAGCATATTCCAGTCATCATTGCCACAAATTCAGTAACATTGAAACACATTCTCTCCTACTACAACTTAGTCTGTGTTCATGGAACTTTGGTAGAAGGGAAGAAGATACTACCTATACTACTTCAATCAAATGTATTCAGAACATTTACATCAAGCATCCATTAATTATTTGAACTTCGTTTTCCCAAACCATCTTGCATGATTTTAGCCTCTCTGTAGTTTGTGACGACAGCACTATTTAAAGTTGCACATATCTCTTGCATCATTTTCCCCTTAGAATTTATATTCACTAACCTGCTGAATCTATGGTGACTTTTAAAGCTCTGACTACTCCTTTTTTTTCTCCTTTGTTGGTCATAGTCTACCACCCAGACCATTGGTACAAAGGCATCTTCATTAAGGAAATAAGTTTTCTTTAGTAAACTTTTGAGACCAAGTCTCACTCTGTGGTCCATGCTTTCCTGGAACTCATGGCAATCCTACCTCTGCATCTTAAGCACTGGAATTATCACAGATGTGCACACCAGTTCTTGTCTCTCGTTACTTGTGATTTTCTTTCACTTTACTCCAAAGAAGACTTTCTAAAACATGAGTCTTATCACCCATGTATAAAATGCTGATATGGAAGCCCTTTGCTTACAGAAGCAAGCATATATTCCTTAATACTGAGGTTGAATCTGAACCTGTTTACATTTACAGCTCTACCTTAAGAGTTTCTGTTTGTCTCTTATCAAAATTATTAAACTATTGAATTTGTATCAAATCCAATGAAAATAGAACTGATTTTAATAAAATAACTTATAAAAAGGAGAGGAGGAAAGCACTTAGAGAAAAGAAAGTAGCTTACACTCCAGCCCAGAAACAACCACTGTGGGCCAAAAATTTTAAAGTCTCATTGAAAATTCCTCAGGGGAAAACTCTTTGAGGAATGACTATGAATTACTTAAGGTCAGAAATGTTGGATGCCACCAATGTTTCTGACACACAATGTATATTTGCAAGTATTTATTTTATAATTAAGATTCCTGTAATCACAAAATATCTAAATGCATCATGATAGCTCTTTTCAACTAATAATCTGTAGGATGATGTTCTGAGATTGAAAAATGCTAAAAAGAAGCACTGTTTTCAAAATATATGATAAAATGTCCATAACCTTAATATTACAACAGGAAGATAATGGAGAAGAAAGAAATTGGAAAGGAAGATGGAAAGGATAAAATGATGGAAAAGATAAAGTTGTGGCTGGAGAAAAAAACCAGAAGGATGAAAGCAGACGAGGAGTCTGGAAAAGAAGCTAAAAATAAAGATTTCAGGATGAAGAAAAAGAGGAATCTAGATTATTGTTTACAGTTTTTCCTATTGTTATCTCTTCCCAACAGGCAGAAACCTTTAGAGAAAGCCACAATCAATCAGAATGCAGAATTATGGAGCCCAGTCCCAGTGGGTATATCTACAAGACATTCCTACACCTAAGGTTCAGGAATTATTGTGGAACAGAGGAAAGATAGATTATAGGAGACAGAGGGGCAGGGAGTTTGAAGTGAGTGTGTGTCTCCTAGTTATTACTAGGAAGCTACAGCCATAAAGTTTCACCACGATGGCAGCCTAAACATTAGCTGAATAAGGACAGTAGCAACAGACATCCTAATGTGGACAGGGAAAAGCCCAAGAGACCTCAGTCCTAAATGGAATTACAGGCAATTAAAAAATACTGAGAGCAGGAGAAATCATCTCCCCAGGGAAGAGAGCACAGCAGGTTATCTAGTACCACATGGTCATGCATTTAGAAATATAAGTGTATATGTGTGTATGTGTATAACAACAATTAATGGAAAAAGAAGGCATGAAGTTGAAAGGACAAAGACCACAACTGAACAACCAACCGTAAAAATGAAAAAAATTATGAACATGCAAAATTTGCATAAGAAACTGGGATGGTTAATTTTCATTGCCAGTTTCATGGAACTTAAGATGATCATAGAAATACATCTTGGGAGGTTTCTATAAAAATGTTTCCTGTAATACAGCCAAGAAGAACCACTGTAAGTGTGAGCAATACTATTCCATGGGCTGAGGTCAACTGCACTAAAAGCAGAAAGTGAACAGAACATCAGACCCTGTCTCTCTGCTCTACCCTCCTCAGCACCCTCTGTGGATACAGTGTGTCTTCAAACAGTGACTCAAAGGAAATCCTTTCTGCATTACTCTAGCCAGTTATCTGGTCACTGCAGCAAGAAAAGTAACTAATACAGAGACAAATAACTGCTTAAAGACAGAGATTAGAAAAGTTTGGCTGCTATGCATTCAATAGAGGATTGATATTCAGAATGCATGAAGAACTCAAAAAGCAAACAAACAAAAAGCAAGGAAATGAATGATTGATTAAAAATGGCCTATATATCTAAAGAGAATTCTCTAAAGAAGAAATGAAAATGGTTAAGAAATACTTTTTAAATGTTCAACATCCTTAGCCATCAGGGAACTGTAAATTAAAACTGCTTTGGCATTTCATCATTCTCTAGTTAAGATCAAGGAAACAGAAATGGGGACTGCAAAAAGGCAAGCTAGTGGATTCACAATAGAATCAGGGTGGAGAATCCTCAGAGAGCTAAAAGTAGATCTAGCATGAATACCAGTCACTCCTTGGCATACACCCAAAGGACTCAGTTTCTTACCCCACAGACACTAGCTCAGCCATGCTCTTGGCTGCTCTAGTCGTAATACCTAGGAGGTGGAGACAATCCAAATGTTCCTTATATGGTGATCAGGCATATGAAATTGTGGCACAGTTTGAATTGCCACACTATGAATGTCCATTTAGCTTTACAAAAAACTAAAATTTTCAGGCAAACAGATGAAACCAAAAGGACTACATTATGCTGGTTAAATTTGGTTTTGTTTTGTCAAATTGACACAAACAAGAGTCATCTGGAAGTGGGAATTTCAACTGAGAACATTGTCCCATCAGATTGTCCTGTAGGGACATCTATAGGACATTTTCTTAATGATTGATGTGAGAGGGCCCAGACAACTGTAGACAGTGCTACCCCTAGGCAGGTGGTTCTTCCTGCCTTCCTAATAATAATTTTTTGAAAAAGCATCAAGCTGTGAGAAACAAGCCAGTAAGCAGCATTCCTCAAATGTCTCTGCTTCAGCTCATACTTCTAGGTCTTAAGATCATGCCCTGGATTACCTTGATAATGGACTCTAATCTAACTGCCAAGATATACTAACCCATCTCCTCCCCATGTTGCCCTTGGTCATAGTGTTTATCACAGCAATAGAAAACAAACTAGGACATTTCCTAAGTGAGGTAACTAGACCCAGATAGACAAATGCTGTATATTTGCTCTTATTTGTGAATTCTAGCTCCAAATCTTTAGATTTGAGCACATAATCTGATATAACCACAGAAGCTAGGAAAGTAAAATGGGATCATGCTGGAGAGGGAAAAACAGGAGCTCTAGAGAAGCAGAGAGTGGGACAGGAGTGCTGTGAAAGGGGAGTAGGTGGGGGGGATGGGAGAAGGGTATTTTAACTGGGAGCAGGGAGGAAGAGTACATAATACAGGGAAGGGGTGTGGATAAATAACACTAAGGATGTTTGAAAAGCCATAGGGAAACATTGTATAAACTTACTTAAGAATACATATATGTGTACATATATTTGAATGGAATTATGCTAAATGCTGTAATAATGCTCCACCCAAGATGAATGGACAATCTAACGAAAATCCTGGTGCCAGGCATGGGAAATGTCCGTTAGAATCATTGGCTTGGGAAATCTACAAGATCTTGAAACCCAAAGAGACTATTGCATTTGCTTTGGTCATCTTCCAGAACTTGAAAGTATGACCCCCACTCATGAAGACAATATACACTTTGGACTCAGGATTTGGAGGGATTGAGCTGGATCTGAGCATGAAGTCTCCTCCCAGAGAACTGACTCCCACAGTATGGGAAGGTGCTCTGTAAGCTCCCAAGAGAGAAAAGCAAGCACTAGTTCTACACTGTTGAAAACCCATGGACCACAACCATTGGCCCAGCATTGTGTCCCCAACAGTGCAACACTGGAGTACAACCAACTACTGTTTAATTGAACCTAAGGTCCAATAAGTTGGAAGTAATTCATGCCTGATATTGTAAACCTAGTCAACCCCCAGTGCTGGGAGGTCATAGATCCTGCAGTAGACCCTACTTCTGCTGCTCTCCTAAGCAGTACAATTTCTAAGTGCACCCTAAATGCTTATCCTTATGCCCATAGGGAAGCATAGCTCTCATCCCTCTTCAAAGGATCTTCTTTCTGCAGTAGACAGAGACACCTACAGAGGTACATAACTGTTCAAATTGCAGATAACTGACTGGGGTGGGGTGTCCAACTACAATGGACATATCTACAATGCAACTCTACACCTAAGGCTTGGGGAACATCATAGAAGCAGAGGTGGAATGGTAGTAAGAGTCAGAAGACCTGGATGCCTACTCTGAGATAAGACATGGTTTAGACCTGCCAGGGAAACTGCACTCATGAAATCTCAACAATAGGTGCTATGACTTGTTTTCATTTCAACTTGTTACAAATTGAAATCACCCAAGTAGGAATCTCACCTGAAGAATCGTCCTGATTGCCATGACTGGGGAAGGAAATCTACCCCAGATATGTATGGCATAGTCAGGTAGCAGCCCAGAAAAAAAAAAAAAAAAAAGCAGGGTTAGCAGCAAGACTATTTGCCCTTGTTCAGCTGATTTCCCTCTTGCTGCAGAGTGGATTCACCCTGTTGCTGCTGCTGTTTTCTTTGCTGAGATCAGACACAGTGCTTCCAGATTTCCTTCATTGGCTAAAGATCAGTGTTGTCAAGGAACCTTCCAGATTTTTGGTGCCAGATTGGCATTGCTGAGGTACCCTAGTCTCAAGGACCAAGAAAATGCTGGACTCTCAGCCTCTCAATTGTGAGACAACTGTTCTTACTATTTTGATGTAAGCTGATTTATAAATTCTTTACACACACACACACACACACAAACTTAATAGTTCTGTCTTTCTAAGAAACTATCACCAGTACTGTAGAGTTTCTAAATAAGATTTCTGTCTTAGTTAGGGTTTAAATTGCAGTGAACAGATACCAAGTCCAAGACAACTTTTTTACAGGATAACATTTACTTGGGGCTGGCTTATAGATTCTGGAGTTCAGTCCATTATCACCATGGCAGGAAGCATGGCAGCATGAAGGCAGGCATGGTGATAAAGGACCTGAAAGTTCTACATCTTCATCCAAAGAAAGGCAGGAGCAGAGAGGAGAAGACTGGCTTCTAGGCAGCTAGGCCTTGAAGCCCATGCCCACAATGACACTTTTTCTCCAACAAGGTCACACCTCCTACTAGTGCCACAACCTGGGCCAAGCATTTATAAACCAAAAAACTACATAATGACAACAGCAGTCAGCATGCCAATGGGGGTGGGGAGGTAGGGGGATAGGGGGATGGGGGTGGAGACAGGTGTAGGGAGGATAGAATTGCAAAAAACTTCACCCCTACAAGAAGGAGAACTCCTGTCTGTTCCAGGACACCCTGGGCTACATTGTAACATTCTGTTTTAAAACAGATCTATTCCACTCTATCTCCTAAACCCACTACCCCGGCAAAAAAACAAACAACAACAACAACAACAACAACAACAACAACAAAAAAAAAACCACACACAAACACAAACCGTCTATAGAATATGAGAACAGTCTTACAGATTAAAAACATGACCTGAATGTATAATGACTTCTTAAAATATGCATTCTGGGGACATGTCTCAGTCTGGCATGTGGAAAACTCTGGATTCTGTTTCTCGCAATACAAAAGGAAAATGTAAAACAGGTGAAAATACTACACAAAGCATCAACTATTAAGCGATTTAAATATTTAGAATTGGGGAATTGTGACTCATACTTTTAATCTTAGCATTTGTGAGGCAAAGGAGGGGGAGTAGCCAAGGACTTGCAGCTAGTCTGCACTACATAGCTAGACCCTGTCTCAAGAGAAGAGTGTTTATTTGCCATATACGCATAATCAAAATTAATGTGTCTTAATTTTTACTTTGGAAAAAAAGAACACTTACTCTCACACAAAACTCTACATACCTTTATAGTAGTTTCACATGTAGTATTCAAATATAGAAATAACTTCAATGTCCTCTAGTAATTTGGAGGTTAAAAAGAAACCGCTGTTGCCTCCATTGCATGAAATACAACCTGGTCATTTAAAATATCCAACAGTGGATGAATGCAGCTACAGGAAGGCTGCTGAGGGAATGAAGAAGAGGAGGAAAATTGACCTTAAGGTTACAGATCACATGATTTCATATAAAGCCATATTCAAAATGACACAATAAGTGGTGGCCAGGAGTCAGGGACAGGGCAGTGAGAGGAAAGAGATGTGCTTGGAGCTACAAGGGTGGAGCCTGGGAATAGCATGGTGATAGTGTGATTGTGGATCTGGGTTGCAGTGGTAGGAACACACATTTGCTGGTGGAAAGATGAATTTGCATAACACTCAGACACATGCTTGTGAACCTAGGGATAAGTGCTAAGGTTGTGCATGTCTTAGTTAGGGTTACTACTGCTGTGGTAAAATACTATGCCCAAAAGGAATTTGGGGAGGAAAGGGTTTATTTGGCTTACACTTCCATATCACTGTTCATCACTGAAGGAAGTCAGACAGATATTCAAACAAGGCAGGAATCTGGATGCAGGAGCTGATAGATAGGCCATGGATGGACACTGCTTACTGGATTGTTCCTCATGGCTGGTTCAGCCTGCTTTCTTATAGAAGACAGGACCACCTGCCAGGAGTGTTCCCACCCAAAATGGGCTGGGTCCTTCTCCATCAATCATTAACTTAAAAAATGCTCTACAGACTCTCCTACATCCCTATCTTCTTGAGACATTTTCTTAATTAAGGTTCCTTTCAGATTTCTCTAGTTTGTGTCAAGTTGATATAAAACTATCCAGCCCAGTACAGATATCCATTTCCTGGCTTTGATATTATACTGTAGTTATACAAGACATGTTATTGGATGATGGAGTACACAGGATCTCTCTGTATTATCACATTTGAGACTCCATGTAAATGTATCCTAGAAAAATAAGATAAAATAGTATGTCTTTAAAAGACAGTAGGTGGAGGTTGGAGAGATGACTCAGTGGCTAAGGGTACATAGAATACTTGCAGAGGACCTAAACTTGGTTCTTAGGCTCAACTTGGGACAGTTTATAAATGTGTCTAATTCCAGTTCTAAAGAATCAGATGCCTTCTTCTGATCTCTGAAGACACTTGCATGCATGTGCACACACTCCCACACAGATGCACAGACAGACAGACAGACACATACACACACACACAGACACACTCACACACACAATTTAAAATAAAAATAAGTCTCTGTTTAAAAGAGAGATCAAGAGGCTGCAGAATAGCTTCCTCAGTAAAGTGCTTGCTGTACAAGCAGGAGGACATAATTTCAATTCCAAGCACCCAGCTAAAGATTGAGCATGGCACGATATGCTCACAGTCCCATGTGCTCAGGTGAATCCACAGGCTTTGCTGAACAATCTGCCTTGCCAAGTTGGTGAGCTCCAGGGAGAAGTGAAAGACTGTCTCTAAGGACAATCTGGACTCTAGTGAAGTACACCCAAGTCTGACCCCTGGCCCCACACACCTGCACACAAAAAACACACATGCACAAAGGCAATAAGGATTTAAAAAACCCTTATGTTTGAACAACTCATTTATATCTCAGTAATGTTTTGTATAATCACATTTTAAATAGGCAATGTGGAGTGAAATGGGAGGCGTCCAAAAGAAAGGCAAGCAGAAGTCAATGATCTACCCGAACTAAAAGTGTGCACTGTACCCAAGTAGAAGATAAAAAAAAAACTGGGTGGAAGATGTAACAATGTCCACTTTTTGCATTATTTACTTCTGTGTGTATTGGTGTTTTTCTTACTTGTTAATATACACACTTTATATGTACCTAGTGCCTGCAGAGGCCAGAAGACCAGGAGAGTGCATCAGATCTCCTGGAACTATAGTTCTAGATGTTTGTGAGTGGCTATGTGGGCAGTGGGTCCTGGTTGCTTTTCCAGAGGGCTGGGGCATAATTCCTACCACCCACATGGTCTGATAACTGTTTGTAACTCTAGATCAAGGGGCCTCAATGTATTTTCTGCCTCACATACATATATACAGACAAAACACCACTATGAAACTCATATGGAAGATGTATATATCACAATGTGTTCTACCTCAAGGGAATAAACGTGAGTTTATTGAGCTTTCTTCTTGCATAAGAAAATGAATTAAATGAGTGGCTGACATCATATGATGAGGTTTTGAGAAAACATTTAAACTGCAGGTAGCGCTTTAATGGCTAAAAGATATATATATATATATATATATATATATATATATATATATGAATTTACGTAAAAAATCTTCAAAAGTAATTGGCTCAAATTGTAAAATTCACCATTTTTCTTTTGGTAAATGATATTGAGTAAGACTTTCAGAGAAGTAGAAACTGCGACTATAAAATAATTGAAGATTTGATCAAAAAAGTAAAAATTATCATGGTAATTTTGGCTTTTAGATGGTGTGAATTTCACTCTAGTTCATAAATGTGTATTTCTAATTAGGGGACAAAACCATACATGGTTTTACAGAATTCTGTTGGATCTACAAGTGTCTGAAAAAATAGTAGAGTTCTGATTTTTACATGAAGATGAGAATATTCATATGCATTAATATATAATTAAAATGTATTGTTTCTTAGTAAAAGATTGAAAAAATTGTTATAGACCCTGAGATGTATAAGAAACCATGACAACCACAAAAATTGTATAAAACCTGAAAATGTGAAGCTTTTATGATAAGCACTTTGGGAGAATCATAAAGAGTCACTTCTCAGGGCTTGTGAATGAATACAACTAGGCAGGCGAACACTATACAGTCCTCTATCAGCAAGACTTTATTTGATGGAAATCATCACAATAGTTGAGTATAGAAGAAAACAATGCAATTTATCAGGCTGTAAAAACTTATACTAATAGGGCTATTATTGAAGCACCCCTTATTTTCTACTCAAGATGACCTTTGTCATCAGCCTCTTGAATGCTTTCTTTACCTCTTTGTTCCTGAGTGTGTAGATGAGGGGGTTCAGCATGGGTGCAACGATCCCATAAAAGAGGGACACCATTTTCCCCCGGTCCTTGGAAGTAGGGGATGGTGGCTGCAGATACATGTAAGTTCCAGTGCCATAAAAAAGTACCACCACAATGAGGTGGGAGCCACATGTCCCAAATGCCTTTCGCCGACCTTCAGCTGATCTTATTCTCAACACTGCTTGGACAATAAAGCCATATGATATGAGGATGAGAGTCACAGGTATTAGAAGAAACAGCACACTGATGAAGAACAGCTCTGCTTCATTAGCCGTTGTATCCACACAGGACAACTTGAGCAGGGCAGGGACTTCACAGAAGAAGTGGTCCACTTCCTTGTGACCACACAGTGGCATCTGAAGGGTCCATGTGGACTGTAACACTGAATTGCTGAAGCCACTGATCCAGCATGCAGCTGCCAAGTGGAGGCAGCGTCTTTGATGCATGAGGACTGGGTAGAGGAGAGGCTGACAGATGGCTACAAACCTGTCAAAGGACATGACGCCCAAAAGAAAGCATTCTGTAGAACCCAAGGCCAGAGAAATGAAAAGCTGGGACACACAGCCACCATAGCTGATCACCTTCTGGGTGCTGCAGATGTGGATGAGCATCTGTGGGACTATGCTTGTGGTGTAGCACAGGTCCAGCAGGGACAGGTTAGTAAGGAAAAAGTACATGGGGGTGTGGAGTTTGGAATCCAGGCGGGACACAAGAATTATCATCATATTTCCAAAGATGGTCAGAATATAGGACACTAGAAACACCACAAAGAATGGTAGCTCCAGCCATGGCCTATCTGAAAACCCTAAGAGAATGAACTCCCATGAGATGCTCTCATTGGCCACACTCATGTTAAATAGTACAGCCTCAGGGTCGGTGATGCACAAAGGATTATAAGTTGGTGGGCATGTTTATTGGATATGTCAATTAGTTATTAGGTGATGATACTTGTGAGTTTTGTGCATTCACAAAGTGATCCCGTTAGGGTGAAAAATATACTGACAAAAGTTTAAGTGTCTTTTAAAACTTTCAGAGGTGTTTTTCTATTCCTACAGTTTTTACCAAAGTGTTTTTAAGATAACAGAATTTTATCAGTTCCTATTGTCACAGAATATCTCCTTTGGTGTTTGGTATTTTATGCATGGGCTGTTCTCTGGTCTTTTTTAAGAGATATCTCCTATGATGGAGACACAGTTACTGTTCCTGTTATTTGAATCCACTTTAATTTCTCCCCAGAATCAGTGAGAGTCTCTGTTCACTGGCATTTGTGAAAGTTATTTAAATCTCATTTCTCCACTACCCCTGCCCTTCCCTCATATAAATCCAGATATTATAGCATCTATGGTAAGCTTTCAGACACCATGTGAGAGACTTGTCCTATGACTCTCATGGTGGAGAATCTACACAGCACTGTTTGCTCATGTGCCATCTGAGGCTGGAGGTCTGGCTCAGGCACTCCCAGTCCTCTTCTGTAACTAGTTACATTGCTCTGAAGATGCTTCTTGTCCTCTGAGCTTCAGGTTCCTCATTTACACAACAAAGATACAAATCACTTTTCTGGACTTAGAGAATCACAAGTGCACCCTGCTGAGCCTGACTCTGGGTAGGAACAGAGGAGTGGGAATCAGGCAGCCACAGTGAGGGAAGGACTGAGGAGCTCAGGAGATTCACTTGGAGCTTTTACAGTGCTCACTTTCCTAGGGGTCAGGAGCACAGGTGGTTGTGTGACAATCCCAGCAGTCAGCTTCTATCCCAGAGTCAAAGAAGCCCATCCTAAGTATGGCTGTTACCTTTTGTGTAAAACTTTAGGCGTTGCCTTGTCCCCTGGAGCACTGAAGTTCCACAGCTGTGACAGAGTGCAGGATGCTCTGTGTAGAGGTGAGCCAGAATCTTAAATACCTTTGACGTGGTACTATAGCAAGGCCAGCATCTAAAAGGTATAGATTCCAAGGAAACTTCCATAAGAAAATAATGTTTAATATGTAGTTAATCAGTATGAGAAGGTATTTTTCCAATTTTATACAGATTCATTAAAATATTAGCAATGGGTATTGCATTTTTCTACTCTTTCTTAAACATTAAGTTCCTTCATCTGTTAAGTATTCTTAAAAATAAGATGTGAAATAATATTTCAATGTACTTGTGTGTGTGTGTGTGTGTACACATGGTGGTGTGTGCTAGTTTGTACACATGCATGCTACAGCATCTATATGAACATCTGACCATGTTGTCTTTTACTTTGCTTGAAACAGAATTTCTATTTTGTTGTTCTTGTATATGACAGGCTAGCTGGCCCTCAAGACTTAGGTGATTCACCTGTCTGTCTCGTATCTTGCTAGAAGCACTGGGATTTCAAAGAGCAGCAAGTGCTTAACTTAACAAGGTTTCTGTGGTTTTTGAACTCAGGTCCTCAAATCTGTATAATAAGGAACTCATTTGCTGAGCCATTTTTCTCAGTACCTTGGTTTTTTCATCATCATCATCATCATCACCACCACCACCATCATCATCATTATATATAATCTCATGTGTTTTAGGCAGGCTTCAAATTCACACTTCCTACCCTGTGACACCTTATTGATTTATGCTTCCTCAAATCACTTCATTCATATAAGGTGGTCTTTCAAATATAATTTTTCTCTTAAGTATGCAGATAAATAGGAGATCTCCCTCCCATACAGACTGCTAATAAAAGAAGGTTTTACATAAAATTTACTATTAGAAAAGATGAGTCCTGAAGGCAATGGCTTGGGTTCATATGCTCCTCTAGCTTAGGTCGATATCCTGAGAGCCCAGATCTGCATGTGCAGCAAACAGAGGGAAACACTGACCAATTGTGAAGCCCACAGTCCCACCGAGATCCCAGACCTCTTCTAATGCTCAAGTTCTAATAAGTTCTTATTTAGTAATTTCTTCTATATTCTACTTACCTACTTAAGCATGAGGGAAAAATTCATAATGATTCCCCAAAAGCCTGACATTCAAAGAGAACGAAATTAAAATGCACAAATATAAGGCTGTTTTCATGTGCTACTGAGTCATATGCTTGCGAAGGTGAAATGAACTAATGTTCTTTAGTTCTGCTTGCTAGAAGTCCCAAGGTCTCCAGTCAGAGTGAACTGGATGGGGAGAAGGACACACTGCTCATGCTCAGGAAATGCGTGGCTGCAGTCATGTCCATTACACTGAAGTGAGCTAATCAGTGTTTTATAAAGAAATATTTTCTGGTTGATTTTATAAGAATAGGGGAAAATATATTTTCAGCCAACACTGAGTTTGGCCTTTTAAAAAATCTCAACAGTGTTCTTCCTTTGTACTATCCATTAGGAGCAGTGGTAGCCAACCTCCTGACCCAGGGGAAGATGTGGGAGGAGATATACAAAGAGATGCCACCCTTCTACTCTTTTTAAGTGCAGGATCAACCTTTCTCTGGGGAACAAATCCTTAGCTTTCTAACACTACAACAACAATGATGGGGGTGGGGAGAGACTAAACAAACAACAACTAAAAATGAAATTTGTGCCCAGCAAGGATTTATTTACACTTGGAAATTATTATTCAAGGAGTTCTCTAAAGTCATTAGATTACTTTTTTCTCTCCTTTTTCTTTCCATTTATTTCTAGAGACTAAGTCTGGATACCTAACCCAAGTTGTCCTAAAGCTCAAGAACCTCCTGCCTCAGTCTCCAAGTGATGAGATTACAAATGTGTGTGACCACATGGATTTACAGGTGTGGGTCACAACACGTGGCCAAGAGTCAGTTCTATTAGAAATATGAGAACTCATTCCATGTTCTCTAAGATGCCATCTAGAAACACAGTGTCATACTTTGATTTTTATATCAGAATAGCAACCGCTTTTAACATATCTTTAAAATTGTTTATTAACTTTGTCTATGATATATCTCATATAAGAAAACTTTTGAAACTTATATACCTGTGTTGAATATATCCAGAATATCTTTTCTTACATGAGTTCATTATCTCCAGATGAAGTTACTTTAAACAGAGAGTTGTAAATGGCCCTTTATATTTAAAATGTCTACGTTCAACCAGAATACAATGCATTTGTATTTTCATTTTTATAATGTTTAGGTTCATTTCAACTTATTTTTTAGATGGATAGATTGTAGAAGACATGATTATAATTGTTTAAAAAAATCTAACAACCCTATACTTTTACACATTTGGAGAAACGCTCAATACATTATCAAATTTAAAAAAATTTAAACCTAGCAGTGGTGATGCTTGACTTTAATCCCAACACTTGGGAGGCAGAAGCAGGAAGATTTCTGAGTTAAAGGCCAGCCTGGTCTACAGAGCGAGTAGGATACCCAGGGCTACATAAGGAAACCCTGTCTCAAAAAACCAAAAAAAAAAAAAAAAAAAAAAAAAAAAAGTCAAACTGATGTATACTAGCCAGTTTTGCAAGTCCAAATAATAAGTATGGAAAAACTGATGTAATTATCAAGGAAATATATATTAAATGTGATAAAACTCTGTATTCTTATCAGTTTTTAAAAGGAGAAATGAGTTTTGTAGGCTCTTTCTGAAGAGACATAAGAAAATATTTCCTTTGATGTAATTTTCTCATTGTTATTTGTCCTTTAAGACTTTCATACAATGTATTTTGATCATATTTACCCTTTCCCCAACTCTGCTCAGATCTGTCTCCCTTTGTATTCCACTCAACTGTGTCCTCACATTTTATTTAAACCTATCAAGTCCAATGTGTGCTTCCCATACTCTAGGATGTATGGCCTTCAGCAGAGGATGGACACCTCACAAGGGGCTGCACCCTTCCAGAAAACTGACTTTCCCTCTTCAGAAGCTGGCAGTTGCCAAGCTTTAGGTAGGGATGGGACTGAGTGCTCACCTCCTTCCCTGTGTTGGAATCTTGTCTTGCTTGAGTTTATGCCTGATGTCTCAACTGTCGTGAGTTCATATGAGGAACTCTTCTGCCCTGTGCACAAAACACCATTTCTGCTGGTTCTTACAACACTTCAACCCCCTCTTCATCAGTGATTCCTGAGCCTTGAGCTCAGGATGAGGTGTGAGAGTTGAGTGCCAGATATGAGATTCAACTTGTGGAACAGACCTGAAATTCAGTCAAGAAGTAGTTGAGTCCTCCCATGATGTTTATGCTACTATTGCACATGTATGTGTGTCCTGTCTGGCTGCTCATCATTGTATCTCTCTGGGTTCACAGCTGGGTAGGATTAGTGATTACTTTTCTCTTCTCCTACTGTAAATAGGGCCTTCTAGAAGTATGACAGCTAGCTTATAGAGATGAATAGTTTATGTAAATACTTGCTTACTTTCTCAGTATTCTATGCATGGTGTCTTCAGAAATTGGGATTCAGTGTCAAGTTTTGAGAAACCTAGATCATTGGCAATAGCCTATAATATTGGAGGATTCATGGGACCTCATTGTCCAGTAACTCAAAAAGAGGATACTCACTCACGTGACTCTCATGTCTAATAGGGGTGTTGTTGCCTTGTTATAGGGAACCCTATTTAAACTCCTTATACAAGTGTGTGTGTTTGTGTGTGTGCGTGTGTTATCTCACTCAGAATGATTATTTTTAGCTGCATCATTTACCTATGAAATTCATAAATTCTTAAGTGATTAAGAATATTTTGTTATGTAAATGTACCATATTTTCATTATTCATTCATCATTGCTAGATGCCTAGGCTGTTTCCATCTCCAAAGTGTTGTGACTAAAGCAGGATTGGACAAAGATGGGCAG
The DNA here is from genome assembly GCF_011762505.2 of Arvicanthis niloticus. NCBI lineage: Eukaryota > Metazoa > Chordata > Mammalia > Rodentia > Muridae > Arvicanthis > Arvicanthis niloticus. Next base: position 40,061,259 of record NC_047665.1, on the reverse strand, counting down.
GTATCTGTATAATACGATGTCTCTGCCTATGGATCTTCTGGTTGCCTTGTTTTCAATTTTTGAGGAACCTCTATTCTGAATTCCAGAGTGCTGTACCAGTTTTTACTACCACTAGCAGGGAGCACATATTTTCCTTTTTCTCCATTCATGCCAGCCAGTGTCTTTTTTTTTAGAGGGTGGGTGAGTGGTCTTAGCTGTTTCAATTGGAGTAGGATGGTATCTCAAAGCAGTTTTAATTTCCATTTCCCTGATAGCTAGGATAGTTGAACATTTAAAACAAATGTTTCTCATCCATTTGTAGTCTGTCTTTTGAAAACCCTCTGTTTAGTTCCAAAATTTTAGTTCCTTATTTTAATCTTGGTTTATAATCTTGATATTTAGTGTGGTTTCTTGGTAGTTGTTGTTCTTAGCATATTATAGACACTAACCCTCTGTGAGATGTAGAGATGGTAAAGGTATTATCCCATTCTATAGGCTTCATTTTCTCCTGAGTGATGGTGTCTCTTGCTGTATAGAAGCTTTCAGTTTAATGAGGTCTCATTTATTAATTTTTGGTCTTAACACCTATGTTATCAAGGTCCTATTGAGAAAGTCCTTTCCTGTGTGATAAAGTTCAAGCTTATTCCCTGCTATCTCCTCTATCAGATTCAGAGTAGCAGGCTTATGTTGAGATAAAGATCTAGTTTCATTCTTCTACATGTAGCTATCCAGTTAGCTCAGCATCATTGTTGAAGTTATTTTTTCTCCAATGTGTATTGTCAGCTTCTTTGTCAAAAATCATGTGACTATAGAACTGTGGGCTTATGTGTGAGTCCTTGATTTTATTCTACTGATCAACATGTATGTTTTTATGCTAGCACCATGCTTTTCTTATTGCCATAATTCTGTAGTAAAACTTGAAGTCTGGGATGACATCGCTTTTCTTGTTCAGGATTGTTTTCTGAGTCTTTTTTATTTTCATAAAAACTTAAGAATTTTTTTCAATTTCTGTGAAAAATTGCATTGGCATTCTCATGGTGATTACATTGAAATTGTGTTTAGTGGGATCACCATTTTTCTACTGTTAATTCTCTAAATCCATGAGCAAGGAAGGCTTTTGCCTTTTAGTATTTTCTTCAATTTCCTTTGTCAGTGTCTTAAACTTTTCATTGTACAAGTCTCTCATGTCCTCGGTTATATTTATTTCAAATGTTTTGGTTTCTTTTTATGTTATTGTGAATGGAATTGTTTTCTCAGCATGCTTGCCATTTTTGATTAGTAACTACTGACTTCTGTGTTAATTTTTTATCCCACTACATTGCTGTATATTTGTGGTGAAGACTTTAATGTATAGCATCAAATCATCTGAAAATAAGGATGTTTTGAGAGATTTTTCCATAGAGAGTTGAGTAGAGAGTATCTCTTCTGCACTGTGTGGAAGCATCACCTATCAGTAAAATGTGGATGACTTATTAGCAAAAGACCTGAAGTAATAGGTGGGAGTTCCCGAGGAGAAATTAGAATTCTGAGAGAATCCAAGGCTGGATGATTTACCCTAGACTCTGAGGAAGACAGACACTTGAAACTGAGGAGAGGTAACTAGGCTTCTGGCAGACTAGTTTAACCAGGATAATTGAGTTCCAAGCTAGTGGGAATGAGCCAAAGCTTATGGCCTAGGCATCTATTCATAAATAATTAAGTCTCCAAGTGATTATTTTGGGGACAGGGTGCAGATGGAAACCCCCTACAAGTTGGGTCTTACACAGATTTTCTTTTTGAAGAGCGTTATTACATCTCAGCTTAGATATAGAAGGAGGAAGAAATACCTAGAGAGTTCAATGATCTTAAGAATTTCCTATCTGAGTACATGAGTCCTTCTGAGAAATAAACTTCCCTATGAAGTTCTCATAGGGAAGACACTCAGTAAAAGTTGAGGAAAGTTATTTAGGGAAGAAAACTCAGCATACTATTTTTTTTTCATTTCCCCTGCCCTTTCTTTTTGTTCACACCTGGCCCATCCTCACCCATAACTCATTACAAATGCATTCAAGTTTATAACTTATGAAAGCATCATAGCTTTAGAACTGTCTTTTGTGTGATATTATGTAGTAGAGTCCAAAGATCCTCAGCATCTCATGTTACAATATTATTGGGAGCCGACTTTAGTAGAAAGCGGCTAGATCAACTTTGCAGCCATCTGGAACCATATACCCTGATGAAAGACTTGGTTGTCAAAAGCCTATAACAGCCGAAGCACACTCTGATATATTGTTTATCCCACATAGCTTGTTTTGCTGTTTAGTAACCTTAGCTGTATGGTGCACGTGGTAAAGTGTTTTCACCTGTGTTCTCCTGCTTGTGTATAAAAATACCTCAGAATTCCCTTCAAAAAAAGAGACTTGATCACACCCTGTCTTGTCCCATTCTTCCCGTCACCTGCCCCAAGAGCCCCACTCTCTCTCTTGACCAGAGCACTTAGCCCAAAAGCGTTGAGGCAGAGAAAGGCTCTCAACACAATATGACATAATGCAGTGTCAATTTGACATCATCCACTGTCTCAGAAGAATAAACAAAGCTTATTCCAGTCATCATTGCCACAAATTCAATAACACTGAAACATTCTCTTCTACTGCAACTTAGTCTGTGTTCATAGAACTTTGGTACAAGAAAAGAAGATACTTCCCATACTACTTTAGTCAAATGTATTCAGAGCATTCACATCAAGCATCCATTAATTATTTAAACTTCATTTTCCCAAACTGCTTTGCATGGTTTTAGTGTCTCTGTAGTTTGTGAAGACAGCACTGTTTAACATAGCAGATTACACTTGCATCATTTTCCCCTTAGTATTTACATTCCCTAACCTGCTGGATCTATGGTGACTTTCTTTTTTTTTTTCATTTTTTTATGATATATTTTATTTACACTTCAGATGCCATCCCCTTTCCCCATTCCCCCCTTAGAAAGTCCCTATCCCATGCCCCCTTTTTCTTGTTGCAATATACATTTTTTTAAATGTTAATCATAGGCTTTATAAATTTGGTATTGTTCAATCAGAGGTATAACCTACTACCCAACCTAGATATATCAACTATCTTTGACTGGTGGAGATACATGAACATCTGCCTCCCTGTCTCCCTCCTCTTTCTCTCTTTCATCACCTAGCTTCTCCTCTCCTTCTTCTTCTCCTCTTCTTACTCCTTCTCTTCCTCTCAGTACTCCTCCTACCTTAGCTCTTCCTACATATCACCCTTCCTATTAAAAGGAAACTTTTCTCTCAAAATACAATTAGAGCATAATTATGCCAATTTGTACCCATGAGGTACAAGATAGTCCTCATACCCAGTCCAATATTTTGTTGACTAATCAGAACCTCTGTCGTCTCTCCTAACTAAAAGACTTAGTTCTGAACCTGGCTTTTTCCTTGGCTTTAGGATGAATGTCAGCTGAAAACCATCCACTCAAATCTTTTCTCTCAAGGTAAATAGCCAGAATTGGCTATGAGGCTATAAGTTTTCAACCCTGTCAGAAATCCAGAATGACTGAGTTAACTATAATTGTGGGAAGCACAAAGCATAGCTTCTAAAACTTAGCCAATTTATAGAGACCTCTGAACACCTGGACAGTCCCTATACTACATAATGTTGGAGCATCTGTTCTTCTGCCTTCTGGCCCAGGATCATCTGACAGACCTTAGTGCTGCAGAATTATTAAGGGCTGATTACTCTATCTAGGCAGATATAATCAGTCGACTATTCTGCAAGTGTGTCCTTTTCTGGACAGTAATTTGTCTGTAGAAGGACAGAGGCACTTCTTGTCTAGTGGCTGTCTCACCACAACTGGAGTAACTCCAAAGATGCTCAATTTCTTCTTAGAAGTCAATATATGAAGCTGTCAGGAGCAGACATGTCTCTAATCAAAATGAACATTAATAATGTTTGTCATGTCAATTCTATGGATTTCTGATGTTTTGAAAACCAACTATCCATGTAAGTTAATCTGGACTGTTGCCTGTTAACTCCACTCAGCTATTTCTAAATAAAACATAGAAAACACCCTAACAATAAACTCCAACCCATGAATTTGCTGTAGTCTCTTAACTAACAGGCTGACCATTTCAAATCAGTTTAAAAAAAAAGTTAAAGAAGGACTGGGTCTAAGCCTTGTATTCCTAAGTGTGTTATACTGGTACAATGTCTATGAGGGTAACAATATTCATCTTACTCTTATATCAATAAGAAGCTCGTACCAATGAAAACCTTAAAATTTGTAATCAAAGTGAATTGGTGCCATTTAAGAATTTATATCTTCATCTTGATACTAATTATACAGATTTCTACTAATAGGTTATGGCTATGCAATAAACCCTAGCTAATCCTCTCTATTTCAACAAAACCACTACTTTTCCCTAGAATGACAGCCCAACATTTACCACCTTAGTCCCCAAGCCCAGGGAATAGGGGTGCTGACTCTTCATTAACTTCTTCAAGCTGATTATGGGCGTTGAGATATTAGAAGAGGAGTGGGGGAGAAGCAAATTGATACGCCTCTGATGCTGGGTCTTCACTGCCTTCAGATGTAATTCCCGGACCTCAGAGGTTTGAGCAGGTCTGCCCAGCTTGCTTGTTGAGTAGATACACCAAGGCTGATCATTCTGCAATATACAATTCTCAAAACAAATTTTAGTATCAAGATGGTTTTTTTTTTAAAGAGGGCTGACATTTTATTAAGGATGTTGGTTCTAACCTCTTTTCTTTTTTTCCCCTCTTTTATTGGATATTATATTTACATTTCAAATTTTATCCCCTTACTGCATTCCCCCCACCTCCCTGGAACCCCTTATCCCACCCCCCTCCTCCTGCTTCTATGAGAGTGTTTACCCACCTACCCCCCATCCCCCTCCCCACCCTCAGATTAGCCCCCCCTCACTCAGTGCTCAGCCTTCAAGGTACCATTGACCTCATCTCCCACCTATGCCCTACAAGGCTATCCTCCCCTACATGTACAGCTGGAGTCATGTGGCTCTCCATATGTGCTCCTAGGCTGGTGGTTTAGACCCTGGGGAGCTCTGGCTGGTTGGTATTGTTGCTCTCCTCATGAGGCCACCAACCCTTTAGGCTCCTTCAGTTTACTCTCTAACTTCTCCATTGGGAACCTTTGATCAGATTAATGGTTAGCTGTGAGTATCTGCCTCTGGGTATGTCAGACTCTGGGGGACCCCTAATGAGACAGCCTTATCAGGCTACTGTCAGCTTTCCCTTCCTGACATCCATATCAGCATCTATTTTTGGTGACTGCACATGGAATGAATACCCAGATGGAATGGCCTCCATACAACCTCTCTTTCAGATTCTGTCCCACACTTTGTCTCCATATTTGCTCCCTTGAGTTTTTAGTTACTCCTTCTAAGAAAGACCTAAGCATCCTCACTTGTTCTTTCTTCTTCATGAGCTTCATGTCGTCTGGTAGTTGAATCTTTGTTGTTTCAAAATTAGGGCTAATATTCGCTTATCAGTGAGTAAATACCATGTGTGTTCTTTTGTGATTGGGTTACCTCACTCAGGATATTTTCTAGTTCCATCCATTTACCTAAGAATTTCTCAAATTCATTATTTTTAATAGCTGCGTAATATTCCATTGTGTAAATGTACCACATTTTTTGTATCCATTTCTCTGTTGAAGGGAATCTGGGATCTTTCCAGCTTTTGGCTATTATAAATAAGGCTGCTATGAACATAGTGGAGCATATGTCTTTGTTATATGTTGGGGCATTTTCTGGGTATATGCCCAGGAGTGGTATAGCTGGGTTCTCAGGTAGTGCTATGTCCAATTTTCTGAGGAACCGCCAGACTGACTTCCAGAGTGGTTGTACCAGTTTGCAACCCCACCAACAATGAAGGTAGAAGGGAAGAAGATACTACCCATACTACTTCAATCAAATGTATTCAGAACATTTACATCAAGCATCCATTAATTATTTGAACTTTGTTTTCCCAAACTGTCTTGCATGATTTTAGCCTCTCTGTAGTTTGTGAAGACAGCACTATTTAAAGTTGCACATATCTCTTGCATCATTTTCCCCTTAGCATTTATATTCACTAACCTGCTGAATCTATGGTGACTTTCTAAGCTCTGACTTCTCCTTTTCTTTGTTGGTCCTAGCCTACCACCCTCCCTATCGGTACAAAGGCATCTTCAATAAGGAAATTAGTTTTCTTTAGTACACTTTTGAGACCAAGTCTCACTCTGTGGTCCATGCTTTCCTGGAACTCATGGCAATCCTACCTCTGCATCTTAAGCACTGGAATTATCACAGATGTGCACACCAATTCTTGTGTCTTGTTACTTGTGATTTTCTTTCACTTTACTCCAAAGGAGCCTTTCTAAAACATGAGTCTTATCAGCCCATGTATAAAGTGCTGATATAGAAGCCCTTTGCTTACAGAAGCGAGCATATATTCCTTAATACTGAGTTTGAATCTGAAGTGTTTTACATTTCTAGCTCTACCTGAAGTTTCTGTTTATCTTATGCTAAAATTATGAAAATATTGAACATGTTTCAGAAAAATGAAAATAGAACTAATTTTAATAAAATAACTTATAATAAAGGGGAGGAGGAAAGCATTTAGAGAAAAAAAATACCTTACACTCCAGCCCAGAAACAACCACTGTGGGCTTAAATTTTTAAAGACTCATTTAAAATTACTCAAGGAAAAACTTTTGGAAGAATAACTATGAATTACTTAAGGTCAGAAATGTTGAATGCCACCATTGTCTCTGACACACATAGTATGTTTTGCAACTATGAATTTTATAATTCGGATTTCTGTAATCACAAAATATCTAAATGCATCATGTTAACTATTTTGCAACTAATAATCTGTAAGATGATGTTTGTTAGGAGCCATGCTGCGTTTGCTGAAGTAGCTATCCGCTCGCCATTATAAGATGGCGCTGGCTTCCTGTTCCTGGTTCTTCTTGGCCTTGGTGTCTGCAGCTGTGCGCACGCGTAGGCGCGAATTTTCCTGCTGAAAGTACTATCAGTGGATATGTAAATGAGACCCCAGTCTGTAAGCCAATGAGGACAGATCATGTCTCTTTGATAGTATATAAGTCAGTACATTCTGGGGCTTGGGGTCCTTCCTTTGTCCTCCATCTTGCATCCTTCTAACTAAAAGAGCTGTAACAATAAAAGACGCTGTCAGAAGAATCTTGAGTGTGACGTGCTCCTTATTGGCGAGGTAGCGTGTCGCAGATGTTGTGAGATTGAAAGATGTTAAAAAGAAGCACTGTTTCTAAAATATTTAATAAAATGTTCGTATCCTTAATATCACAACAGGAAGATAATGGAAAAGAAGGAAAATGGAAAGGAAGATCAAAATGAAGAAGATGGACAGGATAAAATGATGGAAAAGAGAAAGTTGTGGATGATGAAGGAAACAGGAGGATGAAAGCAACATGGAGTCTCGAAAAGGAGCTAAAAATAAAGATTTCAGGATGAAGAAAAAGAGGAATGAAGATTATTGTTTAGAACTGCCAATATGATGTCATAATTTAGTAACACAGTTCATTTTGTACTATTGTTTTCTCTTTGCAACAGGCAGAGACCATTAGAGAGAGCCACAACCAATCAGAATGCAGAAGTATGGAGCCCCGTCCCAGTGGATACATCTACAAGACATTCCTACACCTAAGGTTCAGGGATTATTGTGGAACAGAGGAAAGATAGATTATAGGAGACAGAGGAGCAGGGAGTTTGAAGTGAGTGTGTGTCTCCTAGTAATACTGTAAGCTACAGCCATAAAGTTTCACCAACACCATGACATCTCAAACATTAGGTGAATAAGGACAGTAGCAACACACATGCTAATGTGGACAGGGAAGAGCCCAAGAGGCCTCAGCCCTAAATGGAATTATAGGCAATTAAAAAATACTGAGACCAGAAAAAATCATCTCCCCAGAGAAGAGAGCACAATTGGTGTATAAGTGTGTATGTCTATAACAACAATTAATGGAAAAAGAGGGCATGAAGTTGAAAGAACAAAGACCACAATTCAACAACCAACCATAAAAGTGAAAAAAAAATAGGAACATGTAAAATTTGCATAAGAAACTGTGATGGTTAATTTTCATTCCCAGTTTCATAGAACTTAGGATTACCGTAGAAATACATCTTGGGAGGTTTCTATAAAAATGTTTACTGTAATATAGCCAGGAAGAACCACTGTGAGTGTGAGCAATACTATTCCATGGGCTGAGGTCAACTGCACTAAAAGCAGAAAGTGAACTGAACATCAGAGCCTGTCTCTGTGCTCCATCCTCCTCAGCACCCTCTGTGTCTTCAAACAGTGACTCAAAGTAAATCCTCTCTTCCCTACATTACTCTAGTCAGGTATCTGGTCACTGCAGCAAGAAAAGTAACTAATACAGAGACAAAAACTGCTTACAGACAGGGATTAGAGAATTTTGGCTGCTATACATTCAATAGAGGATTGATACTCAGAATGCAGGAAGAAGTCAAAAAGCAAACAAACAAAAAAAGGAAATAAATGATTGATTTAAAATGGCCTATATATCTAAAGAGAGTCCTCTAAAGGAGAAATAAAAATGGTCAAGAAATACTTTTTAAATGTTCAACATCCTTAGCCATCAGGGAACTGTAAATTAAAACTGCTTTGGCATTTCATCATTCTCTAGTTAAGATCAAGGAAACAGAAATGGGGACTGCAGAAAGGCAAGCTAGTGGATTCACAATAGAATCAGTGTGGAGAATCCTCAGAGACCTAACAGTAGATCTAGCATGAATACCAGTCACTCCTTGGCATACACCCAAAGGACTCAGTTTCTTACCCCACAGAAACTAGCTCAGCCATGCTCTTGGCTGCTCTAGTCATAATACCTAGGAGGTGGAGACAATCCAAATGTTCCTTATATGGTGACCAGGCATATGAAAATGTGGCACAGTTTAAATGTCCATTTAGCTTTGCAAAAAATAAAATAAAATAAAAATTTCAGGAAATAGATGAAACTGAAAGGACTAAATTGTGCTGGTTAAATTTGGTTTTGTTTTGTCAAATTGACACAAACTAGAGTCATCTGGAAGAGGGAAATTCAATTGAGAAAATTGTTCCAACAGATTGTCCTGTAGACAAATCTATAGGACATTCTCTTAATTAGTGACTGATGTGAGAGGGCCCAGACAACTGTAGACAACCCCTAGGCAGGTGGTTCTTCCTGCTTTCTAAATAATAATTTTTGAAAAAGCATCAAGCTGTGAGAAACAAGCCAGTAAGCAGTATTCCTCAAATGTCTCTGCTTCAGCTCATACTTCTGGGTCTTGAATCATGCCCTGGATTCCCTTGATAATGGATTCTAACCTTACTGGCAAGATATACTAACCCATCACTTCCCTATGTTGCCTTTTGTCTTAGTGTTTATCACAGCAATAGAAAACAAACTAGGACATTTCCTAAGTGAGTTAACCAGACTCAGATAGACAAATGCTGCATATTTGCTCTTATTTGTGAATTCTAGCTCCAAATCTTTAGTTGAGCACATAATCTGATATAACCACAGAAGATAGGAAAGTAAAACAGGATCCTGCTGGAGAGGGAAAAATAGGAGCTCTAGAGAAGCAGAGAACGAGACACAAGTGCTGTGAAATGGGAATGGGGGGATGGGAGAAGGGTATATCATACAGGAAAGGGGGTGTGGATAAATAACACTAAGGATGTTTGAAAAGCCATACGGAAACATTTTATAAGCTTACTTAAGAATACATATATGTAAAATAAATAAATAAATAAATAAATAAATCTTATCAAATTTAATAAATAATATAAGTCTTAAAAAAAGAATACATATATGTGTACATATATTTGAATGGAATGATGCTAAATGCTGTGATAATGCTCCACCCAAGATGAATGGACCCTCTAACAAAAATCCTGGTGCCAGGCATGGGAAATGTCCGTTAGAATCATTGGTTTGGGAAATCTACAAGATCTTGAAACCCAAAGAGACTATTGCATTTGCTTTGGTCATCTTCCAGAACTTGAAAGTATGACCCCCACTCATGAAGACAATATACACTTTGGACTCAGGATTTGGAGGGATTGAGCTGGATCTGAGCATGAAGTCTCCTCCCAGAGAACTGACTCCCACAGTATGGGAAGGTGCTCTGTAAGCTCCCAAGAGAGAAAAGCAAGCACTAGTTCTACCCTGTTGAAAACCTATGGACCACAACCATTGGCCCAGCATTGTGTCCCCAACAGTGCAACAGTGGCACTTTTATCTTGGAGTTCAACCAACAACTGTCTAATTGAACCTAAGGCCCAATCAGTAGGAGGTAATTCATGCCTGGTACTATAAACCTAGTCAACCACCAGTGCTGGAAGCTTATAGATCCTGCAGTAGACCCTACTTCTGCTGGTCTCCTAAGCAGTACAATTTCTAGGTGCACCCTAAATGCTTATCCTTATGCCCATAGGGAAGCATAGCTCTCATCCCTCATCAAAGGATCTTCTTTCTGTAGTAGACAGGGACACCTACAGAGGTACATAACTGTTCAAACTGCAGATAAGTGACTAGAGTGGGGGCGTCCAACTACAATGGACATATCTACAATGCAACTCCACACCTAAGGCTTGGGGAACATCATAGAAACAGAGGTGGAAAGGCCATAAGAGTCAGAAGACCTGGATGCCAAATCTGAGATAAGGCATGGTTTAGACCTGCCAGGGAAGCTGCACTCATGAAATCTCAACAATAGGTGTGATGACTTGTTTTCATTTCAACTTGTTACAAATTAGAATCACCCGAGTAGGAATTTCACCTGAAGAATTGTCCTGATTGCCATGACTGGGGAAGAAAATCTACCCCAGATGTGGATGGCATAGTCAGGTAGCAGCCCAGAAAAATAAAAAGCAGGGTTAGTAGCAAGACTATTTTCCCTTGTTCAGCTGATTTCCCTCTTGCTGCAGAGTGGATTCACTCTGTTGCTGCTGCTGTTTTCTTTGCTGAGATCAGACACAGTGCTTCCAGATTTCCTTCATTGGCTAAAGATCAGTGTTGTCAAGGAACCTTCCAGATTTTTTGGTGCTAGATTGGCATTGCTGAGGTACCCTAGTCTCAAGGACAAAGAAAATGCTGGCCTCAATTGTGAGACAACTGTTCTTACTATTTTGATGTAAGCTGATTTAATCAATTCTTTACACACAGTCTTAATGGTTATCTTTCTAAAGAACTATCATCAGTATCGTATACTTTCTAAATAAGATTTCTGTCTTAGTTACGGTTTCAATTGTAGTGAACAGACACCAAATCCAAGACAACTCTTATACAGGACAATGTTTAATTGGGGTTGGCTTATAGATTCTGGGATTCAGTCTATTATCACCATGGCAGGAAGCATGGCAGCATGCAGGCATGGTAATAAAGGCGCTGAAAGTTCTATATCTTCATCCAAAGAAAGGCAGGAGCAGACAGGAGAAGACTGGCTTCTAGGCAGCTAGGCCTTGAAGCCCATGCCCACAATGACACTTTTTCTCCAACAAGGTCACACCTCCTACTAGTGCCACAACCTGGGCCAAGCATTTATAAACCACCACAACTACATAATTTCAACAACAGTCAGCATGCCAATGGGGGTGGTGAGGTACGGGGTGTACAGGGGTGGGATTTTGTAAAACTTCACTTCTAAAAGAAGGAGAACTCCTGTCCCAGGCCAGCCTGGGCTACATTTTAATATTCTGTTTTAAAACAAAACAAACCAAAACAACTCAATAACACTCTACCTCCTAAATCCCCTAGCCCACAAAAAAAATTTCAAGAACCATCTATAAAGTATGAGAACAGGCATACAGACTATGTACCTCACTCTAAATTGTACCTGAATGTATAATGACATCTTAAAACATACATTCTGGGGACATGTCTCAGTCTAGCATGTGGAAAACTCTGGATTCTGTTCCTAGCAATACAAAAGAAAAAAGAAAAACAGGTCAAAATACTACACAAAGCATCAACTATTAACAGATTTAAATATTTAGAATTGGAGAAGTGTGACTCACACTTTTAATCTTAGCATTTGTGAGGTGAAGGAAGGAGGGGTAGCCAAGGACTTGCAGCTAGTCTGTACTACACAGCTACTCCCTGTCTCTAGAAAGAAGAGTATTTGTTTACCTAATACCCATAATCCAAATTAATGTGTCTTAATTTTTACCTCAGAAAAATGAACACACTCTAACACAAAACTCTACATACTTTTATAGTAGTTTTACATGTAGTATTGAATATAGAAATAACTTCAATGTCCTTGAATAATTGAGAGATTAAAAAGAAACTTATGTTGCCTCCATTGCATGAAATACAACCTGCTCATTTAAAATATCCAACAGTGGACAAATGCAGCTACAGGAAGGCTGCTGAGGGAATGAAGCAGAGAAAGAAAGTTGACCTTAAGGTTAAAGATCCCATGATTTCATATAAAACCATTCTCAAAATGGCACAATAAGTGGTGGTCAGGAGTCAGGGACAGGGCAGTGAGAGGAAAGAGATGTGCTTGGAGCTATAAGGGTGGAGCCTGGGAATAGCATGGTGATAGTGTGATTGTGGATCTGGGTTGCAGTGGTGGGAACACACATTTACTGGTGAAAAGATGAATTTGCATAACACTCAGACACATGCTTGTGAACCTAGGGATAAGTGCTAAGGTTGTACATGTCATAGTTAGGGTTACTACTGCTGTGGTAAAATACTATGCCCAAAAGGAATTTGGGGAGGAAAGGGTTTATTTGGCTTACACTTCCATATCACTGTTCATCACTGAAGGAAGTCAGACAGATATTCAAACAAGGCAGGAATCTGGATGCAGGAGATGATAGATAGGCCATGGATGGACACTGCTTACTGGATTGTTCCTCATGGCTTGTTCAGTCTGCTTTCTCAGAGAAGCCAGGACCACCAGCCCAGGGTGTTCCCACCCAAAATGGGCTGAGCCCTTCTCCATCAATCATTAACTTAAAAAATGCTCTACAGACTCTCCCACATCCCTGTCTTCTTGAGGCATTTTCTCAATTAAGGTTCCTTTCAGATTTCTCTAGTTTGTGTCAAGTTGATAAACTATCCGGCCCAGTACAGATATCCATTTCCTGGCTTTGATATTATACTGTAGTTATACAAGACATGTTATTGGATGATGGAGTACACAGGATCTCTCTGTATTATCACATTTGAGACTTCATATAAATGTATCCTAGAAAAATAAGATAAAATAATCTGTCTTTAAAAGACAGTAGGTGGAGGTTGGAGAGATGACTCAGTGGCTAAGGGTACATAGAATACTTACAGAGGACCTAAACTCAGTTCTTAGGATCAATTTGGGACAGTTTATAAATGTGTCTAATTCCAGTTCCAAAGAATCAGATGCCTTCTTCTGATCTCTGAAGACACTTGCATGCATGTGCACACACTCCCACACAGACACACAGACACACATACACAGAGACACACACACAATTTAAAATAAAAATAAGTCTCTGTTTAAAAGAGAGATCAAGAGGCTGCAGAATAGCTTCCTCAGTAAAGTGCTTGCTGTACAAGCAGGAGGACTTGATTTCAATTCCAAGCACCGAGCTACAAGGTTGAGCATGGCAAGATATGCTCACAGTCTCCCATGCTCAGGTGAATCCACAGGCTTTGCTAAACAATCTGCCTTGCCAAGTTGGTGAGCTCCAGGGAAAAGTGAAAGGGCCTGTCTCAAAGGACAATCTGGACTCTAGTGAAGTACACCCAAGTCTGACCCCTGGCCCCACACACCTGCACACAAAGAATGCACATTGATAAAGGGAATAAGGATTTAAAAAACCCTTATGTTCGAACAACTCATTTATATCTCAGTAATGTTTTGCATATTCAAATATTAAATAGGCAAAGTGAAGCAAAATGGAAGGCATCCAAAATTAATTCAAACAGAAGTAAATGACCTACCAGAACTAAAAGGGTGCATTGTATCCAACTTGTGGATTTAAAAACTAGGTAGAAAGTGTAACAGTGTCTAGAAAAAGACTATTGTAACAGTTGCTTTCAGGGTAAAGACAAAAGGAACCTCATTAAAATTCCTGTTACTGGAATTGTTATTAGGATCCCTGATATCACTTATCATTTCCAGGAGGATAAATTAACAGTTCTGAAACTATTTGTATAAAAGTATTGAACACAGAGTAAACATATAGTAGTTGGCAAAACCATATTTCCACTGTTGGAGAAATAAACAAGGAAAAGGAAGGAGGCTGGAAGGAACCATGTGCATGCTCACACATTCACACACACACACACACACACACACACACACACACACACAAGCACACAGAAAGAGAAAGAGAGAGATAACAATTGAAATAATACAATATTCATGTGTGGGGAGCCAACAGAAGGCGGCTATCATCCTTGCAGTCATCTTGAGTCATATACCCTGACAAGAGACTTGATTACAACAGCTTACAACAGCTGAATACACTCTGATAACATCTTGTTTTAGATACCCAGATCTTGTTTAGATCTTCCCTTGGGTGTGTGAGACTTAAAGGTGTGATTTAGAGCAGAGACTTAAGGGCATGACTTAAGGTGTGATTTAGAGATAAGACCAAAGGGCAAGACTTAAAGGTGTGACTTAAAGGCGTGGCTTAGAAGCGAGACATAGAAAAGGTGAGAGGCAGACAGAAGATATTATTATTAGGTATTAGGCACTTGGCACTTGGAGGAAGAACTTGGAAGTAGTAGTAGGTACTTGGATGAGACTCAAGGCTAGAACTTGGAACTTGGAACTCGGAGGCACGAGGGACTAGGAACTAGGGACTAAGAACTCAAGACTTGAGACTTGGAGTAGGAAGAGAGACTGAAGAATAAATGGGATTGAATCACACTCTGTCTGGTCTCCGTTCTTCGTGTCCATCCTCACTCTCTCTCTCTCTTGCTGAACTCCGACCCTCGGACCGGAGCAGCTTGGGGCAGTGTGCGCTCTAACAACTTAGCCCCCAAGGCTTTTGGCAGTGCAGGTTCAAACATTGACAGTGCAGTCCAAGACATTTTGACCCCCAAGCGTGGGGCATAGTGGTCTCAGACATTCATGTATTTGTTTATCATGGCTATAACAAAATACTTAAAGCTAGGAAATATATGAAGAAAAGACTTATTTACACATAGTTTGAGAGGCTGACAGTCCAAACATGATGCCAATATTAACAAAATGGATGTTATCATGCTGGGAGCACAGTGAGACAGTAAGACTGCTTAGGGACCTTTTACAACATTTATTTCCAGAGAAGAAACTGTTGTTCCATGAGACATCAATTCCTTCTGCAGTTTGGTCATCTTATAATAGGCTTCACTTCTTTCACATCAAATACTTATCAGTAGTGCCAGACTTGGTGACACATTCCTTTAATCCCAGCTCTTGGGAGGCAAAGGCAGGCAGATCTCTGTGAGTTCAAGGCCAGCATAGCCTATGTGGTGAATTCCAGGACATCCAGAGATTCATAATGACAGCCTAACTAAAACAAAACAAAACAATCTCAGTACTGACTCACTGGACACCAGGCTTCCAACACAGGACTCTTTGAGGGAGACAAATCACCCTTGAACCAAAGCATTAAAAAGTTGTTTGTTGAGAGAAACTAGAAGCAAAAAGTATATACCAAGGGACATTTTAGTGCCTAGATCTTGATTTTCGAATATATTCTTCAGTAAAAGGAGCCAGGGACCCTGAGAGAAACAATCTATTGCAAGACTGGCCTGCAAAGGTTCCCTGGATAATGGTGACAGAGCTTAGACATGCTCAAATAGTGAGCATGATGCAAGGTCAGGGGAACTGTCACAGTCCAAACTAGGACAATCTTATATCAGTTAATTACAAATCAAAATAAGACAGAAGACCAACCTGGGCTGTGTTGTAGTCCCATGAATGTGTTCTTGAAGAGATGAGGCCACTATGAAAGGACAAAAGAATTACATGAAAGAGATTTCAAAGGACAAATAAAGGACAGTTGCAGTGACAAACAGGATCAACTAACTTGCAATTTTTGATACACTTTGTTCCTGTTAATTCCATTATCACAAAGTTTCTGAACTATCTTTGCAAACAAGTATATTGAATTTAAATGTAAAGAAAATATAAGCACACATGCAAATATATGTAACTATAATTTATAATAAAATTGTTAAAGCTCTGCCCCCAATCTCACAGATCCCAGAGGAAGCAGGCCTTCCAGGCGCTCTAACCCAGGCAGTATCTTAAGTAAGGAAAAAGCAACACCAGCCCCAAACAGGGAGTAACTGGGACCCACTAGGACCCAGGAAGTCACTCTTGACATGGAGCATTGAATCCTTCCTGTCTGCGCATGAGCACTGAGCAGATCTTGGGCCCCAGCTCTAACCCCAGTAGTAACACCCACCCCACACAGTTCTGATACAACCAAAATAATAGAAAAGACAGGCTCTAGTAAGAGACAGGGCAGGTAGAACTAAGGAGATCCAGATGGTGAAAGGCAGGCACAAGAACATAAACATCAGCAACCCAGGATACTTGACATCATTAGAACCTAGTTCTCCCACACAAGTCCTGAATTCCCCATATCACTAGGAAAGCAAGATTCAGATTTAAAATCACTTCTAACGGTGATGATAGAGGACTTTAAGAAGGACATAAATAACACTCTTAAAGAATTTGAGGAGAACACAGGTAAACAGGTAGCAGCCTTTAAAGAGGAAGCACAAAAATTTCTTTAAAAATTACAAAAGAACACAACCAGACAGGTGAAGGAATTGAACAAAACCATCCAGGACATAAAAAAAAATGGAAATAGAAACAACAATAAAGAAATCACAAAGGGAGACTACCCTGGAGATAAAAAAAAAAAAAAAAAAAAAAAAAGCCTAGGAAAGAAATCAGGAGTCATAGATGCAAGCATCACCAACAGAATACAAGAGATAGAAGAGAGAATCTCAGGTGCAGAAGATACCATAGAAAATATTGACACAACTCTCAAAGAAAATGCAAAATGCAAAAAGTTCTTAACACAAAGCATCCAGGATATCCAGGACACAATGAGAAGACCAAATCTAAGGATAGTAGGTATAGATGAGAGTGAAGATTCCCAACTTATAGGGCCAATAAATATCTTCAACAAAATTAGAGAAGAAAACTTCCCTAATCTAAAGAAAGAGATGCCCATAAACTTACAAGAAGCCTATAGAACACCAAATAGACTAGACCAGAAAAGAAATACCTCCCATCACATAATAATCAAAACACCAAGTGCACAAAAGAAAGAAAGAATATTAAATGCAGTAAGGGAGAAAGGCCAAGTAACATATAAAGGCAGACCTATCAGAATTACAGCAGACTTCTCACCAGATGCTATAAAAGCTAGAAGATGCTGGATAGATGTCATACAGACCCTAAGAGATCACAAATGCCAGCCCAGGCTACTATACCCAGCAAAACTCTCAATTACCATAGATGGAGAAATCAAGATATTCCATGACAAAACCAAATTTACACAATATCTTTCCACAAACCCAGCATTACAAAGGATAATAGCAGGAAACCTCCAATACAAGGAGGGAAATTATACCCTAGAAAGAGCAAGAAAATAACCCTCTTCCAACAAATCCAAAAGAAGATAGCCACACAAAAATAACTTCACCTCTAATAACAAAAATAACAGGAGACAACAATCACTGTTCCTTAACATCTCTTAACATCAACGGACTCAGTTCCCCAATTAAAAGACATAGGCTAATGGACTGGATACATAAACGGGACCCAACATTTTGCTGCATACAGGAAACTCACCTCAGTGCAAAGACAGACTCTACCTTAGAGTAAAAGGCTAGAAAACAATTTTTCAAGCAAATGGTCCTAAGAAAAAAGCTGGAGTAGCCATTCTAAAATCTCCAGCCCGAGAACACAAAGGGGAGGGGGGGGACTTATGGCTCCACCTGTATAGGTAATTGAGGGTGGCCTTGCCAGGCATCAGTGGAAGTAGACAGCCTTGGTACCTGAAAGCTTGGATTCCCTAGTGTTGGGGAATTGCAAGAGCAGGGAGGCGGGAATGAGAGGATGGTGAGAGCACACCCTCATAGTAATTGGAGGGTGGGAATGGAGTAAGGGGTTAGGCATCAGTGGAAGTGGAGGGCCTAGGTGCTTGAAAGTTTGGATTCCCTGATGTTGGGAAATTTGAGAGCAGGAAGGCAAAAATGGGAGGATGGTGGGAACACACCCTCATAGAGACTCCCAGAATTATATGAATTAGATATGACAGAGGCAGGCCACCAGAAGACTAGATTTCAAAATTCAAACAAACAATTATCTTGATACTAAAATTTGTTTTGAGAATTGTATATTGCAGAATACATAGCTTTGGTATATCTACTCATCAGGCAAGCTGGGAAGACCTGCTCGAACCTCTGATGTCCTGGAATTCCAGCTGGATGCAGTGAAGACATAGTGTCAGAGGCTTCTCAATTTACACTCCCCTAACCCCTCTTCTAATATCTCAACGCCCATAATCAGCTTTAAGAAGTTAATGAAGAGTCAGTGCCCCTATTCCCTGGGCTTGGGGACTGAGGTGGTTAATATTGGGCTGTCTTTCTAGGGAAAAGTGGTGGTTTTGTTGGAACAGGGAGTATTAGCTAGGATTTATTGCATAGCCATAACCTATTGGTAGAAATCTGCATAATTATTATCAAGATGAAGATATAATTTCTTAAATGGTACAAAATTTACTTTGATTTCAAATTTAAGGTTTTCATTGGTACGAGCTTCTTATTAATATAAAAGTGAGATGAATATTGTTACTCTCATAGGCTTTGTGCCTATATAACACAATTAGGAATACAAGGCTTAGACCCAGTCCTTCTTTAACTTTTCTAACTGATTTGAGATAGTTAGCCGGTAAGTTAAGGGACTGTAGCAAATTCATGGCTCTGAGTTTATTGTTAGGGTGTTTTCTATATTTTCTTTAGAAATAGCTGAGAGGAGTTAACAGACAACAGTCCAGATTGCCTTACATGGATAGTTTCAAAATGTCAGAAGTCCACAGAATAGACGTTACAAACATTTCTATATTAATGTTTATTTTGATTAGAGACATGTCTGCTCCTGACAGCTTGTCTTGGATTCTAAGAAGAAATTGAGCATCTTTGGAGTTACTCCAGTTGTGTTGAGACAGCCACTAGGCAAGAATTGCCTCTTTCCATCTACAGACAAATCACTGTCCAGAAAAGGACACACTTGCAGAATAGTCGACTGATTAGATCTGCCAAGACAGATTAATCAGTCCTTAATAATTCTGCATCACTTAGGTCTGTCAGATGATCCTGGGCCAGAAGGCTGAAGATCAGTTGCTCCAATGTTTTGTAGTATAGGGACTGTCCAGGTTTTCAGCAGTCTCTATAAATTGGCTAAGTCTTAGAAGCTATGCTTTGTGCTTCCCATAATTTCAGTTAACTCAGTTATTCTGGATTTCTGACGGAGTTGAAGACTTATAGTCTCATAGCCAATCCTAGCTATTTACTTTGAGAGAAAATATTTGAGAGGATGGTTTTCAGCTGACATTCATTCTAAAGCCAAGAAGAAAGCCAGGTTCAGAACTAAGTCTTTTATTTAGGAGGGATGACAGAGGTTCTGCTTAGTCAACAAAATGATGGACTGGGTATTAAGTCTATCTTGTACTTACTGACATAAATTGGTATAGTTATGCTCTAACTGTATTTTGAGAGAAGTTTTATTTTAACAGGAAGGGTGATATGTAGGAGGAGCTAAGGTGGGAGGGGTAAGGAGAGGAAGAGGAGGAATAAGAAGAGGAAGAGGAGAAGGAGAGGAGGAGCTAGGTGATGAGAATGTGTGTGGGGGGGGACATGGAGGCAGATGTTCAAGTGTCTCTGCCAGTCAAATATAGTTGATATATCTAGGTTGGGTATTGAGTTACACTTCTGATTGTATGGGCATCTTGTTATTGAGCATTATCAAACTTATAAAGTCTTTGATTAACATAAAAAAGTGTATAAAGCAAAAAGGAGAAGGGGGGATGGGAAAGGGGTTTTCTAGGGAGAGGAAATGGGGAAAGGAGATGGCATCTGAAATGTAAATAAAATATCCAATAAAAATTTAAAAAATTGATAGATGGCCATATTACTAGCTTATATTGCTGTGTTTTAAACTTGCACTGTCTACTTATTAAAAGTCTCCTGTAAAGCATCATGTTGGATTATGCTGGCAGAATCCTTGTAAGTCTTGAAATTACTGTATCTCTTGATTAATTAATTAATATAATTTACAGGAAACTTGAGACTGTGGGCCACAGTTCAAGATGCATTCTTAATCTCTTTTTTTTTCTCACTTGACTGTTCTTTGACAAGGCATGGGTCTGCAACAAAACTCTGGTCATTTTTGTTGAAAACCTTCATGTACACAGCCTCCATGTGACATCCAGGCTATTTTCAGGGAGACAAAGTATCTCAGCGATGCTTGGATGGGTGCATGATCCTTCTCTTGGCTTAAAGCCACACATGTATTGATCTGTACCTAAGTAAAACCCAGATAAAGTATATTTCCCCCTCCAGCTTAAAACTAGCACAGCATGTCCATTTTATTTGATGTGTTAACAACGTGTTCCAGGTAACAACATAAATCAACAGATCTGAAGACCAGAAATGCACTCTTTTTTTTTTCTCCTACAAAACTCAAGATATCCTGGCAAGCAGCCAGGTCAGGTATTGAGTTAGGAAAACAGAAAAAAAAAATCCTGTTAACAAGCAACAAACTTATCTTCACTGAGATATTTAAATAAGAAGAAAAAATAGTATTTTCTTTCAGTATTCCTTTTTCCCTACAGATACACAGTTGGAAAATTTTAGGTAAGTCCAGATAGGTGGTTTTAACATATAGCTAAGGAGAGTTGATTCAAGGAATCCTGCTCTTCTTTGAACCCAGAGAGCCAGGGTGGGAGCAGGAAAGGCCAGGAGTTAGAGAAGCACTGAATCTGAGTCACAATGTACCTGGCCAGGCTCCTGTCTCTACTGCAGGCCTTCAGGCAGCTGTGATGCAAACACAGTCCTGTGCTTCATAAATATGCTTTGATTAGGGACCTACTAGATATACAATCATGACCCCACCACATCACAACAGAGATGAACACTTTCTGTTACCTAATGAATGGCATTGTGGTTGTTTCAACTGTTATAACAAGCCATTACATCAATATTTGTTGTGGAACTGATGTAAACAAACTTGTGCTGCTCAGTAATACAGTAGCAGTTGTGTGTCACACACTACTATATACACAGTATGCAGTACTTGATGGATGGCCATGCTACTAGATATATTGTTGTGTTTTAAATTGTGCTCTGTCCTTGTCAAAAAAAAAGTTTCCTATAAAGCATTATGTTGGGTTATGCTGGCAGAAGCTTTGTAAGTCTTGAAATTACTGTATCTCTTGATTAATTTGTAAAGTTTATGTTCACAGAATGAAATCAAATGGTGGTGTATTTTCTCAGAACATTTCTCCTCATGCCTCAACCCTTGTGAATATGGCTGGCAGTGGAGAACGGCAGGAAGGGCTGAGTCCTTGACTATGACACACTCCAGAGAGCCTCCACAATCCTGAAGACTAAAGACAATCAAGGATGCTGTAGTCTAATGTATGCCATGGAACTTGAGAGCTGACCTGTCTCTGAGGAAAATGGGCCCCTCCCTACCCTCTCTTCTCCTCCTTTTGGTATTCCCCAGTCACTGAAATGGCATTTAAGAGTAGCCTTATCTGGTCAGAAAGAAACAGATGCCTGCAATCCCAAGCTCAACAAAACAGGAGTATTGAGAACTTGAAGCCAACCTCTGCTAAATATTAGTGGGACCCTGTCTTGACTCAAACCAAAACAACAACAACAACATCCATAAAATAAGAATAACATAACAGTCAAAGGTGTAGATTTTTTTTTCCAGAGCCGGCAGCTGTGTCAATCCTTCCTTCCAGTAAAGATGCTAACTTCAAGGTCATTTGTGGTTATGGACATTTAGACTATAGACATTTAAGTTACAGACAATGGTGGTAGGCATTTCAATCCATGGACTTATCTGTCTTAAAAATTCCAAGAAGATGATGTGGGTAGAGCGTAACGCACCTTTGGAGTCTTTCATGGAAGCATTTTCTCAGGAAGGAGATCTTAAATACTTCGTCAGCCATTAAGAGTGAAAGTTTACACAAGTCAAATGATACAGGTTGTCCTCATTTATTTGTTTGTTTTATTGAGCCTCAAGGTATTCATGAATCTGATCTGTGACCATTTCCCCGAGTCTGGATGTTCTTGTTCTTTGGTAAGCAGATGGGAATCTGAGCCCCTTACGTATACCCCCAGGGCCTGAGCAAAGGCGTAAGTCAGGTAGCCTCGAGTCCTAGTTTACTTTATACTTCTGTGATTACCACCATGACCAAAAGCATGTTGGGGAGGAAATTACTTATTTCATCTTAAAGCTTTTAGTCCATCATGAAAGGGATATCAGGATAGGAACGAGAGGCAGAAACTGAAGCAGAGAACATGGAGAAACATTGCTTACAGACTTGTTCTCCAGGATTATATTGAGCTACCCTTTTAAAATTTTGCAGGACTGTCTGCCCAGGGTGGCATAACCCACAATAGGTTGGGCTCTCCCATATCAATCATTCATTTAAAAAACTGCCTCCACAGGCTTGCTTATAGGCCAATCTTATGGAGGCATTTTCTCAGTTGAGGAGTTCTGTTTCCTGATGACTCTAATTTGTGTCACATTGACAAAAACTGATCTGGACATCCTATTAGAAAAGACCGGACTGTCTCTAGCTACCTTGAGCCTTGGCGGATAGTCTTCTGTGTCTTTCTTCTAAAGAGACATGTGTTCATCTGAGCCCATCTGTTGTCATGAGGACTGGATTTTATTCCCCAGAACTATAATGTTTGAAAATGTGACTGTTTGGGTTCTTACTTTGTTTTGGCTACTTAAGCTTTATAAATATAATAACTTTATCCACAGCCCCTGCCCTTTGCTCTGTGCTTTTGCCAGCTGACTGTGATAGGATAGATGCATGGATCCATCTGCTGCTTGGCTGGCACCCAGGACCAGCAACTTTCTCCAGAGCAAAAGAAACTTCAAGTCCACTTCAAAGCTGTTCACTCTACGGAACAGTAACTTTTTGTGTTTATTACTTCAATGGCTCCATGTTACTTATACAAATATTTTTGTTATTTATTATGACTTTTTCAGTTCTTGAAGAGTTAGCATACTCTCCAAGATAGTCTGTTGCCTACAAGCAGAATTTGTGATCTAGAATTGACCTAACTTTGCAAAAGAGGACATAGATTTCACTACCACTGGTGGCTTCACATGCAGTGGTCACAGTGTACTTACCATGAAGCAGAGCTTAATTTCATAGCCTGGCACTTGCACAGGCCCTTTCTAAGTCTCTGGGAAGAGTTCTGGTGATATATTCCTATAAATACATTTCACCTACAATTAATTCACGACACCTGCTCTCTTTTTAAAATTTTCATATTGGTTGGTAATGAAGTAGCTACAAGAATTTTCATCATCCAGCTAAGAGATGACATGATTCATAGTCATTTGCATATACAGATAAGTGATCAGCAGCGTTTCTGGAATAGGAATAATATACTAGTTACTTATGAGTCACCGTGATTAACATGACAGAAACAACTTGGCAAAGATTCAGTCATCAAGGCTGGAAGGACTTGGTAGCCATATAGCAATGAGTCAGAAAGGGTGGGAGGTAGGGATGAAAGGAGGAGGAGAAAAGAGGACAGAGGGGAAGAAGGGGGAGAGGAGAAGGAAGAGGAAGAAAAGGAGGAGACAAAAGGAATTGTAGACACAATTCCAAATATGTATGCAATACAGCAAAAGCAGTGCTGAGGAAAAATTATACCCATCAGGATCCATATAAAAAGTAGAAAGATCACAGATAAACAACCAATTACAGTGACTCAGACAATGTACTACACAGTCAAACCAAACCCAAAATACTAGAAGGAAAATAAAGTTAAGAAAGATGTAAAAGTAGATGAAACAGACTCCCTCAACCAAGAAGAGAAATATATAAGCAATTGTTTCTGTAGTGGTAAAATGGACTTCCATTTGTAATAAAAGAAAAATACTACTTAGGTATGTGTAGTAATATGGATACATTTCAAAACATTATTCATAGTTGAAGAATCTAACAAAAGTTTACAAACTACATACATAGAAGTTTTGGTATAAAGAGAAGTGTGTAGTGCTCACACCAAGTCTCCTATACCTGTGAGGTTGTCAGGACTTGATGAAATGGCATGCATTGTAGATAAAGTGATTACTTGCAGAGGATTAAATAAAGAAGGCACCGTATTGAGGAGCCCAATTTCTTCTATTTTGAGAAGAAGCATGTAAATATGAAAAGGGAGAAGACCTGCATGAACTTTACAAATTGGATTAAAGTTGAGGTATCACTGAGAACTGGAGTACTCACCATGTATAGATGAGTGAGCTAGGGAGGGGTGGGAAATGTCTGTGCACGGGTATTAAATACCTCGGTGTTCATGCACTCTTACATCATGGGGTCTTTTCCATCCCTTCCTGAAGGAATCCAGAGTGCTATGGAGAAATGGCCATTTCAAACATAGCTTGAGGTGAATTTAAAGGAGTATTTCTAGAACCAAGGGGAAAGGACAAAGGGATATAGTGGCTGTTTGAAGAGACTTCTGTGGGCATGAAGTGGGGGAAATCTGAGCATCAAAATAATAATTGAATGAAATTTCAGCTAATAAAATGCAGAGAGAATGCACAAGACCAGACTGTTGTAAATTTGTGAGCAGAAAAGTGGACATTTGGTAGAGGCCGACTAATCAACACAGAAGAGTGACAAGACTGCAAAAGGAACATTTCAAAGCCATGGTGCCATGAATGCAGTTGAGCATTGACGAGACTGCAGGAAGCAGGGGCTGTGGGAGGCCTAGGCAGACAAGGAAGGCCAGCAGAGTTTCAAGTGATAGCTAAAGGCTTTATCTTGGCTAAATCAAAGGGTAACAGCATGACCTTAGATGCCATCTTAAAATATTTCTACATAAAATAATATTTTTCTTCTCATTGAATTGAGTAGTGAACAAAAGTGGTGGAGCACCCGGATAATTCCAACATTTAGGAGGATGAGGTCATCCTGAGCTACACCAGACCCTGTCTCAAAAAGAATGTAGCAAACAAACAACAGCAATCGAGTGGTTTCGGAAAGCTCTCTGGATAGATTACAAAAAGAAAACAAATTCCTACTGAGCACAGAATTTAGTTTCCATTTGCTAAGACATTCCATGCCATTCCTTTAGTGTTAGAAAGAGTTGAGAATCCCATCCATCCCCAGGGGGAAGTTTCTTCTTCAGCTAATCAGCGAAGAAAAAGCCATCATCTCAAATCTCCCCTGCCTGTGTCCCATAGGGTCAAATCCTGGCTTTGCCACTATAAACAGAAAACTTTGGCTGTGAAACATTAAGACTCCCTCCACAGACCAAAAGAAACACCAGTCTTTTCAGAGAAAGTATCTTCTATACAGTTTTGCAAGGCTGACAGAGAAAATGATAATCTTTTAATCTTTCAAAATAACAATAGCTTCCCTAAACTATAAATGGCATGGCACTGACCCCATACATTTCAGTCCTGAGCAAGACTTCCTCCTCACTGTCCAGTGAGCTGTGTTTGGGGACCTCAGAACGCCTACCTTGCAGTGAAACTAAAGAACGTTAAGTCAGTGTGCCAGGATGAGTGTATGGCTAACTGGTGTGGGAAGGCGATGGTGCATCTGCAGACTCTAAATCAACTCAACTTGTGTTCAAAGATCCTTGGACATCAAAACAAAGTCATCACTTCAAATGCTTAAATTGCCGGTAAGTAAATACATTTATACAAACTGCTAAAACTAGTATTAAAATCTGAGCGTTAGAAGAGGTCTGGGATCTCGGTGGGACTTCGGGCTTCACAGCAGGTCAGTGTTTCCTTCTTTTTGCGGCTCATGCAGATCTGGGCTCTCAGAAAATCGACCTAAGCTAGAGGAGCACATGAACTCAAGCCTCTGCTCTCAGGGCTCATCTTTTCTAAACTAAATTTTTGTTAAATTTTTTCCATAGTAGCTGTGTAGGAAAATGACTTCTATTACGTATGCTTACAATCCAGCAAAACAGTATAGTATGATAAAGAGCCTCTCATTGAGGTGTAAGGTGATTTGAGGAAACACAAATAATTGCTGGGAGAGCAAAATATCATCTCTATTCTACCACAGAAAATAAAACCGATATTCAAAGTGTTTAATTACTTGTGCAGTTAGTAAGTGTGGAGCTGACTATGGTGCCTTTCTTGTTTCAATGTCCTTTACACTGTAAAGCATAAAGAACTTTTTCAAGATCTCACTCATCATTTTGAGTATTCAAACTGAGATGCAGGACAAGGAAATTCAAGGAAATAAGGAACACAAGGCCCATCCATTACAGGCTATGAATAAATAATAAATAAGTAAAGTAATAAAGTAATAAAGTAACGATATTATTCATCAAAGAAGTATCCTGAAGTTTGGCTTAAAATGCTCTCAGGTGATCACAGATAAAACTTGTAAAGACTCCTCAGCAGCTTTCTGAAACACCAACAAATGTCAGTTTTAAGCTCGCTGCTGCACTCTCACGTGACTCAAATGTTTTATTTTTCTGGCTGACAGAATGTGTGGTATTCCAAAGGAGAATAATATCACCCTAAGGTGCTGCAGTGTAGGTTTGCTCTAAAGGAGAGAAACCTATTTTGTGGCCTCAAAGACACCAGCTGCAGCTATGAGCAAGCAGATTAGGCGCTAAGAGGCAAGGACGAGAGCACGTCTATGTTGTTCATTAATGCAGCTAAGGAAACCCTAACCTTTGGCTCTGTGTTCTTTTTATTAACAAACACATTTTACTAAGGCTAATGCTATAAGTCTGAGTTCAGTTTACTTAATACACAGAATGATAGCAATGCTACCTAGAGATGTGCTTTTAGGAGAGCATAAACAGCTGAGGCTCTCACTTGTTGGAAGTCTTGGACACATTCAGAAAGCTAAACGAGGCACAGTGTAAGAATTGACTTCTCCCATTGCTTTCCCTGCTTCCCGCTTGTTTCTCTGCTGTTATTCTGTCCCCAAATTTCCTGCTAAAGGGACAAATACTCTTCCTTGTGCCATGACTGTGGAGTGTGAGAGGACTTTACATACCACAGAATCACTAATATATTTCATTGTTTACAAAAGAGTTATAAATTATGATTCTCAGAGTGAGGGGTCCATTGATTAGAAGTGTATCAACTAATTTTCTCTCCTTTATCTATAGTGAGGCTTCTTGTAAAGGTCATCTTTTAGTAATGCTTCTCAGGATAAACATCAGAATCAAGGGCCCAAGGTGGATCACTGGTCACACTGAAGCAGAAAACACAAGTAATGTTCTTAGTGGTGAGATGTCTCCTTGGCCATAATTCAGAACTCACTTCATGCCCTAGCATTGGTTAGGGAGATTTTATAGCTTATCCAGTGAAGACCCAGTTTGAAATTGGAAGTAACTCCATCAGTTTCTGTACCAGGACAGCAAGTCCTAGGTGGACTGACACATAGAGTCACTCTAATTGTATGGACTTGGGGAGGGTGTGATTTACTCTTGAAATAAAATGACATATAAGTTCTATATAATGTTAATAAAGACCTATACCCAGCACATGGGAGGGTAAGGTAGAAGGATAATGCCAGCCTCAGCTATATATCAAGTGTGAGGCTAGCCTCGAGTATATAAGACCCTATCTGAAAACAAACAAGAAACAGCAAAATAATAATAATAATAATAATAATAATAATAATAATAATAATGTGAAGTATGGGAAATTTACCTTTACTAATGTTTATCCTGCTCTTTCTACCTAGTTCCCACATTTTTAGCAATGTGTAGTTTTGGCTAAGAGAATGCAGATGTGTTTCTGCCATCCTGCTTTAAATGTCCTCATAGATTTATACTGAATTTTTAAAAAGTAATGAGTTAAAGAAATTATATTTCTTATGAAGATTTGAATCTGATGGTAATTAAAGTTTTAACTAAAGTTACACTACTTTAAAAATAGAAACCCAAATAAATTAGGGAGTCAAGCAATTAAGAATATTTCTTATAAAAGAAAGAGGTTCCTATTTTAAAACAGAACAGACAAGTGGCAGATTAGTAGGCCAAGACTGGTTTGCTTTCCTCTCTCTGCCTCTGTTTCCCTCTGTTTCTTCTGTATCCTGCACGGTAACTTTTAATTTGCATATTACTATTTAGATATCATATGTTGTATATTCTTTAAATGGGTGGAATTATACTATATAACTCTTTAGTGACATATTTTTGCTTAACATACATACACAGAGAGAGAGAGAGAGAGAAAGAGAGAGAGAGAGAGAGAGAGAGAGAGAGAGAGAGAGAGAGAGAGAGAGACTGGGAGTCTAGCTAACTTTTGGTGAATGCTTGCCTACCTTGCCTGAAGCCCAGGGCTCCATCTTAGCACTGCTAATCAGGGAGTGGCCACACACTCCCTGGGTGGAGGCAGGAGAAAGAGTTGAAAGTTGGCCTTTAGTTACCAGGAAATTTCAAACAAATCTGGAAACTTGTCTAAGAGAAAAACTTAAAACTTAATCTCTCTATATCTGACCATATATCTCAGATTTCTTAAAGGAGAGAGTAAAGGAATGTTTCCTAGGGAGTAAATGTTCTGAAATGAGTAGAAAAACCCAGTACCCTTCACTAATATTTTGATGAACAGGACTAAAGCTAAAAAGCAAAATTTTGGATAGTGATTATTTCACAGAGTAGCTTAGATTATCATTAAGAATTATGTGGGATGCATACATTCTTAACTGCCACTCCTGTCACATTAGTACCCACAGAAAATATAGAGCTATGAATAGTTTCTCAAAGCAAAGCATCCATCACTCTGTCACAACTGCCCAACCTCTGTGCTTCCAGGAACCAGGCACTGCCAGTTTACACAAAAGATAACAGCCACACTTAAGGTAACAGCCATACTTAGGATGGGTTTCCTTGACCCCTGTGATAGAAGCTGGGATTGTCACACAACCACCTGTGCTCCTGACCCCTAGGAAAGTGAGCACTGTAAAAGCTCCAAGTGAGTCTCCTGAGCTCCTCAGTCCTTCCCTCACTCTGGCTGCCTGATTCCCACTCCTCTGTTCCTACCCAGAGTCAGGCTCAGCAGGGTGCACTTGTGATTCTCTAAGTCCAGAAAAGTGATTTGTATCTTTATTGTGTAAATGAGGAACCTGAAGCTCAGAGGACAAGAAGCATCTTCAGAGCAATGTAACTAGTTACAGAAGAGGGCTGGGAGTGCCTGAGCCAGACCTCCAGCCTCAGATGGCACATGAGCCAACAGTGCTGTGTAGATTCTCCACCATGAGAGTAGGACAAGTCCCTCACATGGTGTCTGAAAGCTTACCATAAATGCTATAATATCTGGATTTATTTGGGGGAAGGGCAGGGATAGTGGAGAAATGAGATTTAAATAATTTTCACGAATGCCAGTGAACAGAGACTCTCACTGATTCTGGGGAGAAATTAAACTGGATTCAAATAACAGGAGCAATAACTGTGTCTCCCTGATAGCAGATACTTGGTAAAAAGACCAGAGGACACCCGGTGCATAAAATACCAAACACCAAAGGAGAAGTTCTGTGACAGTAGGAACTGATGAAGTTCTGTAACCTTGAAATCACTTTAGTAAAATCTGTAGGAATAGAAAAACACCTCTGAAAGTTTTGACAGACACTTAAACTTCTATCAATACATTTTTACCCTAACAGGATCACTTTGTGAATGCACAAAACTCTCCAGTGTCATCACCTAATAACTAATTGACACATTCAATAAGCATGCCCACCGACTTATAACTTTTTGTGCAACAGCAACCTGGAGGCTGTACTGTTTAACATGAGTGTGGCCAATGAGAGCATCTCATGGGAGTTCATTCTCTTAGGGTTTTCAGATCGGCCATGGCTGGAGCTACCACTCTTTGTGGTGTTTCTAGTGTCCTATATTCTGACCATCTTTGGAAATATGATGATAATTCTTGTGTCCCGCCTGGATTCCAAACTCCACACCCCCATGTACTTTTTCCTCACTAACCTGTCCCTGCTGGACCTGTGCTACACTACAAGCACAGTCCCACAGATGCTCGTCAACATCTGCAGCACCCGGAAGGTGATCAGCTTTGGCGGCTGTGTGGCTCAGCTTTTCATTTTCTTGGCCTTGGGTTCTACAGAATGCTTTCTTTTGGGCGTCATGTCCTTTGACAGGTTTGTAGCCATCTGTCGGCCTCTCCACTACTCAGTCATCATGCACCAAAGGCGCTGCCTCCACTTGGCAGCTGCATGCTGGATCAGTGGCTTCAGCAATTCAGTGTTACAGTCCACATGGACCCTTCAGATGCCACTGTGTGGTCACAAGGAAGTGGACCACTTCTTCTGTGAAGTCCCTGCCCTGCTCAAGTTGTCCTGTGTGGATACAACGGCTAATGAAGCAGAGCTGTTCTTCATCAGTGTGCTGTTTCTTCTAATACCTGTGACTCTCATCCTCATATCATATGGCTTTATTGTCCAAGCAGTGTTGAGAATAAGATCAGCTGAAGGTCGGCGAAAGGCATTTGGGACATGTGGCTCCCACCTCATTGTGGTGGTACTTTTTTATGGCACTGCCATCTACATGTATCTGCAGCCACCATCCCCTACTTCTAAGGACCGGGGGAAAATGGTGTCCCTCTTTTATGGGATCATCACACCCATGCTGAACCCCCTCATCTACACACTCAGGAACAAAGAGGTAAAGGGAGCGTTCAAGAGGCTGATGACAAGGGTCATCTTGAGTAGAAAATAAGGGGTGCCTCAATAATAGCCCTATTAGTATAAGTGTTTACAGCCTGATAAGTTACATTGTTTTCTTCTATTCTGAACTATTGTGATGATTTCCATCAAATAAAGTCTTGCTGATAGAGGACCGTATAGTGTTTGCCTGCCTGGATGTATTCATTCACAAGCCCTGAGAAGCGACTCTTTATGATTCTCCTAAACTGCTATCCCTACAAACTGCATATTTTCAAGCTTTATACCATTTGTGTGCTTGGTGAGGATTCCTAGATATCTCAGGGTCTAAAGTTGAAATCTGAGAATCCTTTTTACAAAAACAATATATGTAATATGCATGCAGAAACACTGTCATATACGTAAACATGCATCCTACCCTTTAAACTTCTCTTCATAACTTCTCTTATGCAAGAAGAACATTTTTTTTTTCTGTTAATTACCTTGAGTCAACATGACTGGAATTAATACTTCTTTCAAATTACTTTCATAATTCAACAGTGCTGAAGAAAATAGTTCTACACTAAAAGCCATAACTGATCATGTATATGTGAAACTATCATTAATTGCTTCTATTCCATTTCAACCAAACATATTAAAGTCAAAATATGCAGTGAACACTTACACTGAGTCCTACAGCCCTCGGGGTTTCTAACACAGTTGGTCTGATGTGTGGCTAAGAACTTGTCTTTCTGCAAATCCCCAGAAAAATGTTGAGGTTCCCTAGCAGGAACCAGGCATTAAGAACTGTTCTACTAAAGAGTTAAAGAAAATAGCAATTATACTGAGCACCTATCCTTTACTTCTATTAATGGAAATTGAAAAGAAAATGGGAGAGAATACTGAAAGTGTATTTTGAAAAATGAGAGGGCATTTTCTAAGGAAAGAGTATTCTTTTCTTAAGGTCCAAGTAAAGGAAAGATCAAATTTCCAGAGGGAAAAAAATAAATAAATCATTTCAAAGTCAGTATCAGTGGATTTTAGAGATCTTTGAGGAGCTGGATGTTGTGTCTCTCAAAAGTAGGATGCCAAGGAGAAAGCCAGTGAACACCATGCTCCATCCTGGTTTCCTGAGGATCATCTGAGATCAGATCCAGCCTCCAGAATTAGAGTGAGGCCAGCATAGGCTGTATACTGGCATCTTGATCAAAGCCAGAGGTGGAGTTGGAGAAACTGAGGTATTTTGTTTTTTTTTAAAAAATGAGCAATTTAATTGATTCAACACACTGTACACTGGTAAATTTTAAAGGAATTTATATCTAAATCCTATAAATATTTTCCTATTAGTTGATGTATATATATGTACATATGATACGTGTTTCACGATCTCTCCAGGAACTTCTTGTACTTGTGTACACTGTGGAGCATCAGTGACTGAGGAGGTAGAATAATTCTATGTTCTCTGGGTTAAAACCCCTTATAAAAATTGACTAGTAAAATGCTACTCCTTTAAAAGGATGTGTGGAGTAAGAGAAAATAGTTCTGAAGATGTGAGACATACGATCTAAGATAAAACCAATGACTAGTATTTAATCTAAATCAGTATACATATGTCAACTTCGTTTTCTACTCTAAAAGGTTTTGAAATATGATTGGCAATAAATTGCATATAATCCTTATCTGGGAGAATGTACTATTATTGGTTGTAGGTCTGGGATTTGCATTTTAATCAGTCTATTTTGCAACTAAAATGTCTTCATTAGAATAGGGAATACGTGAAGAAGTGAGCAATCGAAATACTAAACCTCTTGAAGACTTTTTATGGAAGGCATGGATTCATTCAGCATGGAGTAGGAAGCACTTTGTTCAGATGTCATTGACATTAGCATTAGAAGGGTGCTTGAGAAATGCAGTTTCTTTCACAAAGAGCAGAATTCCTACCACTGGATAAAAGTTGAGAAGTTGATGTTAATATAACGGTAGAAAGAACTCATACAAATACCGACACTCTCCAATGCTCATAAAGCTGAGTGTTTGACAGTCCTGGAAAATAGAAATATATGAAACAAGGTTAAATTAAAATTCTTCTCTCACTTCCGGCTCCTTTCACATTTCTTTCTCCACATTGTGAACCTCAGTAGAATCTCTCTCAACTTGTCTCGTAAGTATTCATGATGCCATTTAGGTGCCATCTAAATAATCTAGAATAAGTACCACCACTTAAGAGTCACAATCACATCTTTTGTTAGTGGAGGTAATAAAAGATGTGAAAAATGCCTGTAAACCAACTTCATTACCAAAGGGAGATCATCACTAAAATGCTGAGCCATCTATACTACTCGG
The DNA here is from genome assembly GCF_011762505.2 of Arvicanthis niloticus. NCBI lineage: Eukaryota > Metazoa > Chordata > Mammalia > Rodentia > Muridae > Arvicanthis > Arvicanthis niloticus. The sequence continues at coordinate 40,028,029 of NC_047665.1, read as the reverse complement.
GATCATGTAGCCCCTCATCTTCTAAAGAAAGAAAGTTAAGTTGTTATTTTCTAGAGTCTTGATCAAATGCACTTTATTTTATTTTTTGGTTTTCTGAGACAGGATTTCTCTGTGTAACCCTTGCTGTCCTGGAACTTGTTCTGTAGACCAGGATGGCCTCGAACTCACAGAAATCTTCTTCTTATTAACCAATCAGAGATAATTGGGGAGTATTATTTACACTGATACAGGAGAGCCTTCAGTGTTGAAGACAATGTCTGTGCCAGGATTGTAACGAGATCTCAGGGAAACTGAAATCAGCATCTGAATACACAGTGCACAAGACCATGTACACACAATGTACAATTGTGTATACAACACATACAAATAACACAACCTCAGGATACAGGAGAAAAATCTGGGAGAGGAAAGGAAAAGCTGTCATTTTTAATGACAGCAGAATAGTTTGGCAGATAGAGGAGCAGCTCCAGATGCTGCTGCTTTTGTTAGGAACTGACGTTGTCAACAGGCCTGGGTCAGAAACATAAAGAACTTTACATTAACAACCTCACCTCCATCAGAGACTTTCATCATCCAAGACACTCAGTACTGATAGATCGGGATGCTGTGGTAGCTACTGTCATTCAGTTACCACCAGACAGAATGCCAGCCGTGGAAGCCAGGAGAAGAGACACTGGTGTGTAAAGTGTTGGATCATGAAAGCTGTCTAGAGAGGCTTTTCTGATGGACATGGCACAAAGCAGAGATGGGTGGGGTGGGGTGGGGTGGGATGAGTGACTGGAGAGTACTGGAGACAGGGAGAAGGGGAGTGATGGATTTGTTCAAATGAAGACAAGTGTTCAGAAGACGGCCATAGCAGGGTGTTCCTAAGATGGAGTTTTAGCTGCCAGATATAAAACTGTCACATATGTATGGGCTCAAAGCAAGAGTTGCTGGTTTTCTTACAAAAGGTTTTGGGCAAAAGTGTGGCCATGGGACTCAACTAGATGGGAAGTGTAGAAAGGTAGAGAAAGATAGATATAAACGATCTGTCTTTGGTGTTTAGACATGAGCTTCATTTGGGTTTAAAGAGGGGAAGGGTTTGAGCAGAGGAAAGGCATGTACAGTGTCACAGGGTCTGCTCAGAGTAGGCTGGATGATCGATCCATGTGTCTGTTCTTCCAGGTTCAGGGACATTGTTATCACTGTTATAACTGAAGGTAGGAGGAGGTGGGGAAGTAGGAGGGGGCAGTGAGCTGATTATAGCAACGTTTGCCTTTCATCTTCTCCTGTTCTTTTTCCTGTTCTCCTACAACCCCAAGCCCAAAGGCAGGTCACAGAAACTAGAACCCTTCTCCTCTCAAAGAGTTACAAACCCTAGGAATATTATTTCAGACTTCCCCTTCAATTCTGTGTAGCAGCTGGCTAAGAAATGTTCCGAGCTACCTGACCTGATGAGACATTGCAGGAGGATCTGATCCTAAAGGAGTGAGGAGCTAATGCTGCCTGGAGAAGCCAGGAAGAGTCTGTAGGCAGGCCACCTTATGGCTCCTGTTCAGCCTGTTTCTGTTTGTACAGCACATTTTTACTGCCCGTCGCTGCCTATATTATACCTCAGCAAACGTAATCCTAAAGACAGATGCTTCTCCCCGGTCTTTAAATGCTCTACCTCTAGGCTCCTACATTATGTCAAACTTGGATCAAATCTATGTGTTATGTTTCTTGCTTATTAACCTGTTTCCTTAATAGAGGTGTTATCTCTGTGCTTTATGATGGACAGAAAAAGAATCGTCTCCTTTGATGTGATTACACTAGAAAAAAAAACAGCTGTGAGGAATTTAGATGAAAGAGTACCACAATTATATCATAGAATGCTTTACTCAGGGGATTGTGTTGCTTGGCTCATGCTTAAAGGGGCCAAAGGTTAGTTAGTGAGCACTTTGTCCTGACTGATGACAAGGATAAGCAATTTAGCTCATCACATGTAAGACAAATGATGAGAATCTAGCTTTCTTGTAAGTGAACAAGAGGGTCACCTGGGCTGGAGAGATGGCACTCACTACACATACTTGATCATCTGAGTCCACTCCTAAGATCCCAGGGGAAAAGGAGAGAATCAGCTTCCAAACGTTGTCCTATGATCTCCACATGCAGACCATGGTATACACACACACACACACACACACACACACACACACACTCACAAATGATGATGATGATGATGATGATGATGATGAATAGCGTAAAACTGCCAAAAAGATAAATGACACATGAGTCCTAAGTCCTCTGATGGGATGAGAGGAGATAGAAGGAGATAGAAATATTGCTTCTGAGGCCTCCACTTGGGGGTTTCTTTACTTGAGCTTCCAACCTTAGCTTTACTCCTTTTCACATTGGGGAAATTCTTTCTGTGCAGATCTTATTATCACAGTATTCTATGGCAGAAAACCCTTTCCTCTTCTGCAGGAGTCCTTTTTGCTCTTCACAATAGCGATTTTGCATTAAACTTTCTCCTAAATGTGGAGAGACCTTTTTGGACATCTCAGCTCCAGAAACCCTAACAAACCTTCTGGGCAAATATGTGTTAATGCCGTGGTCTCTCTTCCCAGTAATGCTTCTAGACTCTCTCCTTCCTCAGTGTCTGTGGGTTTTGTTTGTTTAACAACATATAAATAAGCATACAAAGAAACCCTTTATCAGGTATGCAGGACATATTTTCTGCCTGTCTGTGGCTTGTTTTTAAATGTCTTACCAGTGCCTTTTGCTGAACAGGTTTTATACTTTGATTCAATGCTGAATGTTCTTTCTCCTCTATTATTTAACCTAGGATTTTGAGGCCACATAGCTAAGAGGTTTGTTGTTTTTTGTTCTTTTTGTTTATTTGTTTCATTTTCTTTCTCTCCCCTCTTCTCTCTGCTCCTCTTTGCTCACCACTGAGCTCCTTCCTCAGCTTCTATCCCAACATGTATTTGGAATCCTAAAGGTTCTGAAAAGCATTGTGACACCCTTTCTACTTCTCCAGAAATTTCTGTAGGGCTGTACATTTATATTTCCACTCGGGAAGTGCCTGGAAGGAGGCCCCAGGCAAAACCAGATTTAGTATGCTCAAAAGAAATACCAATTACTGCCTTGCTCACATATTCATTTGGACACTCCTGATCTTTTATAGAAAAGCTTCTAAGTTTTTTGGATTTTTCTGTTGATTAGGTTACAGCAATCACATCTTGAGCTTATTATACAAAATCATTTAACACGAGTTCATTTTTATGTTTTTACGGAAGTCATGGCTGTGCCTTTGGGGAGAAGTTATCCTTTATTGGGATCGCAGAGCTACTTTTGAAGTCAATGCAACCTTGAAGGCCAAATCCTCATTCCTAACATCCGCCCCTCCGGTCTTCCGACCAGTAGGGAGCAGCACTGATCCCACATACCAGTGCGCGTCTTGGGGTTTCTCTCTTCCCTTTGCTCTGCTCTTTTGCACCCTTTTGTTGGACTCTCTTCTCATTCCCTTAACTTTTCTTCATTGTCTTGCTCACGTTCCTTCAGGGTCCACCCAGATTCCTAAGGGATTTCTGAGAATTGCCTCCATTGCGGTGATATTCATGGGATCCGAAGGTGCCCACATCCTTACTGCCCTCCTCGCGCCTCAATACCGAGGATCACCCGTACCACCCAAGTCTATCAATCTTTCCACCTATAAAGGGAGACTGACGATCTGCAAGCTGGTGACTTGCAAGTGCCTGGATCACCCAGTGGTTGCAGTAAACTAGAAAGAAGCATTACCAAGAGTTATCAATAAAAGTGTAAGGTGTTATTAATACCCATTTTTTAAAGAAATGGTAGTTTTAAAGTTTTATGTATAGATAATGTGATCACTTGGAAGATTACAAGCTTTCTCACCGGAGCATTGGTGGTTCAGTGGTAGAATTCTCGCCTGCCACGCGGGAGGCCCGGGTTCGATTCCCGGCCAATGCAACTACTTTGTTTTTCTTTTCTGTAAAGCACATCTTCAAAATACAATCTGCCTTAGACTCATTTGTTTTTCCTACTTACATTTTCGATTATTTGTATATACTAATCATATTTTAAATAAAATTTTTCTTTTAAATGAAAGGGACTAGTAGGTTAGTGACAAGATATTTCTTAAACATTGAATTTTATTTATCTGACGCTATTTAAAATAAAATATTTCTGAGCTCATTTTGCTAGATCTAAATCACTAATTAACCCAGCTAATCACTATAAATCATAAAAGGCTGAGAAAGGACAGTGTTTATATAGATGTATAACACTGTACTTTTAAGCCTAGAGCATGCAGCTCTAGCAGAGTGGCGCAGCGGAAGCGTGCTGGGCCCATAACCCAGAGGTCGATGGATCGAAACCATCCTCTGCTAAGTGTGTACTTTTTTTTCTTTCCTCAAAGTTTTATTAACTTTCTACTATTTTCTTGCAGAAACCGAAAGTAATAACTAATTAAAGCATGCTGCGCTCAATATTCCTTCAAGATGAAAACAGCGCGCTTTCAATTAACTGCGGGATGGTAACTGACTCAGAGATGGTAAGAAACCCAGCTGCAGACGTAGCATGTCTGGGCGCCACTAAACTGCATACAACAAACGTCCCAAGAAACTAACCAGCTCTGGTTTTAGAGTGTGAAAGTTACACGGAGTAGCCTTTTCCTCCTGCTCCGTTTTCCTCTTTGGCGCTTATCACCACCGCTCAGTATGGTGTTTTTATTCCTCTATTTCTTTAGGACCTTGCCTATGGAGATTTCCCAACTTCAAGTTTTGTTTGTTTGGTTTTTGTTTTTGTTTTTTTTGTTGTTGTTGTTGTTGTTTTGTTTTCTATACAGGAGTAGAAAGTCTGTGTGGGGCAATAGTCGCTTGGCAGAGAATTGAGTGTCGTCCCTGGTGAGGTCTGGAGAAGGAAAGGCCACACATCAGCCCTACCTTCCTTTCTACAGTCAACATTTGGAAAAAAACATCTTATCCGTTATAGTCAATCTCTATCGAGCTGTATGTAAGATATCCTGATACACCAAAGGCAGCGAAAAGATCCCCATTACTCTGAGAAGACAGGCCGGAATTTTCTTTGTCCACCTCCAAGCCTTTCCCAGTTTGTTCCGACAACTCTTACCTCTTTTGTTAATAATCTTTGATAATGTTCCAAGCTAAGTTTTCTTTATCAGGCCTGGGTGCGTTTATCTCCCAGTATCAGGCCTTGAAAGCACCAACCCCTTTTAAGTTTCTAAGTCCTGCAGGCAGAGAATGCATGGTAGGGTCACTGGGCATCATAAAATGAACCTACTGATACTTCTGATGAAGTATTTTACAGGGCAAAATTCAGAGATTATAACACAACAGTAACAGTTAAGATTTAAAAATTTTAAAGTTTTGCTTTTATGTAATCCCTGCTGCTCACCAGATGCAGGGTGACTTGAACCAATAAATTACTGAGCACCATATGGGGACATTCTTTCAGGGGAAAAATAGAAATAAAATAAAATTTAACCCCAATACTGATATTTTTCTTTTTAAAATGTGTGCTGTCTTCGGGAATACAAACTGGCACCTTTTTCCTTTTTTTTTTTTTTTTTTTTTTTCTTTTTTCTTTTCTTCTCATTTAAAAATCTTAATTGTTGAGATGTTAAAGCCAGAAGGAAATAGTTCTAATTGTCAATCATGAGCAGAGAGATAAAGAGAAGGGGCCATTGATTCATCAGACGACCATTTTAAGTGGAATTTGAGATCCTTGCTTCAAGTTAAAACAGACTGGAGGAAAGAGGTAGAGAAAGGGAAGGAGGGGAGACAAGGAAAACGTTGGCAGTTCATTTGCTCAGGGATCTGTAGTCAGGAGGAAGGAGTCTTCAGGTGGATGGATCACTGTTACCTCTACCCTCTTCCCATATATATCTAGCAAGACACAGAGAAGGGAAAACCTACTAAAGAAACGGGAGGGAATTTTAGAGACAGGACTGAGAAAAACAAGTAGAAGAGATTGTATCACAAGGCACAGGTAAACAGGTAATGGTCCAGCAACTCTTTCTATTTAAAACTCAGCCTTGTATACAGATATCAAAATATCATGCTGTGCCTAGCTAATGTATAAAACTTTCCCTTGACAGTTAGAAATAACGTCATTGAAAACAAGACAAAGGTAATCTAAGTAGAAAAGAATGCTTGTTTTGCGTTTTAAACTTAGATAATTATTCAATAAACAACTTTTGAGAGGTTGGAAAATCACACAGAGGTAGTCTTTGCTTAGCAAACACAATGACTGCCCTGAGTTCAGGCTTCAAGACTAAAACAAACAAACCCAAAATACCAATAAACAATTCTATTTCCTAGCCCTCAGTCACACCTCAGTGGTGTTAGAAAGTCAAGAGTGATCCCTATGCTTTACTTTTTTGTCTTTACTTTTTTTACTTAACTAGCTTTTGAATGTCTGTTATATGAGTCCCTGTGCTCCGCCCAGAGGGGCCAATCGAGGAATGACTTCTTAGTTGAGAATCACGTGGGAAACCCAGGGCATTTGATTCAGGCCTTGTTGGCAGAAGACTTCATGGGTTTGTCTCTGTCCAGAAATTTTTGTTCATATCCAGATTTACAACTTTGAGATTAAAAAACAGTAGACAACTTTTGTCTGTTTAGTCTGGGTCATATTCCAAAGGTCTGTTAAATGCCAATACAAAAGATTTAGACTATCTCATATTGAAATTCATACCTGCTTCAAAACTGGACGACTCAGGCAGTGAAACTGTGCTGTACAGGAACACACTGAGCACCTCCACACCCCAGCTCCTGTCGGTTTCCACCAGTTTTATGAACATGCATGTGCTCTGATTGTTCTTACCACAGAGCTAAGAAACGACTGAAATGTGTTTTGGTCCTTATTGAAAGAGGAATGTTAAGACGATGGACCCTAAAGAATTAAGATTTCCTCTGGGAGGGCTGGACACACAGCTCCGCCATTAAACGGCTAGGCTCATAACTAAAACTACGATATTTCCTCCAGGAATCTCAAGAGGGGAAAGGGAAAGGCTAACATCCTGACTCCAGGAGTTTTCACAGCAGGACAGCCTAACTCGCCTAGAACTCAGCATCTCCTTGTCCTGCATTTCTTTCTATGGTTCCTATAAAATTGTAACACTGCTTCAGGACAAGTAGAGAGTGCACAGGAACTCTTATCCCCCCAAGTTCTTGCCTAATTATGAATGAGTCTACTTTCCTTTATTCAATTCTGTTTCCTAATTTCTTTCAAGATTTGGGGAAACTAGAGTGGCAAGATTAGGGGCCTAAGTGTCTCACAACACTATCAAAATTAAAAGAAAATGTCAGAAGGCATGGACTTCAAGAACATTTGTTGAAATGAAACATGGTTTCAAATGTCCAGTGACTGTTGGACCCCTGTGAGCAACTGACATAAACTCTGTTTTAGAAAAGCTTCAGTTGTTTTAGTTATAGTTTTAACTAATTGCAGACTTTTAAAATGAAAGAGAATCTGAAATAATAGCAGGTTGAAATAAAACATAGTGTTAATTGTGATGATAAAGTGTGCTCCCCACAAAGGTCCATGGTCAGGTCTTGTCCTCGATATGATTGTATTTGGAGACAAAGTCCAGGATCTTCACAGGCCAGAGCTGCAAGTCAGTGGCTGACCACCTGCCTTCAGTCCATTTCCATTAAGAACAATCCTAAGAGTGGGGCCCTTATTAGAGAGACACAGGGCTAAATAGGTCAAGGGCACGACCCGAAGGCAGACACCTATCCAAGAGGGAGGCCTCAGAAGAAGCCATATCTGCTCATGCCTTGATCTTGGTCCTCAAAAAAATCTATTGTCTGTGTTATGTTTCTTATGCAACCCTGTCATGTTTTAATAATATCTTTGGGTATGATGGAATAAGCACTGGAAAATGTCAAATAAGGAATAAGAGACAGAAATCGAAAACTAAGAAGCACATCTCCAATATTTTCAGTTATTTTAGAATCTTTTAATTTGATTTTGTGCAGTTTTTGTTTGATAGCTCTGACCAGACTCTCCCTCTATGTGCCTCAGTCTCGTCTGTCTTGCCTCCTCTCCTACAATCACTCTTGAGTGACTCTTGCGAAGTTAGTATAACTCTTCTAACGTTACTAGGAGAAAAAATAGTTACACTACTATAACACTGGTATTTTCAGTCTGGATGAAAAATACCTAAGGCCATGGACTTGTGATTCTGTTTGTTACCACAAGATGGCAGAAAAGAGCAGCACATTTCACAACACTGCAAAACTAGATAATTCTTTGGATAGCTCCCCATCTGCCCAGCTTTAATTGCACGCTTAAAGTGGTCATCACGCAGAGGGACTGCGATGGTGATCTACAAAATGATTTACTGGAGAAAGTAGATCATGAGGTAAAGGAGAACGGTAATATCATGAAACACTAAAAATGAATCTTGGGGCTGTCGAGATTATGGAGCGTTGCAGAACCTGGGTGGTGCATAGAAGTCCCATGAATATTGGGAGCTACCCCGCTCTTCTAATTCACCTCCGACTCAGCGGTCATGCTGGGGTCCACTGGCTTTAAATGCAGTTTTGACTCCTGCGGCTGTACTCATGACCGTGGACATTCAAATCAGTCTTTAAGATGGCCTCTCTGAAGCACCTTCTCATGAATTTACACTCAAGGTTCCATTTTCGCTTCTATGGTCAATATTCACACCCTTACCCACACCCACGCACCATTACTGACCTGTACTTACACAGAATACTTTTCAGTTAGGAAGAATTAAAGGATGGTTGGCCGGGATCTGAACATCTATCAATAAGTAATTTAAAGCTCCAGAACTCAGTGCACAGCTGTAAATTAACTCACAAAAATCTTAAAATTACAAAATACAAGGAATATCCACCAAAGGCCGATGTGTACTTATTAAAATATTTGTGCTGGCCGTGGACGCAAAACTGGATTGTCAACCCTATACTGCTTACTGCATCTTTTGGCACTTTAACTTACGTTGTTACTTCCTTCAATATCTACACTTGTGTAACAGCTATTCCATAAGAAATTGTGGGTGGCTCTGAAAAGAGCCTTTGGGTTTGCTGTGAGCTCTGCTTGCTCACTTGGAGCTGGTGTACTTGGTGACGGCCTTGGTGCCCTCGGACACGGCGTGCTTGGCCAGCTCCCCGGGCAGCAGCAGGCGCACGGCCGTCTGGATCTCCCGGGACGTGATGGTCGAGCGCTTGTTGTAATGCGCCAGGCGCGACGCCTCACCCGCGATGCGCTCGAAGATGTCGTTCACGAACGAGTTCATGATGCCCATAGCCTTGGACGAGATGCCGGTGTCGGGGTGCACTTGCTTCAGCACCTTGTACACGTACACCGAGTAGCTCTCCTTGCGGCTGCGCTTGCGCTTCTTGCCGTCCTTCTTCTGCGCCTTGGTCACGGCCTTCTTGGAGCCCTTCTTCGGGGCGGGAGCGGATTTGGCAGGGTCAGGCATGTTGAAAGACAGAAGAGATCTCAAAGAGAGAAAATGAGATAACTGGAATAAGATGTTCGCTGTACTGCCTGCTTTTTAAAGAAACTTACGGCTATGGCGATCCTGAATCAGCATACGTCATGTGCTAACTGTCCAATCAAAACAAGGAGTTTTTTGAAACCACGGCACCATTGGTAACCAATGTGTAACCAATGAAATCTCTCCATTTTCGCGCCCTGTGTTGACTATAAATACGAGGAACGTAGCTTTTCAGCTCTTTACTGTGGTGATTATCTTCTGGACGATTGAGTCATGTCTGGACGCGGCAAGCAGGGTGGCAAGGCTCGCGCCAAGGCCAAGACCCGCTCCTCCCGGGCCGGCCTGCAGTTCCCCGTGGGCCGCGTGCACCGCCTGCTCCGCAAGGGCAACTACTCGGAGCGCGTGGGCGCCGGCGCCCCGGTGTACCTGGCGGCCGTGCTGGAGTACCTGACGGCCGAGATCCTGGAGCTGGCGGGCAACGCGGCCCGCGACAACAAGAAGACGCGCATCATCCCGCGCCACCTGCAGCTGGCCATCCGCAACGACGAGGAGCTCAACAAGCTGCTGGGCCGCGTCACCATCGCGCAGGGAGGCGTCCTGCCCAACATCCAGGCGGTGCTGCTGCCCAAGAAGACCGAGAGCCACCACAAGGCCAAGGGGAAGTGAAACCCTTTGTACAAAGCACTCTACAGATAACCAAAGGCTCTTTTCAGAGCCACTTAACTTTCTCCAAAAAAGAACTAAAACACTGCCGGAATAGTGTATTGTGCGAGTTTTATGTATTGTCACACTGGTAGCTTTTGAGGATAATTTTATTTGCCCTGCTTGTGTTACTTTAACCCCGTTGGTAAGCTAAGTATGCTCTGGTTTCTGAAAGGCTGGAACTTAGCCTCCAGTCTAGTAGTATGCAAAAGCACATCTTGAGTTCAAGGCCATATTGCTATGCAGGGCGAGTTGCAAAACAGGCAGGACCACACAAAGAATTGTAGGAAGTGTTCCCTTTATTAACACTTGGACAACAGCACAAACACGGGTTAGCAATCACTATGTACAATCACTTGAGTCCTGTTTATGTCCATGATTAACAAGTTCTAACTGCCATTTGCCAAGGTCAAAATCAGTTAAGGATGTTAAATCATTTGGTATCACAGAAAAATTTATTTCCACCAGACCTCCCCACCTTCATATTGAATTCCAGGGGTCAATGTATTTAAAGCCGTTTTTTTTTTTTGAAAGTCACTACCTAACTTACAGGTATCTCACTACACATACATCTTTTCATATAATCTGAAACAATAAAAAAAAGAGTAAGAAAAGTGCTTTTAATAAGAATCACATTGATTTCCACGAATATTCAGCGGGATTTTCTTTTCAATGAGGAAATTGTACATTTGCTTAAACACAGGGTCAGCCCACTGCAGAAAACAAAAGGACTCAACAGCCAATTAAGTTGCCCCGGCAGCCATTTTGACCAATCAGAATCCGGCCGTCTGTATAAATCTTGGTGGTGAGGCTTCTCTTCTTTCACTTTCCTTTGGAAGCTTAAGTGTTGCAATGGCTCGCACCAAGCAGACCGCTCGCAAGTCCACCGGCGGCAAGGCCCCGCGCAAGCAGCTGGCCACCAAGGCCGCCCGCAAGAGCGCCCCGGCCACCGGCGGCGTGAAGAAGCCCCACCGCTACCGGCCCGGCACCGTGGCGCTGCGCGAGATCCGGCGCTACCAGAAGTCGACCGAGCTGCTGATCCGCAAGCTGCCGTTCCAGCGCCTGGTGCGCGAGATCGCGCAGGACTTCAAGACCGACCTGCGCTTCCAGAGCTCTGCGGTCATGGCCCTGCAGGAGGCCTGCGAGGCCTACCTTGTGGGTCTGTTTGAGGACACCAACCTGTGCGCCATCCACGCCAAGCGCGTCACCATCATGCCCAAGGACATTCAGCTGGCCCGGCGCATTCGCGGGGAGAGGGCTTAAGTTCATACAGTGTTTTTCAAAGGCTCTTTTCAGAGCCACCCAAATCTACACAAAGGTGCTGTTCACTTTTAGGGGTAATTTGAGCTCTTGGCACGGTAGCCAATTTCCTGCCGGATTTTTCTTGAATATGTCTCAAATATAATAGATTCAAGCAGGGCACTAATACCTACGTTTCACAATTCAGGTATTTGTGTTGGAAAGATGTTAAAGCTAAGCATTCGGTCTAATCCCCCAAATGCAAATGCTTTTGGCTCAAGTTCTTGGAAGGATTGTTTAATCTGCCAGCCTTTTAATGCGAGTGCACTCAAATCCTATGCCTGGACAGGTCTCTTCCTAAATAAATTCACTATGTCCAGTTTCTTAACATCCTAGACATTAGGCACTGACACACCTCTTGGGTGTTTAGTCTATGCATATCTGCACCACCTGTGTGCCTGGTGCTCTTTTGCCAGAGGGGTCCTTTGCCCTGTAGTTCCAGATCGTTGCGAGCTACAAAACGGGTGTATGGGAATCTGAGTTCTTCCAGAATTGCTGCAAGCATTTTAACTGCTCAGCTGTCTCTCCAGTCCCAAGAAGGGAACCTGAGTTAGTCTGTATACTTCTGGTGTTCAGAAATCCCCTGGATAAATGGTTGAATGGGTGGAGAAACAGGAAGAAAAACATACGGAAGATGTAGAAGCCCATAACCCAAAAGTGCTACAGACAGCTTCCTGTGGCTTGTGAAGGCTATCTTTAAGTGTCTATAATTCTAACATCCATTTCCTTTTCATCAAAGCGTTCAGCTTTTTGTGGCCCAGTGACCTGTATGTACCACTCCTGTCACTGCAAGAGTGAAGTTCTAGACCCTAGTAATCATGTGTCTTTCTGTAATGCCAACACAACAAGAGACCAAGATAGATTCTAAAAACAAGTTACCTAAGTACTGAGTCCCTTGGCTCAGGGTTGGAATCATCGGAGACTTCAACTGAAGATATAAGATATAAGTGATGAGGCCTATGTGGACTTCTAGCCACACATACACAACCTGTATCACATGCCCATACATTACCACACTCACCACACACAAACACAAAATAAAAATTTTAGGTAGAATAGTATCATAGTGGTTTCTTTTGGAATTAATCCCTAAATAAAGTACCTTTCAAAGAAAGTGACCTTCTGGAAAGGAAGGTGATGATTTTGGAAGGAAGGCCCATGGGTCTGCTGAAGGCAGAGTCTTTCTTTGGATCCAGACTAAGACCACTGTTGACAGACTGTAAGGATTGCATTCTTTCCTTCCACAGAGAGAAACTAAGATCTAGTACTAACTCCAGAAGGGCTCACACAGATTTTGTTTTGCTTTTGTTTTTCAGGTTTGCACTGACCAATCCTCTCACAGTTTTAGGCTTTCAGTTAGAATTACATGAAACGTTTCTCACAGTCAGTGGGCAGGCATGGCTACATGTGCGTGACTATTCTGTTTCTGACAATGCTTCATGTGAGGGGACTGTTACATTAGTGTGGCCATCTTCTAAATAAACGTTATAAACTCCAGCGCACCTTATCTCCCATGTAAGAACGAAGCTTTACTTTAGTAAGGACATATAAAAATTGCTGATTAGTGACAGATGCCACACTTTTTGGATATCATAGTGGGTACACAGTAATGTTATTTATTAAGACAAGAATAGGTAAGAAGTTGAATTAGTGAGTGATGAATCTAGAATATATATTCGGGGTTTTGTTTGTTTCTACAGGAAATCTGTAAGTTAAAAGAACATTCAACATAAAGGGGCTAAGTCGCAGACAAGCAAAGATCTGGAATTCAATAGTACATCAAAAATATTTAAAACTAAGGGAAGGGGCTAACTCTTAAAACTTCTGCCTCATTGTCAGTATCAAACTTCCTACTTTGCTTTGTTCATCTTGGTCATGAGCCTATATTTACAGGCATTCTCTGCTGGATCCTGATAGTATCCTTTAATAATTCCCTTTAACTCCCAGAGATGTTCCTTCCATAGATTTTATTCTCTTAAACCTCCCTGTTCCCTTCAGTGCACAAACCTCCTCCTCATTCCCATGTTACTTGCCCACTTTTGTGTTCTCCTCGCTGGATTGATTCTTTCTTTCTTTCTTTCTTTCTTTCTTTCTTTCTTTCTTTCTTTCTTTCTTTTTTCCCATAAGAATCAGTTTATTCCTTATAAAGTAGAAGGCAGAATGAGCAAGATGCAATGACTTCAATCTCTTAATATTTCCCTCCTTTCTTTCTAGGGATCTTAAGTAAATTACTACTTTTGGAGGTAAAGAGACAATTATGAGTTGGCCATTATGGCTCACATCTGTAATCCAACAGTCAAGAGGCTGAGGCAGGAGGATTCACAAGAAATTAAGGTAAACCAGAACAACATAGTGAATACAAGGTCACCTTGGACTACAAAGTGAAACTCAGTGTCAAAAACATAAAGCACACATACAATGACTTACCAGGTGGATTGTTTCTTTAGCTCAGACACCATACTTATGGTTTCTAGATGTAAAATTGTTTCTGAAAGAATAATTAGAATTAAAGGGGGTAAAATAGCAGATATTGTGTTTGAACTTCCTGAGGAAGCAAACCTGTTAAGTGCTATAAATTCCTTTCCAAAATCCAGATTTTATATATGCTCATATGAGCAACAACAAGGGTGTTTTACCCCACTGTTCTACAACGGCCTTCGGCTTCTCAGTAAAAGTTCAACTATTTCAGAACATGGATTGTCTGCTTATTAGTGCTGTTGGGATTGGGATAACAACACTCAATACCATCGTTATTACTGCAGTCTCATCCAGAGCACATCTTTGTATATATAGCTAGCTGCCTAGGGTTTTCTCTTTTCTTTTTCTCTTTGAGATGGCGTTCTCACTGTAGAGGCCCCACTGGCCTGGAATTCGGAGGTCTGCCTGATTCTGTGTCCTGAGCACTAGGATTAGAGATGTAGGGCAGGCATGCACAACAATGTTACCAGTTTATGAGTCACTAATGTAACGGCAAGGTACAACAGCTAACTACAAGTATTCATAACAGGAAAATAAAGCTAGAAACTTTGTTTTCTAAATTTTTATTAAAGTATACGCCCACATAAAACAGCTATCATATCAGACTTTAGATTCTTCAAACTCAGCAATCCCACTGCCTCAAACGGCAGTGACGGCATTTACAGGTCTGAACTACCAGATACCTGGCTTGTGAAATTTCACTTTGGTGCTACCTAAAGCAGCATTATCATATATGAATACTGGGTCACTACAGTTCTGTTTCTCAGGGTTAGGGTAGGTCATCACACTTTCTCTACTTCTCAACTGCAACTCCATTTTATTTCCATGCTGAATCATAAAGAGATGGCTTAAGGTTAAGTCAAAATCAGAACTAGCTTTCTTTATATATTAAAAAACCCTATTATTAATTACATCTATTGTAAGGGTAGCGTATGCATATATGAAAGCCAGAGGACAACTTGTGAGATACAATTCGCTCCTTCCATGTGGGCTCAAGGCTTGAACTCAGGTGTTCAGTAAAACTGTTTTAATGCCTCTGGTCCCTACACTAGGCCACTAGCTGAATTTTAATAAAACACCTATTGAAGACTGCAGAAAACTGCTATTTAGCTACAATGCTCCAGAAACAAAAAGCAGCCACCTTCTGCAAGCCTCAACCTTGCAGAAACTCTAGACTGGAGCCACACAAAGGGCTCACAAGGCATTCTAATCAGTGTTCCATTTGGCATTACCTGTGGCCCAAGTAAAATACTTGACATGCAATTTTATAACCTAAAGTCAGTCACCGGGACGGGGGGGGGCACGGGGGGGGGAAGAGCCAAGAACTCCGCTTCTGACTTCTAGACAAGTTCGGTAATTCAATGAAACAAAATGAGACTGTTGTGTTACTGGATTACTCACAAATCCAAGTGTCACTTTTTCGGGTACAAAAACGAGCTCTAAAAAGAACCACTTTTCCTAGGAACTTTCTGAAACTATGCTGTTCACTTGGCCCTGTGGTGGCTGCTCTCGGTCTTCTTGGGCAGCAGCACCGCCTGGATGTTGGGCAGGACGCCGCCCTGCGCGATGGTGACGCGGCCCAGCAGCTTGTTGAGCTCCTCGTCGTTGCGGATGGCCAGCTGCAGGTGGCGCGGGATGATGCGCGTCTTGTTGTCGCGGGCCGCGTTGCCCGCCAGCTCCAGGATCTCGGCCGTCAGGTACTCCAGCACGGCCGCCAGGTACACCGGGGCGCCGGCGCCCACCCGCCCCGAGTATTTTCCCTGGTGGAGCAGACGGTGGACGCGCAGGCCGGCCGTGGAGGAGCGGGTCTTGGCCTCGGCGCGAGCCTTGCCACCGTGAGCGGACATAACGAACGAAACGCTGTGTACAGTAATTTACGTGCTAAAGCGAAGAGCAGCTCACTCTTTGTTATTGATTGAATGGCGCTAAAAATGTAGACGTGGCATTGGCTAAGATTATAATATTATATTAACCAATAGAAGCACAAGTTTAAAACAGCTGCATTGTGATTGGATAAATGCAATTTCAAACTAACCAATAAGCATGTGACCAACTTTCTTCTTTATTTGCATGGAAACCTGTATATAAGGCGTTCACTTAGTCACCTACATGCTGTCTACTCTTTGTTATTGGGAGGTGGCTGCATCTACTATGCCTGAGCCAACGAAGTCTGCTCCCGCCCCGAAGAAGGGCTCCAAGAAAGCCGTGACCAAGACGCAGAAGAAAGATGGCAAGAAGCGCAAGCGCAGCCGCAAGGAGAGCTACTCGGTGTACGTGTACAAGGTGCTGAAGCAAGTGCACCCGGACACCGGCATCTCGTCCAAGGCCATGGGCATCATGAACTCATTCGTGAACGACATCTTCGAGCGCATCGCGGGTGAGGCGTCGCGCCTGGCGCATTACAACAAGCGCTCGACCATCACGTCCCGGGAGATCCAGACGGCCGTGCGCCTGCTGCTGCCCGGGGAGCTGGCCAAGCACGCCGTGTCCGAGGGCACCAAGGCCGTCACCAAGTACACCAGCTCCAAGTGAGCAAACAGGGCTCACAACAAACCCAAAGGCTCTTTTCAGAGCCACTAAACAGTTCTTTTGAAAGGGCTTACACAGCGTATTTTATTTACAGTACATTCCATTTTAATCTTCGTTGGCATTTGGAAGTCTGTAGTTTTGTTGCTTATGCGTCTAGAAGGTACTGGCTTCACATGTTCTCTTGAGACTAGGTACCTATTTTAAGTGGAAGGTTGCAGTCACTACAAGTGTGGCTAAGTTTGTCCATAGGCCACATGTCACCATACCTTTTTTAGGTCACTCTAGGCTTTTTGCTTTACCAGGTCTCTTGCTGCCTAGTATGGAATTCTCATAACCACCCAGTCTGGCCTCACAATTGTATCTTTCTGAATTTCGGTTACTGTTATTACAGGCCTTTACGACCTGGTTTGATTTTGCAAGCCCCTGGGGGTGTTTGTTTGTTTGTTTTCCAATTTGCTGGAGAGGTAACTAGTTGATTTTTTTATAATTGTCTTATGTTGTACCGTTATTTCATGTGACCTAATTTTTAACTTTGCTCATAAGAACTTATTGGTGTGTTGTTTCAAAATGAACTATAGAGGAGAAACAACCTCAAAAGGTTTTAATGTTATTGCCTTGTTATTATAGTTTTGGGATTCTATCTACAAGCAGTGTTTTGTTTCTTAGTCATACTAAGTAAAGGTTCATTCACACATAATAAAAATGTCAAGAAAATGAAAATTCCTAACTCCCATCAGTAGGCTAGTAAATGGAACAGAGTGGTAACTAAATAGTCACATAAAGGAAGGTAATTTAATTTTGTCTATTTTGGTTTGTATTGCTGTTGTAAACACTGACGAAAAGCAACTTGAGGAGGAAAGGGTTCATTTGTCTTACAATCTTTCTGATTTAGTTCATCATTGACAAAAGGGCAGGAACTCAAGCAGGAGCAGAGGCAGAAAGCAGACTTATGTTCATATGCTCCTCTTCCACCTGCCAGGACCACCCGACTCAGGGGTGGCAGTGATCTTATGTAAGCTTGGCTCAACCACATCAATCATTAATTGAAAAAAATTGCCCCCACAGATTTATCTACAGGTTAATGTAATAAATGTCAATTGAGGGTCCCTCTTCCATATGAAGAGATCGGCTTGTGTCAAGTAGAGAAACACTAACCAGCACAAGTATGAATAAAATATTAGTACACAGATGTTTAAAATGAATTTAAGCTGTTGTAAAGTAAGATCTTACTATGCTTTTCTAATCATTTTCTTTAATTATTATGTCTGATCCTTATAGTATCCTGTGGTACAAATTCTATTGTCTTCACTCTTTTAAAGTTGAGGAAATTAAATAAGAGTGGACTGCACTGAAGTCACAACTTATATATCCTATCTTGTTGAACACAGAGAACCAGCTATGAACTGTGTTCCAAAACAATTACACAAACCTTGTAAAGAAAATATGTAATACATTATAAAATGAAATATCTCTAATTCTGTCAAATTTTAATAAAATTTCTTTCATTAATTTTACTTTCTGTTTTAAGAGTGAGAGTTTGCTTTGTACCCAGACTTGCTTGGAACTCACAAGAGTTCTACTTCCTCAGCCTGCTGCATGGTGTCATTGTAGGTACTCTTCATTGCAGTTTTGAATGCATCAGTTTATTAAGTATATAGCAAAACAAAAGCAAAAAGAAAACAGCAACGGAAGACCTATTTTAGTCTCTCAGAGCATCCAGCAGAGAGCAACTGAGGAAGCATCACTGAGGCAGTCAGCTGGATTTTATGGAGTTGCTGGCAGAGCAGTGTCTCTTCCTAGAACACTTTAAAGCAAAAACCAAATAGCAGCTGTACAGGTGATACCATGAAATCACTTGCTTACAACATAAAGCAGGAAGCAACCGGGGAAGGAACAGTCAGCTAGAGCTCCCTATTGAGTGTTCCCTCCATGGCTGAGTTTCCCATAACTGGAGTACTAGTTTGTTGTTGTTGTTGTTTTTAAATCATGGGATAAAAAATGTAATATATCTTTAAAATAGGTCACCTTCTAAGGACACACTCTTTTTATGCTTTGGCTGTATTCTGTTCCATTCCTTCCATGCAACAACACTGGGAGAGCCAGCTAATCCTTACATGAAGAGCCTTGTAAGAGACTAATTCTTTTGGGGGGCAGGAGGTTGGGGATGGAGGTTGGAAGGTAAAGGGTGTCCAAGATAGGGTTTCTCTGTGTAGTCCTGGCTGTCCTGGAACTCACTCTGTAGACCAGGCTGGTCTGGAATTCAGAGATCTACCTGCCTCTGCCTCTGCCTCTCTAGTGGTGGGATTAAAGGAGTGTGTTGCTACCCCCCACCTGTAAGAGACTTTGCATACTTGAGTCAGACTGATTGGAAAGTAATACAACAATCCTGACTCTCAGACAGAGCTTTTTAGTGAACTCAAACAGCATAAGGCAGTTTGCCTATATAATGCACATGATACCTATTCTCATTGTTCAATGATTAAGTCAACGACATAGACTAATGGTAGATTAACAAAAGTGTTTATATTTATTACATGAAGAAAAAAATGAATGCTCCAAACTTCAGAGAGCTCTGAAAATTTATACTCCTTCTCAGTGGAGGAGGGAGACAAGCACACTAGTGGAGGGTGAGTTAGATGCTTGCAGTGTTCTCAGAGGATACTCATGATGATGCAGTTGCTTCTGGGTGGTTTGTCTTAGGTAATTTAAGGGGAATTCAGATCAAGCACTTCCATGAAATTGTTTTTTCCAAAACATCCTCAGTTTTCAGATATTAAAAATATAAAAAGATTAATATTTACACTGGTGTGAGAGAAACAGTAATAAATGGATGTCATAAAGGATTTACCAATAAACTTATTTAGGAAACACTAAGTAGCCCGCTATCGTGCCTCATGAGGAAGCTCTTTGGTGTGTAGGGAGCAAAGGAAACCCTGAATGAGTGCAGTTATGGGAGAACGCCCATGTCAAGGGCATTAGACTCTCAGACTCATGAAGGAATGGCAGAGCTCTTCCCCTCCAGGGTGAGGTTCAGAGACACAGCAAAACCTGCTTTTCTGGTTCCTGTGTGGATGCCGATATTATGTGCCGGAAATGTCCACATTAGCTTTCCTCCCCCTGTATTGATGCTTGAAGTTTGCTCTCCTATCCCCAATGAGTGAAACCTATTTTCTTGACTGAGCTGTATGCCATAATCCTGCCTTCTTGCTTATGTATGTGTGTATGTATGTATGTATGTATGTATGTATACATGCATATAATAACCCCCCCTTGTCCAGCTATATGGAACAATCCTGCCTCCTGTTCAACTTTATATAAGAAACATGCTGAGCTTGTGGGTGTGGTATCTACAGCCTAGAGACCAGCCCATCCAATCTTCGCTTTCTAGCCATGAATCTCTTATTTCCTCATAGCCCCAGTCGTGGTCAAATCCTGGGAGGCCACATTAATATAGCCTTTGGACTTTGTTTTGTAGGTACTTTTCAGTTTGTATAGTTTTCCTAATTTGTTGTTGGCCTAATTTTTAAGTGTGTGTGTGTGTGTGTGTGTGTGTGTGTGTGTGTGTGTGTGTATCATTGTACCTATTAATGCCACCAGCTGCACTGAAGTTTAGTTCTAGAGTAAGTCACCTGGAAAAAGGGAGTAACTCAAATATAAACTCATAGCCTTCGACAAGGTCGACTTTCCATCAGGTGATTTGTAAGTGGGTTTCCTAAGCCCGAAGAACAAAGAGAAATTCTTACATGTATAACCTTTAAATGAGAAGAGTCTCTGAGCATAGCAGATTGTTAAACGTTCAAAATAAAATATATGACTATAACTTAGAAAGCTCTGTTGTGGTATATCCACCAGAGAAGACTATTCTGACACAGGTTTAAACCAATAGAAATTTAGGATTAGCCAGAAAGTCTTTCTTTGCCAGCTGGCAACTACACAGAATGTTCAGGATCCCAGTGCAGCATTGAGCCTTTCTCAGGGTGAACTTTTAATTACCAAAACATATCCTAAGTTGGCATAGTTCAGTTAGCAAGAGCAGTTAGCCAGAAGCAGAACTACAGAAGCCAAAAAGCAATATTAATATATTTAAAGAGTTTCTTAGAACTAAAGACCTTGATAGATTATGTCTTTCATTTTCATTTTACCAAGTGCTGTTGTCTATATGATGAGTTTTATAGCCTGAATGGTATTTCCATCATGGAGTCAGCTCTGCTAAGGTCTAACATCCTACTAAGGTCTGTTGTAGCTCATCCTATTGCCCCACCCTACCTTGGGGCCAATAATTACTAGGAGTTTAGCAGCTTAGAGAAGAAACTAGGTAGAATATTACGCAGATTAAATACATTAGTGATTAATTCTGAGTCACCATTAATGCAAAGAACATGAAATAAAAGCAATTCTCTGTAGTAATATTTAATTTCCGTCAGGAATTTCTACCCTGCCTTGATCATTCAGTTCCCAGATAAAAGATACACGACTTTTAGACTTATAATAAGCCTTTAATACACTAGAGCTGGGCAGACATCTGCCCTCTAAGCTATTGTGTCTACTTCCCTATCAATAACCCCGAGTTATAACTTGCCATATTCCATCTGGGCAGCTCTGAACTCCAATTGGCCAGCCCTCATGGCCCTCCTTTCATGACTCATCTAACCTATGACATCCTTTCCTCTCTCCACCTTCTCTTCCTCCTCTTAGTCCTGCCTCAGACCCCAAGCCTGGGAACCAAAACTCCACCTATGGAGTTTGCTATGAAAGCCTGTACGTGTAAAAGTTTAATACAATTGTCCTAGAGCTCTATCCGAAGTCTGTTTTAAAATTGTGTTGAGAACCGCACTAGTCCCTGTTCGGGCGGCCAAAAAATGTTGAGGCCTAAGCTGGAGTCGCACTAGCCCCACGTTCGGCCACCAAAAAATGTCGCGGCCCGAGCAAAATGTTGAGGCCCGGGCTGCCCCGCGTCTGGCAGCCACTCTATCCCGGTCCAAGCTGCCGCTCTGGTCCGAGGGTCAGGGTTCAGCAATAGAGAGTGAGGGCAGACTCGAAAAATGGAGACCAGACAGAATGTGATTCAATCCTGTTTATTCTTCAGTCTCTCTTCTTCTCTCCAAGTCCCAAGTCCTAAGTTCCTAGTCCCTAGTTCCTAGTCCCTAGTGCCTCCAAGTTCCAAGTTACTTCTTCCAAGTTCTCTTTCAAGTGCCTGCTACCTAATGCCTAATTCCTACTCCAAGTTGTACTCCAAGTTGTACTCTCTGAAGTGTCTCTTTCTCTCTTCTGTGTCTCCCTAATGTCTAATTCTCTGCCGTCTGCCTTTATATGTCTCACTTCTAAGCCATGCCTTTTGGTCACACCTTTAATCATGCCCTTAGGTCTTGTCTCTAAATCTGATCTCTACACTTCTAAGTCACACTCTTAAGTTACACACCTTTAATCTCACACACCCAAGGTATCTAAACCAAGATTATCAGAGTGTGCTCAGCTGTTGTAGGCTATTGTAATACAAGTCTCATGTCAGGGTATATGGCTCAAGATGGCTGCAAAGCTGATAGCTGCTTTCTGCTAAAAGTCGGGCCCCAACAAAATTGTTTTATTAATGAGACCAAGAAACTTGATAGGAAACCTTAGCTTCCCTGTAACAAGCCCAGGAAAGCTGGGGCTAAACATGTTAGCAGGAAGGCTACATTAAACAGCACCCTGCACATATGGCGGGGCAGTTGAGCAAACAAACTTTCTCTCTGCTCTGATCTATATTAAACTTGGAAGTGGGCTGTTTTAGAAATAATATGCCTTCCTATGAAAAATCACTCTGGACACTGAAGATTAATAAACGTAAAGGCTCTTTAATGACAGTGTTTGTCCAGCTCCGGCTAATTCTCAATGATGAGCTGGCCTTGAAAAGATGATTTCAATAACTTACAATGAATTCCACAAGTGCTGTCATTCTTAAATCTCTCTGGGTCCCAGCTCCAAGTTACACTTTGAACAATTAAAATGATGATACATCTGCATTTTTGGCCCCTCAGGCTGATGGGAGATATATACAGCAAAGATTCTGTGATAATTATTTTAAGTACACCACTGTTGGTCCTCTCCCCACCCTGCCTCCCAACAGTTGTTACCTGGGGTCATCTTGCCCACCTGGCAGAATTATGCTTTTCTCAAGAAGTGGACAGGGCTTTGTGGCAGGCCAGGACTTAACATAGGTTGTAACTCTGCCATGTCCCTAGAGCTGCCTCTTAGAGGCCTGTTCTTTCATATGGAAATAGCCCTAAAGGCTGCTATAAATCCTTGTCTTCTCTGTTGTCATGGAAACAGAGCCTAAAGCACTATCAATCCTGGTGAGCAGTTACCTCCTAGCATCCGATTTTTTGCTATCTCTATGTGATAGGTCTAGTTAATAGACTACCTTTCTTTGGGGTATTTGGGAAGCCATGCTCCCTTAGCTAAATTCTACCTTGTGTGACTTGTCTCCTAAACAAATCTATTATTAACAGATCCTTTCTAACACCATTTCTGTTGCTTTGAACCTCTTCTACATCAGCATGGCAACAAGAAGATAAAAAGAGGACAGCTGGAAAGAGCCAGCACTTAGGATGTACATGCAGAAGAATCAGCACTTGGCTACTTCGAGGACTGCTGGCAGTGTTTTTGACAAACAAGCAATAAATAAAGATATAGCCATTTTGTCTCAAAGCAAATCCATTAGCAAATCCTTCCTCACATCAATTCTATTATTTCAAGCTTCTTCTGCTTCAGCAGGAACTGTGTAGCTTTGCTCAACTCCTTGTTAAGGGAATAATCATCAGTATTGGCCGTGACCTTTAAGATGAGGGAAGACACCAACCACTACTTGCCATCTCCATAATATAAATCTTCTCAGATTAATTAATGAACTAATACAATATGCTTTTTAAAATGTTAAACTGATTTTAGATTTTTTAAAAAAAATTCTTACCAGAAATCACAATGCTTAAAACATTTTTTTTTTTTTAATGAAGGGGCTGTGGGAATGATTTAGCAGTTCAGGACACTTGTCCTTTCAGAGGACCCTGGCTCAGTTCCCAGTATCCAACTAACTATCCATTCCTTACTCCAATGTCAGGGAATCTAGCATCCTCTTCTGACCTGTTTGAAATGTGTACTAGGTACTTGTGATACTGAGGGAGCCAGGGGGCCAGCATGAGTTTTAATATGCAGCCATAGGGAGCCATAGGGAACCATAGGTCCCTTCTGCCAAAGGTTAGGAAGATGATTCCTTTTGGCTATGGGAACCAGTCTGACAAGTTCCTGAAGAATGCTGGGTTTTATCTAACCAATAAAACTTCTCTTACAGTTCAGACTGAGCTCATTACTACATATATGGACTGGCTTTTGGAATTTTAAGAAACGGAGTTTTTTTGAACCTGACAATGATTTCATATACATACTAATATATTTTTAGATGCTTTGGGTTATAATTTTCTTAGTTCTGCTACTATAAAAAGTTCAAGGAATAGCTACTTCATTGAATGTGGAATTTGGAATTTGAAGCAACTAAAGCTATGTTTTGGGGGCCACGGTCACTCATATATGGCTCCATAATAAAGACTCTCTTGCCCCCTGTGATGAAAAGTTGGTTTTTGGTCAACAATGCAAATTCTCCCAATTAAAGTATTTAAATTTTAGAGTATGGTCAGAAATACATACTTTATAATAGGAAAAGACTTCATTAGCATGTTTTGATTAAATGTATGACCTTTCTTAAAATCCATGCTTCAGTAGTTATAACAGAACATTAAGTGTGCATTATCACTTTTAACTTTTTTTCCACACCAGTTTAAACTGTATCACTGTAGGGTCCTTCTGCCAAGAAATATTGATTAAATTAAAGAATAGAATTTTACTCGGTGTTATTGGTAATACTCAGCCTTGGTCTGTCAAGAGAAATTAAATATAAATTTTTAAATCTAAGTTGTGAATAATAGATTTTTCTGCCAATGCAATATGGGCCAGATTAGATGGAATTAACAATAATGGCAGGCTTATCAGACACTGCTCCCAAGCAGCTTCACAGAACTCAAGGAACCAGCCAGGGAGCTCATGCACCCAGACCAAGGCGAGGGGGTTTTATAGGTGTCTTAGGTGAGGGATGATGACTGACTGTCAGCTAGGAGCTGGGATTGTGCCCATATATGGTCAAAAGCTGAGCCCCTAAACAGACACACTTGAGTAGATAATGGCAGGTTAGCCCTAAGTTTTCTCCCTGCAGGTTGGGTTGAGGGAAAGAAAGCAGATGGGGGTTTCCCAGCTTGTGCAGGAAACTCAAGCAGGTTTTCAAGCAAACATCACTACCTCTTTGGTTATAGGGGCACTGATTCAGATCGGGCTACTTCCCGCTGAAGAGGGATGGAACGAGGTTGAGGAGTCGGGAGTCTGTGGATCCGTGCTCAATCTGTTCTTGAAAAAATTGAGGATGCAAAAAGTGTTAGGAGAAAGAATAGACAGATGATTATCACCAGCCCTGTGAGGGGGGCTAGCCAAGCGAAAAGGGAAGACTGCCAGAAAGAGTGGAACAGGGATGTGCCCTGCCTGTATTTGCTTCAGAAAATGTGTGGAGTGACTTGATATTAGTTTCTAGCAGACCATGTTCATTGATAGAGTAACAGCAATCTTCTCCCAAGAGCATGCAGGTGCTCCCTTGCCTGCTGTGAAGAGGTCCAATGCTCTCTCATTTTACCTGGGCACCTGGGCCACCAAAGTGATCTGACACTGGAGGGAGACCAATGATACCATTGAGTTGTTGATGTCCTTTAGGAGACAGTCGAACATCCCTTTGATCCCAACCACCAAATATCCCATGGCGCCCGATTCTGAGAAAGAATAAGGCAGTGACTCATGGAAAGGCATTCATCTTTTCCAGTGTGGACTCTGCCAAGGATTTGTTTCTTTCCTTTATCTGGTACTGAGGTTTGTAGGAGGATGTCAGGAAGAGGATGTGACCCATGGGTCTGGAAGACCTGGAAGCCAAACCCCAGACACCTGAGACAGTCCTGCAATTACCCAGAGCCACTGGGTTCCTGGAGATGCTCCCGGCAGTGAATTATAGCCAACTCTGCTAGGAGTTGGTGGGCCTCTACGAGCCTGGCTGTAAGGACACCAGGGCATAACAGGAGTGCCCTTGGGGGTGAGGAAACCCCTTTCTTTTTGTGAAAACAGGACAGAGTGACTATGAGCTATTAGAAAGGCACACTTCAAATCACTGTAGATGGTACCATGTTGTCCAATATGGAAGGAGCTGGTTAGAGCCTTTTGTGAAGAGGTTCCCATTGGGAGGTGGTTTGCCTCAACTGGTTTACCTGAGGCAACAACCACATAAGCTGGCTGGGGGTTCCTGAGTTATCTAAAAGGGAACTTCCATCCACACAAAGGATGAGTTGTGAGTTTGTGAGAGGGTCTAGGAGGCTACATCAGGGTGAGCAGAGGGTTCCACTCCTCTAGCAGAAGTGGGCAAAAGTGGTATTAGAAGAAAATGGAACAGGAAGGGTGACCAGGTTTAGAGCAGGTCTAGGGGCCAAGGTGACCTGGGAGTTTTCCAGCAGTAACAGATGAAAGGTCTGGACCCATGAAGGTCCAAGGAGAGAGAGAGTGGGGGGGGGTGGGGAGGGGGAGAAGGAGGGAGGGGAGAGGGAAGAAGAAAGGGGAGAGAGAGGGAGAGAAAGAAGGAAATGCCTCAGGGGATCGGAGAGGTATTGGGTGACATATAAAGTAATAGGCCGGAGCATGGTGATCATGAGGGCCTCTTGGGAGAGTTAAACCACCACTGTTAGGGCCTGCAAAAATGGCTGCCAGCTGCACACAGTAGGGTCCAATTGTTTACACAGAAAAGCAGCAGCTCAGTGGGAGGATTTAACAGGTTGGGCCAGGACAAACACCTCTTGCTACCCCCAGCCTTTCATCAATTAAGAGGTAGTAGGGCCTAGAAGACTCTGAAAGAAGTCTAGCCACGTGAGTGAGAGTCTCATCAGGTGTTCCTTTGGCCACTTGGTATAGTGGCTTAGCCATAATAGCAGAACTGGAGATACAATGTCTGAAGAACCCCACCAGACCTCCCAAAATGAAAGAATCTGATCCACCATAGTTGGGGGCTGTAAGTCCCTCAGAAGCCCCACACAGTCGGAGATGAGGGTCTTAGAGCCCTGGCTAAGTTGAATGTCCAAGTATATTACAGCAGGAGAGCATAGTTGAGCTTTAGACAGGAGGTGTGGTGTCTTACGGTTTCTGCTGCTGTGGCCAAACACCATGACCAAAACACAAGTTGGGAGGAATGGGTCCATTTGGCTCACACATCCAGATCACAGTCTATCATTGGAGGAAGACAAGACAGGACCTCAAGCAGGGCTGAGGGCAGGAGCTGAGGCAGAGGCCATGGAGGAGTGCTGCTTACTGGCTTGCCTCTCATTGTTCGGCCTGCCTTCTTATGGAACCCAGGACCACCAGCCCAGGAATGACACTACCCACAATGAGCTGGGCCCTCCCCCATTGGTCACTAATTGAGAAAATGCCTTACAGCTGTATCCTATGGAGGTATTTTCTCAAGTAAAACCCCTTCCTCTCTGACGACTCTAGTTTGCATCAAGTTGACACACAAAACCAGTCAATAAAACTTCTCCTTGTCAACTTGACTCACAAACACAACACTATTAATCGACCACTAGATGGGTCTGGTCTGTGTGACAGAGGGGAGGTCTGGACGACATATGTGCCATGTTAATGACTGGCAAGGGTACCGGAACGCCTTAACACGGGCGGGTGGATTGGTAGAGAAGGAACCTAGCAGTTTTTCAATCTCGGAGAAGTCTTGGAGGGGGAAAGGAACATGAACTCGAACAACACCCTCAACTCCGACGACTTCCCAGAGAGGGCAGAAGAGAGCACAGGTTTGTTGGGACCCTGTATGAGAGGCTCCAGGGGAGGATCCACGGGTCGTAGGCCAGTGTGTAGATGGGGCCAGGGTGTGAGACACAGCTTCGCAGAAGAGGCAGAAGGCAGAGATGGCAAAGAGGGTGGAGGTGGATAAAGTGGAAAGGGTTGACCATTGGGTGGAGCCTGTAAAGAAGAAGAGGCAGGGAAGAGAGAAGAGGAATATGGGTTAAAGGGGAGAGGCTGATTGCTCATGGCCTTTGTCACAGAGAAGACAGAAGGGATTGTTATAGAAAAGAAGACTTTTCAGTAGGCGGAGCATGTGATGAGGTGGGGAGTTTTGGGGGGGGAGGGGCAGTTAGGTGGAAAAAATGGAAGGCTTGCATACAGAGAAGGCTGACCACTAGACAAAGCACGAAGCATTGTAGGAGGGGGGGTGGGGTGAGGAGTAGACAAGGCTTAGAGAAGGGGAGTAGACCCAGTGATTCAGGCAGCTCAGTCAGGTCTGATGCTGGTGGCTTGCGTCCTTGTATGTCTGGAGGTGCTGCAACCTTGGCCAATGAGACCTGAGCCATCGAGCACTGCCTACAGAGGGAGGGACAGGAATTCAGTTTCCCAATAACGTGGACAAAAGGGAGTTCAGACCATTTATTTGTTCCCATACCAGCAGAAAATGTTAAGATCACGAAACATGTTATAGTCAGGAGTGCCCTCTGGTGGCCATCCCAGACTGGTTGGCGTGTACCTCAGCCAGGCCAAAGAACAAAGGAAAGTCAGGCATTTTGGATTTAAAAGTCGGAGACCAACCCCCGTTGCATAAATTTTGCCGCAGGCATCCCAAGGGCGACTGAGGATAGAGTTTAGACCCTGCCTTTCTTATTTCCAAGCCTGGGTTGGTTGCGAGAAACTCTTTGACGAGGGTGATAACATGTTAGCCTGGAGTTTTCTCCAAGCATATGGGATTGAGGGAAAGAGAGCAGACAGGATTTCCCAGCTTGTGTGGGGCGAGCAGTGTTCAAACCAAACTGTGAACTTCTGTGAAATCGGTTTAAAGGTTTCTATAAACTATTATAAACATCTTAAAATGGCCTTTTGAAAATCTTAACTAATGGAAATTATTTGAAATTTAATCACTGTACAAAAGAAACAAGACAATTCGCAGCACTGTTTACATGTTACAAAGTAGGCAGTGACCACCAAACCACCTTAGCAGCCGCCTGCAGTGTTCACTCTGAACGGCATAACGGGTTGTTAGGCGGCCGCATGGCTTTTTGTAGTTTGTACAATGTCAGTGCATTGATTGAGCGCTCGATTCTCCAAACTCTTAAAACAGGGTGAGGAACTAGAAAGCACAGACAGGGAAACAAGAGGCGGTTTTTTTTTTTTTTTTTTGGTTTAAGTTTTCCCCTCCCCCACGGCGGCAGGAGCAACTTCCCGCCTCCTCCCTGCCGGTTCTCATTTCGGTCCGCCCCAGGCACTATAAAAGCCGGCGCTCAGGCTCGGTGTCAGCATATCTGCTCTCGGCAGCTCCTCAGAGTGCAGTCATGTCTGGACGTGGTAAGGGAGGCAAAGGGCTCGGAAAAGGCGGCGCCAAGCGCCACCGCAAAGTCCTACGCGACAACATCCAGGGCATCACCAAGCCCGCCATCCGCCGCCTGGCCCGGCGCGGAGGAGTGAAGCGCATCTCCGGCCTCATCTACGAGGAGACCCGCGGTGTGCTGAAGGTGTTCCTGGAGAACGTGATCCGCGACGCCGTCACCTACACGGAGCACGCCAAGCGCAAGACCGTCACCGCCATGGACGTGGTCTACGCGCTCAAGCGCCAGGGCCGCACCCTCTACGGCTTCGGCGGCTAAGTAAGCCCTTGTGCTTGTCTTTATTGCTGCAAAAGGCCCTTTTCAGGGCCACCCACCTAATTCCCTAAAGTGCTGTGGCATAAATTGTTGGAATATTTCTTGAGGAGGGGTTACTATTCTGTGATTTGGACTCTCGATCTGTTAACCTTGTACTTTTTCCAAATCAATTTTGAACTGCCTAGTATAACAGGTTCAGATCTCAGACGCCCAATTTAAGATTACAAAATTATGAGATGGTCTTCTACGTGTAATTTGCCATACAGCTGGGTGTGAATGCCTTGAGTCACAAGCTTTTGTTTAGCGACTATAGTCGGTTTTGTTTCTCTTGGAAAAGCATACATTTAGTTCCTATTAATCTATATACTCTTCTATAGATCCCAGGGTTAGCCCTTGTGCATTTTCAGTTTTCATTTACTCAGTGCTCCCCACAAAATAACGTTTTGGTTATGCAACAGTACTTAAGATGAGGTTTTCACAATGTTTACTTTGGTTTCTGTCTGCCTTTAATGGGTTATGACAATAGACTGAGATTAAGGCATCCTACTTGGTAAATGCCAGGTTTCTTAATATTCACTTGAACAGTGGACAGATTGGAGTTTCTGAGAGCTTGAATATGTTACATAATTAGTAAATGCCGTTTTTCTGGCTTTGTGCTTAGGACACAGTGTTCTTTTCTGTGGTCTCACTGATAGTAAGATTTGAGAGTTATAACAGACTACAACACCACTCCCTCTAAAGAAAACAGCTGGTTCTCCAGCATATGTACACATTTTAGGATCTTGTTTTACCTATCACATTTGTAGTTTCAAATAGTACCAGGAAGTCACATTTATAATGCCAGGATACCAAGACCATGAATCTCTTCCAAGTATGGTTCACCTGTGGAACAGATGTGTAATGATATGGTATAATAAATTGAATGTTTACTTCTGTATGTTTCAATGATAAAGTTATCAAAAGATAAAGAACTTGCTTGTTTTACTAAGGGCAATAACTTTATCCCTGTGAAATGGAACTTAATAGAATATTTTGTAGAAAATCTGCTCATTCTGTGTTTTGTAAACAGCGATGAAAATATGAATCACATTTTATGCAAAGCTATTATACTTAAGTCTTTGTGCTAATACTGGAAAATGTTTAATAGAATATTTTTGTAAAGTTTGAGAAGATAGTTTGCAAAAGCGACTAAGAGTGTGCCAGATGAAAATGCATCTGCTGACAGAAGAGCACAGCAGACTTGCCACATTCAGTCCAAAATAATTGTTGCTGTGTTATTTTGAGTAAAGAACTGGGCTTTTATGGCATAGAAAATACTAAAACTGGTCTAGGTGCTGTGTGACAAGTGTCTTTCTTTCTTAGGTATTGGGTCTCCTCAGGATAAACTCCGGTGTCTTGAGTATCAGATCCTCAACCTGTCTGTTTTAGTCCCAGGTCTCTGGCATTGCAGATCTTTGTTGTGGATGACCTTCAGAGACAGCTAGTTGGAACTCTTCCAAAAACTGGGCCTACCCTCAGCATCTGTACCTCTTCTACCCTGAAGCCCACCTACCATCTGAAGTCTTTGGCTGTATTGTCATGCTGCTGCATTTAAAGTTCTGATACCTCTGGAAAAATTGGTTGTCAGTCTGAACTTTTTGTTATGGGTCTTTGACAAGTATATGGAAATGAAGACCTGTTTGTTGTTGACAAAATAGAATATGCCTTGCATGAATTGACATCAATATGAAAAAGGGTAATGTTGTCTATTAGCTATTACAGGATCAAAATTATGGATACTGTTAAATTCCAAAAGCTTCCAATACATCCCCAGATGTTTTATCTTAAAACATCTTTTAAAATAGTTAGTAAACCTTCATATTGATGAAATTCTATTTGTTAATTGAGGGGTATACAGTTTCTTTTCAATTTTCTATGAACAATGTATAATAGCAGTTTTCACAATTGTATATGACTACTTCCAAATTGTCTTCTATAAAATGAGAAAATTATCTGGCCTGTGCTTACTTAGTAAACGTCAAAAATATCTATTATAACCTATTATAATGTTTCCTCTTTCAAAATGTATCTTTTAACTGGAAAAAAAAGTAATAATAAATTGTTTAGTTATGTATCCGTATGTAATGGCAGGAGCCAGCCCTGGCAGGTCTTCTTCTTTGCTATAGTTCTTGAGGCAGCGGAGGGGGAAGAGTGTCCACGGTGGGTAAGATTTAGTTTTACAAGATAGGGGGCTAAGAATTGGTCTTATGAAAATAATTAATAAAAATATTTACTTATCTAAATCTAAGTCACTTTGCTACTGTAGCTGACCTGCTTGAGTCCCTTTGAGACCAGAAACTGCAGTCTCTGGCATTTAGCGCCTCATCTTAAAACAGCAGCAGATTAAGTAAAGGATTAATTGCTAGAATCATGCTGGCAGAAGAAAAAAACTTTGACATAAGCAAACATGCATAAACTCATATAAATGTACAGACTCACGAACACACATTTATATATTTCCATTTAAATCAGTTAGGTCCAGCTTGCATACATACATAATTACATACTTAGACACACATCTATACTTATAATTATGCATTAGGAGCAAAAGACCAAGTGCCAATGCAGAAAGAACTCACTCATTCTGGATGAAAAAGTGAGCTCCTGTCTTTATTGCATAGAGAAAAAAAAAAGCTTCTTCCCTTTTATTGATAAATGAATTAAATCCAAGTTTGTAAGAAAAAAGCTTTGTTCCTTTTAAGGAGACTTAGCCTGCCTTATTATTAAGAAAGGACCTGTTCTATCCCATAGTAAGGAGAAACCTGCCTGCTCCTTCTGCTCTCTGCAGCTTCTGTTTTCCTCTTTCCCTCTGCATTCTGCACATTGCTCTTAGTTTTTTATGTTACCTGATAGTTTCTAAGTTATTGCACTCTGCATTCTCCTTCTAATCTTGCTCTCTCTTCCTGCTCTGAGGTCACAACAATGTTCTTACTCTCAATGCCTTTTCTCCCAATGCTATGCCTTTACTTCTAAGTTCTTCTTGAGTTCAGTTCTGTCTAAAAAGTTCTTGTGTCCTGACGAAAAAATTAACCCATTCTATTCTAGAAAATTCTGTTCAGATCTGTCTAAAAAGCATTCTGTCTAAAAAGTTCTCCACGAGCTCAGTCTGTCTCTTCTCTTTGTCCTCAGCACTTACACATCTTTCAGAATACATGATCAATCACATGGTAAAAAAAAATTTATCACAAGTTTACACATAACTTCCAATCATAAATCGAGCAAGAAGTTTACAACAGAGATTGTTTACATGCATATCCATCAGGAGTAATTATCTGGCTAAACATTCATCACCCATCACAGAGCCACAGGCTCACTGAGAGTTAAAGAACATAACTAAGTAATGAAGTTTTGTATCGATAAACCCAGTAAATATTTTATCTTCTGTTCTATCACCTATTATAAATCATTATGTTCCCCTTTTAAGACCTTTGGTAGTTGGTTTTACAATCTTTTGGAATGCGCTATGAGTAATAGAATGACTGCTTACTATCTCAGAAACAATTAACTGGTGACACTTGTGGGCTGGCAGAATTCTCATTGCAGTTTAAAAAATAAAAAAGGAAGAGATGCCACACCAACCTAATAGAATCTGTATGCCAAGTTCCATGGACTGAGGCGAAAACTTCAAAAGAAGGAGAACAACTGGAACTGGTTGTGGAACTCTTGGCCAGAACAAAATATTGAGCCGTAGTTCTCATGAAAATTTATGTTTTATTTTTTTTATTTCTTTTCTTATTTACAAGATGTTCCTGATAGCCTAGGCTAAGATCTTAGGTGAGAAAAATGGGTAAAAAACCATCCCTTGAGATGGGGTCACTAGCCATAACCTTATATCTAGGAAAACCAGCATTTTACTTCATAAATCATTTATAAAATTACATAATAGTGTTATGATAGATTAAAAAGTTTCCCAACAATAAAATTTCACTTGGCTGCATGTGTGTCATCGGAAGTAGGCTTCCACATCACTAAAGGAGTAACAGTCGGCTGTAGGAGGTCCAATGTTTTCCCATAGGAGTAAAACCTTTATCATCTGTGTTAAGGTGATTAATGGTAAATAAAGCATGGCTTAATAATTGATGAGGTGAATAGTAATGACCACTAGATTTTAATCTTTGAAGCTGTACCTTAAGATTTTGGTGAGACCTTTCTATGATAGCCTGACCTTGGGGGTTATATGGAATTCCCATTGTGTGTTCTATACCCCATTGACTGCAAAACTTTGCAAAAAGCTCGAGAAGTATTAGCTGGAGCATTACCAGTTTTAATTCCTTTTGGCACACATAAGGAGGAGAAGCATATGATAAGATGTTGTATGACATCTTTCACAGCCTCCCCAGTTCTTACAGTGGCCATGACCACATGAGAGTAGGTGTCATCAGTGGGCCTTGTTGTGCATAATTATTCTCTTATATCTGACTTTCCTATTCCCTTCTCCTGCTCTGGTGAATTCTGTGAAGGTAGATGTTCCTTGATGTAATATTTCTTAAACAATTAAAAATTGAGGCATAGGGCACAGCAGAGCACAGTCCTAACGGCCCAGGTGCGTGCTGTGTGTTCTCATTTTGGAAACAATGCAATAACTGCACAATGGTAGTTCCAGGTTAATGTTTGACTTGACAAGAAAGTTTGAAGAAATCATGTTTAGCAATATTAGAAAATGAAACAGAGCCACGTACTGCTAGAGTCATACAGGATTCATTACCAGAAAGTTAAAAAAAAAAAAAATTTAGAGGAATCATGAAAAAGCATTAGTACTAGAGATGAAATCCTGAAATAAGGGAACACAAACATGAAATACTTTAATTCAGAAAGGAAAAAAAACTATTGAAGTTATCAGATGAGTTTTGCATAACATTTGAAAGTAGTTCCTAGTCTCCTTTGGGTATGTATGGATAAGAAAGTATAAAACGCATAAAGTTACATACTAGTAAAACTAAGTCAGAACACTGGGACTCTTAGGAGAGTCATTGTGTGCAATGTACAGAAGCAGAAGGCTGGCGGAACTACTGAGTTAAGGGTTAACTTAATTCTTTCTGGCCACTGCCTGGCAGCTTTGCCCATGTTATTTATCATTAGAGCTTCACAGGAAAATGCAAGTAGCTGAATTGGGAGCTCTGAGTTCTGAAGTATAATAAGTCAAAAGTTAAAGTTTAAATAATGATTAGTTTGCAATTATTATTATTTTGACTACAGGCCTGGGAACAGGGGAAGCTTGAAACTTTGGGGGAACAATTATAAGAGAGAGCAAAAGTACAAACAGCTTCAAGCTATGAGAGAGAGAGAGAGAGAGAGAGAGAGAAAGAGAACAACTTTAGTTCTTAAAAAATTACATGTCAGTTTGTACCCCAGAAGTTGTCTGTGTGCATTTATTATGTGCCTTCCAGATATCTCTGCTTCTAATTGAGACCCCAGATCCTGTGTGGAGCAAGGCTGGACCCGACACACTAGCTCTTGCTGAAAAGCAGCAGAAGAGGTGGAGCATCAGCGGGAGCAAAACTTGTTTTTTTGCGAAAGCAAAAAGCTGCTTAGTTTTAATAATATTTACTCTCCTTGATTCTTTGTTATTCTGAGGCCAGAAGCTGATGGCTTCCAACTATTAACACATGTTGCTTAAGAGGGGGAAGGGGAGGAATTAGCTAAGGGATTTATTGCTAGGGCTCCTTTCTCTCTTGCCAGGAGTCTCACCTCTCAGTAGCCAGGTGAGAGGGAGGCCTGAAGCAATTAACTGTATTGAACCACATTAATCTCACAAAAAGAAAAACTTTTATATAAACAAGTATGCACTCACACACACATGTAAACACACA
This sequence comes from Arvicanthis niloticus, assembly GCF_011762505.2. Lineage (NCBI taxonomy): Eukaryota > Metazoa > Chordata > Mammalia > Rodentia > Muridae > Arvicanthis > Arvicanthis niloticus. The sequence goes on along the minus strand of NC_047665.1, from coordinate 39,992,948 downwards.
TTCACCTTTTTGGTTGGGCCCAACCATCTGTCTCATCAACTTGCATACTTACACACACACATCTATACTTATAAATGCAAATATATATATATTTGGTGAATGAAGCAAAAGCCCCCATGAACAGGTTTTATTGAGCAAGCTCCAGTGAAAAAAGAGCTCACTCATAATCAATTAAAAATAAGCTACAACCTTTATTGCTCAGAGAAAGTGAAAACTTCTACCTTTTTATTTCTGTTAGTAAAAAGTCCCGTAAACAAAAGGCTCCTAAGTAAAAAGAAATAGTCTCATGGTAAGAAGAACCCTGCTTGCTGTCATCTGCTCTCCTCTTACTCTTATTGTCATAGTTCCCAGCTCTTGTACTTTTTAGGATACATGATCACATGGTATTCCAAGCATCTTTTTTCAAAAGTTCTCAATAAGCTCAAACATAAATTCAAATCATAAATTGCATAATGAGTTACAACAGAAATGTTTACATGTATTTCCATCAAGACGTTATTCAACTAAACACTCATTATCTGCCATTAGCTACATAGGTTCATTAAGAGTTTAAATAGTATTCTTTACCAATGACCGGCTTTGTCATCTGTGTGATGGGTAAACTGAGGCAGGCAGTTATTGGGGGTCAGTGCTTAGAGTCACTGATAGTGGTGGATCCAGATACCTACAGGGGCTGCTGCCAAAGACAACCATGGATTAAAAAAAATTACTCAACAAACTTTTCTCTGATGGAACAAAGTTTAGATACTGAGGCTGTCACTCCCTGTGGCCAGCAGAAAAACTATGAACTTATAACTTCTTGGGGCTGGCAAGAAAGAGAAGAAAAGAAAGAAAACTTTATCTATCTATCTATCTCTGAGTGAACAAAACAAAAAGTAAAGTCTAATAACTTCACATATATAAATATATACATTCATGCATACAGACCTATGGACAGACATATACACATTCACACATAGAATGGTTAAAGCAAAGCTCCAGCAGGAAGGCTCCAAGCATTTCACACATTCACATACATACATCAGTACACACAATTGGATGGAGCAAACTGCAGCACACACCCACACAAGCTTTATACACATACATACATACATACATACATACAAACACACACACACCCACATACATATACACACACACATAGTTGATGAATGGAAGGAACACTGTTCCTGCCCATTCATACAAACTTTACACACACACACACACACACACACACATAGTTGATATCCAGAAGGAAGAATGCTCCAACCCACCACACGCACAAACCTTACACATACATATAGTTGATGGATTTTCCAATCCTCCTAATTTATTTTTTCTTCCATAACTTATATATCACAGGAACATCTTTCAAGGAGTATATAACTACAATGTGATTACATTTTGATTTTCTTCTAGAATTATTCCCCAAAATCCATGTACATTTGTCACTAAGCAACTTGTTATAGATTAACAAAGTGCGAGCAAACAAGGTAGTTTTCTCATCCAGTTTATCTTACTGGCAGGCAGCAATTTCCACTTTCAAAGAAAGGAGTGATTGTTTTTATTATTTATCTATTAGCAAGGTTGTGGTGGATGTGATCTTAGGAAAGACTCCTGCTATTAATATGCTTTTCCCATTATTCATTATTATTAGACATATGCAACTATCACTAAGCAATAGCACACCCCTTTGTAGCAGATCTCTGCAGATCCACGAAGATGTACTGTCTTGTAGTGATACTATATAGGCAAATAGATGACTTCTTAAGTCTTAATGAGGATCCTATAAGAATTCCTAAAATTATATCAATGATTACTAAGCTCTTTTATAACAGGACTGCTATTAAGTCCCTCAGGCATAGTCGAAATTGCAAAGAGAACTCTGCCAGTCCCTGGAGTGTTATCAGTTAATTGCCCTGAGAAAGACAGTAACAAGACCTTCTCCTGCTCAGAGCACATTCCAAGAAGTTGTAAACCAATCAACCTAGGTCACTAGAGGGAATCTACGATTTATTATAGGTACCAGGACAGAAGAGAAAATATTGCCTGGGTTTATCTATACAAAACTTCACTAATTTCTTAAGTTATAGGTTCAAACTGTCTGCGAACCTGTGGAGCTAGACAGGTGATGAATGCCTAGCTAGATAATTACTCCTAACGGGTATTCATGTAAACATTCTGTATTGTAAACTTCTATTTCAATTTATGATTTGAATTTTGGTGTGAACTTGTGATGAACTTTGTTACATGTGACCATGTACTCTGAAAGATGCATAAGTACTGAAGACAAGGATAAGGAAGTCAGTTAGTTGGTTAGGAGCCCTTCGTCTTTTCCTTTTCCTTTTCCCCCTGCTTAGAATTTTTCTCCCTTAGAATTTTTACTTTGTTAGAATCTTTTCTTCTTCCCCACTCAGGACCTTTCCACGTTTCCCCTCGGATAACTTTCATAGGATAGTTTTTACACTTAATAAACTCTATAGCAACTTTTCTAAGTGTCTTTTCTTCCTGCAGCCCAGCCACAAGTTAGAGCCCAGCAGTTCCTGCTGAGATAGAACAAAGGCCACATTGCCTAATCCTCTGCTGTTAGGCTACAGGTGTTAATCACCCTAGCCAGCAGTCTCTTATCCTCAGAAGAAGTTTTTAGGATAGTATAAGGCTATTTATTTAACTCCTTGCTGGTCTTAGGGCTGGGATGCAAGTGCCAGTTTCTGACAACCTGCAGTCAGCAACAGTAGCATAGGGGCTGCCTCAAGAAGAATCTGATGGAGGAGGAGAAGAAAGAAGCAGCTGCATTCTCTCCCCCCTCTCACCCAAGCCAGAGGTGCCTCCCCCCTCCCCCCGCCCCCAGCAGTCAAGGATTGTGAGTGCCAGAGACACTGCCCAGTGAGGGCCTGGAAGCCCCCTTAGAGTTTTCATAGAACTCTAGATTAAGAGGGATGTGAGGACAGCTAGCACAGCAGAACTCCATAACAGCATGAAGTCCTCAGGACATACAGTCCTCGGGGCTGTGCCACACCGAGGCTCACTCATGTGGCTGTGGTGACCTGTGGGCTGCATCCATGAGTTCTAAAGCCACTTGTCATTCCTCCTGCATGGCCCTAGGCAAATCCTTATGTATAAATTTGGACGGTTTTCCTAAGGGGAAAATCATCTGCTCAATGTCTCATTAGTATTGAACTTTTGTATAGATAAATCCAGTCAATATTTAATCTTCTGTCCTTGCACCTACAATAAACTGTTCTTTCTCTTTTATGAACTTTAGTTTTCAGGCAATGATTTTACAACCTAAAAGGAATATTTCCCTTGATGGTAAATCTATTTCACGCCTGCTTTCTGTTCTAGTGCAAATAGTTCGTGACTCATGAAGGATTATAGAGTCCTAATTTCAGTTTTACTAAAGATGGCTCAAAAATCATGTGTATAATTGTAGGAATTCTATAGAATCACTATTAGAAATTGTGAACCCATCCATTTGTCTGCATAGCATCACTACAAAACAGTACATCTTTGTTGGTCTGCAGAAAATAAGCCCAGTAGGGTGAGCTAATGTTCAGAGAGTATTATACTAATTTAATAATGACAGGAAAGGCATATCCAAGGTAAGAATCAATCCTGAGATAAAGTTTCTTTTGGGCCTTGTCTCTTAGAGCTAGCTCACCCATCCCAGACTATGAAAAAAAAATGGTGGGCCACCTTTAAGGAAATTCACCTACTAGCCTTTAGCCTATCCTAGATGGTTCTTGGCAGTCTTAATTAAGGTTATTATTGCTGCAATGAAATACCACAACCAAAAAGCAAGTTGGGGAGGAAAGAATTTATTTGGCTTACAATTCCCTATTGCTGTTCATCACCAAAGGAAGTCAGGACAGGAATTCACACAGGGCCTGGAAGAGGGGCAGAGGCAGAAGCCGTGGAGAGATACTTTCTTATAGAAACCAGGATTTCTTATAGAAATCAGGATTACCAGTCCAGGGATGGCACCATCCACAATGGGCTGATTCTGCCGCCATTGATTGCTAACTGAGAAAATGCCTTACAGCTGCATCTCATGGAAGTTTTTTTTTTCTTCTGAAGTTCCTTCCTCTCTGATGATTCTAGCTTGTGTCAAGTTGACATACAAAACAAGCCAGAACTACTCACCCCTTGTCAACATGACACACAAACACATCACTACTAAGTTACAACCCTTCCTTTCTTGTTCATCCTGTCGAGGAGCTTGCTTTGCCTTGAAGTCTGGTTGTTGGTCTAGAGGTGACCCTTGATGGACATCAGATTTGTCTTGGCTGATATTTCCTTCAGAGAAAAATCAGACAATGAAGGATTCATTTTCTCAGGTATAAAAGGCAATATTACAAGCAGTGGGCCTGAGGGTACTGTAGAGTGAAAAATTATAAAGACCATTTTATAAAATATATACAGGCTTTTTTCTTTACCCCTACACCTGAGCAAAAGAATTCAGGTTCCAGAAAGCAAAACTGAATGTAAGATTTCAGGCCTTCACTGACCCGGGATACATTCTGGAAAGAGAACATTATCCCTGAGCCAGAGGACACTTGCTGGATTAACATTCCTCAAGCCTCAGGGAAGAGAACCCACCTGTGGGTAGGGAAGGCCCAAAGCAGGAAGACACATTCCTGACTACAAAGAAAGATGCAAGTCATCTGGGTGGTCCCAGGAACTGGCTGACCACAAGATGAATGGTTGGGCGAGGTTACATCCTTACAAAAGATAAGTGTACTTTCTACTATTTTTATGTTATGTTTCCTTGGTTACCCCTCCCCCACACTTGAGGTCTTTCCAGTGTTCCAGAAAGCTGTAATTTAAGTCTAACTAGATGCTCTGCTAACCTAGATAAGCTTCTGCCTACAGGAACTGCCCTCTGCCCCCACTGACTGGTACAGCCTGCTGATGTTCAAAAATTATAAAGCAACCAATCATGTGTAACCACGTGAAAATTCCTCCCTTTCCCCACCCCATGCTATAAAAAGCCCCTCAGCTTGCTTGTCTTTTGTCAAATTCTGCTCCTGTGTGGGCAAGCAGTTTGACCTTGGCCAGCCAACTGTCCCTAATAAACCTCTGCTGATTGCATCCAGGTACAGTGTCTTATGATTTTTGGGTGGCCGTGATTTCCAAAGACTTGAGTAAGGGTCTCCTGAGTTTGGGGATCTTCAAGTACTACTTCCTCAGGTGAGGTAAACTCTTGAAAATCTGAGGTTTTAGCTTCAATAGGGTCCTACCACACAGCCCCACCCCAGGTTATAGGATCCCATCCTTTGCCAATTAATGACCTTACTTTAACTGCTGACACCCTCTGAGATTGAGACTTGGATTTTTTGCTGTAATCCAGGAAACCTTATAATGAGACCTTTAGTTGAATTTTCTGCCACTTGAGCTCTCTGGCTGCTGGAAAGAAGATCCTCTTCAAGGGCACACTTAGAAACCTTTAGATTGTTTACTTGCATCTGGAGCTCATGGAGAATCATTCCTACCCTTTGTCAATGTATCCAGAGACACTGAGAGCAACTGAAGAGCAAAAGTGTTTTCCTTATTTCCCCCAAACTGTAAAACGTTTCATATAGCTGGTCACTAAATTCATTGCCACACATAACTGATGGATCAAGATAATTAAAATCATTTACCTCTTTAAGTTTGAAATATAGTTTCCACCATGAGCTTTCAATACTATCTGAGCTCCCAGGAGAGAGAACAAGTGATAGATTTCTTCAGTAGCTGACAATGCTGGTGAATTAGAAGGTGCCAGCAAGTTAAAACTTCATTCCAAACACTTAAAAGATTCATCCTGATACTTCTACACTTTCATAACTAATCCTGCTTCCAACTACTCCTGACACCATTAGTCAGGGTTCTCTAGAATCACAGAAATTATGGAATGTCTCTCTATATAAAGAAAATGGTTTTTTTGGAATGACTTTCAGGCTTCAGTCCAACTAACCTAAGAATGGCCAGCTGTGGATAAATTCCAAGAATCCAATAGTTGCTCGATCCCACAAGGCTGGGTTTTCAGTTGTTCTTCTATATAAACTGGAATCCTGAAGAACTATGTTCCATCCAGATATGCTGGCCAGTAAGTGTAAACAGGCATAGAAGAAAAAAACAAAAACAACAACAACAACAAAAAACAAAAACAAAACAAAACAAAAAAAAAACAGTGCTTCCAGATACAGATTAAAGGTGTTTGTTGATCCGGAATAAGAGTGTGTCCCATCCCACCTCCAGACCTGGATCAAAAGCCTCAGTATTTGGGTCAAAGGCATCTGGGTTACAGGTATGCCCTCCATGTCTGGATTGTAGTACATTCTAGATTTGTCAATCTGACAATCAAGAATAGCCATCACACTCTCCCAGAAAGTAATTAGGAAAAACATGTCCTTCAAAATACTCCCAATTAAGTATTCAGAAATATATTGAACAGCAGCAAACAGTAGCAGCAAGAACAACAACAAAAATCCAAGACCTCTGCAACAAAAACTTTAAGATATTGAAAAAAAGAAAGCACTCAATGAAGTGAGTAGGGTAGTGCCATTTTTGTCCTGACTCTATTTTCGTGTCTGTATAGACCCTTCTCAGCCTCCACAACGGCCTTGTCTGCCTTGGGGACACGTTTGCATTGTCTATGTCCCAACCACTGTCCAGATGAATTAATCAAAATAATTAATGTTTGTACAAACTAAACATAAACTCAAACAACTATTAAAGATATAAATCAAAATGGTCATGTTTGTTCTTCCCAGAGAGATGCAAGTCTACCCTGATCCTCACATAAGATTGATGTAATTGTGGTCTATGTGGTCTTTTGCTTTTAAAAACATAGTTCCCTGAGTTTCCAACACCAAGAGACTTTCTTAGGCACTAGCTCATTCTTCATTGCTGGCCAAAAATAAAAAAATAAAAACTCTAATTTGGTCTTATATGTATAATTATGATGGTCTATAACTTTCTCACCTACAATATAACCACAGAAGATACCAGAGAGTGAAAAAAATAAATCTTTATATAAAAATCATATTGTAGAAATATTTACAAGTACCAAAATTAATATACAGAATTAATGTAATCCCTATGAAAATGTCCATGTCACACTTTACAGGCTTAGAAAAAATGATGCAAAAACCCATATGGAACAAAAAGAAGCCAAAGCAATTGTAATGAGTAAGAAAGATGCTGGAGTCATCAGCTGAACTCAAGTTGTACTATGGAGCTATAGTGATAGTGACAGCATGGTGTTGGCATAAAAATAGGCATGTAGACAATCCAATGAACTAGAATAAAGGACCTAGAAATAAAAAGGCAAAAATGCCCACCTAATTTTTGACAAAGTGGGAAAAACATACTTTGGGAAAAGCCTGTTCAACAGTTCTGGTAAAGCTGGATTTCTAACTTAGAAGAATAAAACTGATTTTGTATCTTTGATCTTGGGCAAAACTCAGTGCAAAATACATCAAAGCTCTGAAACATTTCAACTTGTAGAAGAACGTGCAGGGGATGCCCTTGAAGATATTGTAGTAGGAAAATGTTTTAAATAGAACACAAACAGCACAGGAACTAAGGTCAAGTTCCAACAGATGGAACACAATGAAAATAAAAAGTTTCTCTACTGTAAAGCAAACAATCAGAACAGCAAAAAAACTGCCAACAAAATGGGATTAAATCTATGCCAGCTACATATTGTAAGGCCCCCACGAAGGGAGGACCTCACCCAAGCCTCAGGAATTTGCAGCCACCCATTAATTCACAAGACACCAAACTTGATGCAATCAGCAAGAGGTATATTTTGATCAACATGTTGAGGTCAAGACCTGTAGCCCACACAGGGACAATGGGGTCTGACCCCAGGGCTTTGGAGACAGAGAGAATTTAAAGCCAAAAAACACAACTCAGGGGGGAAACCACAACCCAGGGGGAGTAAAGGAGGGTTATTGGAAAGTACCTGTGGAAAGTCTGAGCCCATTATTCAGTTTGTGACAGGGTCCAAGGAACAGTCATGGGGAACATTTTGTATAGGCTATTCTCTAAGAGCCTATACGTAGTCAACCATCTATCTTGTGGTCAGCCAAGTTCCTGAAACACAGAGTTCTCGACCAAACTTACCTGCATGTTGGTTCTGTGTAACGAGCGCCCCCAAAATCCCTTTTCACCCGCGAATAAGGACAGGGAGGCGGTAATCGGGTGTACTGCCACGAGAAGCTTTTATTACTCCACACGATAAAGCAGAAAGACGGAAGAAACCGGAAGAGGCTCGTTTAAATACACCCTAGAGTGACGTATTCACTTCTGAATGGCTGTTCTCTCACCACCCAATATTACGCCTCGGGATAGGCCAGTGACTTGGCGCTCTTTCTGCCTAGCAGCTGCGCAGAATAATTGTTTACTGCTGGGGAAACATGAGGCCAGCGCCATCTTGGAAAATGCACGTGTGTAGCCACTGAAACAGTGGGCTCACTACAGTTCTGCTCTGCCTGTTAAGAGCTTTTGAAGAATTTTAACCCTTTCAATATCAGACTGAAGTCTATGTCCAGGGTTTACAAAGAATTCAGGAATTGAATGCTAGGAAAATAAAGCTGCCAATCAGCAAATAAATTCAATCAATAGATTTTAAAACAAAGGCAAATGACCAATAGTTTTGAAAGGAAAGGCAAATGGCCAGTAACTATTTTTAAGTGCTCAATAATCCAAGACATCAGGGATATACAAATTAAAACTACTCTGAGATATCTCACATGGATGAAAACCATCAACAAATGTTGGCAAGGATGTGAAGAGAAGGAACTCCAATTCACTGTTAAGAGGGGTTACAAATCAACACAGCCACTGTGGAAATGAGTTTAGAGATTGCTCAAAATAGAACTCCAATATGGCAAAGCTATTTTATACCTGCACATATATTCAAAGAACTCCATACATACCATAGAGATATTTTACCTCAGTGTTAATTACTGCTTTATTCACAATAACAAAGAATTGAAATCAACCTAGTTGCCCATCTCCAGAGAAATGGATAATGAAAAATTTGTAAACAAACTTAAATATTACTCAGCTCTAAAGAAAAATGAAGCCATAAAACATACAAGAAAATATATGGAATTAGAATACATATTAAGAAAAAACACACAATGTCAGGAAAAAACACATGCTCTCTCATATGTGGAATGTAATCAATGTAAATATGTAAAGGATGTAGAAATGGGTACAACATAACATGAAGAAAACTGCAGAACAGACTAAAGGCAGGCCTTTCTATTGATATTTCTGTCGAAGTGTAAAACGTAATACTTTTGTTTTGAATGCATATTCTAACAGTGTATCTTCATGAACTGTAGGACTCTGTCGTTTTGTTTGTTTTTTAAATAATTTTAAGGGTTTTGTTTATGAAAACTCAATTCAGAAATTCTCCCCCAAAAAGTGGCATCCATTTCATTCAGAATTTTATTGCATCCAAAGTAGCTATGTAGTATAAAGAAAGGAGCAACCGCGTTCTTCATAACCTAATATACAAATTACTAATGTAATTATTAAATGGTCTGTGGCAAGGTATGAAATGACTTGAGGGTATGGACACACCATTTCAGAGGGCGGGATTTAGGAGGATGAAATGAATTTGGGAGAGGGTGACTACAGTAATATCAGTAAAAATGTCTAAAAACTCCTACAATAACCATAAGATCTGAATACAAATTGAATTTACACCAGTTGACAGGACTGTACAGCTTTCCTAGTAGTCACTCGAATAACCACATGCAAATTAGGTAAATAAGGACACTCGTCATGATTGGACAACTTCTAACTAGCAATAGTTCAGATTAAATATGGATTGAGATTAACAAATTTTGAAAAAGTGTTAGCTCCTTCTTTAAAGATGTGGTGGTCCTGAAAAGGACCTTTAGCGAAGAGTATTTAGCTGAGCAGCTTAGCCGCCGAAGCCATAGAGGGTGCGGCCCTGGCGCTTGAGCGCGTAGACCACGTCCATGGCGGTGACCGTCTTGCGCTTGGCGTGCTCCGTGTAGGTGACGGCGTCGCGGATCACGTTCTCCAGGAACACCTTCAGCACACCGCGGGTCTCCTCGTAGATGAGGCCGGAGATGCGCTTCACTCCTCCGCGCCGGGCCAGGCGGCGGATGGCGGGCTTGGTGATGCCCTGGATGTTGTCGCGGAGGACTTTGCGGTGGCGCTTGGCGCCGCCTTTTCCGAGCCCTTTGCCTCCCTTACCACGTCCAGACATGACTGCACTCTGAGGAGCTGCCGAGAGCAGATATGCTGACACCGAGCCTGAGCGCCGGCTTTTAAAGTGCCTGGGGCGGACCGAAATGAGAACCGGCAGGGAGGAGGCGGGAAGTTGCTCCTGCCGCCGTGGGGGAGGGGAAAACTTAAACCAAAAAAAAAAAAAAAAAAAAAACCGCCTCTTGTTTCCCTGTCTGTGCTTTCTAGTTCCTCACCCTGTTTTAAGAGTTTGGAGAATCGAGCGCTCAATCAATGCACTGACATTGTACAAACTACAAAAAGCCATGCGGCCGCCTAACAACCCGTTATGCCGTTCAGAGTGGACACTGCAGGCGGCTGCTAAGGTGGTTTGGTGGTCACTGCCTACTTTGTAACATGTAAACCGTGCTGTGAGTTGTCTTGTGTTCCTTTTCTACAGTGACCACATTTCAAATGATTTCTTTTTTCAGTTAAAATTTTCAAAAACCCGTCTTAATAACTGTACTAGTGAGAACTTGGTTGTTTAAAGTCATTTTTCACATTTAAGTGAATTTTTCTTCTCAAATACTTTCTATTTAATCGACTTTCACCAATATTTCCCAGAAAATATCCAAGTGCATTTGTGAAGTTTGAATAAAATCTTTGAGGCTGGGGGTTCATCTGTGACTGCTATGCACAATACTCTCTGTACAGTACAAGTAAAATGAAAAACACATTTTTATTAAATCTGAAAAATTTTCCACACAACTCCTAAACTAAGAAAATTCATGGAAAGAAGCTATATCTTCAAAGACTAGTTGATTGACGAGAGAGCTACATATATGAGAGGCACATGAATTTAACAGTGAAATTGGAGTGTCATAGGTCCTGAGGCTGGTTGTCTTTTCTTTGATTACCCTTTATGCTCCTGAATGTGTTTCTCTATATCTGACACTTTGTGACTAATAGAAAAAAAAAATATTTGTAACCGCAACATAGCAGACCAGTAGTTTTCACCAATCTAAATCCCAAGAATGTCATCCGATAGTAGCTGAAATCTATAGAAAAGATTCTCCTGCATTGCTGTAAATGTGTCTCTGATGTGCCCACCAATGTGTTTAAGCCTATCTTTCCTTATGACTTTGTTGTGTAACTTCATAAGCCTCTTTCCATGCTGGAGCATAAAATTTGGAGATACCTCTAGTATTCAGTGTTTCTTATTCCCTTTCAGGTGAGAGATGTTTGGATTTTTTTTGTTTTTTTTGTTTGTTTGTTTTTTTTTTGGTGTTTTTTTTTTTTTTTTGTTTGTTTGGTTGGTTGGTTTGGTTTGGTTTGGTTTGGTTTGGTTTGGTTTTCTTTCTATCTTTCTGTCTCTATCTGTCTCTGTTTCTCCGTCTCTCTGTCTGTCCGGCTCTGTCTGTGTGTCTCTCTGTCTCTCTGTGTGTCTGTCTCTCTGTCTCTCTCTGTGGTAGTGTGTGTGTGTGTGTGTGTGTGTGTGTGCGTGTGTGTGTGTGCACGCGCGCGTTCAACTATGCAGGGGTGATGACCCAAAGTCAAAGTCAGGGAGGTGGGCAAAGACAAACCATAAAGAATCTTAGGGCTGTATCAGAGAAAGGAAGCACGGTAGAGACTGTCATCTCAGCTCAGTAGAGAAAACAAAGACTATGATGAACACTGGCTTTGGTAAGAGTGTGGATCCCAGAAGAAAGCAAAGGGTTATTTTAGGAATCCAGGTTAAACAATGAGTTCGGCTTGAACCCAAATGCTGGCACTTTTCTCTAGGTGTTCTGGAGGTACGCCCATGTTTCTGCTTTCTCTGAAGAAGGGAAAGTCTCATGAGAAAAAGAAAACCAACAATAAAAAGTGACAAAAGAAGAGTTTTTTATTCTTCTGAGTTTCAAATCTGTCATTTGAATACTGCCAAACATAAAGAGTTGATGATAGAATAACAAACAGGCTGGAAGACCCAACAGGATATATAAGGTTTTTGATTGGTGATCTGATCATGTCTTCAATCAAGTTCCACATGAACAAGGTTGAAGTGTGTGTTGTTCAGTCCATGTAACCGTAGTTAGGTGCAGGACATTAACAGGTATTGGATACTCAACCTGTGGGATGGCAGCGAGACTAAGGCCTTCAATTCTAGTTGCTCTCTGCCCTTTATTTCATTTTTTCAATTCCTGTGTAAATTTGGTGTCTCTGTGCCAGTGCCCGGGACGCCAGAATAGCATGAGTGACACCCACCCCTACCCTGGAAGCTGATGTTATCTAGGAGTTAAACTATAAACCTCTGACAGGACCAGCAATTGTTCTTAACTCAGCCACTTCTCCATCCCCATTGTTTTCAGATAATATATAACTCTAGTTAAACCTTTCTGGAGTTGCTTTCTGCTAATTTCTTCTACTGACTCGGGATAAATAGAAATATACTAAATTGTGTATTCTCCATTACTTTTTAAAGTATACTGGCACCAGAAACCTTTTTTTAATCTTTCTTTTCTTTAACCTCAGCCTCCCTGTGCCATAGTAAGTTTTTACATATACGTTCAATGGTCTTTACAAAAATATTCTTCTGCAATGTAAAACAAAGGCAAAGTTGAAAGAGGTTATAAAACTAAACACATGCCTAAGGTTTATGCCAGGAGCCAAACCCAGGTAACTACCTGCTGTTCTAGAAAGACTAGTCAATACAAGTTTAAGAAAGGATGTTCACAGGTCTCAGGTCCCAGGAACTTAAATAACTTCTGGCATTTCCTGGGAGCCGGTTACAAAGGGATGGTCTAGGGCAATAAGGATATGACAGTGGACAATAAGGATTCAATAGTAGGATAGCCCTAAGCAATGACCCTCGCCCAAACTTCCCGGTTTGCTGTCTTTATAACCTGGCCCCAAAATTAAAGGTTCAGAGCTTGATCAGAACCCAGACTTGCTCATTCTTTGTGCCTCTGGTCCTTTAATTATTTCGCCCCATTCCCTAAGGTCTAGTCGAATCCCTGGGAGCCGGGGCGGGTCTAAAGAAATGATGTTTAAGGGATCCTGTAAATGCTGAGGGGACAAAGGAACAATCCTATTAGCAAACATACACAGTGATCTTTAATACAAGCAAACCTCATGGCTTAAAATGTTAACATAGTAGTTACTGGTCTGTAAATTAGAATCTCACTAGTTTGTATAAATGGCTAACATCACTTCTTTGGAGGCAGTAATTAGAACCAGGTCTGGGTTCACTCCATCCACAGTTAAGAAGCACAGCTCCTCCTAGTGTTTTTGTAAGTGGCTCTGAAAAGAGCCTTTGGTGGTTTCCAAGTGTGCTTTGTGCAAAGGTCTTACTTCCCCTTGGCCTTGTGGTGGCTCTCGGTCTTCTTGGGCAGCAGCACGGCCTGGATGTTGGGCAGGACGCCGCCCTGCGCGATGGTCACGCGCCCCAGCAGCTTGTTGAGCTCCTCGTCGTTGCGGATGGCCAGCTGCAGGTGGCGAGGGATGATGCGCGTCTTCTTGTTGTCGCGAGCCGCGTTGCCGGCCAGCTCCAGGATCTCGGCCGTCAGGTACTCCAGCACGGCCGCCAGGTACACCGGGGCGCCGGCGCCCACCCGCTCCGAGTAGTTGCCCTTGCGGAGCAGCCGGTGCACGCGGCCCACGGGGAACTGCAGGCCGGCCCGGGAGGAGCGGGTCTTGGCCTTGGCGCGAGCCTTGCCACCCTGTTTGCCGCGTCCAGACATGATACAAAGGTAGTAGACAAAGTCAGCTCAGTGAAGAAGACTAAAACTACGCTCGTATTATTTATAGTCACCGCAAGGCGTGAAAAAGTAGCAATTTCATTGGTTAAATACAACCATTTTACTTAGACCAATAACACAGTTGATTTGAAAATCTCTTGCTATGATTGGATACTTAGTGGATGACGATTGCTAACGCGCGATAACTATAGTCACAAGTTAGTTTAAAAGGCAGCCTGTGCAGAGACATTACAATTGTTCCTTTCTTTTCTGTTTGTGATAGTTTGCTGTATCCGACATGCCCGAGCCCGCGAAATCCGCTCCCGCCCCGAAGAAGGGCTCCAAGAAGGCCGTGACTAAGGCGCAAAAGAAGGACGGCAAGAAGCGCAAGCGCAGCCGCAAGGAAAGCTACTCGGTGTACGTGTACAAAGTGCTGAAGCAAGTGCACCCGGACACCGGCATCTCGTCCAAGGCCATGGGCATCATGAACTCGTTCGTGAACGACATCTTCGAGCGGATCGCGGGCGAGGCGTCTCGCCTGGCGCATTACAACAAGCGCTCGACCATCACGTCCCGGGAGATCCAGACGGCCGTGCGCCTGCTGCTGCCCGGGGAGCTGGCCAAGCACGCCGTGTCCGAGGGCACCAAGGCCGTCACCAAGTACACTAGCTCCAAGTGAGTTGTCTTAACTCAAAACAAACCCAAAGGCTCTTTTCAGAGCCACTCACCTTACTGGAAGGGCGTGGCACTTTTTGTGTGACTTTCTTAGAAAGGTTAAGACTAAAGGAATGAATCAATTCAGTAGGCTTGGTGAAATTCATGCCTAGTAAAGAAACCGTTAGTTCCTTTCAACACTATAAATTTAGTCTCTGGAGAAACGTGTACAGATAGCACCTACTACTAACTGCTTTTGGATACAGTTATGTAAGCAAGTCTCATTTTTTTCCTTTGGATTATTATACCAAAAGTTTTATGTGATAGTGGCTTAATTAGCCAGTCACTGCGTTGCGCGGGCAATTTCAAAACTAAGCGCCAGAGATTGGCGCTTGTTTCCCCACAACTCTTTGTGTCCTTTCCTGCTCAGTGTCTACTAGTAGTTTCTGAGACAGAACAAATTTAAAGTATGAAACCTTTTGTCTGCTGCTTCTGCATTCTCACCTTGTATAATCAAAATGGGCTTTTCAGTTTATGCAATAGCTTAATTGAAGCATTTTAAAATCTTTTTCTGGAATCTACATGAAAAGGCTCTTACAATGCGTTCATTTTGCTCAGTTCTTTTGACGGTACATTTTTATATGATTAGTTTATTCTAGTGACTTCCAGCTGTTCTCATATTTTGAGCACATAAGTACCAGGAGATAGTTTTGCATTTTTTGTTTAGGAGACATGGCATTCTTTCAGACAAACTAGTGGAAATAATTACATGTTCCTTTGGGTTTTTTTGTTTTGTTTTTTTTTTTTTTATGAACTAATCGGGGTAAATTAACAATGCATGTCATACATGTCATACACAGAAAAAAACAGCTGAAATAAATTAATTTCAGAATCATGTTTCAGGAGGTTCACATACAATATCATTTAATAAAACCAAATTTGTTTTGAAGTTTAGATACTGTGTGATTACAAATTTTAATAATATCGATAAATGAAAATATAAAAATATTATGCAAAGACTACTTAGTGATAAAGATCGGCTCAGGTGATTGGGAAGCACAGAACCTCTGAAATCTTTTTTTGGGAAACAGAAATTTGCTCTTTCGTGTCTGACATAATTTGCTTTATATTTTAGGTGTGTGTTTCCTATGCCATCTTTGTTGTCAGATACTATATGACAGTACAGATACAATAAAGAGGGAAAGAACCTGTGTAAAAATTCTACGCTTCACTAAATTTTTCATAAAGAAAAATTTATGAGAACATAATTCTCTAAGTATTCTTATTCTCTTTTAGTAGGAGGAGGAAGAGAAAGTACTGACAGAGGGCAGTAACAAGGCTCATGGGCTTAGGTTTGGGCCAAAATTTTGTGTGAAAGATCAGCATTAAAAAGGGGAAAGAACTCAGCTTATGTGGGAAGCAGAGTCCAAAGGCTTTGGTCTTAATCATATTATACTGTTACATCACTGATTACAAAATAAACAGTGCATAAGGCACCAAACTATAATGTTAGGGGTTTTTTATTTTTACTATACAAAATAAATAGTTTTTTTTTTTAATGTTACTAATTGAACCTTTTCCCAGAAAATCAATTTGAAAAACATGACACCTTGTCAAGGAAATACTTGCTGGAGTGTGAAGGCAGTAGGCTGCCTAATTATGCAAACATCCTCTTGTTTTAAGGAATGTCTAGCAAATGTATTATCCTGGCATGACATCAATTCAGCAAATCTTCATTTCCCCTTCTCTGTTTAACCATATTTTGTAATATAATGTTGAATACATATGGTCAATGTTGATTTACTTTTTTGATGGTGGGAAAGGTTTTTTGTGTCACACTATTAAAAATAACAAAAACAAGCAAGTAATCAATACAAAGATTCCAGGATAGGAAGAGCTTACAGTCTTAAGTTGATCAAATGGATTTAACATACCCAAAGTCACCAGTAATAAATACCTATCAATAATTTATCACCAAATAGTTCATACAATGGTTGTGCAAATATATAATATCAGACTATAATTTAATATTTCCTGAATCAGACTACCATAAGTTAATTAGTGTTTTCTAACCTTATCCCAAGGGAATAAGGTCTCGTTCCAGTGCAGAGGAGAAACAGAATTGAGTCACATTCCAATCACATCTTAGTGACAAGTGCCTTCGTAAACTAAACATTTGGTCACCTAACATAATCACAGCTGACTCTAAGTCAGTGATTTCAGCATGCAGTATACTATCTCTATGTCTTTGCCTGTTTCAGACGTTTCCTGAGTCAGAATGAAGTCTTAGAATATACAGTATTTTTGAATGCTTTGATGTAGGGCTATCCCGGCAGTGGAGGCCATGGTGGTGATGGCAATCATTCCCAACAGGATGACAATAATCAGTCCTTTTCTTCGTTTGATCCAGTATATGAGAAAGCATAGACATGGAAGAAGATTCTTGCCAAGCTCTGTCCATCTGAATGTGCATCCAAACACTAACCTAAGCGCAAAGTACATAAATTCTCTGGGAGTTCAAATTAACAATAGTTCTAGCGTCTAAACATATTTATAAAGAACAACTGAAACAAGACACATATTTTTCAAACTGATTTCAAGTAGATCTTTCACTCATGAACAAATAAGGAAGAGGAATACATGCCATGCTAAGATACATTTTTTTTTTTTTTGGTAAAAGAGAACATAGTTTCATTGTTAATAATATTATTCTAATATTTACTTTTCTAGGCTCAAAAGTTATACAATGCCAATAATAATTTCCAAAGATATTCTTGAGTAGCTCCTCCCTCCATATGGACAGGGGAGGAGATATCCCACCCCCATGTCATAGTAACCCCTCAGACCCATTACTATGGATGGATGGTAGTATTATTATTACAGAACTATCTTAACTCTTTGCCTTTCTGTTTGGTGTGAGCAAAACCTACAGGGCTCCAATCTATGAAACTGCCATAAGAACATGTACTTCTGGTCCTCTACTTTGTTCCCAATGTATCCACTCACTTAACTCTGAGACAGACAACAGGAGTGTGTCGAGGGGGAAAAGGTGGTGAATCAAAGGTAGTAAGTAATGTTTTCTTTAAATCCTTCAGCTACTAAAATGAACAGCTTCCTCTTCCTTTCAATTTTTGTTCCATTTCAAATACAAAATAACCATCCCCTAGATATATTTTACAAACAATGCTCATGTCCAATACAAATATGAAGTATTTCTATTCCTATTTCATATGGTGAATTCAAATTTAAATCCTGTTCATTGGAAAATAAAGACCCTCTACTATCATAGGGTCCTGGAATCCAATTAGAGGCATTAGTGTGGATGGCCTTGCTGGAGGGCCTTCCCCAACACAAGGAGGAGAGCTTGATTTCATCCCAGATTACAAACCATCTTTTTGGCCCGGCAGTGGTGGCACTCGCCTTTAATCCCAGCACTTGGGAGGCAGAGGCAGGTAGATTTCTGAGTTTGAGTCTAGCCTGGTCTACAGAGTGAGTTCCAGGACGGCCAGGGCTACACAGAGAAACCCTGTCTCAAAAAAACAAACAAACAAACAAACAAACAAAAAAAACAAAAAAAAAACAAAACAAAACAAAACAAAAAAATCTTTTCACCTGCATTGGCTAATTTTTCCAACTGCCCCCAGGTAGGAAACATACAATCCACTATGAAAGGTAGTGGTTTCAAAATTGTATTAGATGTCTGAGCCGAAGTCAGATAAGCCATTTGGTGAGAAGGCACATCAGAGACACACTGGTCACATGAGGATTTCCCAGTTTCATCTGCCTTTCTAGAAACCAATGATCATCTAAATCTGTGGAAACATAAACATACCCTATTCCCATTTTATAACATTTATTTTTTTTCCATTTCTAAGTTTTCCTCATTATATTAAATAGGTTGTAATATATTACCCTCAACACTGTCTCCAGTAACAGCTGAATTTTAGGGAGCATAAGATCATCATTTTTATAATTCAAAAGTTTTAAAGTAATTACTGAATCTAATATGTTTCTAGAATTAAGGGCCATCTTTCCCCTTTGTTTAACATCTCCTTTAATATTCTATTAGAAGTTTTATGCTGGCCTGTCCTTGAGATTCCTAAGGGATACTCATTGTATGTTTAATATTTCAACAAAGTAAAAGTTCTTTAAGATTCTGTGACCATTCACCATCTTATTTTGTTGAGGAATACTCATAACATTAAAAGCTTTTTAAAAATGTAATATAACTGTTAAAGCCTTTTCATTACTGAATGCAGTGGTCCATTGAAATGCTGAAAATGTATCTAGAGAATTATGTAAATATTGCAGCTTCAAAAATATTAATGTAGATTACATTCAGTTGCTATATCTCATTTGATATATTACCTCTGGGATCATTACCAGAAGGCAATCAAGGCCTATGAAATGTTTGACAAGCTTCACAATTTAAAGTTATTACTTTTACCATTCCTTGAGTTACAGGAAATTTTCTTTGCAACCTTCCCAGTTAATATATGTATCTACTTGAAATTTAGTAGCTTCAGAAAAAAAAAGTACAAGAATATAATTGGTATATATTGATTAAAGAATCTGAGAATTGATTAGCATTGACCATAGAGCCAGGGAGATTGGTGTATGCTCTGATATGCATAATAAAATGTATATTAATGTGATGAATTAGTAGTGGACCACTGTGAAAATGAAAGAAATGTTTCTATATCATCATGATAAGCAAAAAGAGTGTGAATATGCTGAACAGTATATGCTGCATATTGTGAGTCTGTAATTATGTTTAAGGGTTGGGAAAAGATCTGACAAGATTGTAATAATAGCTGGAAACTTGGCCTCTTGCACAGAGAAGTATGGGCTTTGTAAGACTTTAGAAATATCTCTCTTTTTCGTAAGAATATCCAATGTAATTCTTAATGTATTAGCATCAGTATATAAAGTATTTAGAGTATATACAGTACTCAGTCAAAAGGTTCATGCTTAATGATAGTGTAGAGTGAAAAATTATAAAGGCCATTTTATGAAATATGTGTAGATTTTTCGCCTTACAGAACTCGGAACTGAAAATAAGATTTCAGGCCTTCACATTCCAGGTGAAGGACACTTGCTGGATTGCATTCCCCAAGCCTTGCCCAAGGCAGGAAGGCATTCCTGACTACAGATAAAGATGCTACCACCTAGGTGGGGCCATAGCCCTATAGCCAGAAAAAGTAAAGATAGTAATCTGAAATGGCAGGATAGGACACAATAGCATGATGAAAACCACATTTTTGAGAAGAATGAGTGTGCAGAGTGATCTCACATGACTAGATCATTTGGGCTAGATTCTCTGAAATGTTCCACTGTTCTTGGTTACCCCTCCCTTGGTCTTCCCAGTGCTATGTTCAAAATTTGTAAAACAACCAATCATGTGTAAGCGCGCGAAAATGCCTTCCTGCCCCCACCCCATGCTATAAAAGACCCTTTAACCCACCACTCTAGGCCAAAACCCTGCTCTTGGAGCTAAAGAGCTTGTCATTTTTGACGGCCGGCTCCTCCCCTAATAAACCTCTGCTGATTGCATCCAGGTATGGTTTCTTGTGATTTTTGGGTGGCTGCAATGTCCTAAGACTTGAGGAAGGGTCTCTGGAGTTTGGAGCTCTTCATTGGGACCAATAATAGCATATGTTACTTTTAAACACTAAATACACTTGTGTTTGAATATTGGTTATTCCCCAGGTCTGGCATGGCCTTAGTGGGGACAGAATGACACATTGCCTGCCCCTGGGACAGGGCCAGCGGACATGGACCTCCAAAAGTGTCCATGGCTGCCGTGGACATAAAGCTTGTTTGTATAATAATGTACATATTTTCACATTCCTCCAAAGAATGTCCTCTCTGGTAACGTTAATGAGTTAACAGAGTTAACAGGAGGCAAAGGTGTGACTAATGTCTTCACAAAATGGTAAACATTGGGACCTTCATGACAGCCCTTAAGGCTGCAGAAAAGAACTCTAAAAACATGAGTTCTAAAATATATAATTTTTCAACTATACAAAAATATAAGTGAAGACCCCCAAACTCAGGAGACCCTTCCTCAAGTCTCAGGAAATCAGGACCACCCAAAAATCACGAGAAACCATACCTGGATGCAATTAGCAGAGGTTTATTAGGGAGAAAGTTAGCTAGCCAAGGTCAAAACTGCTCGTCCACACAGGAACAGAATTTTGACAAAAGGCCAGCAAGCTGAGGGGTTTTTTATAGCATGGGGTAGGGAAAGGGAGGAATTTTCGAGCAGTTACACATGATTGGTTGCTTTACAGATTTTGAACACCAGCAGGCTGTAACACTGGAAAGACGGGAGGGGGGGGGACGACACACCAAGAACAGTGGAACATTTCAGAGGAACCTGTATATAATTCATAAAATGGTCTTTTTCAGGCAGATCTCTGAATTCTTTTGCATTGTTACAAGAAAATGTGTGTTTGCTGTCTCCTAAGAATCAAAGGGCTGGGGTCACAGGATGCTGTTTCCTAAGATAATCAAAAGGAAACCTGGAGTAAATGACTGGATTGATATGTAAAATAAATAAAAGAATGGGTTTCTGATCTGCCGGAGATGAGCTTTTCAGAGAAAGTTTTTAGAATAGCAAGAGAGAACAAGAAAGAGTGGGGAGGGGGAGAGAGAGAGAGAGAAAGAGAGAGAGAGAGAGAGAGAGAGAGAGAGAGAGAGAGAGACAGAGAGAGAGAGACAGAGAGAAGGAGAAGGAAGAGGAGAAAGGAGGAGGAGGAGGGAGGGAGGGTGAGAACCACTTGGAGAACTGTGTCCAACAGAATAAAAAGAGAGGACTGTCTGGAACCCTTCAGAGAGAAAGAAAGCAGAGCAGAGAGGAAGCAGGGAAAGGTGTCTCTAGCAGAACATAGGCCGCCAATCGTGGACCCATGACTTGACTTCGAGTCCCTTGTTTCCTGGCTCCAAAACACCCCTTCTCTCAGAACCCCTCTTCAAGCCAAGGCTGGTCCTTGTCAGATTATTAGTTTTTTATATGATCATTTAAAGCTATCTGGGGGAGGGCGAGGGCGGGGAGAGGTGTCAAATGATGAGAGAGGCTGACTCCATGACAGGCTTCAAATTAGCAGTTCAGGAGATTAGGCCTAAAAATCCAGGCTTCAGGCAGCTAGTCAGAAAATGCTGCACAACCTGGCCTGGAACAAGGACAATGGGTCAGCTGTTTCCAGCCAGTCCCCAAGCCTGGTAATGGAATGTCTTTAGGGATAAAGTAAGACAAAGCCCACCTACCTTGGGATTCTCTGAAGGTGCTTTAAATCAGGCCTGCAAGCTCACTTGGGGGGGGGAGGGTCTCTTTCCTGGTAATGGGCGATCCCAGCTGGACTTCTGCAGAATAAAACACTCATTGCGTTTGCATACTATTTGAGCAAGGGGTACCATTCTTCAGTGAATCGAGGGCCCTTACACATTAAATGGAGACTGCAGACAAAGGCATGAACACCTTCTAGGGAACCAGCTAAACTCTCTAGAAGGATTAAATACTCTAAAATTTTGTTGGTGGGTGCTAGAGGGTTACAGGTGATCAGTGGCCTACATTCCTATGTCATGAACATTCAACCATGTAAAAAAAAGAGGGCTTCCCAGCTCAGATGTCCCATTCTGAGATAAGGTATTTCCCCATTTTTAGAGTTATCCCCAGTTCTTGGTGAGAGGGTTTATGATCTTGTTCTGAATTTTATGGTCTATTCCTGAAACTGGTACCTTACTGCCTTTTTTGTAATCAGGCCTGATCCTCAAAATGGAGACAAATGGGGTTTATATTACTCTTTTATCTATTGAGAATACTCTACCATTTGGTTTGGTTTTGTTTGCTTTTGCTTTTGCTTTTTGAGACAGGGTTTCCTTGTGTAGCTAGCTGTCCTGTAACTCACTCTGTAGACTAGGCAGGCCTGGAACTCAGAGATCCACCTGCCTCTACCTTCCAACTACTAAAGCCATAGTGTGTTCTACCAGCTGTTCTGATGTTTTGTTTTGTCTCTGTCCCAGAGTCAAATGGCCTTTTGACAGCACAGAGATTTGAGGAAAATTTTTAAAAAGCATGCTTAGGTCTGGAGAGGGTGGGCCATACCCAACTCCAGAGCCAGCTTTTTAATAAAGTACAACAGCATAAAACAATATTATCCATTTCCAAAATACATCTGAATCCCTGCAAAACTGAATCAAGTGACCAGAAAGAGGAAGCAGTACAAAGAGAGAACAAAGAAAGGCTCAGAGATGAGATTCTGTGGGACTTAAACAGTAGACTTGATTGAACAAGTCAACTAGAGGGACAAGCAAGCTCCATGAGAGAGCTGGGAGACAGAACTACAACAAAACTTATACACACAGACAAATACAGGACAACACAACTACGTTTTAAGGGAGTCCCAACTGGGATTCACTTTGCCTTAACAAATACAAACATTAATGATCAGACAAACAATGGCAGGGCCCTCACCCAGCACAGAACACTGACAACCCAGGGCATCAGGGACACGGAATTCCCTACTCAAAAGTCAACAGGGTGTCCTTGATTTAAACTGCAGTGGTAGTCACAATATTTTCTTGACTTTTCTCCAGCTAAAATACTAGCTTTTGCTGCCATGTTTAGAATTGTAAATAGCTCTGGCTTCTAGAATGGCTCTCATTAACACCTCCCAGTCATTTGAGGTTAAGCAGTAATTAGGGGTGAGTCCTTGTAAAATTCTTTTTACATAAATGGAATATATTCCATAAGTAACCTGTTTAAAATCTGAAAAAGTTTCATAAGTTAATAGAGTATGACTACAGTGTATTTTCCTTGAAGATACTGAAACAGTTTGGGGTACTTTGAGTCACAGTTACAAAAAATGCTTTCATATCTTGGGGGGGGGAAGAGGGAGCTTTTATTGATTTATTTTCATAAGGATTATAAGTAGGATTGCATTCCTTATTTATCACAGAAATGCACATATTATGAGCTAATTGCTCAATTTTCATAATTCTTTATGTTGACGTTTAGATGCTACTATTTCATCATCTGATTCAGAATTATAGATTCATTATCAATTTTCTTTTATCAAATAAAGGGTTTAAAGCCTGGTATATAAGTGAGCACAGAGGCCATACAGGTATGGAAATGCCATCTTTTTAGAGCCTGTTTAAAGGCTGTCAAAACCTAGTTCCATGTTTTATAATTTGGAAATGAAGACCCCCAATCTCGGGAGACCCTTCCTTAAGTCTCAGGAAATCACGACCATCCAAAAATCACAAGAAACCATACCTGAATGCAATCAGCAGAGGTTTATTGGGGAGAGTTGGCTAGCCAAGGTAAAAACTGCTCGACCACGCAGGACAGAATTTTGACAAAAGGTCAGCAAGCTGAGGGGCTTTTCTTATAGCACAGGGTGGGGAAAGGGAGGAATTTTCACGCGGTTACACATGATTGGTAGAATTTTCACGTGGTTACACATGATTGGTTGTTTTACAAATTTTAAACATCAGCAGACTGTAACACTGGAAAAACCTCAAGGGGGGGGGGGCGTAACCAAGAACAGTGGAAAGTTAGCTAGTTCTTGGAACCACCCAGATGACTTGCATCTTTCTCTGTGGTCAGGAATGTGTCTTCTTGCTTTGGGACTTCCTCACCCTGAGGCTTGAGGAATGTTGCTCTTTCCTGAATGTATCCCAGGGCAGTGGCAGTAAAGGCCTGAAATCTTACATCCAGTTCCGCATTCTGGAACCTGCACTCTTTCTGCTCAGGTCTAAGGGCAAAGAAAAAGCCTGCATATATTTCACAAAATGGTCTTTGTAATTTTTCACTCTACAGAACCACCCTGCCACTCAGGTGGAACCAGTGGCAATATTTATGTGTTTGCTGAAATAATTCTTTAGGTGTAGAATGTTTGTAAGGAGCAGGCCCTTAACAGAGCTGACTCCATTTTTTTGTAATAGGAAAGAAAACAAGTCTGGACAAGTCCAGAAAACATGTTTGGACATGCTTTAAACTACTATGATAATCAAAAGTTCACCTGCAATGAAGTCATAGCCCAGAGATAACCAGAAGCATCTGGTTATCTGACTTGCATGTCAGCAGTAACCCAATTCAAGCATAAAAGAGGAGCCCCAACCGGAGCACTTTATCACACTGGTAGCCATGACTGGCTAGTGTGATCCTCTGTTCAGGCCTCCTCTGCAGCCGAGAGACCGAGCACTTTGCTGCACCATCAAAGCAGCTGCCAAGAGACCAACGCCCCTATCTTTGTGGTCAAGAACTCTCTGGACCTGAGCTGCTGGAAACTGCAGTCATAAGGACTCAGGTCCTATAACTCATGAATAATGATGTACTTATTGCTATGCTTATTTCCTTGGTAATTAGCAACTTATTATTTGTGTTTATTGTACTGATATTGATAGAGTCAATGCATAGGAAATGTGGCAATACCTTGTTGTTGTAAAGTGAAAAATTATAAAGACCATTTTATGAAATATGTAGACTTTTTCTTTGCCCTTAGACCTGGGCAAGAAAAGTGCAGGTTCCAGAACGTGGAACTGAAAGTAAGATTTCAGGCCTTCACTGTCCCAGGACACATTCTGGGTGGAGGACATTATCCCTGAATCAGAGGACACATACTGGATTACATCCCTCAAGCCTCAGGGAGTAGACCCCACCTGTGGGTGGGAAAAGCCCAAGGCAGGAAGACACATTCCTGACCACAAAGATACAAGCCATCTAGGTAGGGCTATAGCCGGAAGAAGTGAAAAATAGTTTACCTGAAATAGTTGGTAATGATCGTTTAGGGTAGGTTCCTCTGAAATGTTCCACTGTTCTGGGTTACACACACACACACACACACACACACACACACACACACACACCAGTCTTTCCAGTGTTACAACCTATTGGTGTTCAAACTTTGTAAAGCAACCAATCGTGTGTAACAGCGCAAAAATACAACCAATCATGTGTAACTGCGTGAAAATTCCTCCCTTTCCGTATAAAAGAAACCCCTCAGCTTGCTGGCCTTTTGTCAAAATTCTGTTCCTGCATGGACGAGTAGTTTTGACTTTGGCTAGCCAACTCTCTCCAATAAACCTCTGCTGATTGCATCCAGGTATGGTTTCTTGTGATTCTTGGGTGGTCATGATTTCCTGAGACTTGAGGAAGGGTCTCCCGAGTTTGGGGTCTTCATTGTTAAAATAGCTTTGGCATTAGTGATAATATATTATTTGCTGTACATTATTAAAGAGCAATTAAATATCAAACCTCTGTCTCTGGCGTACTCTCTCCCCTCTCGTGGAACTGACCATCTCACAGTCAATCCTGTATACGATCCTGAGTGGAGAGGACCTGTCGCTCCTCTCCCTGCTGGGACTCTAAAACCTTATCACAACCTGCTCACGACAGATAACATACTTGGCTTGCAACAGCATTTTACCTTAACACCTAATCCTTTAATTGGGTCTTTTAATAAATCTATGTACTAGTTTTCAACAGAAGCAGAATTCCCCATAATTACCTGCCTTTTAAAAGCTTTTAAAACCTGGTTCCATATTTTATAGTTAAGACCTGGCTTTCCATTTCGTTGGAGCCACTAGCAATGTTTCTTGATTGTTTAAAAAATTGTGTAAAAGTTTCAGTTTTTACACATCCTCCACGTCCGGGAAGGCATTGAGCAATTGTACATACTGATTTTTCAACTGATAAGGAATTTCACATTCCTTTTGCTTTTAATGCAGAAAATTGTGCTTACCTTGGAACAGACTAGTTACCTTTGCTTTCTGCTGTTTTTCTTTCAGGTGGCATTCTTAGAGGTATTCTTATTTTCTTTTAGGAAGAGGAAGAGAAGTAAAATTCTGACAGAGGCCAGTAACCAGGCTCATAGGCTCAGATTTAGGATAAAATTGGGAGTTAATGGCAATTTTAAAATATCCTCCATAGTCTACAGACTCTTAAGATGCCTTGACTAAGAATCCTGAGTCCCAGGAAGTGCTTGGATTATCCAAACATAGTTTAATTCCCATTGGTTTCTTCACAGTATTTGATGTGTGGAATTTGCATGAGTATTTAGACTTCTGTTCCTTTATAGAACAGTAACACAGCACAGGGTGTGCCTGCTCCTGCCCATGTCCTTGCAGGCATTTTTATCCTTTACAGCTCCATGAAACCTTGAAACCATATATATATATATATATATATATATATATATATATATATATATATATACACATATATATATCTTCCAATATGATCATCATCGGTTCCTGTCTGTACTGGCTGGTTTTGTGTGTCAACTTGACACAAACTGGAGTTATCACAAAGAAAGGAGCCTCCCTTGAGGAAATGCCTCTATGAGATCCAGCTGTAAGGCATTTTCTCAATTAGTGATCAAGGGTGGGAGGGCCTAGCCCATTGTGGGTTGTGTTATACCTGGGCTGGTAGTCCTGGATTCTTTAAGAAAGCAAGCTGAGCAAGCCAGGGGAAGCCATCTGGTAAGCAGCACCCCTCCATTGTCTCTGCATCAGCTCCTGCCTCTGAGTTCCTGCCCTGTGTGAGTTCCAGTCCTGACTTCCTTTGGTGATAAATAGCAACATAAAAGGTGTGAGCTGGATAAACCCTTTCCTCTTCAACTTGCTTCTTGGTCATGATATTTTGTGCAGGAATACAAACCCTGACTAAGACACTGTCTCAGAGTTGCTGTACTCTTACAACAGCTTCTGACATCTTCTATGCTATGTCTCCTGTTTTAAATCTGTCCATCTGTATCCTCTCTCACACAGGAGCCCTGGCTGGAGGTGCCTCAAGCATGCTGTACACAGAGCTTCTGAGAGCCTTTACCAGGTCTTTCACTCTAACTGAAATGCCTCTCTTCTTTTTCCTCACTTCCTGCAGATTGAACCAAAAGATGACTTTCCAGATTCTTCATGTAACCCAGCAAACCTAATCAACAATTCGTGAATTTTCCTGTTGCTGTGATGAAATACCAAACAATAGCAACTTAAGGAGGGTTTATTTTAGCTCCTAGTTTGAAGAGGTACAGTCCTTCAGAGCAGGGGTGGCCTGTTAACCATCCTGGCAGAAACACTCAAGACTTCCCTTGAGACCGCAGGCTATTGAAACTATGGGAAATTCCACCCCCAACTAAAACTACCCATCTATTCCCAGGAATCTCATGCTGGGGACAGGAAAGGTTAAAATCCTGGTACCAGCTCTAGAAGAAACTTGTCTCCTCAGAAGAGGTTTTAAACATTTATGATAATTTATAGGCCATCTTGCAAGATAATGGCAGCCAAGATAGTGTTGGGTAGTATATGTTATGATCAGAACTGCATACTTAGGCATACCCCTTCCCTTATGTTTAAAGGTCACTGCACCTCCTCATTTGTTCCTCTTCCCAGTGTGGCCACAATGAATAAATCTCCTTTCTCTGCTATTCTCTATGACAGGCCTCCGTAATCATCATATTGAGAATGGATGGCCATGTCCACCTCGCTGTGGCCTAGGCTTTAAGCATAAAGATTCCAATACTAAACATAGTGTTCAGAATATGAAATGTGTGTCGTATCGAACCTAGGTGGGGCTCTGGACAAAGGAGGTTTCTATACCACCATAATAGTATGAGTGCCTATGTACTCTGGCATACTGCATGACACAAAATAGACGTTCCTAGTAAATTACTGAAATCTTAGAATGGTCCCAGAAAAGGGGGGTATCTGCTGCCCGCCCCCACCGTCTTTATGGAAGTCACCTTGGGTGCTGGCAGCCTGGCACACCCCCATAATGCCAGTGAGATGGTTGGCTACTCAGAGTTCATGTTGATTCCCCTGTTGTCCAAAGGCTCTATAAGAAAAAGCTTGCTGCGCGATACAGTAGATCTGTGCCTCGGTGCTGGTCTCCAGAGTCTGCTTCCTGGATTGTGACTCTGCCTCCCTCGGCCCCTCCTGGATCCCAATTCCCACAACGAAGTAGCTATCAGACTGCATCCACACCAGAAGCAGAAAGATGCATGCTGGTGTTCACCTTGTTTTCTTGTTTTTATTTTTATTCAGTCTAAGACTCAGACCAAGCTTGGGTTGGTACAACCGACATTCCAAATGTGACTTTCCTCCTCAGTCAAATGCTAAAAACCCAATCTCAGATACACACAGGGCAGGCCTCCAAGGTGACTCCACAAGCAGTCCTTTTGAACATGAACAGGAACCACAAGAATGGTATAGATGGTCCATGGCATCCTTTGAACACAGTGCTATGCAGCTCTGCTGGAAGGCACTGAACAGAAAGTGCTTAGCTGACCGAGCAGCTGTTTATTAAATCAACTTCAAACACAGATCAAGAAGGGGGGGATGAGCAAATGTACAGCTTCAGGCACACATGGGTGAGATGGGTCAGCATCAGGAGTTTGGAATTGTCATAGATCTGCTGCACTGCCTTAACTTGCAGTTATCCTTGAGGGAGAGACAAGGTGAGTAGGCCTGACCACAGCTGGGAGCCGTCAGTTTATTGGTGGAATAGCTAAGATGTTCTTTTTGTACACCTCTTCTCCTTCTTTTTATCCATCCTCCTTCTCCTTCTTGTTCCTTCCCCCTCTTCCTCCTCCATATAGTGCAGAATACCCTGAAGCTAGCTATGTAGCCCAGGCTAGCATTAATCTACTAATCCTCCTATTCAGACTCTGAGTACAGAAAATATAGGCCCGCACCCCCATGCCCTGATTGCATCATTTCATGACTGCAGAATTATGGTATCCTAGTATGCATATGTGTTTTAAAAGTTTATGAATTGTTAATGTTTGAGAGTGTCCTTACTTTTAATTCTATTCACTGTTTCCCAATCTGTGCATGAGCATTAACTGTCTCTTGATGCCAAGACCCTTCTTGCCATATTAAATTGCATATGTTGTATTTACTGAGTACTTATCAGTACATAAAATATCAGAAATGACTTTGCCTATAGCTTACTAATTAAAAGTATATTTCTTTTTTACAGAAAAAAAAATGTGTCAATGCCAAGCATAGTGGCACATGCCTTTAATCCCTGCAGTCAACAGACAGAGAAAGATATATCTCTATGAGTTCAAGACTAGTCTGGACTACATAGTAAGAATGAGACATACATACATAAATACATACATACATACATACATATATACGTAGTAATTTTTTTAGTCTAAAGGCAAGCTGCAATATGAAAACCACTTAATAATGATATGATTTGTTACATCACATTTTATTAATTGTACATTTGTAAAAGTTTACATATAGCAAATTTTATTGTTGTCAATCACAGGGTGAGTCAAAGCCATAAAATTCTGTGTCTTACATATGTGAATATTCTACAGATGGCTAAATGGCTGTCTCTTCAGAAATACTTTGAAACAGTGTCACATTTGAGAATTATAAAAATGAAAAATGAAAATGAAAGTTGTTAGAGGCTTGAATTTATTTTTGCTGTTTTTAAGTTTACAGCAAAAAAAAAAATGGGTTTTATAACAGCATTTTCATACACAGAGATCATTGTAAGAATTCCCTGCTTAGTGTATGCTTTTTCCCTTTCCCTGAGAGTGTCTTAGTCACTATTCTATTGCTGTGGAGAGACACCACAATCAAGGCAAATACTTACCAAAGAAAGTATTTACTTGGAGGCTTGCTTGCAATTTCAGAGAATGAGTCCATGACCAGAACGATGGGAAGCATAGCAGCAGGCAGGTAAGTATGGCCTCAGAGGAGAAGCTGAGAGCTCACATCTAACCAACAAGGGGGAAAGAGAGAGAGAGAGACAGAGCAACACATACACACACAGAGAGACAGCTACAGACACACAGAAGGAGACAGAGAGGAGAAAGACAAGAGAGAATATGGTTCCTCAAATCCTACCCCCAGTGACACACCCCCTCCAAGCCTACATCTCCTAATTCTTCTCAAAAGAGTTCCACCAAATAAAGATCAAACACTCAAATTTATGAGCCTATGGGAGCCATTCTCCTTCCACCACAAAGAGGAAATTTAATTATCACGTTATTTAGACCAGAACAGTATATAATCAAAATAATCTAAACATATTTTTTAACTAAAAAGTTAACATAGAACATGACCATGATATGGGGAAGGACTGTAAGAATGAAATTTTTCTTCATTGTAAATTAGTATACAATGAATGATTAAATAAATCAGTAATAATGGAACTGGGCATGGTGTCACATACCTATTACTCCCAGCATTCGGGAGACTAAGACAGGAGTATCCTGCTTAGCAAGCCTGCTAGTCTCAAATACCAAAGAACAGGGGCTAGAGACATGGGTCAATGGTTGAGTAAGAGCATATAGTGTTCTTGTAGAGGACCCAATGTCAGTTGCCAGAATCAGGGGATCAGACCCCATTTTTTCCACTTGCAAGCACATGAACACATATGAGAGAGAGAGAGAGAGAGAGAGAGAGAGAGAGAGAGAGAGAGAGAGAGAGAGAGAGAATAGATCTTTTTTTTTTTTTTTTTAAAGCAAAGCAAAATGTAGTATATTTGTTACTTTCCTTCTGCTGTGGTAAAACACCAAGGTGAACTCAACTTATAAAAGAAAGTTTTACTTTGGCTTATCATTCTAGAGGGCTAGAGTCCATAATGGCAAGGCCCATGCATGATACTTGGAGCTAAAAGCTAGAAGTCGGGACCTTATATCAACCACAAGGATGAAGCTGAGAGCAAACTATAAACCGGGCTAGGCCTTAGGCTCTCAGACCTGGCCCCCAGTGACAACTTTCCCAAAACTTTCTTCAAAATTAACTTAGAACTTTCCACAACTCCTTTCATCAAGTCCAAGATCATGATCCACAGTGACCTACATACAAGCTTCCCTAAAAGGTCCTGCATGCTAGACGTCTGGACTGTCTCCCATATAATCATACTTTAATCCATATAATCCCAACACAGTGGCAACTGTATGCCAATCACACCGAACCCAAACAATAGTGTCATCTATTATCTACTCACCACCCAGCAACCCACCCATTCATCTATCCATCTATGACAAACCATGTACATGTTATCCTGTCCAGTCACCATCCTCTCATCTATCCTTATTCGTCCATGGTTTTTCTGTATGACCATTTACCTAATACCACAAACTCACTGATGTCTTTTGTACAAGCAAGCTAGCCAGTTCTGATCCCCAGGCTCTAATTCTTTCACCGCAACCTCAATGGTGGCTGGAAGAGGAGAGGGGTTTCCAGTCCATAGTCTATGGATTGCTTACCCAGTCTCCCTAAAGGCAGGCAGAGGGGCCTACAGCAGCTCACCCAAGGGCATCATATCTAGAGCAGTAGACCATGCTCTCATTTTCTCACTTGGATGTTCCCTTCCTCTAGACTACTTACACCCCAAGACCCTTAGTCTTGATCCTAAGTGGAGTTGTAGGATCACTCAATCTTTGTTCTCCCTGGGAAATTTACACAAAACCTCAGCAGTGTTTCCTGGTCTGTCTTGCAGCCACATGAGGTAGTTAGTGTTACTGAATTCCAGTCATCATGAGTTAAGTGATAGGGCCCCAGACCCCTACATAAAAAAAAAAAAAAAAAAAAAAAAAAACCACACTTGGGGCTGGAAAGCTGGCTTCATAATTAAGAGCACTGGCTGATCTTGCATAAGACCCTGGTTTCTGTTCCCAGGATCTGCAGAGTGGCTTCCAGCCATGTTTAACTCCAGTTTTGGAGGATCTGCCTCCCCCTTCTGGTTTCCACAGGTACTACATACAGATGGCTCACATACAGACCGGCAGAAACATGTATGTGTATATATATATCTCCAGATGCAAGAGAGAAAGTTGTGGTCTCCTGTTCCTATTCCCTCTCTTGTTACCATTCTGGTAACATGCCTGCATGCAGCAGTTGAACCTGACCCAACCTGAGGTTTTATAGGATTATCTTTTTGAGTAAGAACAATTCCCAATTTTATTACTGCACAACACATTTTAAATGCTATCTGAAATCTAAGGGCAGATATGATAGCCAAAATAGTCTAGTCAGAAAAGTCAGAGAATGTGTCTGGATTTCTCTCAATTATTACAGAATGACTTATCAAGGTTCGAAATGTCATGTGTCCCTTCCTAGATATTAAGTCCTTCTGTCCAAAAACCCAGAGACCAAACTCAGTTTACCTCAGCTCCACAAACTTTTAAAAAATGTTGAGACATAGGTATAGGTTCATCATCAAGAACAACTCCTGCTATGCAATTAGTCCCCAAAGAAGCAGAAAGGAA
Source organism: Arvicanthis niloticus (assembly GCF_011762505.2). Lineage (NCBI taxonomy): Eukaryota > Metazoa > Chordata > Mammalia > Rodentia > Muridae > Arvicanthis > Arvicanthis niloticus. The sequence goes on along the minus strand of NC_047665.1, from coordinate 39,960,160 downwards.
TGTATCCCAGTAGGTTTTACAGAAGCAGGGCCCTTGCCTGACCCTACTAAGGAACGCTGAGTTGCTCCATTTCCTTTATGTCTCAGATGCTGCCCCTCCCCTCTCCCCTTCCCTGTCTGTTTCTTCTTCCTATTTTATTGCCATCCAATGATTTACTGGCTCCTGTGTCTCGGAATCTGTCTGTCCTCTCAGAGCTAAGCAGCAGTGTCCTACATAGCTTTCTGCAACACTACAACTTAGCACTCTAGAATAATAGGTTTAAATCAGTCCTGAAGGAACTCTAAGCTGTGTCTCCCATCCTGCAACACACAAGATACGTGCCTGGCAGTGTCACCTATGAACACACTGTGTAGATCACACCCTATCAAGGCACCCCACACCCCCAACGGCTGACACACAAGGCCAGAGGGTAGACAAGGTAGATGAGCATGACAGCCAAGACTGTCTAGCCTTTCCCAGCTGTAGATGTTCCTCCCGGCCACTCTGAACCCATAGCTTCACCACTAGAGAAGCCAGGATTTAGCTTTTCTGTGGTCCTCGTTGGATTGATGGGAGTTTAAAGCCACCCAGGGCTTTGTGCCTCAGCCTCACTTGCAGGGAGGCCCTGTAAACCGATCTTAGTTCCCTACTGTCTATCCTCATCTCTGTCTCCTATAAAATAGTGGACTACCACAGGCACAGTGGTGAAGAAATAGGTTCTTTTCCTGATCTTGGTCAAACTATAAATGAATTAATTTCTCTTAACCAATTTCTCTCTTTCATAATTTCTTTTGGAATACAGCAAAACTAGGGCAGTGTATGTATGTATTTAATTTTAAACAAATACAATGTCCTATGTAGGGGTGTCACACCAATTACTACATTAACAAACCTTTAAAACAAAAGGACCGTCCATCAAGGGACTTCAGTGTCTGTATACTTCCAGTGGAAAAACTGAGTAAAAGGGGCTCCATAAAAGGCACGAATGACTTGAGTGGAAATTTGTGCACTCAGGCACCATGTGAGTGACCCATGACATTGGAAAAGATGCCAAAGTTTTGGGGGTCTGCTTCAGGACCTTCAGCACCTTGCGGCTGCGCTTCCACTCCTTGCTGTTCTGCATACTGGGTCGTCGCCTTCTAGGAGCCCTTCCAGTCGGACCCGGACTTTCACCAGCTCAAGCTGTTAGGATGAAAAGAAAACCTTAAAAGGGATGTAGAATGGGCTCCGCACTGGCTGCCTTTTAAACAGATTTACGGCTAAATCTGTAAACGTCATTTAATAATTGTCCAATCAAATTTAAAGCTAACAATAAACAAAGATACCATTGGTTTAAGTAATATGACATACAGCCAATGAATTCGATCTTTTTCGCGCCCTGCATTTACTAATCGGTCTGGGAGCCTCACTTCATCTTAAGTGAATGTTATCTACTCCTAATCAGCTAGCACATGGAGGTATGGCACACGTACCGACTTGCCAGAGAACAACTACCTCAAAGGTCCCAGGGGCCGTGGTATTTTTAACAGCCAACGTAACAAGTTTATTTGAAGGAAAGACTAAACTGCGCCTTACCTTACAGATTGCAAGCACAGTACGTCTTGGCATGCACGTGTTCCTGATAGTTGGCCCAACTGGGACATAACCAGAACACGGAGAGCTTAAAGTGTGTACAGCTACATTCACAGAGCTCTCTGGGTGGCTCTGAAAAGAGCCTTTGGGGCTTGGTTGCTGTCACAAGCAAACCTACTTCTTTTTAGGAACAGCCTTCTTTGCCTTGGCAGCCTTAGGCTTAGCTGTCTTCGGCTTGGTAACCTTAGGCTTAGATGCCTTAGGCTTCACCGCCTTGGCCTTTGCCGGGCTCTTTGCAGCCTTTTTAGGCTTGGCAGCAGCCTTGGCCTTCTTAGGGCTCTTGGCAGCTTTTTTTACTCCAGCTGCCGCAGGCTTCTTTGCTTTCTTTGGAGTTTTCTTCACGGTCTTCCTTGCCCCCGCAGCCTTCTTAGGCTTTTTCGGGGTGGCACCTGCAGGCTTCTTGGCCTTGGCAGTCCCGGTCTTCTTAGCCTTGGGCTTGGCGTCGCCAGAAGCCACCTTTTTGTTAAGCTTGAAGGAACCCGAGGCACCAGTACCTTTGGTCTGCACCAGGGTACCCTTGCTCACCAAACTCTTCAGCCCAAGCTTGATGCGGCTGTTGTTCTTCTCCACGTCGTAGCCACCAGCAGCCAGAACCTTCTTAAGAGCAGGCAGGGACAAGCCGCCGCGCTCCTTAGAAGCAGAAACAGCCTTAGTTATGAGCTCGGACACTGGGGGACCAGTGGCCTTCCGCTTCGCACCGCCAGCCTTTTTTGTCGTCTTCTTCTTGGCGGGAGACTTCTCTACAGGAGCTGGAGCCACAGTCTCGGCGGGAGCAGTTTCAGACATGGTGAGAATAAAAGCTGATAGCTACTAGAAAAGGAAAGGAAAACTAACAAGAAGAGCAAATTTTGCAATGCTCCCTTGCGCCGGCTCCGGGTTTATATAAGGCGGTGCTGGGCTGTGATTGGTGGAGCGGCCAATCCACCGCCCTCTGGCCGCTGCGACTCAAGGTTACAATCCCAAATTGTGTTTGTTAGTCCCCAAATTTTTACTTACTGGCGAAAATAATGCCACAGAAATTGGCAGTTTGGAGTTCCAAAGGAGAACAGCCTTCGGTTTCACGTACCTGTTTGTGCTTTTTTGAATCACACTCAACTGACCAAAGATATTTTTAAAAATCCCTCCAGGGTTTACTAAAAATCGACCAAGCAGAGGACATCCTAAGAGTTACTTGCATGTTTCTGTAAACTTATACGAAGTATGCAAGGAACATTACTTAAGATGATTTGTACAAAGATACCGCCTTTAATTTTTACAGGAGTAAAACTAATAGTTCTTTTGGTTTTGGCGAAAACGTTGTTTGTATCTGTATCAAATAACACAGATTACAGTGCCTGATTGGCTACAGACTGAAATTAACCACTTTAGATATTTCTCTTTAAAATGGTTCAAGCTACTAGTAATTTGTACACATTGATATCTTTAATGGAGAATGCAATATTTCCAGTGTGAGAGCGACTTCTTTGAAGTACAGAGATTAGAAATCATTATATGTAGGGGCTGTAGAGATGGATTGGCAGTTAAGACTACTTGCTGCTCTTGGAGATCTGGGTTTAGTTCCCAGCACCCACAGGACAGCTTGCAACTGTCTATACCTTCAGTACCGGGGGATCTCGGGCCTTCCACTAGATTCGCCCAGAATCAGGCACATAAGTGATGAACATATGTAGGCAAACCCTCTTGCACATAACGCTTTAAAATATATCTAACACTTAAAAAGGAATCACTAACCTCAGATGCCAATCACCTTAATTCTAACTAAAAGTAAATTAGATATAGTTCTGATCAAATGGGCTTTCACCATTTCCAAGAGATATTTGAAGACAGAAAATACTTACATTAAAAAAAAATTTACATTAGAAAAATTCCAAAACTTTCAGAAAAATGTTTAGGGAGATTCTACCACCCTCAAATAAAATAGTATGTGCGATTTTGAAAGTATTCAGCAAACAGTACAATCATCCACACTCTCAAGTAAATAGCCAATAACAACATTGATATTTTTGGAGTGTTTAGATAAAAAGTAGGCCAATATTTTAGAATACCATAGAGGGACCTACATTTATACAAGTTCAAAGATTTGGAGAAGCTGGGCAGGTGGTGGTGGCACAAAACTTTAATCCAGGAATTTGGGAAACAAAGGCAGGTGGAACTCTGAGTTCAAGACCAGTCTGAAGGAGTCTATAGATCAAATTCCAGGAAACCTAGGATTACACAGAGAAAACTTGTCTTGAAAAAGAAAAACAACCACAAAAAAAAACCCCAACAAACAAAATCAAAAACAAAAAAGGCTTTGAGAAAAAAGGTAGAGAAAAGGTTATGGTGAAGTTTACTTATAGGGAGAAAAATAAAGCTTACTGTATAATAGGAACAGTATAAGTGAGATTTGCTTGTGAGGAAACACGTACAAACTTTGTACTAGTTTAATAAAGTGCATCAGGATGATTTAAAAGTATAATAAATAACAATTTTATTATTTTCAAAAAACAGTTTGAGGCTTGGTTTTGTTTTGTTTTTGGACAATAGCAGTCCTGAACATAGTTTACTGAGGCACACCTATAATGCTATCAACTATGTATTTTAAGATTAGGATTACAAAGTCTCTCATTGCTACATATTCAAGCGGGTTCAACATTGAACACTGAGCTACTTTGAGCCACTCGAGTCCTTATCACAAAAATAATTAAAAATAAAGGAGACTGTCTTACAAGTACAGAGGTTAAAGAAGCCAAAGTATTTCCTACACCATATCTGGGAATGGTGTACAAAACAGGCAAATCTAAAAAGTTCAGCTTTAAGCTTCAGACTTCGGAAACACTGCAATTGGGAATGGATGGGGAATTTTCCACAAGTACCATTACATAGTATCCAAAAGGAATAGATCAACAGATTTTCTGTAGCATTTAACATCCCATTTTAGTATGCCTGCCACCTAGAGGTGAGGAAGGATAATTGCTTCAAAGGCCTGCCTCCAGACTGTACAAGGAAGACTCGGCTATACTGGGAGTAAATAAGGGTATCCTAAAAGGATTAAAAGATTAAAGCTATACATATAAAGACATTGAACATTCTATCACTAATTCAAAGGTACGTGCGAGGTAAACAGCTCCTTTTTAGTGAAAAAGGAGGGGCTCTGAAAAGAGCCTTTTGTAGAAATAGAGAGGGGAACTACGCCCTCTCCCCGCGAATGCGGCGGGCCAGCTGGATGTCCTTGGGCATGATGGTGACGCGCTTGGCGTGGATGGCGCACAGGTTGGTGTCCTCAAACAGACCCACAAGGTAGGCCTCGCAGGCCTCCTGCAAGGCCATGACCGCAGAGCTCTGGAAGCGCAGGTCGGTCTTGAAGTCCTGCGCGATCTCGCGCACCAGGCGCTGGAACGGCAGCTTGCGGATCAGCAGTTCGGTCGACTTCTGGTAGCGCCGGATCTCGCGCAGCGCCACGGTGCCAGGCCGGTAGCGGTGGGGCTTTTTTACGCCGCCCGTGGCAGGGGCGCTCTTGCGGGCGGCCTTGGTGGCCAGCTGCTTGCGCGGGGCCTTGCCGCCGGTGGACTTGCGAGCGGTCTGCTTAGTGCGAGCCATTTGGGAAGAGCAGGGTAATAAAGATGACTACCGTGCTTCAAGAGCTCAAGTATATATATAAGAAGCCACCCTTTTGGATTGGACAGTAAACTACTGACATCATAGTTCCAGACAAGGGATTGGTCCGCGTTTAAGACAAGTAATGAAAGGAAAAACGCCTACATTTTATATTAAATGTACAAATTTTGTTTTTTACGTAAAAATTACTCTAGCAACTCACAGGAATTATCATCTGGAGCAATTGTTGGCTTTGGAGGTCAAAGGATCTCTTTGATATTTATTTAAACAAAGGCGCGGTTATTTGGGGCAGAAATTTAATTTTAAAAATCTGAAAAAAAATTAACAACAACAAAAAAAAACCCTATTCCTGGAGTCATCGACACTTCTTACACTTGATTTCATCCAAAAACGGCTGCAACAGTTTTATGACCAGAAACGTTCAGAAACTGTAATTGATACTGCCTTTCTCTCAAGGGTTGCGATTTTGGCGCGAAAAAAAAAAAAAAAAAATAAGATGGATGAACCCGCAACTTACTGAAGTTTCAACCCCAGAAAGCATTGAGATTCTACTACCATATTACAGCAACACTGTTAGGGACACGGGTTCGTGGTTTGGCCTTCATTTACAAGTTACATAGTTACACCATTCAAGGTTGGAAGGGAGCCCGGGAATTCACAGAGACAGCAGCCTACACAAAATATGTATACAGCTCTAGAAGACTAAGGCAGCCCCTGGATTAGCTCAACCAGGGATGATCTTGATGCTACAGTTGAGCCAGGCAGAAGATGGCAGGCTTGGTGATATTCAGTACATTGCACATAACTTTTCGGTAGTGTTTGGGACCGCTTTTGCTCGCCCCACCCCCACCACCCTTAATGTGATCAGATTTGCCAAAAACAAAAGCAGTAAGATCAGACAGTGGGCACATTGTTTTATCAACAAGATAAACTTCAGATTCTAAAGAGGTTTATTTGAAAATAGCTCCATCCATCTTACATTCAGAGCTACCTACTGTAACTGGGTCATCTTTATTTATGAGTCAGGCTTCTAGTCTGTCTTCACTCACAGTGTCATCTCGGTGGTTGGTTGATATGAAACTCACAGCCTAACAGGGCTGATGACAAGTATTTCTGACTATGTCAGGTGTGTAAAGTGCTTTCTTTATAACAGGAGCTAAACAGCCTGTGAATTAGAGTGTTGCAGGTGTATCGGTGTAGCTGAAGCATTGATGTGCCCCTGCGCCCCACACACACACTTGCCAAAATGTGGTACTTTGTGTTTTCTCCATATATAATTATTTGGGAAGGAGGGATTCAAACTCAGCTCTGTGCTGCTTTCCCCTGTGCTTTTCTCAAGCTTGCCACATTTGTGCTGAAAAGTTATTCCTGTTTTCTTCATTCCAAAAATATTCAAGAGTCAGAGCTATTGTTCCATATTTCTTTGCAGTGGGAAGATGTTTAAAAAAAAGCTGTTCAGAGCTCATTCCTGTCCTTTTTACCCATGGAAAACAACTGCACCCAGACAACCTCTTCCTTGCATTTACAAATGAGAGGCACAATGCACAGGCCAGAGATGATTTTATTGAAAGAAAAAGAAAAGTTTGAAAGGCAACAGAATTACTTGGCTTCCAAGACTCTAGCTGTTTAAACAAAACAAAAAAAAAAAAAACAAAAAAAAAAAAAAAAAAAAAAGAAAGAAAAGAAAAAAATTACCAAACACCTTATACTATCTTCCAGAGCAAGTGAGCTTTCTCCCACTCTCCTTCCCTTATCTAATGTCAGTGATATTTACCTTCAAAATGTGTCAACAGTTTTGGTATTGTTGGAATATGTGTCACATTTACTTTTAATCGTTTGTGTAAGTACATTTTGAAGTGCACAGCTCTCATCTGTTAATGCCTCCTTTCCTCAGTGCTCAGAGGTCATGAGTGCTCTTGTCATCTGGCAGAAAAGCCTCAACACTCTGCTTTCCTTGAAACAATTATTTTAAAACAAAGAAGCATTCTACCTGGGGGAGGGGGAGAAGCACAGGCTATGAGTACATTATTTGAAATTTTATAACACAAAACTCTTGGGTGTGATTCTCTCTTTAATGAAGACTTAAAAACAGAAAAAAAAAAAATCAACAACCTTCATCTAACTTAAACTTTGTTGCCTGGAGCCTCAAAATTGAACTGACAAATGAAATCTTAACAGAGGAGATGATTTATGAAATAGAGAAGTGCTTTGCAGCAAGCAAGCTAAAGAAAAATTTTAAATGAAGTTCATCTGCTCTTTTAAGGATCTGGGAAATAAATATATGGGAAGGTAAATACATAGAGTCAACTAGTAATGGGAGAGGCTAACCTAACAGGAATCCTCCGTGATGGACATTATTTTTTGGTGTGCCAGAGCACAATAACAGGGAAATTTTCCTTTGTGTCATTTTAAAGGAAACGGAGACTTCTGTCAAGTGTTTCACCTTCCCTGTGTTCAGTCTCATCTTCAATTAATTTTTATAACCAAGTGACATACTTGGGGTCAAACATTAAGTCCCCTATATAAGCTATTTTGAAACTTGGCTGGTTTGGTTGCCTTGACCATGTCTTATCCTGCTAATATTCTCCCTTGTGAGGCTGACTAAAGGAGACTGGGCCTGTGAAAGAAATCCCTGACATTCCCCTACTCTTCTGGATCCTCTCCTTCTCCCATAGGTACTGAAGACAGAATTCTTCAGCAAAGGGGGAAGTAGAAATAAACTGCACTGCTCCAAACGCACTAATGTAGGAACTTTCATTCTTTATCCTTTGAAGAGCCTCATTCCATACTAATGAGGAAGACTGCTGCTGCACAGGAGTTAAGAACCTGGACTGGCTATGCTTGCTAAAGTTTGCCTTTGTGCTAGACTAACTGGGTCAAATCCTGGGCAACTTCCAGGCTATTTAACACCAGTACATGCTTACTTATCTTCCCGTAAAGATTCTTCACTTTGCCTGTTTGTTCATCCTTGTCCCACTAAGACTACTGCGGATCTTCTGTAAATTAGATCTGTAGCCAAATATGGCTGGAAGTCAATACAGGATACTATATGAACGTGACTTGCAGTACACAAATTGGTGCTTTATCACTTAAACTTGAAATCCAAAGACTAACACTTTCGATTTTAGATTAATCACCTACTTGCAACTTTAAGCTAGTGAAAACAGCTACTTAAGTGAAAAGGTGGTGGCTCTAAAAAGAGCCTTTTGGGGGAAGTTTTAAGCTCTCTCTCCACGAATGCGCCGGGCCAGCTGGATGTCCTTGGGCATGATGGTGACGCGCTTGGCGTGGATGGCGCACAGGTTGGTGTCCTCAAACAGACCCACAAGGTAGGCCTCGCAGGCCTCCTGCAGGGCCATGACCGCAGAGCTCTGGAAGCGCAGGTCGGTCTTGAAGTCCTGCGCGATCTCGCGCACCAGGCGCTGGAACGGCAGCTTGCGGATCAGCAGCTCGGTCGACTTCTGGTAGCGCCGGATCTCGCGCAGCGCCACGGTGCCAGGCCGGTAGCGGTGGGGCTTCTTCACGCCGCCGGTGGCCGGGGCGCTCTTGCGGGCGGCCTTGGTGGCCAGCTGCTTGCGCGGGGCCTTGCCGCCGGTGGACTTGCGAGCGGTCTGCTTAGTGCGAGCCATGTCTTCTCAGATAGATCTGCTAAGATGGAAGCAGACTGAAGGCCTATTTATAATGAGAATCTGAAGCTGATTGGACAAGACTACACCACGCCTATCCAATTCTAATGTTACTAGTCAACAGTTCCTTCGGGCTTGGGGATCTTTCTCTTTCTCTCTCTCTCTCTCTCTCTCTCTCTCTCTCTCTCTCTCTCTCTCTCTCTCTCTCTCTCTCTCTCTCTCTCTCTCTCTCTCTCTCTCTCTCTCTCTCTCTCTCATCTCTCTCTTCCCCCCCTTCCCTCCCTACATCCCCTCCCCACCCGTTCCCTGCTCCCTTCTTTCTTCTCCCTTGCTACCTTGCTCCCTCTTTAAATTCTAAAGGATATTACTGAGCAGCTTCAGATTTATTTAGATCCTGCCTTTATGTCTGAAGTGTAGGTATTAAAACCGTAAGCCAAGCACTCTAGAAGCTGAAAAAGGAGAATTGCTGCTACTAAGATGCCAGCCTGAACTATATAGAGACAGGATTTGTCTTAAGGAAAGACGTGCAACTTTGATTTCTTTAGTAATCTACAGGCTGTAGTTTCTATTTCTCAGGTATAGGTTGTTTAGTTCTTTTTATTCCCCCAGTACAGATAACTATTGGTGGAATAATTTTGTCGTAGTAACTATGCTGAAACTGTAACAGACTAATTAATGCTAGATACATTTGATACATTTAGTAATACGCATGCTGTGTTTTCTATTTCTCATATATAGGTTGTTCTATACTTCTTTTTTCCCAGATGACTGCTACCAATATTTTCCCTTTATTCCTATACACTAAAACATGATAAAAATAATGTGCCAGGTAATGTGTTCTTAATTATGACGTCTAACTAGTATGACTCAAACATTTTACTTGTCTTTCAAACTTCAATGCATCGTATATCACTTGAGTCTGCCAAAATTCCACATACCAAGAAAAAAATGAATGGCCATTTGTTCAACTCTGTAAACTTACTTTTAAGTCTTCATCTATAAGAAATTCAAGTTATGGTTCAAGTCTCGATGAAACATAATTGATCCTGTCAGTTTTCAATTTTAAGAAGTCACCTGCTATTAACAATTCTAAACATTAAAATCAATTTAAATGCTGTGGCAAAAAAATGTTTTCCTGTTTTTGATTTACGAAGACTATTAAATTTGTTAACATTGTACGGTCCTCCCCAAAAATAGATGAATATACAAGCTATCAACTGAGACTTCACCAGTGTAGTCCCGGGGGTGGTTAAATGTTGCAAAAATTAACATAGGGGACGAAGGGAAATAATATTGCTTCTGTAGTCCTGTTGAGTTTTTAGCAACGTAGTTATCAAAAAAAGCTTAAGCTCTTTAAAAGACTTGAGTAGGTGGCTCTGAAAAGAGCCTTTGTTTGCAGATCCGGGAGAAGCTGGTCTTATTTGCCCTTGGCTTTATGGTGGCTCTCGGTCTTCTTGGGCAGCAGCACGGCCTGGATGTTGGGCAGGACGCCGCCCTGCGCGATGGTCACGCGGCCCAGCAGCTTGTTGAGCTCCTCGTCGTTGCGGATGGCCAGCTGCAGGTGGCGCGGGATGATGCGCGTCTTCTTGTTGTCGCGAGCCGCGTTGCCCGCCAGCTCCAGGATCTCGGCCGTCAGGTACTCCAGCACGGCCGCCAGGTACACCGGGGCGCCGGCGCCCACCCGCTCTGAATAGTTGCCCTTGCGGAGCAAGCGGTGCACGCGGCCGACGGGGAACTGCAGGCCTGCCCGGGAGGAGCGGGTCTTGGCCTTGGCGCGAGCCTTGCCACCCTGTTTGCCGCGTCCAGACATTATCAAAAACAGTAAGCTACTAACAACAAGGTAGCACAAGTGTGGAGGATCTTAGTATTTATAGGATTCCCTGGGCGCGAAAGAGGACCTATACGATTGGCTGACTTCTTCTTTCTTCTCGACCAATGGGAAGCGTTATGCCGAGGCGTATTTCTATTGGGCAATATTTCCTGAATAGTTGAAAAATTTGACCAATCAGAAATGTGCTTTCCTAAGCTTCATTTGAATAACGCCTTATAAAGAGAGAAGGGCTCACGGGTGAATTTCTAGAGTGGCAGAAGTCTTTGCTCACAATGCCTGAGCCTGCGAAGTCCGCTCCGGCCCCGAAGAAGGGCTCCAAGAAGGCCGTGACCAAGGCGCAGAAGAAGGACGGCAAGAAGCGCAAGCGCAGCCGCAAGGAGAGCTACTCGGTGTACGTGTACAAGGTGCTGAAGCAAGTGCACCCCGACACGGGCATCTCGTCCAAGGCCATGGGCATCATGAACTCGTTCGTGAACGACATCTTCGAGCGCATCGCGGGTGAGGCGTCGCGCCTGGCGCATTACAACAAGCGCTCGACCATCACGTCCCGGGAGATCCAGACGGCCGTGCGCCTGCTGCTGCCCGGGGAGCTGGCCAAGCACGCTGTGTCCGAGGGCACCAAGGCCGTCACCAAGTACACTAGCTCCAAGTGAGTTGTCTAACTCAAAACGAACTCAAAGGCTCTTTTAAGAGCCACCCACGTTCTCAAAACAGAGCTGGTTTGCTTGTGTAGGTGGCTATAGCTGAGTTTGATACTTTCTCTGATCACATGGTAGCTATATTTCTCTTTCCCAGGCTCTGGTGGAGTTCTCTATGTCAGGTTAACCTCAGAGGCCGAGGGCTTCCTGACTACTAGGGTTAAACACCTGCACCTACACTGGCATTGACATTGCTTGTATTCTTTTTAGTGTTCCAGAGTCCATGAGGAATGCTTGGTTGAAATTAGCCTGTCTTTAGTGGTATGATCCAGTGTTTTAGATTGTTTTTGAACTCCAGAAACTTAAGACGTCACAGTAGATTCTGTTAAATAAAACACGTCGTGTTCCTCCTGGAACTATGATACGGATATAGGTGTGAAATTCACGCAAGTCTTTTGGAGCCCATAGCTTGATGGAAACTTAAGAGATGTAGTCAGGCACAGCTTAACTTGACTGGGTGCCGTTTTCCTGGTCATTTGGTTTAAGTTTTTTGTTTTCAAAACGAATTTCACTGGTTAGCAGTATGTTCTCGAACTGATTCCAGCCAGACTAGCCTCAAGATGGGACTTACTGCCTCAGTTTCATGAGTAGCAGGAATTAAACAGGCCTATACAGCCTGACTTGCTCTTACAAGGACCCAGCTAAGCACCAAGAAAATAGAAAACTTTTTACCGTTTTCCTAAATGTGTTCAACTTTTATAAATTTCTTCTGTTCCACCTTCATTGTCTACTGGTGTGACAAGTGATTGAAAATAGATTATGGGAGGAAAAAAAATAACTCATAAAGGATACATTGTATCTTACTGTGATTTTTTTACTTGGAATTGTCCTGGGATGTTTCAGAGGATAAAATAGTAAGTAAAGATTAAATCAAACAAATTTAAAGCCCTCTTTGTGTAAGTCCTCAAGGTTAGTAAATGCAAATAGTGTTGACTTAAGTGTGAATATGAACAGCTCAAAGTAATTGAATATCAATGAGATGCTACTGTGCCCCTGTTAAAAGGAATAATAGCTGTTGTATAACTAGTATGGTCTTAATAAATCTAACCATTTTCCTTAATCATCTCCATTAATCTCTATAGAATCCTGTGGAACAAATTCTATTACCTTTCTTCCTTTTAAAGTTGAGGAAATTAAAATGATTGAACTGAAGCTGCAACATACAGACTTTTCTGAGTGGAGACAGAACTGTGAACTACCCTCCAAAATATGATCCTGAAAAAGAAATATTTAATACATTATAAAATAAATGTTTTAATGTATCCGATATGTAATACAGTCTCTTCCATTCATTTTTTCCCCCTGCCATTTGGGTTTGGGGTTCAGGGTTTGGGTTTTCCAGGAAGGGTCGGTAGCTTTGGATTTTGATTTTGTGTGTCCCAGAAACTTGGGTCTTGCTCTGTTGCAAGGCTTAACTAGAAAACCTCCTTCCTCAGCCTCACACTTATGCTTACAGTCTTGTGCATCGGCTACTGTTTTAGAGTTAGAATTTCAGACTGAATTCTTGTGAGGGAAGGAAGGTAAAGTTTCCTTCTCCTCTCAGTGTGCCACGATTATGAATATGGCAGTAAACAGATTAGCCAGAGAAGTTGTGAGACCAAAACAGGAACTACATTGTCATTAAGTCTCCATGCCTTACAAGAGTAAGTTTATCTCCGACATCTTATGTATCCTGCAAAATATGTCTTTCAATTTACTAATCTTGCAGTCCCATAATGTGTGATGCCCACCCCTTTGCCTTGCCTAACTCTTGAACGTGTGATATATGGTTGTGCTTTAGCCTTAAAGCTGTCTTCTCGTGTGCCTTGATGACTCCTTCCACAGGAAGTATCTTTAGAACCTTTCTACCTCACAAGCAGTCTTGAGCCCTGAGTCCCCCACTCTTCTCTCTGGTGCTTAACAGCACAACTGTCTTCTATCTGCCCTGATGTTTTCTCATAAAAGGTACTGAAAAAGCCAATGAGGGGGCTGCTCTCTGAAATCTTAATTTTGGGAAAGGCAGCAAGTTCCCCAGTTCTAAATATAAAGCTTGCCTTAATCAAGACAGCTGTGGTTTTTCTCGAGTGTGTAGGTATATTATGAAAGAAAACCAAATACCCTGATGAAAGAGATCTTAAAGTTTATGTTCCTTCTTAGTGGAGGGTGAAAGATATACAGGCAAACTAGTAGAAAGGAAGTGAGCTATGGAAGACTACTCGTGCCAAGTTGGTATGAGCAGGGCACTTATCTTGAAGATCTCTGCTGATGCAGTCTCTACTTCAGATGATTTTTGGAGGAAAGTCTTGATACTACAGTAGTTTCTGGACATTTGTCTTTGGACAATTTGTCTTTTAAGAGAAGATACAACCAAGTCTCTACCTGAGTTTGCTGTGCCTCAAATGCCTTCAGTTTGCAGTGCAGCAGGCATACTGTTCTTTATGCATATGAGAAGATGAATACTTCTATTAGGACACATACCGTTAGTCTGAGCAACAGGGAAAGAATCCCCTGCACTGCTGCCACACAGCAATAAGGAGTTCCTGTAATCTTTTGGAAGGCCCAACTAGTCTGCTACCAGTTCCTTGGCTTTCACATAGAAAGGAGTCTTAAGGTTACACAGAGGACACGAAGCCAAAGGCAAAACATCTATCTCCTTTTGTGCACCAGGCAGAGACCTTGGTCCTACCAGATTCAATCCAAGTACAGGAAGCAGGCTGATCTCTAAGTATGAAACTGACCTACTGGCTTGGTCTCAAGAGAATGCTCCGTGGCAGCAAGAGCTCCATGAGACCCTCCCAGTCTTCCCCTCCCCACCCCCCAAAAAAAGGAGAGGATGATGAAGAAGAAGAGGAGAAAGAGGAGACAGAGAAGACAGAGAAAGAGCTCCTGCCAGAACATGAACTAAGGTAACTAGCACACAGGTGCAGGAAGTTCACTTGGTTTTACTGTAATGAAGTGGTTACAGCATCTTTTCCCCTTCAGCTGGATTCCCACCTCGAAATCTTTCAAGAATGACTTCTTTAAAAGGAATTGCTGTAAAGGAATAAAAGGAAGGGGAGATTGGCCTTGTGCCAGGTGATCACCATGTTCTGAAAATGTATTGGAGGTGGGTGGATGTGACAACTCTGTGTAAGCAAATTTCTTTCCTGGTGAGAGTAAAAGATTTGCATAAAAATTATGCAAGGTCTGAGACATTAAAAGTATAATATATTTATGGAATAATGGAACTTGATAAGCCAGTTACTTTCAACTTTAAAAAAAAAATCACAATTGTGAGCCACCATTAAAAAAAAAGTTGGGAGTCACTTTCAAAAAAAATTTTCTATATTTATTTATTTATTTATTTATTTATTTATTTTGTAGTAGTAGAGTTAAGAGAAGGAAACCTGGGAAGTGTTTTAATATACTCAGAATCACAATGTATGGGTAGACTTACATCTTGAGAACAGTGTGTGTGCTTTGTTATATTTGTCCCTGTTGCTATGTCTTCACAAAGTATGGTAGGGATTTTTTTTTTTTTTTTTTTTTTTTTTTTTTTTTTTTGGTTGATTTGGTTTCTTCTATGGGTGCAGAAGTAGGGGAGTTGGTTTTGGAGTTTGTTTTGTGTGTGTGTGTATATGGGTTCATTTGGGTTTTTGGTTTTTTTGTTTTGTTTTGTTTTGTTTGCTTGGTTTGTTTGTTTGTGACAAGTTTTCTTTCTCTGTGTAGCCCTGGCTGTTCTGGAACAAACTCCCTAGAACAGGCTGACCTCAAACTCAGAGGATCCTCCTGCCTCTGCCTCCAGAGTACTGGGATTAAAGGCGTGTGCTAACACCACCTGGCTGTATAGTTCAGTTTTACTTTTGGGCATTAAATCATTCAGTCCTTAAACTATATCTTTATAGCTAAGTAGCATACTTATGCCCAAATAGTGGAAAGAATATACATGCAAATGCTATAATTTCTTCCTTTGTATGTTCTGCAATAAATTTTGTTTTATAAAGCGGTTAATCATGGTCTTATGCATTCACACACCAGGGAAACAACTTGACAGTGGGCTGGTAAGTTTACATTATTCAGGTTGGTTCTTTGTCAACTTGACAGAAACTGTGACCACCTGAACAAGAGAAGGAACTTCCAATGAGGAATTGCCTCGACCAGATGGGTCTGAGAGGTCATCAGATTGATTTATGATTGATACAGGAGGGCCAAGCTCACTGTAGGCAGTCCCACTTTGGCCAGGTGGCCCTAGGTGGCCTGTATAATCTGGCTGAGTATGAAGAATGGAAGCAAGCCAAAAAGCAGCATGCCTCTATGGTCTTTGCTTTAGTTCCTGCCAGCAAGTTCCTATTTTGAATTCCAGATCCAACTTCCCTCAAGCATGACCTTCCTGTAAGACAGGAACCAGCCTTTTCCTCTCCCAAGTTGCTTTGGTCATGGTGTTTTATCACAGTAACAAAAGCATTCTTAAGAGTCAGGATAAATTTCCCTGGGATGGAGGATTAGCAAACAGGCCTATAAAACCAGCTTTTGAGATTGAGTCAGGATGACAACTGTGAGTTTCAGGACAGCCTGGGCTAAGGAGAGATTCCAGGAGCTCAGCTGGTACAGTGCTTTCTTAATATGCAAGAAGCTGCATACCTAGTACCACATAAAACCCTGCACCATGGCTCAGGCCTGTAACCCAGGACGTAGGAGCAAAGGCAGAAAATTGAAAGTTCAAGGCTGCCCAAGTTACCTGAGGTCCTCTCTCAAAAAGCAAACAGAAAAGCAAACCCAAAGGCATGGTCATCTCCTTACCGGGAGTGACCACCTTCATAGGACTCCTGCTTCACAGTCAGGCCCTCAGACTGTACATGAAAACACTGAGTACAGTTGCTTTTACCTTACTCACTGACAGCACTCAGTGTGGGCTGGGGGTCAGTAAGAAACCTTTTCCAAGCAAAGTTAGGATGCAGCTCAGCTGGCAGAGTGATTGTTCTAGGCAGTGTTCTTGCCTAGCACTGCTGAGGCCCTGCATTTAATGCTCTATACTGCGAGTGGAGGTGGGGGAGAGCCAGGTGTCAGGATGCATGCCTGTAATTCCAGCACACGGAAGGCCAAGGCAGAGAGTTGCTGAGAGTTAGAGGCCAGCCTGGGCTACATAGCAAGACCATACCTCAAAAGAGAATGAAGAAACCCCCAACCCCCACCCCTCAATTAAAAACAAACAGAAAGAGGAGTGAGGAAAATTGAGGATATAAAAGAAGGAGCCAAACACTCCACTGCTGAATTTACAAACGTATCACACGTGCTGAGCTAATAGAGAACAGGAACAAAATTCCATTGCTTTCTTACTTGCATGTATTAGTTAAATAGTTTTGTTTTGTTTTGAGAGGGAGTCAGAGTTTTGCTGTATAATCTTGATCGCCTGCCTCAGTCTCCCAAATGCTGGCACGAGCTACCACATCTGCCATTTCTTTTTCAAAATGTCCTTTTCCTTTATTTTTCTTTCTGTATATGTTGGTGTGCCTCAGTGTATGTCCACCAAACGCCTCAGGGATCAGATGTCTCAAAAGAGTGCATCTGATCCCTGAAACTGGAGTGACAAGCAGTTGTGTGTCACTATTGTAGGGTCCACTAAAATCCAAGATAACTCAAACACCAGGTAAATGCACGTGACAAAAAAATTATTGCAATCAGCCACTACTGATTGATCAGGGCCAGAAAACATACTCAGGACTGAAATGTGTCCTTGAGGAAATGTTGTGGAGCATACTAAAAGGATAAAACCGTAGACTGAAGGAGAGCGGTGGGTTGCAGCATCGTCCAGTCAGATTTTGACATAGGGATTAAGCAGTTTTCATCAATCAAGATACAAGTAGGTTCCCGGGCCTGAGAAAATAAATTTAGTTTACTCTGCCAGCAAGATGGAGAAGCTGTCTTTGAAGGCTAGGCTCAGACAACTGTTTCCCTATAATAGAAGCTGTTTGGTTATTAGGAAACTTCTAACTCTCTAGAGCCTGGGTCCGAGAAGTTAGTCTCTCACTATGATTAAATGGAGTCTGAAAATGAAGTGATAGTATCTAAGAGACATTTCTTTTGCTTGTTCCCAACAGTCACATGTGGGTTCCAGAAACTAAATGTGGGTCAAAGAACAGTAAGTCATTCTTGGCTACAGAGACACTGTCTCAAATAATAATAATAATAATAATAATAATAATAATAATAATAATAATAAATTGGCACACACTTATAACGCTAGCAATCGGAGACCAGGCTGGCCTTGAACTCAGAAATCCGCCTGCCTCACGCCTCCTAAGTGCTGGGATTAAAGGCGTGCGCCACCACTGCCTGACTCTGACTCCTAATATAACCTGGTTATATAGTGAGTTTTAGGACGCCAGGACTACATAATGAAACCCTGTCAAAAGAAGAAGAAAATTTTAAGTTTAAAAGTAGAGTTGTGTTCTCATCTGTCTGGCAACTAGTGAAGCAATACTACAAATGAGTGAGAGGAGGTATTGGTAGAATGTAATACTTTCAAGACACATTCTAGTCTCAAATGAAAGAGTGTCCCAATTGCTCTCTGACTGCTCACATTTACCTTACTACACTTGTATACACACACACACACACACACACACACACATACACACACATACACACACACACACACACACACACACACACACACACACACACATTCACTAAATGTCTAGAGCCTTTGGCAGCCCTTGTGGATAAATTGTAGGTAAGTCCCTTGGGATTTTGGAGCAGGGCTCTACTATCATCTGCAGAAAACTATTCTTTCTAGAAACAGCTCTTACCCTGCTATTGAGCTTTTATGGAAGCTGAATGATTGACACCAAGTTACCATGGGACTGAGTTGCCCATCAGCAACTGGGTATTATCTGACTCATCAGGCCTTAGGTGGATGGATGTGCACAGGACAATCCTTGTCAAGTACAAATTGAGTGTGTGTAGGTGAGCAGGTCCTGCAAGTCTGAACAAGTTACATGAAGTAGTTTGCCAAATGCCTATGGTCTCTGTTGGTCAAACATGTATCTGTAGCCTCTTGGGGTATGCTCTATAATGGACCGAGGAAAAACAGACTATGGCCTTTACTGAAGGTTCTGCATGCTATGTAGGTAACATCCAAAAGTGGACAGCTACAGCATTCCAACCCCCTTTAGAGTCAACCCTCAAAGACACTGATGAAGGGACATCTTTGTGGTGGGTAGACAATGGTATGGTACCCACAGTTGTATATTTTGCTAGGAATGAGAGAGATGTGGCCAAATGTGTGGTTTTTTTTTGTTTTTTGTTTTTTTTTTTTTAACTGATTCATGGGTTATAGAACCAATGAATTGGCTGGATGGTCAGACTTATAAAAAGTGTGAATGGAAAATTGTTGATAAAGACATTTGGGCAAGATGTGTTTGAATGAGCAATGGATGTGAAGATACTGTGTCCCATGTTAATGTTCACTGAAAGGTGACTTTAGTAGAGGAGTAGTTAATAATCAAGTTAGGTAGGATGGCCCATTCTTTGGACAATCTTCCTCTTTCTCTGTTTATTTGTGCCCATGATGGTAGAGATGGAGGTTGCACATGGACTCAGCAACCTGTACTTCCACACACTGAGATTGAGCACACTACAGCTGCTGCCAAATATCAAATCTGCTAACATTGGTCTCTGATATAGCACCATAGCCTTGGGCACCCATTCAGAGACCAAATGGCAAGTGGGTGTCAGCACTCTACTTCTTCTATGTAAAGACCAATGCTTTGTCCTTACTAGAGAACATGCTTATTCTAGTTATGGAGTTGCCTTTAATGCACACAAGATTTCTATCCAAACCACCATCCACTGACCTACAGGATGCCTTACACTGTCCTGTCATGGTGGCCTACACAGCACAGCTTCTGACCAAGAAGCATGGCCAGAGAAGTGAGACTCATGGCACCCACTGGTCTTACCAAGTTTCCCATGACCCTAAAGGAGCTGGCTTAGAACGGCCTTTTGAAGACACAATTATAGTATCAGTTAGGTGGTGACAGCCTGGAAGGTCGTCTCCAGAGAGCAGTTTGAGTCAGGGTCCAATATATGGTATGGTTTCCTCCCGTAGCCAGGATTGACAGGGCCAGGAATTAAAGGGTGGATCTGAGAGTCCCACTCACGATCACGTCTAACAACTCTCTCTGGAAATTTTGACTTTCCGTTCCCACGGCCTTACGTTATGCTGGCCCAGAAGTTATGGCTCCAGAACCATGCATGCTCCTGCTAGGTGACACAGCAAATGGTCCATTGAGCTGGAAGCTCTGATTTTCCCCATGGACACTTTGGGGCGGATGACTTTTTCATAATCAGAGATATTGGTGAGCTGATGATGTACCCGAGAATGGCAGTCTGTCAATAACAACAGCAACAAAATGTTTCAAATTTTGTGAAAGAATTTTTTTTGGATCGGGTAATAGGATCCATTTTTCACTATTTTGTGTCTTGGAGACACACTCATCAGTGTTTAGACAGGCTGTAATAACACACTCATCAGTGTTTAGACAAGCTGTGATGATATTCAGTGGTTATAGCCACATATGCTGAAACTGTTTATGAAGTAGTTACTATTTATTAACTGAGGAAATTCAGACAATGTGTTAATGGCTACTGACATGCGCCTTGTGATCTGTAAAGGCACAAATGTAATTTACATTATAAGGTTGCTACAAAATAACCTGACATAAGCTGGGTGTGTTCATACACATCTTTAGAACTTCAGAGGCAGAGACAGGCAGACTTCCGAGTTCCAAGCCAACTTGGTATACACAGCTCCACGTCAGACAGGACTGCACAGAGAAACCGTGTCAAGAACTAAAACAAAACAGAAGTGACTTAGGAACAAAGTGCTTTAAAATATTCCACACGGGATGCCATCTTTGCTCCTAAACAGATGGCTTCTAGCCTTTTGAATTAGAAACTTCCAGATTTCGCCAAGCCAGTAGCTTTCCCCTTAATGACTCTGAGTTACTTCTACAGCACCTACAGAGCAGGATAGGGTCCACTAAAAAAAAAAGTAAATGGTTGAAAACTTCAGATCCCTACGCCCAAAACCCCAAACGGACTACAGGAAAAAGCACTTGCAACAGCTTTTTTTGCGCTGAAAGTGTAGGTGGCTCTGAAAAGAGCCGTTGGGTTAAGAGTGAGTTAGATGACTGACTCACTTGGAGCTGGTGTACTTGGTGACGGCCTTGGTGCCCTCGGACACGGCGTGCTTGGCCAGCTCCCCGGGCAGCAGCAGGCGCACGGCCGTCTGGATCTCCCGGGACGTGATGGTCGAGCGCTTGTTGTAATGCGCCAGGCGCGAAGCCTCGCCCGCGATGCGCTCGAAGATGTCGTTCACGAACGAGTTCATGATGCCCATGGCCTTGGACGAGATGCCGGTGTCGGGGTGCACTTGCTTCAGCACCTTGTACACGTACACCGAGTAGCTCTCCTTGCGGCTGCGCTTGCGCTTCTTGCCGTCCTTCTTCTGCGCCTTAGTCACGGCCTTCTTGGAGCCCTTCTTCGGGGCGGGAGCGGACTTCGCAGGCTCAGGCATGGTGAGACTGGAACTCTAGAACTCTAGCACGGAAGCAGGCGTGCGCTCTCTATTTTAACAGTCCTTATTCAAATGAGGCATAGGAAAGCGCATGTATGATTGGTTCGCGATGTTCATGACGGCGTCCAAACTCAAGCTCAGGAGAACTGCGTGCCGGAACGCTTCCAATTGGTCTAGATAAGAAAAGGAGAAGTCAGCCAATCGCATAGGCTCTTTTTCGTGCCCAGAGAATCCTATAAATACTAAGCTCCTCCACTCTTGTGCTACCTAGTTGTTAGTGGCTTTCTGTCTTTCGCAATGTCTGGACGCGGCAAACAGGGTGGCAAGGCTCGCGCCAAGGCCAAGACCCGCTCCTCCCGGGCCGGCCTGCAGTTCCCCGTGGGCCGCGTGCACCGGCTGCTACGCAAGGGCAACTACTCGGAGCGGGTGGGCGCCGGCGCCCCGGTGTACCTGGCGGCCGTGCTGGAGTACCTGACGGCCGAGATCCTGGAGCTGGCGGGCAACGCGGCCCGCGACAACAAGAAGACGCGCATCATCCCGCGCCACCTGCAGCTGGCCATCCGCAACGACGAGGAGCTCAACAAGCTGCTGGGCCGCGTCACCATCGCGCAGGGCGGCGTCCTGCCCAACATCCAGGCCGTGCTGCTGCCCAAGAAGACCGAGAGCAGCCACCACAAGGCCAAGGGGAAATAAGACCAGACTTGTACTCATCTGAAATCAAAGGCTCTTTTCAGAGCCATCCACACTGTCTTTTAAAGAACTGTAGGCACGGGATGCGAACCCATGGCAGTGGGTCACATATACTCAAATGCTAAAGTACTTAAAATTGAACCAAACTGTAGTACCCTGAGAAGCGTAAATAAGCGTACCTCATCTGGATTTCAGCACTCTGATCTTGTGCTTATCCTTAATCCTAATCTTATCGTATCTATGAGGTTAAAATTTCAATATTGCCAGTAGTGATAGCTATTTGGATATTTTTACTTTTCAAGTTCAGAAGCTTTATAGTTGTCTTGATTTTTTTTTTTTTTTTAATTTAATTTCAATTGGTGTCCTGGAAAACCTGGCTGACCTAGAACTCAAGATCAGGCTCTGCCTTTGGAATGCTGAGGATTAAAGCTTGCGTCACCGTCGCCCAGTGTGGCCCATGTTTTTCTTGGCATCAAATCATTCATTTCAAACTATCTTTAAACGGTGGTGGCGCAAGCCTTTAATCCCAGTACTTGGGAGGCAGAGGCAGGCGGATTTCTGAGTTCGAGGCCAACCTGGTCTACAGAGTGAGTCTAGGACAGCCAGAGCTACACAGAAAAACCCTGTCTCGAAAAACCAAAAAAAAAAAAAAAAAGCTGAAAAGCATACATAATCTCAAGTAGTGAAAAGAGTATAAATAGAAGTGCTGGATTTTTTTGTGCATTATGTAATAAATTTTACTTTATAAAGACACGGTAGGAATCATTAAATGAAAGTAAAACACTTAGAAGCATGCACGCATTAAAAACGCGCAACCTGACTTCCATTGTTCTGTACACCTAAGTTAAATGATTATGGTCCTATTCAAATACTACTAAAGAAAAACGAAGTGTGGGGAGTCGATGGAATTCGCTTCCTTTCCATTTAAAATCTGTAGTATTAAACTTGCGCTGAGTGCCCTTCCCCCCAACCACACCCAGTTCCCGCCAAAACGCTTCCTGTTTTCACTCCGGTCCGCACACTCCCTATAAGACGGAACTGCTTTCTCTGAGAAGCCATCTGTTTGCATTCGGAACAGTGTAGTTTCTGTGTCATTATGTCTGGTCGTGGGAAAGGCGGGAAGGGCCTGGGCAAAGGCGGCGCTAAGCGCCACCGCAAAGTCCTCCGCGACAACATCCAGGGCATCACCAAGCCCGCCATCCGCCGCCTGGCCCGGCGCGGAGGAGTGAAGCGCATCTCCGGCCTCATCTACGAGGAGACCCGCGGTGTGCTGAAGGTGTTCCTGGAGAACGTGATCCGCGACGCCGTCACCTACACGGAGCACGCCAAGCGCAAGACGGTCACCGCCATGGACGTGGTCTACGCGCTCAAGCGCCAGGGCCGCACCCTCTACGGCTTCGGCGGTTAAACTGCTCAGCTAAGCTTTTCCTCTCTAAAGGTCCTTTTCAGGGCCACCTACTTATTTCCTGAAGGACTGTAGCATATTTTCTGAAGATGGAATTTCCAGGGTTTGTCATGTCAATCAGTCCACAATGCATTTTCTGTGGTGTTTGGCTTGGCAAGGTCACTATCTCGCTTACCCGTGAGTATTCTGTGCTCATTCTGGACAAGGCATCTAGATTCTATTAATGTAGTATCTGGCTGATCACTGTTAAGGACTTAAGAGTGTGACTGTATTACTCTAGTGCAATTTGAGCAACAAATAAGTAGACCAAGGTACATCCCAACAGATGTGGGCCGATCAAAGTATCAAGCTGTAAGTAAATAAAATCCAGTCCACAGGAAAGTAGATTATTATTCAGCTACCCAGGGTCTAACTATCAGCCCCCGTGTGTGTGTGTGTGTGTGTGTGTGTGTGTGTGTGTGTGTGTGTAGTGTTTTTCATCTTCCCCAGTAAGTGCCTGTCTTAATATACTGCTCTCAGGATTTGCGGGTTTTCCCCGCTACCTGAGAACATTTCCTGCCTTTTAATTCTGTATTAATTGGCAGACAAAGCGGAAACAAGATGTAGGTTGTATCAGCATGGTTGTATACTTTTAAGTGATTCACGTTAATTTGATGTCCTAACACCTCGCCACTTTTTGCATGTATGTGTGGGATATAAAAGTGAGGTCTATACAATGCTCAAGTTTAAGGTGTCCTAAATCACCTCACTATACAATAGATATCAAGAACCTGTGCTTTTGGCTTTCCTCCCTCTCCCCCCCCCACCCCCACCCCACCCCCACCCCCCGCCCCCAGCACCCATCTATACTCAGCATGCAACTGTATTTGTGTGCTTTCTTGTAGGTATTGTTGCAGGTATATTAGTTATCTGTCCCCCCCCCCCCCACCCTGTGCCTGGTTTACTTAGCATTTTATTCTGGCTCATTAAGGTTATAGAGAAGCCTGATCTCCTTCTTAGGTGGAAGGGTAATCTGGTAAAATATATAGTAAGTAACACACTTTTTAAAAATTAATGATAATAGGTTGGCTTCGTGGGAGCTATTAATCTTAAATTACTATGTAAAATTAACGAGTAAATACATAACTAATTTTTATTTTGAGCATAGAAAGAGATTCTTTACCAGTTATCGAATGCCTTTGGTGCTTTGCCCAAAAAAAGGAGTAATTTACTGTAACGTGGATAAGATACAGCTAAAACACAAAGCTTGTAGTCCGAGTATGGAGTGTAGATGTGTCTCATTTGGACTGAAAATCTGATGTTTAGCTAGTTCACTTGTTTAAATATCAAAACTTGGTTTTGTTTGTTTGGTTTTGGGGTTTTTTGTAGATGATTTATTTATTTTTTTATTTTTATTTAATGTGCATTAGTATTTTGCCCACCTGTATGTCTGTGTGAGGGTGTCAGAACCTTGGATCTGGAGTTACAAAAAATTATGAGTAATAATATGGGTGTTAGGAATTGAACCCATGTCCTCTAGGAAGAGCAGTCAGTGCTCTTATCCTCTAAACCATCTCTCCAGCCCCCTTTGTTTTTGTTTTTGTATGTAGGTGGGGTGCTGGAGACTGAATCCAGGTCATTTTACACACTCCCACATCATCCTTTTGAGATGGGATCTGTTTGCCCAAGATGGCCTTGAACTTGTGATCTTACTGCTTCTACCTCTGCCCCTCTGCCCCCCTCCACCCCCCCTCCGCCCCTCCTCCGCCCCTCCGCCCCTCTGCAGTGGACAGGCCCTCACTACAACGTCAGGTTTCAGAGTAAAACCGTCCAACAATTGAATCAGCATCTCTGGGCAGCTCACACCCAATATAACTTGTTAGTATTTTCCATAGACTGCTCATCCTTCAGGCCATTTTAGATTTAAAAACAAATCTCAGTTTTTCATACTATCTTCTTATCAATGTCACGGTTCACTAAGCTTCAATACCAAGTGCCTGTGGAACTCTCAGATTCTAGGCCTTTTCTGTTCAAACTCAAACCCTAACCCTAAAATCCCTTGGAGATATCCACTGGGCCCCTAAACAGAACCCATCATTTAATGACTTCCAAGCTTATATTTCTAGCTGAGATTTTTCTTCTATAGCTCCTGAAATATGTCCAACTCCCTACTTATTCACATAGACTGTTTGGGGATTTGTTTTGCTTACTTTGGTTGTTTTTTGTTTGTTTGTTGTTTTGTTTGTTGGTTTGGTTTTTAAAAATGGAATCTCATGTAGCTTTCTTGGTTACCCTTGAAGGTTTTTAAAGAATAGGTTTGAACAATGAGTGCTGGGATTATAAACGTGTATTCACACCCAGTTTACGCAGTAGTGATGACTGAACTCAAGGCTTCTTGGGTAGAGTGAAAAATTATAAAGATCATTTTATAAAATATATACAGGCTTTTTCTTTATCCCTAGACCTGAGCAAAAGAATGCAGATTCCAGAAAGCAGAACTGAATGTAAGATTTCAGATCTTCACTGCCCTGGGATACATTCTGGGAACATTATCCCTGAGCCAGAGGAGATTAACATTCCTCAAGCCTCAGGGAAGAAAACCCACCTGTGGGTGGGGAAGGCCCAAAGCCGGAAGACACATTCCTGACCACAAAAAAAAGGTGTAAATCATCTATGTGGGGCTGGAAAGCTAGTAGCCATGATGACAGGGCAAAGTGACAAAGTATC
This sequence comes from Arvicanthis niloticus, assembly GCF_011762505.2. Classification (NCBI taxonomy): domain Eukaryota; kingdom Metazoa; phylum Chordata; class Mammalia; order Rodentia; family Muridae; genus Arvicanthis; species Arvicanthis niloticus. The sequence continues at coordinate 39,934,458 of NC_047665.1, read as the reverse complement.
AACTGAGAAATAGTTGAACAAGTGACATGGCAGGACCACATTTTTGTGAGGAGTGGGTGTGCAGAGTGTTTTCCACATAACCCTGATTCACTTAGGTTGTGTTCCTCTGGAATTCTCCGCTATTTTTATTGTTATATTTCCTTAGCAACCTTTCACCTCTCCTCACTCTCCAGGTTTGTGGTTTCCCCCTTTAAAAACCCTTCTCAGACTGACTGGCGGGGTCAAACTCTACTCCTGTGTGGGCGAGGAGTTTGACCGTTGGCTGCCAGCTCTCTTTCCTAATAAACCTCTGCTGATTGCATCTTGCGAGTTTGTGGGTGGCCTTCCCGAGACTTGAGTAAAGGTCTCCCGAGTTTGGGGGTCTTCATTTGCACGCCAGACAAACATTTATCACCTCTACTGAGCCATAACTGTGTAATGAATTAAGTAAGACTAACACATCAAAATATACAAACTCTATTAATATTCTCTCAGTAGCCCATTGCTGTTTTAATCAGGGTTACTATTGCTGTGGGGGACACCATGACCAAAGCAACATGGGGAAGAAAGCATTTATTCTGCTTACACTTCTACATCATTGGAGGAAGTCAGGGCAGGAACCTGGAGGCACTAATGCAGAAGCCATGGAAGAGTGATGCTCACTGGCTTGTTCCTCATTTTTTGCTCAGCCTACTTTTTTGTAGAACTCAGGGCCACCAGCTTAGGGGTGGCACCATTCACAACGGACCATGCCTTGCCCCATCAACATCAATCACTAATTAAGAAAATGCCTTACAGGCTTGCGAACAGCTAGAGGCATTTTGTCAATTGAGGCTCCCTCCTCTCTGATGACTATGCCTGTGTCAAGTTGTCATTAAAAAAACTAGCCAGTATAATTGTTAATAAACAACCAAACTGCCCCCACCCACACTGAGTTGATAAGATCTTGCCCTGCAAGATCTTTAATCCCAGCATTTGGGAGACAGAGGCAGGCAGATCTCTGAGTTTAGGCCAGCCAGGGCTACAGAGAGAAACTCTGTCAAATTCACAAGCAAAAAAACTATCCTAGCTACACGTACATTCAACTTTAAGAAACTTCCTTGATCTATCTTTTTTTTAAAAAATGGGTGGCATGGACAGACAAATTCTCAATACCTCTGTGCATAACCTCACTCTTCCATACTGCTGGGTTCTGTGTACTTACTGGTCTTCCTGTTTCCACTCTGACTCGCAGCTGTCCTAAAGACAGCATTTTGAGGCACTGATAATTGCCCAAATAAGGTATTAGCTCACAAGATCATTCCATAACTCATTACTGTGGAAATAGCATCGATTAAGTCAGTTCAAACGCAAAGTATATGTCAAAGAGAAAGAAATGGGACAACTTAGCACTTGAAGTGTGGACACAAGCAGGTGTACCACACACAGCAGTAAGTTTGTTGATGATATTCACCTACATATTTTACTCTTCTCCTTGCTGAATCAGGCCTTAACAGTGGCTATGAAGATAAGGGTCCCAGTTTGGGCAAAGTGGAAAGTGACTGGACTGAGGACTAGTATCTCCATTATTCAAGAGTGCAGCCAAGTAGAGCTGACTAAAAGTTCATTCCGTAAGCACTAAGCTACCACTCCAGAGCCATGCCTGCCTGCTGTGATGATCACAAACTCAAACCCTCTGGAACTATCAGTCTCAATGATGAACATTTTCTTTTATAAACTGCCTTAGTGGTACCTCTTCACAACCGTAGCAAAGCAAGTAAGACAAGGAATATTACGTATCTCTTCTAGCTCATGCAGATTTAACATCCGGGGATTTCATGTATGAATAGTGTCTTATAAATGGTAATTTGGGGGTTCTTTTACATATGTGAGCACACATGTACAAAGTACTCCTTATCTGTACCTAACATATTTTAGAATATTGTCTTATCTATCATGTGTTTCTCAGTAGCAGAACTACAGGATTTCAAATAGTACCAGGAAAGTATATTTCCAAATGTCAGGAAACCAAGACCAGGAATTGTTCCAAAGATGATCCAGACCTGGAACAGGTATATAACGGGAAATCTAATCTTTTGTTCTGCTCTATTTTAATGATATGGTTGTCAAATGATTAATAACTTGCTTGTTTTAAAACATTGTCTTTATTATTGTGTGTGTATCATATATGTGTAGTGAGCTCAGAGGTGAAGGCAGCCATAGGAGTCACTTCTTTCCCTCCGCCTTTCTGTGGGTCCCGGGGACTGATTCGAACACACATCATTATGCTTGTGTAGTAAGTACTTTTTTTTTTTTAAAATAGACACAACGTCTTACTATGTATCGGGCTGTTATGGACCTCATAATGCAAATCAGGCTGGACTCTGATTTCCAGTAGCCGAGATTAAACATGTTTGCCACTTTTGACAAAGGTGTAGCTTGTTTTAAGAATGATTCACTCATTGTAATCCATGGGAACAAATTCATCTCTGTGAAAGCTAATGGGATTTAGCAAAATCTTTTATGTAAAATCCACTTACTATTGTTCTGTGCTTTTTGTGTGGACAGGGCCAATGAATATTTCCTGTGATTGTTTGTGTGTCTGGCACATGTGTATGTGCCAGCTGTCAGGGAGAAGCAGGTAGTAGATGTTCTGAACTAGAGTTACAAAAGGTTGTGAGCTGCCATGTGGGTCACTGATTACTGAACTTGGGATTCTCCAGAGGAACAGAAAATGCTCTTAAACCACTGAGCTGTTTCTCCAGCCCCTAAATTATACATTTTCGACAAAATCATTATTCTTTTTTTTTTCTCTTCCTTTCTTTCTCTTCATTTTGTAACAGAGCCTCAGACCTTAGTAGGGCCAGAGAACTTAATACAACCGACTCGATGGTGGAAGAACCATTCAGGCTGTAAAACTCAGCACATAGACAACATCCCCTGCTGAAATAAAAACAAAGGTCTAATACATCAATGTCCATAATTCTGGGAAAGTCTCTAAATGTAGTACCCTTGCTTTTTGGCTTCTGTAGTACTGATTCTGCCTGTTTTTGTTAACTGAAGTATGCAAAACCTGGACATGTTTTTGTGTTTAAAAGCTCACTTGAGAAAGGGTTAGAACTACGCTGTTATACCAAACACCCAGTGTGGTAGCCTGCTGACTAATAAAGACTTTCTATTGACTTAAACTCATGTCTATTTAGTCTTCTCTGGTGGATATCCCACAATGCCTCCCTCTCCCTCTCCCTCTCCCTCCCCCTCCCCCTCATATTGGAAAAATTTAACAGAATATTTTTCTGAAGTTTGAGAGGACAGTTTGAAAATGAAGGCAACTGAAAGTGTGTTGGATGAGAAGGCCTGTGCTATCAAGGTGAGCTCAGTTATGAAAGAATCTGTTCATTACTAAATAAATAAAATGATTTTGGGTGAAGCACTGTCTCTCTTATGACCTTCAAAATCAAGTACTTCAAAGGTTGAGTTTGATAATTTTCTCTCATTTTGATGTTCAGAAAAACTCAATTACAGGTCAGTGTTTTGGTAGAAAAGAAAAGATATGGATCTTTTGATGGAAAAGAAGAATCATTTATTGATAACAGCAGAATTTGTCTTGTTAATTTACTGCATAAATTGTGTTACATAAATTGTGTTACCATTGTGAAATAGTCTCTATTTAAGTAATGCAAGATCAGCAGCACAAACAGTGACTAATTTCTCAGGGTTTCTGATTATTCCCAAAATGTATTTCAACCACAGCAAACAATTATAATAAACAAAAGCCCAAACCACATAAGAGGAAATTTAATCTGCCTGCATTTTTATATTGCTCTTTATTATGAATATGTATGTGTCATCGGGCTCAAGTGGCAGTGTCTGCCTAGCATGTATAAAGCCCTGATTTCGATATTCAGAACTACATAAGCCGCGTATGGTGGGTATGGTGGCTCACGATGGTAATCCTAGCACTCTGAAGGAAGAGACAGGAGGGTCAAGATTTTAAGGTTGTGGCCTGTAGTAGTTAAGAACTTGTTCTTTAAGATGACCCAAGTTAAATCTCTAGTACCTTTGGAGAGGAAGGAGAATTTCACAACTGCCTGTAACTCTAGTTCCAGGAGATTCAGTGGCTCTAGACACCATGGGCTCTGGCACCACCACCAGTAGCTTATACTTATCAAAATAAAAATTAAAACTTCAAGGTGATCTTGGCTAATTATAGATTCAAGGCTAGCTTGAGACGTTTTTAATAAACAAATGAATGAGTAATTTGTTATCCACTGTAAAAATGAGTAAACATTCTTACTGATGAGTTTATACTGATGAATTTTCCTAAATTTCCTGGGGATTGTTTGTTAGGTTGTTTTTGTTTGCCCCTTTCTATACACAACGTGGAACAGCAGTTTTCACCATTGTTGAGTATTTACAAATGTCTTCTATAAAATGAGGAAGCAATCTAATACAAGGGCTATCTATGATTATTTGGGAGGCCAGTAAATAACTGAGATAACGTACTTCTATTGCTCCATTATTTCAAAATGAACTTTTAAAATTAGAAAAAGCCCCTCCCCTCCCAAAGTCCCGCCTCCGGCGAATTCCTAAAAAAATGGCCAAAAGACTTAAGTTTACCATCATAGCCATATAAACTAGAGCAAGTCACATGCACAGAAAATGAAGTTTCTTGAAGCGTGTTACTCGTGAAGTAAATCTTTATGGGGGCCGGGAAGTGTTCGGCGGCTGAGCACGGGCTACTGAGTTCAATTTCCAGTGCCTACATTGACACATCAACTACTGTCTGCAGGTTAAGTTTTAGTCATGTTAAGTTACCCCTATACCAGCAGAGTATCGAGGGCCATGAACTAGACCTCTCCAAAACGCTGAAAAGCGCTCACAGGCCTGCGACTATCTACACTCAAAGTTTAAGACACAAATGACCACCCACTCTCAAAACGATGACTAACATGTTGCAGCCCTTCCGAAGACTTAATTGGATGGCCCTGAAAAGGGCCTTTAGAGAGAAAATGTGTAAATGACCTCAGCCGCCGAAGCCGTAAAGGGTGCGGCCCTGGCGCTTGAGCGCGTAGACCACGTCCATGGCGGTGACGGTCTTGCGCTTGGCGTGCTCCGTGTAGGTGACGGCGTCGCGGATCACGTTCTCCAGGAACACCTTCAGCACACCGCGGGTCTCCTCGTAGATGAGGCCGGAGATGCGCTTCACTCCTCCGCGCCGGGCCAGGCGGCGGATGGCGGGCTTGGTGATGCCCTGGATGTTGTCGCGGAGGACTTTGCGGTGGCGCTTGGCGCCGCCCTTACCCAGACCCTTCCCGCCTTTGCCACGGCCAGACATGATGACACTAGAACTGCACTGTCTGAGCAGATTGCTTCTCAAGGAAAACAGTCCCCTCTTATAGGGAACTTGCGGACCGGAGTGAAAACAGGAGCTCAGTCAAAGTAGGTGTGGCCAGGGGAGGTGCTTGTGGCAAATCTAACAGATTTTTAAATGGGAAAGACGCTAATTCCATCAATTCCGCACACCAGTTTTTCATTAGCATTTTTTTTTTTTAATTTACGTACATCAAGCAATGCAACACTCATAAGTATGGGCTTTTACCTTGTTCATTAAATGTGATCACTACGTCCTTATGAAACAAAATTTATTATAGTATGCAGAGGATAAATGTAACTTTTATATTAACACTATGTGGGAATAAGTGCACTAAGTTTAAAGACAAGGTTCCGACTTTGAATAATTTATGTCCCTTCTCTCCCAACAACACAAAGTTGTGCAGCACATAGCGCCGGCCAGTAATGGTGGCACGTGCCTTTAAACTCTGCACTAAGCCGGCAGAAGCAGGCTGATGTATGAGTCCATGGCAGAACTGTCTACAGAAGTTGCAGGACACGGGGCTGAACTCAGAGAAAGCGTCTCGAAAATCGAAAGAAAAGCAAAACAGAGCTATAGCTATAGATTCCTATCAACACTTAATGCCATGCTTAAGGGGAAAACTAGTTCTTACATTTGGGTCCATACATGCCAGTCTCCCTTGGGCAGAAACCGCCAACTATTGTCTTAAAATTAACTTACAGAACTCCGGTTCTATAAACTTTCCCACCACTATACCGCGCATGAAATGACACCGGTTTTTGATTAAAGTGTTCAGTTCTTTAAAGACAATGTGGATGGCTCTGAAAAGAGCCTTTTTCTTCATGTTGGACCAAAGTATGCCTTATTTTCCTTTGGCCTTGTGGTGGCTGCTCTCGGTCTTCTTGGGCAGCAGCACGGCCTGGATGTTGGGCAGGACGCCGCCCTGCGCGATGGTCACGCGGCCCAGCAGCTTGTTGAGCTCCTCGTCGTTGCGGATGGCCAGCTGCAGGTGGCGCGGGATGATGCGCGTCTTCTTGTTGTCGCGAGCCGCGTTGCCGGCCAGCTCCAGGATCTCGGCCGTCAGGTACTCCAGCACGGCCGCCAGGTACACCGGGGCGCCGGCGCCCACGCGCTCCGAGTAGTTGCCCTTGCGGAGCAGGCGGTGCACGCGGCCCACGGGGAACTGCAGGCCGGCCCGGGAGGAGCGCGTCTTGGCCTTGGCACGAGCCTTGCCACCCTGTTTGCCGCGTCCAGACATTGCGAAAGACAGAAAGCCACTAACAACAAGGTAGCACAAGACTGGAGGAGCTTAGTATTTATAGGATTCTCTGGGCGCGAAAAAGAGCCTATGCGATTGGCTGACTTCTCCTTTTCTTATTTAGACCAATTGGAAGCGTTCGGGCACGCATTTCTCTTGAGCTTGAGTTTGGATGCCGTCATGAACATCGCGAACCAATCATACATGCGCTTTCCTATGCCTCATTTGAATAAGGACTGTTAAAATAGAGAGCGCACGCCTGCTTCCGTGCTAGAGTTCTAGAGTTCCAGTCTCACCATGCCTGAGCCTGCGAAGTCCGCTCCCGCCCCGAAGAAGGGCTCCAAGAAGGCAGTGACCAAGGCGCAGAAGAAGGACGGCAAGAAGCGCAAGCGCAGCCGCAAGGAGAGCTACTCGGTGTACGTGTACAAGGTGCTGAAGCAAGTGCACCCCGACACCGGCATCTCGTCCAAGGCCATGGGCATCATGAACTCGTTCGTGAACGACATCTTCGAGCGCATCGCCGGCGAGGCGTCGCGCCTGGCGCATTACAACAAGCGTTCGACCATCACGTCCCGGGAGATCCAGACGGCCGTGCGCCTGCTGCTGCCCGGGGAGCTGGCCAAGCACGCCGTGTCCGAAGGCACCAAGGCCGTCACCAAGTACACCAGCTCCAAGTGAGTCAGTCATCATCTAACTCACTCCTAACCCAACGGCTCTTTTCAGAGCCACCTACACTTTCAGCGAAAAAAAAGCTGTTGCACTTGCGTTTTTTCCTGTAGTCAGTTTGGGGTTCTGGGCATGGAGATCTGCAGTTTTTACCACTCAGTGGTTTTTGAGTGGGTCTGTAGGTACCTTAGAAGCAGCTCCTAGTGTTCGGCCGAGGACTGCCTTGTTCGAAGACATGAGAAGAAAGCAGGTAAGTCTCTGGTCTTCTTTCGTTTAGCTGTTGAATCAAATTGAAAATCAGTTGACAATTAAACCAAAGGGTAAGGCAAAGAAGGCAGTTGTGGCTATTGTCCTTAACGGGGTGCTATTGGCCCAGTGAAAGGCATCAAGATTAACATGCAGATATTTAGTAAATTGTTCTAAAGGGTCAGTATTTTAGCTAAAGGCCTAACCTTTGAGCATTCTTTCGTCCGGCTTTTTTGAGCGTACAGAGATATTATCCGTGTATTCCTGCCCTAATTTGTTTTAAGGCTCGACTAGAGAATAGTGTACACGAGTTGGCCCCATGGATGTCTTTATTTCCGGAGTAAGATTATGCTTGATGTAGGCTCAGGGATGTCAATGGTGTAGCCAAGAAAAGATCCATCGAGATGTTTTTTCGATTGCTACCTAGGAAGTTGCATATGTAAAAGCTGGAATTCAATTACAACTTAGGTTGGCTTAGGAATGGAAGGACTAGCCTTGGGCCCCAGCTTTAGTGCTCACTGGGTATACATCCGTAGAACGAATATGCGGTTAGCACATTACACACCAAGTGACATCACAGGTTTTTTTCAAAAGGACCAATGAGTTAACATCTCACGTTCTTCCAACTAATGATTTCTCAAGATACTAAATCGAAATTTTTTTTTTTGTTTCTTTGTTTTTGGTTTTTTGTTTTTTCGAGACAGGGTGTCTCTGTGTAGTCCTGGCTGTCCTGGAACTCACTATGTAGACCAGGCTGGCCTCGAACTCAGAAATCCGCCTGTCTCTGCCTCCCAAGTGCTGGAATTAAAGGCGTGAGCCACCGCCGCCCGGTTTAAATCGAAATTTTTAATCCACCCCCCCCCCCGCCCCCAACACATACACCGAAGCTGCCGGTGTTTTCCTAAACATTTGCCACCCAGTTAAAATTGCTTTCAATACCTACTATTCACCTAGTAAGCTTAGTAGGGTAAGAATGGAAAATCATGAATAAGCCGCCCTGACCATTATTCTCAGTCATTGCTGGTAGCCTGTAAATTGGCAAAACTTTGAAGGAAAAATTTAGTAATATCTGTTGGTAGTTAAATATGTAGATATCTTTTATAACCTGAAATTCTACATCTAGAAATTTACTGGTTCTGGAAAATGTGTAAAATGTATGTTTGATCGATGTTAGCATTCCTTCTAAGCTCCGTCCTACCGGTTCTGTTTCTTTCCGCAGCATAGTTTGTAATTCAAAAGACCAGAAGTAACCTGATCAGTAGTAAATTAAGTGCAGCATTGTGTTTGAAAAAACAGATAAAAAGGTAACTTTTCACAATAATTATTAATTCTTATGCTAGATAATGCTTTTCAAAGTCCTTTATGGGAATTAAGTCATTTCTTTTTTGTTTTGTTTGTCTTGAAAAACTGAAAGTTTCTCTGTGTAGCCTTAGCTGTCCTGGAACTGACTGTAAATCAGACTGTCCTTGAACTCAGAGATCCACCTGAGTGCTGGGATTAAAGGTGTGTGCCACTACCCCCAGTTTGGGTAATTTTCTTTTCATTATATCCTTTTAAGAATTATACTTGTGCCTATACTACAGATCACAAGGCATGTACGTGTTCAATGACAGTTAAGAAATTGCTTGAGTTTGCATAGCTAATAAATAGAAACTGGTTTAAGAACTTTCAGAATGCTTGCTTTATGCCACTGTCTAAATGCTGGTGTGTGATGAGTGTCTTCAAGACACAAGACAGTTACAACTAGTAGCACTGTGAGCCTGTGTATGTTTTTGTGAATGTGACCTAGCCCTGAGCCTTACAGGATGCTTTGTGGAAAGGAAGAGAGTGGAAACGCCCTCTGCAGTCACCTACTTGCAGGCATCTTTGAGACTTCATCATCAGCTTTCACTGACACAAAGGACGAGGTTGGGAGCCGATAATAAACACCCTGTGTATGTAGATCATGGGCACTTCTCTTGCTAAGACTGGAGACCTTCAATGAGAAGAAAATCCTGTTTTACAACCAAGAGGACCCGCCTGAGGAAAATGGGAAGAATTAAGTATTCCCCTTTAGGAGGTAGGAACCATGAAAAGCCCCTCCCTCACTGGTAAGCCTGTCCACTTGGTCTTTTTGGGAAAACAACTTCCTTCCTCTTCAAGTCTCCCTTTTCCTGTCAGGAATCAAAATCTCAATCTTCCTTGGCCTGACACCCCAGACATTCTGTCTCTTTAATGAAACCCTATACCTCACCCATACAGACTTCCACTAGTGAGCCTTTCCAGTTGTTTGGTTGGTTTGGTTTTTACTTTATCTTTGTCTCTCCTATATCCACCTTCCCTATAGCTGCCAACTCTGGTGTTTCCTGTCTCAAAAGTCAATAAAATTTCATAGACTATCCTTCTGAGTCAACTTTAAACTTCTTTTATAGATGAGATCAAGAACCTGTGCAGGGACCATGAGTTCCCTAATAACAGGAGAACCTTAAATAAATTTGTTTTCTTCTTCTGGCCTCTACCCCACTTTTGATGATAAGTGTCTTTTTATGTGTTTATTCACAGAAACTGAAGGCTTGCAAAAGGCCTCGCCTCCTACACTGCTCCCATGAGGTTGTGTTTACTGAACACAGATCTGTAGATAAATCTGTATATCACAGAAGCAAGGGCCTGAGATCTGACTTTATCCATTAGGGTGTCTTCGTAGCAATGTTTCCTTCAGCATTTGTTTTTCACCAACGGTATGATCAGATATAGCAAGCCAACAACTCTAGCAGGTTGCTTGCATCTGAGAAGTATATCTATGCTACAAAAACCCACAAGACATAGTAATAAAGAAGCTGGAGCAATAGATAGGTCGGCAGTTCAGGGCCCTTACTACTTTTCACAAGGACTTGAGCTCAGTTCCCAGCACCGCTGTCAAGTGTCTCACAATCAACTGTAACTGCAACTCCAAGGCATCCAACACCCACCTCTGGCCTAGGACACCCACACACACGGCATACATTCACACAAGCCAACAAATGAAAATAAAATGAAAGCCCCAACGACCAAATGTACCAAGTTGGTTTTATTGGGAGGTGGGGGAGGAATATATATAAAATTTCCACAAGTATTATAACCAAATTCTATCTCTTTGCCCTTTCTTCAAATCTATAGGGGGGGGGAGAGATTAATTTTAAAACAAAACCATTTGTGGCTATAACATTGAATTCCTGAGTAGTATTCCCTATAATTCACTCAGAACTTGGAAAATTTAGCACAGTTCAGGTTCTGAAGTATACTGACCTGGAATCTCAGTGCTTGTATGAACAGAATATGGCCTTAACACTTTTTTAAAAAATATTCTCACATGTGTAGGAACTGGTACAAGAAGAAATAGGAAAACAAGAAACCAGAAGCATAACTAAGCAGATGAATCCAATCCTCCAAATTTGGGCCCTCATCTTTTTTTTTTTTTTTTTTTTTTTTTTTGAGACAGGGTTTCTCTGTGTAGCCCTGGCTGTCCTGGAACTCACTCTGTAGACCAGGCTGGCCTACGAACTCAGAAATCCGCCTGCCTCAGCCTCTCAAGTGCTGGGATTAAAGGTGTGCGCCATCAGCTCCCAACTTGGGCCCTCATTTCTTCCCGTGCCTCTCTACAAATTGAAGCAGAACTTAGAACTTTTAGACCCTTGGTAACAAAAAGCAGACATCTGAGGATTCAAGGCCACAGAAAGTAGTCGCACAAGCACCAAGGCAGAAGACACTTTGACTGTTAGGTGAACATGTACAACTAAACTGAACTCACTACTTTATCTGCCTGGAGTGGGAAACCATCCTGGTTTCAGAAAGCTTTATAATTCAAGTAACACAATTTCTACAATGAAAAGTGAGTAAGTATTACAGATTAAGGAGAAATGAGTATTACAGGAAAACAACACAGGGGATTATGTTCCTCCCAGAAGCGATAGATATTTAAAAATTTAAAACCCAGTATCAGACATGGGATACTTCTACTTGAGTTGTTGGTCAGAGGTGTACCAGAGAGCACCCCAAAAATTCAGCTATTGCTATTGGTTTGGGTTGCCCACCACAACTCAATGGAAAGACTCCAAAACTAAGGACACTACACATTTTGGACATGGGACATGGAGAAATCAAGAAGGTACTCACCAGAACTCTTCCTTTTGATTGGCTAGCTTGGGAGGGTGCTGGAGTAATTAACAGTCTTACTTAGCTGTTAACTCTGTAAACTATAATAATGACTTGTATAGCAAGATATGTCCATGGGTGTAATCATACATAAATATTATGGAGAAAATCAATCATTTTCTGATTGGATATAAGGCTGTCTCCACAAGAAGAAACACATCACATGCCCAATACTATAAACCTGACCAAGAACCCATCAGGGAGCTCAGAAGGTCCAGGAGAGAATCTCCTATTTGTCTGTTAAATGGACATAAAACCAAGCTCTCACCTTCCTACTCATAGACGGGTGCAGCCCCCAGGTCTTATCAGAGAAGTTTCTTTGTGCAGTGTGTAACCGTGGTCCTTTGTCCCGGCCTCTTTTTTGTCCCAGAATAACAACTAAAACCCAGTTCTCTATGAGTAAATATCTAGACCATAAACTTCTGCTCATTCCCCTGCAAGCTTGTAACTTATACAACCCATTTATTCTAGTCTTTGCCACATGGTTACCTCTCAGTTTCATGCATCTGACTTCCTCAGAATTCAGGGTGAATCTCCCACCTCTGTCTAACTCTTAGAGTTCCAATTTCTCTCTACCAGAACTCCCACCTTTTATTTCCTGCTTCAGCTAATAGGCCATCAGCTTTTTATTGACAGGTGATGTTTGCATACCGTACACAAGAGATTCTTTCTACATCTGAGGAGAGATAACCAACCACATGGCAGACATAGACTAGAGTAAATGGCTCGTATAAGTTACAAGCTAGCTGGGAAACGGACCAAAGCTCATGGCCTAGGCATTTATTCTGAATTAAGTCTCAGAGCTGTTATTCTGGGAATAAAGAGACCAGGTAGAAAAGACAAACGTTACAGCGGTGGACGCTGGTTAACACAGAAACTCAACAAGTTGTCAAAGTACAAAGAATATTGTGTCAGTAAAGTGTTCAGTCTCAGATGGGACATCTCTATCATATACACATTACCAAGGCTCGGGAATCATCATAGAAGAGAGGGCAGAAAGATGAAAAGCCGGAAGTCAGGGAGGACTACAGTGAGTCAGTGTAGGACCACTACATGCATGAAATCCCAGCAGCTCTGGTTGCCTGCACAATAAGATCTAACATGGAGTGGAAAGTGATTTGTGACCCTCACCCCTAAGGAGGCATGAACAGCTGATAGCTTCTGGGAAAGATATACTATTCTTTAAGGGTGTGGTCGATTGACCACACTCCAAAGGATGACCCCACACCTAGGAGCCCACAGGAAGTACAGACTGGATTTGACAGGTTTTTAGGGTCCAAGAATCACTGAGGGAAGACCCCAGACTCAAATAGTATGCAAAGTCAAAGAATGTTTATTCTGCAGAAATTACCAGCATACACAGGTCAATTATTCAGCAAAATGGCGACCACTCAATGAGCTTGTAGGTCCCTTTTTATGCCGGGCTAGGGGATTTTCCAGAAATGTTGGGTAACCTCTAATATGATTGGTAGGGACAAAGCAGTGACATTAGTACAATTTCAGTTGGCTACTACGTTAGAATCTCTAGATTTGGTGAGACTTTGGAGAATTTCAGAAACCAGCTCTGTTCTGGCCTTGTTATCTTCTCTGGCCAGGTGTCACAGGAGCTGACTAAAGATCCATTGCCAGCGGCTCTCTCTGAGGAGTCCAGCTGGCTTCTCAGGGAATTGAAAATTTTTATTCCCAAGGTTTTTGTTTCTTAGTGAACATCTCAGGTTAGTGTATCAGGGGGCACAAAGTTTCAGGAGTAGAAAGGTGGACGTGGGTCTGTAAGGAGTTGGCAGAGGAGTGAGGAATAAATATGATCAAAATATATTGTATGAAATTCTCAAATAATCCAGCCTGGAGCGAGCAGGGCCAGAGCAAGAGGGAAAAGGGAAGGGGAGAAAAAGAAAAGAAAATAAATAAATGAATGAATGAAATTCCCAATTAATAAAACTGATTTTAAAAGTAATGGTTTTGCCAGATTTTTTAAAAGAATACTACAGAACCTATGGTGAGGTATTTTTCTTAGATTATACTTATTATACCAGATTATACTGATAGGCTTTTTTTTTTTTTTAACATTTCACAATTTGTTCCACTCTTGCAGACACAGAGTCACCAATGTTGAAGCAGGCATCGTTTGCAGAGGATGCATGAGTATTTAGTAATCCCATCAGGAGTCTGCAGCCTCGAAAGTTCACTGACCCGTGCTGGGAAAGGGAGGCAACAGAAAGTGATTATTTAAGTAAAATTTCTGATTGGAGATTTCTTCTCGATGCTATTTCATTACATGTCAATCCAAAACTCAGTGGCATAAAAGCAGCATGTATCATTAACCCTGGGTTAGCAATTGCCATAATCCTGGATTTTAGAGTCAGTGATTAGGGCAGATCACAGCTGGAATATGTGTGATTTTCAGACTCTGATAGAAAGCAGCTTGGGATACTCATGTGTGGGGAGCCAAACCCAGGAAATTACCTGCTGTTCTGGGAAACCTAGTCAATACAAGATTAGGAAAGGACGTTCGCAGGTTTCAGGTCCCAGGAACTTAAAGAACAGAACGTCTGGCATTTCCTGGGAGCAGCATGTTATAATAGTGGAATGATTTAGGGCAATAAGGATATTGGGATGGTCTTGGTGGGATGGCCCTAGGCAATGACCCTCGCCCAAACGTCCCGGTTTGCTGTGTCTTTATAACCTGCCCCCAAAAGTAAAGTTTCAGAGCTTGATCAGAACCTCAGACAAGCTCTCATTCTTTGTGTCTCTTGTCCCTTCATTCTTTCGCCCCCTTCCCTAGGGTCTCGTCGAATCCCCGCGGGCTGGGGCATTCATGGGATATCCCCTAAAGACCGGAGTTAACATTAAACCTGTCCACACATACCTGGCAACTGATGTTGACAGTGGGCTGGGACTCTCAGACAACTGACCATCACGGTGATCTCCGTCAGAGAGATAGATTTGACATGAGAAAGCTCAAGCTTGGGAAAGTGAATCCCCAAGTGTGAAGCTGTGAACCTTCATTTGAAAATGAAAGTAAAAGTCATAACAGGTCCTACCTTGTATTTGAGAGGAAGCGTCAATAGAAGGGACAGACAAGCAAGGATTACACTACCAGAGACAGGATTCCCAGAAAACCTGGCAAAACATTCAACAAAGCTGGGCTGTCCTCAGCCTCATTCTCGTGGTAGAGCTGTCCTTAGCTCCACGGAAGTTTAGCCTCTTTGACCTTGTAAAATGTGAAGTCAATTTTACGCTCTAAACAAGCAAAACCCATGTATTATCAACATATCCCACAAGAGGGCGATAGAGTTTCACTTTAAGTAACAAAATGCAGTCAGAGGTGTGTCAGGGATGAGTTAGCGCCTTCAGGAAAATCTCTTTTGGACAACATACCTGCTGATCCCATTGCGTAATATTTAGTCCTCTGAACTTTGAATCCAGGGATTCGGGCTCAAATACTACTGGAGCATCTCATGTTTTTCATTATCAAATAATGTCATTCCTTGAAACTTGCACGTGTCCCAGTATTAACCACTAAAACCCCCCACTACAAGTGTTCACAACCAACACTAGTTTCATCAGCCCTCAAAAATGTGAGCTTATGTGTCTAAGGAGAAATCAACACTGCAGGGAGCCTGCCCGATTCCTGGAATCCATGTTCTTGTGTGAGAAAAGTTGTGTTTCTGGTGTCCCCTTATTACTGGAAAAGAATACACATGTGCATTTTAAATAAATGCCTACTTCCCCCCCCTCCGCCCCCATGTTCTAATTATTTGCCCTACGGCTAGAAAGCAGTATCTGAGAAGTGAGAAGTATCTAACGTGAAGGCAATAAACTTGAGACACACTGTGCTCTTCTCCCAGACTCCACACAATAAGGAGCCCAGTGAATACGTCATTCTTGGTCAGGCCACTGTGGCCAGTCAAGCTGCCAGCTTCTTGGGCTGTTTCTCTGATTTCGGTGAGGTAAAGCCTCTGCAGCTGAAAATCACTTTGAATGTGCCACAACACAAAATCATAGACATACTGAAAAACATGAACTGTTTGGAGTCCTTTTGGGTTTTTGTAGAAAGGATTTTTTGTCTTTTTGTTTGTTTGTTTCTGTTTTTTGTTTTTTTTCTAAACAAGTTGCACAATTGCCTGTTTTCCTACTGAGAACTCTGTAGATAGCAGCATCCTGAGATCGTGTCAAAGGTTGGACCCAGCTAACAGGCTCTCCCCCTTGTGTGTTTTAATCATTGCTCTTATCAAGATCTCCATTCACCCTTCAAATACTAACTCCGACCTTCCAGACTTGCCCACTCATTTCCGCACAGACTTCCCGTTATGGGGCTTAGGTCTCCACCTGTGTTTCCCTTTTCACACTGTCTCAAGGTCTAACTCTGGCATCATAAACTCTCCTCCCTAACCCACGAAGCATGTCCTAAAGGAAAGCCAGGACTGTGTTTTGGTTTTAGCTCCAGTCTTCCCACAAGTGGCTCACAGTAGGAGTTCAAAATTCAGTTTGGGAATGGAGACCCCTGGTGGATTCACAGGCCCAGCCTTTATTGTAAATTAGTGGAAAGTATATGTCCTTTTACCTTGATCAGTTAGCTCTGTCCCTAGGGGTCTGACTGATTCTAAAATTGGTTAGGGCTCTGGAGACTTCACAGGGTGGTTACTTACATGAGTAGCTACCTATTCTTGCTTCAGGCCAGATGATTGTCATGGTATCCTCAGATTGGCTACCCGAGGCTGTGGCTGACTGACCACAGGTTTCAGGATCCATGCTCTCATTTCTGGGAAACGAAAACTTAGGCGAAGTCTCCCAAATTGCCCATTTGTAGCCTGTCAGCCTGGCTCTGGCTAACTCTTATTCCAAATGTACATCCACTCACAGAACACATCTTGCCCCAAAGCTGGGAAAGTCTCCCTGGGAGTGAATTACAACTATGTCTTAAAGGTGGTATTGAGCCCCTATATTTTTATAATTTTGGTTAAGACCTCACCTGGGGGTGGGGGAGAGGCTCCTTTAAGCCACCCAGCCTGACCCCCACCCCAACCCCCACTCTTAGGCAGCCATCCTGGAGGTCCACTCTTAGCTGTAGAAGGCTCTACCCTGGAAGAAGCCAAACCTCTAGAAGACACTAACCATATGTGGTTAAAGTGAAGGGTTTTTATTATTATTATTATTATTATTATTATTATTATCCCTGGACACAGTCAGCAAGACTGTAGACTCAAGGCACCTGTCTCCTTCTGGATGTAAGAAGACAAAGCCTCTAGATTTATTCACTCTTACTCTTCCAGGTCAGTCCGTTCCACAGTTTGCTCTCAGCAGGAGTCTGAGAGTGGTCCTGGAGACAGCAGGAGAACAATCCCTGCAGGCCCCAGAGCACCCGCTGAGGGCCCAGCCCCCAGTTCTACCAGTGGTACAATTTTGGTCACCTATTGCACAGCATCAATGTTTACTGGTTTTGAAAAAGGGATGAACTAGTGTGTTTACATTTGGCTGGTTGTGTTACAGGAAGGCTACAGAGCTTTCCCCACGTGAGTCTGAAATCCACCTCATCTAAGGACCTTTTCCTTTGTCTCCATCAGAGTTTAGTAGCTTGTAATTTTCCTTCCTGCTTAATCTATATATGTATATTACATGAATGTATGCATATATATATATATATATATATATATATATATATATATATATATATATATTTGTATGTATCTATATGTATCTAACCTATATGTGTGTATGGACATGAATGATGTATATATTTATATGTGTGTGTATCTATATGTATAGAGACAGACAGAGAGACAGACAGACAGACAGACAGACAAACAGACAGACAGATGGACGAATTTATCCTGACTATTCTCAATCGGACTTTGCTACAATTGGGGAAAACCCACTTGTAAAAACAATGGCCATGAAGGAAATCCAATAGGGCGCTCAGTGGCGGGCGTTGATTGAAGTTTTGTTTTTTGCTGAGGTGGCTGGCGCTAGAGGGAGCACTTTCTCCACCGGAGGGTCGGGAGGTGCTCGGAGTTTGCCTTGGTGACCTGGGAAGCCACACTATCCCCTAATCCAAAAACTTCAATGTCTGCTCAAACCACCGCCGCTAGACAGGCGACTACTCCATCTCGGCTTCCCAAAGCAAAGCTGGTCAAACGCTGAGGAACACGCTGGTCGCCATCTTATGCTCTCTTCAGGTGTTCCGCCGGCCAAAGCCACCGGAAGGAGTCTGGAGTCTGTGAAGCTAGAAAATATCCAGACTCCAGAGGGAGCAAATTCAGAAAGGGAGAGGGTAGAAAATGTGAGGATGACAATATATGAGGTTATAATGTATGTATATGTGCATATGAGAGAGTGTGTGCGTGAAAGTGTGTATAAGAAAAAACGCTCTCCTTCAGGACGGTGCCGGTGCCCAGGTAGATGGTTCCACACCTACACCTGAACAATCAATATGCAACCATCTGCTCGGCATGGTAGCCAAATCCCGTGTCCCTAGAATTATGAGATCTAAAGCAGAAGAATCTATGATTTTGAGGACAACCGATGTGACATATCAAAACCCTGTCTCAAAAAAAAAAAAAAAAAAACAATCAAATAAATAAAACAACTACTATCAACATTCACTACTAATTTTATAAATACACGGACACCAAATAGAAGCTCAACAACCTGTGTGACTCTCTAAGTAAGTGATAACAGAAAGCATTTGACAAGAAAATGTCTCCAATTTTATACAAATGACAAGAAAATGTAAATAAAATTCATTATTGACAGCAGAGTCCAAATTAATTTTACATGTGCCTTTGTACTGGCTATAAAGGGGTGTTTTATTAGCTGTTTCCTATCATGTTTGGGGTTGGTTTTGTTGTTGTTGTTTTGGTTTTGGTTTGAAGGCTTGTTTTGTTTTGCTTTTCAAAAATGTCAGCAAGTGTCTGTGGAGTTTTGGTGCACAAGGTTGTGCTTTAATGTATTCTCCTGTTCTATCATTTGCTGGTGCTTTTCAGAGCATTTCCTGGAATCTAATTTGGACTTGGAAAGGAGGGTGTATAAAATGGGTCTTCTGAGTTATCATAATATGTATTACTTTAAAGAAGAATGCACAGCACGCAACCCCTGCCTTGAACTGGTCTGACAGGAACTAATGAGCGAGAATCAAGAGTATAAAGAGCATAGATTTACAACAAGGCAGAAGAAGTCAATGAAGCTATTTTCCAAAATGAGATAAAGAAACAAGATCATATTCGACTTTAGTCTCTATTCTAGACTTCTGAAGATACAGGATTAATTTGTTGAAATAAATGCAGGATTTATACTTTTCCCAAGGAATATTTGCCTGCGTTTGAAATAAGTGATCAGGAGTTTTGCAAGCACTTCAAAAATAAAAAAGATAAGCAAGGAAATTGTACAAGCCAGGCCCAGCCAAAAACTCTAAATGGATTTGACAGAGAAAGACAGGAAATGGCATGAACAGATAGCACATATTGTCTGGGAAGCTGTACTCTGGACATCATGTTTTTTAAAAAGAACAACAAAACAACAAACAACAAACAACAACAACAAAACACCTCCATTTGAAGGCTTTGATCTCTTGTCCTTTAAGTTATGGGCCCTGTTTGTTTCTGCTGAGCTACACTGCGAAAGATTCAGAATAAATAAATCTGCCACCCAAATAATCAGCCCTTAAGGCCCAGAGAACTTGGTTCAAACACAAACACTTGGGTTGTTTGTGTTTGTTTGTCTTGTTTTTTTCTCTTCTTGGTTTTTATTTCTCTTCTGTTTCTTCTCCCCCTGAGTTTTTTTTTTTTTTTTTTTTTTTCTTTCCTTCCCTCTTTTTCCCTTCTAAGATGGAATCTCAAAGCTGGGTGCATGCCTTGAATCCCAAGCAGATGCAGAAGGATCTCTGAGTTTAAAGGCTGCCTGGTCTACATAGTTCCAGGACAGCCATGGCTTCATAGTTAGAACCGGTCTTGAAAAATGACCCCCATCCCCACAAACAAAAAACAAAAACCAACCAACCAACCAAACAAACAAAAACCTCTCACATAACCCAGCACCCCTCCCGTCATCAACAACTTCTTAAATTGCTAAATAGTGGCATATCTTCCAAGACAAGTTGAACAGAGCCTATAGAAACTTAGAATCAAGAAAAGTTTAAAAATGAAACTTACTTCAGGGAGAAAGCATGCTATTCAGCCCATTCCCTGACCCAAAGGAAATGTCTTTCACAAAATTAGAAGCTTTTTTTTTTTTTTTTTTTTTTTTTTTTGTTATTAGCAGAATGCCATTCTTGGGTACCTCATCGGCTCGCCAATATCTTTGTCAACAAGCTTATGAAAAAGAGTCATCCTGCCCCAAAATGGCCAGGAGGAAGTCAGAGCTTCCAGCTCAATGGACCATTTGCTGTGTCACCTAGCAGGAGCATGCATGGTTCTGGAGCCATAACTTCTGGGCCAGCAGAACTTAAGGCCATGGGAACAGAAAGTCAAAATTTCCAAAGAGAGTTGTTAGGCATGATTGTGAGTGGAACTCTCAGATCCACCCTTTAATTCCTGGCCCTGTCAATCCTGGCTACCGGAGGAAACCATACCATATATTGGACCCTGACTCAAACTGCTGTCTGGAGAACCCTAACAGGACCTTCCAGGCTATCGCCACCTAATTGATACTATAATTGTGTCTTCAAAAGGCCGTTCTAAGCCAGCTCCTTTAGGGTCATGGGAAACGTGGTAAGACCAGTAGGGTGCCAGTGAGTCTCACTTCTCTGGCCATGCTTCTTGGTCAGAAGCTGTGCTGTGTAGACCATCATGACAGGACAGTGTAAGACATCCTGTAGGTCAGTGGACTGGTGGTTTGGGCAAATGCCTTACAGTGAGGGAAATGCAAATCCATAACCAGAATAAATACCTACTCCAGTAAGGACAAAGTGTCCTTTCCTCAGAGGATGTGGTACAATATAGTCCACCTACCACCAGCTCTCTGATGGTCACCTAGGCAACAGTGCTGTATCAGCAACTGGTCCGGTCAGCCTTGGTGTGTAGAAGTCCAGGTTTTGAGACTATGTGTAACCTCCATCTCTGCCACCATGGACACTTTTTCATGGACCTATTGGGTATTGACACAAATAACCAGGGAAAAAGGAAGACTGTCCAAAGAATGACCCATCCCACATAACTTGATTATTAACTCCTCCTCTGCTAAAGTCACCTTTCAACGAACACTAACATTGGACACAGTATCTTCACATCCTTTGCCCATTCAAAAAGATCTAGCCACACAGTTCTAGATGTCTTTTCTCAACAATCTTTCATTCATACTTTTTATAAGTCCCTGAATATCCATCTAATCAATTCATTGGCTGTATAACTCATGTATCAGTAAGCAATTGCACATCTGGCCCCATCTCTCTCCTTCCTAGCAAAATATACTACCACGTGTACTACACCATATTTGTGGTGGTTTGAATATGCTTGACCCAGGGAGTGGCACTAGTTGGAGGTATAACCTCATTGTAGTAGGTGTGGTCTTATTGGAGGAAGTGTGTCACTGTGGGGGGTGGGCTTTGAGAGCTTTCTCTTAGCTGCTTGAGGATGCCAGTCTTTTCCTGTTTGCCTTTAGAACAAGATATAGAAGGCCTGTGAATTTTGGATTTTATTTCTCATCTTATCATGTGCGTATATGTATTTTCAACAAATCCTTCTGTGCACTTAGTCCAACCAACAGAACGTCACCTACCAGTGCGATATTTTGAGGAAGAGACAGTTGATCAAGATCCTTTCTAACTAAGTTATGACACAGGCTGGAAAGTTAGTACATCCTTGGGGGAAATCTGTATAGTATACTACTGACTTTGCCAACTGAAAGCAATTGCTTGTGGTAGGCCTTGTGGACAGGTACTAAGGAAAGGGAGTTTTCTAGATCAATGGCCGCATGTCATTTACCAGGAGATGTGTTGGTCTGTGGAAGTAAGGATCTGGTACAGCAGTTGCAATCAGAGTCACTATTTGATTGTGAGATTAGTCAACTCTCATTTCTTCAGGATCCACCTGTCTTCTGCACAGGCCAGATGTGCTGGAAACTACTACCTCTGTATCTTTCAAGTTCTTGATGTAGGCACTAACTTCTTTAATCCTTCCAGGGATGCAATATTGGTTTTTGAGTCACCATTTTCCTTGGCAAAGGCAATTCCAGTGGCTTCCACGTGACCTTTCCAACCATAATAGCCTTCACTCTAAAGGTTCAAGGTCATGGAACCAATATCAGGCTTCTGCCAACTTCTAAGTATATCTATGTCATTTATTAATTCTTGGACTGGAGAAATGATTACAGGATGAGTTCAAGAACCACTGGACCCACCATAAGTTAGACTTCAGCCAAAACTCCATTAGCCATTTGGCCTCTCTAAATCCCTACTTTAACTGAAGGGGTACATGCTTCAGTGTCAATTCAGAAACAGTAGTAAATAGCTCCTAGAAAGTTATGTTGCTTCTTTTCCCCAATATACAGTTACCTTAGTATAGAGATATAGGTGCCCTCCGAGGAAGAATGGAAAAAAGGTTAACAGTAAAATTTTTATTAAATCTTTTAGCAAGGTCCCATCAGGGGTCCTGCCCTTTTCTTCATTCAGGGAATTCTGGGTCTGCAAAGTTCAAAGAACTGGAGTTTACTTCTGTAAAGATAAAAAGTGCAAAGGTTTGGCCAAACCTCTTGGAATGTTAAAAACTCAGGCAAACCGATGATGGTGGATAGTCTTCTCAAGTTGGAAACCTGAGAATATGGTTGTTGAAAACCATCGTCAAGCCACTGCCTCTGAAGTTGGAGCCATTATTGCCCAAAGCTGGGAAGACATAGGGGAATCGGGAAGCCAGCCAGTGCTACCAGGGTGTATTGTAAAGTAAGTAAATACAAAAGTAATACTCATTTGTAGGGAGGGTATGTAAACATACTTAAAAAAAAGTCTAGAGCCACCTCACAAGCTCGCCAGCTGCCGATACTGGGAGTGGGGTTCGAACCCACGCAGGCATCTGCCCATTGGATCTTAAGTCCAACGCCTTAACCACTCGGCCATCCCAGTCCTGCTGGCCAAGGCTGAACGATCATTCTCAATTCAATGTATAAACCTATGCTGAATCATTAAAGATTCTCCGAAATGTGGAATATGGTGACTACAATAGTGAAAGGTTTTTTTTTTTTTTTTTTTTGTTTTTTTTTTTTTTTTTTTTTTTTAACACGCTTTAAGAAATCGCTTTTCACGATTATCTCTAACGTTCCAAATAAATCCATTTTTCTTTGATATGCAAAGGAAAGCTACTGGAGTAGGGGGGAGGGGTTTGCATGGGGTTTTCAAAGAGCCTCCTGCCCCACAGGACTGGGATTACAGGAGTGTCCCCCCACCACACACACACACACACACACACACATGCTATATGTACTCGAGGTTGACCTCAAACTTAGAGGACCCCCTGCCTTTGCTCCTATAGTGTTGGCACAAAAGTGTGCCAGCAGGCCATGATCAAACCCAGGGCGTTAAGCAGGCTAATCAAGGACTGTGTTTGGTTATCTCAAAATTGAATTTTTTACTGTCTCCAGGTGTTGGAATTACAGGTATACCATCACAAGCAGTTTTTGCTTGTTTGATTGTTTTGTTTTATTTTGTTTTGTTTTGTTTTGTTATGATTCATCTGCTTTTTGTTGGGAATTTGTACTTTCATCTTACATATCTGGATATTCAGATTTAGAAGAATGATATTTGACATTTCCTACCCAAGAAATTTAACTCAAGGAAGCCCACCTGTTTGTTAATCTGGTTTAAATAATGTCATCCCAATACCAAATCCGAGTGTAGGAGAATGAGAGTCTTTTGCTTGTGAGAATGGCATAACTTGTGGGGTCTTATGGTTTAGTTGGTTAAAGTACCTGTCTGGCAAACAGACGAGCCTGAGTTTGAGTGCCAGCAGGTGCATATATCTGAGTACTAGGCATGCAACAGTAGTGGGAAAAATGAGTCCCTGTCCTCCCAGACTTTCTGGCACAGAGGGAAAAACTCCAGAAATGGGTTGTCTTTTCAAAGAGAAAATATTTATAGAGGGGGAAAAAAATGAAAACTTAAATTAGGGTGATCTTTAGGTTGTAAGTTTCACTTTAGGCAAATTCTTGGCACTGTGTGAAGTAACTGAGTTTTTGCCTAATGAAGCAACTTGATCCTGAGCTTTCATAACTGAATCACTTAGAAGAGGTGGTGATCAGAGCTAGCTATCCCTGTGAGTGGCTCTGGGGCACATACAGCACATGGGTGCAGGTGAATTTTGTACTTAGTTCACAAGGAACTATCAGCATCTATGCTGCAGACATCCCTCCTAGAGCTGAACTGTAGCTTCTTCTAAGTTTAACTGCTGCTTTCTACAGATCCAGAAAATGTACAATGTTAACATAGTTGCTTTTGATATCTTTCAAAAAGAAGGAAGAAAATGAAAAGAGTTAAGTGTGACTGCCATGATAACTGTCCTTCTGAACTCTAGGATATCACCAGATGGCTTGAAAAGCAGAGTAACACTGTGGCTACGTAAGAGAAAGGAGGATGGCTAGTGATGACACACAGAACCAACCAACCAACACCTGCCACTCCAGGCTAGACTCAGGTCTTCAATAGCCACCCAGTGCTCACATTTCTTATCCTACACACCATAAAATATGATGTCATTCTGCACAGCAATGGAAAACCAGGGACAGTTGCTAAGTGTTGTATCGAGTGAGCTGAGTACCTCTGGAGATGCCAGTGATCTAAACGCTTTCTGCCCCTGTGTCTCTGATTCAAGGAGCACCTACAGTTCCTCTTACTGGCTACTTGAAAGCTTATTATTTTCTTTTATATTAATATAAACACATGTTTTCTATGTGTTATAAACATGATTTATGTAATTGAGTGCAGTATACATATAGTTGTAGATATCAATCTGAGACCTAATATATACTATAATATCAGCTGTCAGTGCACTGATGGTTCATTTTCTTGCATACATTTGAGTACTGGGCATTCAACACTAGTATGAAAAATGAGTCCCTGTCCTCCCAGACTTTCTGGTACAAAGGAAGGGACTCCAGAGATGAGTTTCTTTTCAAAGAGAAAATAGTTGTGGAGGGAAAAAAATGAAAACTTAAATTAGAGTCATCTTTGTGTAGAAATTATGAAGGCATTCACAGCTCTACCACCTCACTGTAAGCAGCTTGTCTTTACCACTTTATTAGTCAGAAACAAAATCAATATGAAGTGAATATATGTGTATAAATACATGACTGACAACTCACTAAACTTGCAGTTAGCAAGCTGGAGTCCATGGTAGATTTTTCAGTTCAAAGGGTACCAGCTCAAGACCTAGAAAGTGTTGATAATATTTCAGTTTGAAGTTAAATACAGGAAAACAATGTCTCATTCTAAAAGCAGTCAGTGGCAGAGGAGACAAGACCTCCTCTCTATGGAAGATCTGTTTCTGTTTTATTTGCTTCTGCAATCAGTAGAATGAGGCCCTCTTCCCTCTTCCATCTTCTTTCCCTGAATAAATGTTAATCTCATCCAAGGAAGGACACAAAAGCTATACAGGGAAGCCCATGGTGATGTTTGACCAACTATGTGGACATCTCATTGCCCTGTCAAGAAGACTGTAACATTAACTGTACAAGAGTTTGCTGAAAGAGAAAACAAGATTTAAAAATAAGAAGAGGGTTGGAGAAATGGCTCAGCAGTCAAGAATGCTTACTGCTCCTCCACCCATGCTTAGTTCTCAGAACCCATGTGTTGACACACAACTGCTTGTCACTCCAGTTTGAGAGATCAGATGCAATGTTCTGAGCCATCCTAGCCCCCGAAGCACATGGTGGACATACACTGAGGCACACCAACATATATAGAAAGAAAAATAAAGAAAAAGGACACTGAAAAAGAAATGGCAGATGTGGTGGCTGGTGCAAGCATTTGGGAGACTGAGGCAAAACTCTGACTCCCTCTCAAAACAAAACAGCAAAACTCTGACTCCCTCTCAAAACAAAACAAAACTATTTAACTAATACATGCAAGTAAGAAAAGAATGGAATTTTGTTCCTGTTCTCTATTAGCTCAGCACGTGTGATACGTTTGTAAATTCAGCAGTGGAGTGTTTGGCCCCTTCTTTTATATCCTCAATTTTCCTCACTCCTCTTTCTGTTTGGTTTTAGTTGGGGGAAGGGGAGTTGCTTTGCTCTTTTTTGAGGTATGGTCTTGCTATGTAGCCCAGGCTGGCCTCTAACTCTCAGCAGCCCTCTGCCTTGGCCTTCCGTGTGCTGGAATTACAGGCATGCATACTGACACCTGGCTCACCCCCACCTCCACTCGAAGTATAGAGCATTAAATGCAGGGCCTCAGCAGTGCTAGGCAAGAACACTGCCTAGAACAATCACTCTGCCAGCTGAGCTGCATCCTAAGGCAAGATGAAACTTAGGGGGGAGAAATCTCTTGTCTTTGCTTGGAAAAGGTTTCTTACTGACCCCCAGCCCACACTGAGTGCTGTCAGTGAGTAAGGTAAAAGCAACTGTAGTCAGTGTTTTCATGTACAGTCTGAGGGCCTGACTGTGAAGCAGGAGTCCTATGAAGGTGGTCACTCCCGGTAAGGAGATGACCATGCCTTTGGGTTTGCTTTTCTGTTTGCTTTTTGAGAGAGGACATCAGGTAACTTGGGCAGCCTTGAACTTTCAATTTTCTGCCTTTGCTCCTACATCCTGAGTTACAGGCCTGAGCCATGGTGCAGGGTTTTATGTGGTACTAGGTATGCAGCTTCTTGCATATTAAGAAAGCACAGTACCAGCTGAGCTGCTGGGGTCACTCTGTTAGCCCAGGCTGTCCTGAAAC
Organism: Arvicanthis niloticus; assembly: GCF_011762505.2. Lineage (NCBI taxonomy): Eukaryota > Metazoa > Chordata > Mammalia > Rodentia > Muridae > Arvicanthis > Arvicanthis niloticus. The sequence goes on along the minus strand of NC_047665.1, from coordinate 39,907,950 downwards.
TCACAGCAGTCATTCTATCTCGATCTCAAAACCTGACATTACAAGCTGTGATAGTTATTCTGAAGTGTAAACTTTACTATGTCTAGAAGGAACTACAATCCAGAAATAAAGGCACAGCTGTGATTCAGATGGCATAGTGGCTATAAAAAGCTTACGCCCAGGCAAGGTGGTACACACCTTTAATCCCAGGAGATAGAAGCAAATAGATCTCTGAGTTAGAGGCCAGCATGGGACAGATCAAATTTCAAGAACAGTTCAGGTCTGGGCATGGTAGTACACACCTTTAATCTGTACCATAGTTTCTGCTGGAGACCTACATAGGGACAATGGAAGAAGGAAGGACTCACTCTTTCTTTGCCTGCTTGCACTTGTCGGCACATCTGTTGGAACCTACTTCTTCAGGATTTCAGCATATACAGAAGACCAGCTGAAACATCTAGCCTTGTGGGACTAGATTCTTGGACTTCCCATTCACAGCTACCCATTGTTGGGTTAGTTGGACTGTAGACTGTAAGTCATTCCAATAATTTCCCTTAATACAGAGAGACATTCCATAAATTCTGTTGTGGTGGTGAATTAGTTAAACTGCTTTATGCTCCCGGTGGGTTGCACTTATAGCCACTTGCCAGAGTCTCTGGATTCACGAATGAGATCACAAATGCCAGCTAACTTGGTATCTCTTGACTAGCTCAATGGCTGAGCGTTTCTAATCCTCCCTGCAGCTAGCATACATTTCCCTCCAGTATTGCTGGCTTAACACCTTCTAAACTCCACATTTCATCTCTGCTACCCCATTACCTTATGAGGACATCCACATACACACATACACACATACACACTCACATAGGGCCGCATTCCCTTTCCCCCTACATTGCTGGATGGTTTCTCTCATGCAGCTTTTAAATCTGATCCTTCTTCCTCCTAGTCATGGTGATTTCTCTTCCCTCCTCCTGCCCCTCAGTCTCTTGCCTGCGCAATCTAAAAGTCCCTCCTTGTCTCCCTTACAGTCAATGGCTGTACAGCAACCCTTTATCATCAATCACAGCCAGCTGGGGCAGGGACCCTCAGGTCTGCAAGCTCTGCTTTTTTGGAGACAAAGCATTTGAACCAACTCCTAACATTCTGTGACTCTAGAGAACCCTGACTAATACACAGGCCTGTCTGCTAATCCTCCATCCCAGGGAAATTTATCCTGAGACTCAAGTTTGCTTTTGTTGCTTTGATAAAACACCACAAGCAAAAACAACTTGAGGGAGGAAAGGGTGTGTTCTCACCTTACAGGCTATATAAAGTTCATGCTTGAGGGAAGAAGGCTCTGGAATTCAAAATAGGAACTTGCTGGCAGGACCTAGAGCAAAGACCATAGAGACATGCTGCCTTCTGGCTTGCTTCAATTCTTCGTATTCAGCCAGCTGTCTTATACAGCATAAGGCCACCTGTCCAAGATGGCACTGCCCACAGTGAGCTTAGCCCTCCTGTATCAATCAAAAATCAATCCGATGCCGCTGCAGACCAGTCTGTGGAGGCAGTTGAGGTTCCCCTTTCTTCAAGTGATTACAGTTAGTGTCACGTTGACAAAAACTAACTAGTACAAGGTTGCAAATTTACCCAGTCCACTGTCAAACTGTTTCCCTGCTGTATGACCATGTATGACAAATGACCATGATTGACAGCTTGATTTTATATATGATTTCAATGGAATCGTGTATTACTTCGTGGATGTATTTACATTTCTTCTCTGAATGTTTTTACTTCCTACAGGGATAAAATATACTGAGGACTTCAACCTATTTTATTTTATTTTATTTTATTTTATTTTATTGTATATGGGTGTTTTGCCTGCACGTATATCTATTGTCGTTCATACAGCCTAAATCATATGGACTCTATTATATGCCAGCACTAAAGATCTAATAGTTAAAATATGAGAGTGACCCAAAGCTTTATTTCTCAAGGAATAAATTATTACCCTCACTAATATGAAGACAGAAGCAAAAATAAGGGAAAGGGGTGTTGCTTACGCGTGATGCTCAGGGTTTGAAGCTATCAGGCAGGCGAGCATTCTAGAACAATAATGAACAAACATACTGATGTCCAGGTCCAGTGGAAGTGAAGAAAAGCCAGGTGCCAATAATAAGTACAAATAGTGAGTGAAGTGGACATTTCAGCTAGAGAAAAACTGAGAACGGTATCAGGAAGACTTGGCAGTTGCCTAGGATATATGAGGATCATATTTGATCATCAGTATAAAAGTGTAGTAGTGAGTGAACCGTCACTTAAGGCTCAGAAATCTTAATAAGGATTTGATGGGTTCAACTGTGTTTATATTAGAGGAAATAGAACAGTAGAAGACAACGACCTAGCTTTCCTCTTGTAAAATCTATACCCTTTAACTGGCCCGTACGGGGATCGAACCCGCGACCTTGGCGTTATTAGCACCACGCTCTAACCAACTGAGCTAACCGGCCATGATACAAACAACCCTTTTTCTTACTTCCTATAAAAGATCACAAACAGTCTTACTTTCTTGTTAGCTTGCTAGCTTGCTTTTCTTTCTTCTTTGACCTTCAGTTTTTTTTTTTTTTTTTTAAGTAATTGCACTCACTTCTTTTGTTTGGGATTCAGCCTCAAGAAGCGCTGTGTCATCCAAACTAACATTTGGGTTCTTGTTTTGTTTTCCCTTAAACGAGATAAACCGCGCCCGGGAAAGGGCTTTTTTCTCTCCGCCTAGGACACCCAAAGATGCTGCTCCCACTTGGAACTACACAGCAGCAGGTGCGGCTCCGACGCTGCGATGGATGAGACAAGATTCTTTCCTCCGGTTTCAGCAAAAGGCTTTTGCCAACGGAAGGTCGCTTCTTCAATCCAGCTACAATATTCAGTCATTTTAAGAGAAAGTTCTTCTTTGGTTGTGATTGGTATTTCTGATCTTTTTCATTTCTAAGCTAATTTCCAGGATTCCTGAGCCTTACAAACGTGTTAGGTCGTATTCAAATAACATATAACTACTCCCTTTCTCAGTTGTGGCTCCGTGGCTTAGCTGGTTAAAGCGCCTGTCTAGTAAACAGGAGATCCTGGGTTCAAATCCCAGCGGGGCCTTTTTGCTTGGCTCTTATTAATCCCACCTGATATTTGCCTTAATTGAACTGGAGTGTTTTTCTTCACGTCGTATTAAACTTTGCTGAGAAAACGAACAGCCTTACGTTGGAATATGTAGATGGGTAATGAAGTGATTTGAGAAAAACTTTCCAGTAATTCCTGAGAACGTTGGTTTTGCGATCATGAGATTACAGACGCATGGTCAGTATAGACTAGCTGAAGTGTGCTCCTTTACTTTTTACTGAGAAGAAGTGATAATAAATTTATGAACTTTAAACATATTAGGAATGATGATGCACACTTGAAGTGCTTGAGTTTGGGATGAGTCAGTAACTAGATGACTCTGATGTATAGTGAGGCACTATTTTTTTTTAAAGGTGACTAGTAACAAAATATACATATCTAACAACTGACAAACTGACTACAGGTAATTGACAAAAGTCATCTTAATACTTGATGGTTTTTTTTGTTTTGTTTTGTTTTTCTCTTTTTTTGTCTATTTTTTTGTTTTTTTGTTTCTTTATTTTTTTTGTAATACTTGATGTTTTTGAGTGTTTTCTAGTAGATTTTGTATAGAATAACTGCAAAAACATTAAACTCCAAAAAATTAAGACATTCGTGTTTATTTTTCTATTTCTTTCCCTACTTTTGATGTTCTAAAATGTATTTTCTGATTTGCTAGACTCTGTAAAAGTTCACTCTTCCTTCTTCAATAAGGTTCACCGAATTCTACAGAGAATTGGAATTGGATTTTATGAAGCTTTTTTTTTCCTCTGAGCATTCAGGATTATGCAGTGTGTGCCAGGGCTTACCTGGCCCTGCGTTAGATTGCCATTACTAGAAAATTAAAGTAAATAAGATAATAACAAATACCCTTACAATGAAAATGAATATTACAGAATAATATGTACCTCTGAAAGCATTGAACAGGTAAAAGAAGAATATGACAAATACATATAACTCTTTCATCATGGCTCAGACACTCACAGATGTATCTGTGCTAAAGGATCAACAGACGGCTCACTGCCTGTCTCTCTTTTCTTTTGTCTTCTCTTTTCTTCTCTTTCTGAGACATTGCCTTACACTATAGCTGAGGCTAGCTTCTGTAGCCCAGGATGACCTCAAATTTTATTTGATCAATCATCTGTCTGTGGTCAAGGATCAATTCCAGACCTATTGTATCATTTACTTATCCAGAGCCTCTTTCCTGAAGCACCAAGTGTCATGTACAAATAGAAATGTCTGTCTTTGAGGGATTTATTTGTCTGTTGTTCTGAGAAGTGTCTTTTCTTATAACCCAGGCTGGTTTCAGATTTATTAAATAGCTGAGATTACCCTGAACTCCTGACACTCAGAGCCATCTGCCTCCTGAGTATAGGATACTGCAGGCCCAGAGCGGCCTTTCACCAGCTGTGTGTTTCTTTCTTTCTTCTGTCCAGGTGTCAAGATTGGACACTCCCTTAACTGATGAGTTTTGATATGCACACAAAGGTAACAAAAGAATCACAGTGGTAGAGAATGTTGGGGAAAAGCAGCAGCCCAGCTATTCCTACCTGGAGTCCAACCAAAGACTTTAGGAATGAGATAAATAAAGAAAATAATCACACTGCAGAAAATGGCTTCCAAACACTGGTATGCTCCAGACTAGCAGCAATCCACTGTCCTTGTGGCCTGCTGTAGTGTTTCCTTTAATGTCTAACACTGAGGCTGAAATCTACAGAATCTTAGGAGTGTCCATCAAACACAGACACTTAAATTTTAAGCTGACAGGGCCCACACCTTAGTCATGATCACACAGAAACATCTCAAGCATCTTGCTACTTTCCAATTATGACATTCCACGGTGGGGTGTTTAGAGTCAGTAGTTCCTGAGATACTAGAGATGGAGTTCCAACCAAGTCCCAGACATGTATGTTTCACAAGCTAAACTCACTGTGCTGGTTTGAATGAGAACGGCTTCCATAAACTCATATATTTGGATGTTTGGTTCCCAGTTGGTGAATTGTTTAGGAAGTATTAGGGAAGTGTGGCCTTACAAGAGGAGGTGTGTCACTGGAAGGAGGCTTGCAGGTTTCAAAAGCCCAAGGCAGGCCAAGACTCATTCTCTCTGCCTCCTGCATGTAGATTAGAATGTAAACTCTTATCTACCACCCCAGCACCATGCCTTCCTGCCTGCTGCCATGCTTCCCACCATGATAGACATGGGCTATCCTTCTGAAACTGTAAGGAAGCCCCCAATTAATTGCTTTCTTCTCTAAGCTGCCTTGCTCATGGCATCTCTTCACAGCAATAGAACAGTAACTAAGACACTCCCCAACCAACAACCTTGAACTTCTTTCTCCTATTAGCACCCTTCAAATCACTACAAGTCCTGCTGATTTCAGCAGCACCGTGTGTGAAATGTCTATCCCCTCTGTTCTTTCTCGGTCTCTGTTTGAGCCCCCAGGATCTCTTCTTTGCCACTGTCGACAACAAACTCTACTTACTCCTCCTCCCCCCACCCCCACCCCAGTTTTTGAGACTGGTAGTCTAATCCAGGCATGTGGTTGCCAACCCAGTAATAAGGAGGATGATGGGAAAATCTTAGTCAGCCTGGGCTATGCAGTGAGTCTTTGTCTCAAAAATCAAATAATAAATTTCCAAGTCTTTTTTTTTTTTTTTCCTTTCTGGACCCCAAGCTGGCCTGGAGCTCACCTTGCAGCTTAGTATGACTTTGCCTTTGTTACAATTTTTCTACTTTATCCTCTAGGAAGCTGGGATTACAGGCACATACCACCAGGCCTGCTTCTCTCAGCTTCCATGGTAACTCTCTCCTCGGTGTTTTTCTGTATGTCTGTCCTTCCACTTCCTTCTTCCTTTTTTTCCTCCACATCTCTTTGGAGACATGGTCTGATTCTGTATCCTAGGCTTGCCTGGAACTCTCAGTAAGTAGTCTTCCTGTCTCTGTCTGCCAAGTACTAGGGTTGGAGATGGACAAACTATTGTGGGATACTGATCAAAGAGGCAGAACTTTAAAACAGCTTTAATGTGTATGCTTAGGCTCAGGTGAAGTATTTTTTTGTAAAGAAATCTAACAATGAGCACAGCAAAACGGTACTTTTTTTTTTTTTTTTTTTTTTTTTTTTTGCTTCATTGTCTCCTGAATACAGCACGCTTGTAGTTGTTTTTAAGCCTTAAAGTAGAAATTCTAAGGCTGGCTGGAATGTGTCGGGAGGGAGGGCTGCTTGGAGCATGTAGGATGATCTCACGGAAGCATGTTGGCAGAGACTAAACCTCTGTGTCCCTCCTTCAAGGTCTCTGAAAAGGCTATGGAAGGAGGGGGTATAAGAAAGGTATGCTCAAGGACATTGCTCGGTCTGGGCGGCTATTTCCGTCTTTGTATTCTATGGGTCTTACCGGGCTCCAACCATACCACCACATCTGGGCCCTTAGGGTGCTTCCTGAAGCAAAATGTAATTGGCTCCTTCTTTTTGCTTTATTGTATAATCCAGCCCAACAATCTCTGGGTTTGAATTCCCTGTCTCATTTACATTTGATGCAGATAATTCATATGATTGAATTTTAAGGAGTTCATCTTTTGTACGCCATTCAGAAACTAAGCTTTGGACCATTGAGACAGTTTGCTATCTATCCTGGATGAAAGGTATTCTGCAGATTCTGCAGTTCTGCTGCTGATCCACCTGACCCAGTCCCTTGAAAGCTGGCTTCTGCCACCTTCAATTAGCACCTCAAAGTGACACAGCGGGAGGCTTGGTAAAGTCTGGGCGGGGAATTGCTCGTCTCTAAGTCAAAGTCTCAGGGGAGGGGGACTTATCTCTGCCCTTTGTTCTCAGTACTTGTAAGACTCAGGAGCCTGTGTTCACACGGTGAAAAACACTGCAGGTCTGAACATAAATTCAATCATAAATTGAATAAGAGGTTATAATAGAGAATGCCTTCATGGATACACACTAGGAACAATTGTCTTCCTTAACTTTCACCGTTTGTTACTGGCTTGCAGGGTAATGGAAAAGTTTTAGACTATAATTAAGCTGACCTTGAAGGTTTGAGAAACTCAGTCAATATCTTATCTCCTGTTTTTGCACCTGGGGTCCTGTGGTGTACATCTTCTTTATGACCTTTGGTTAATGATTTCTGTAACCCTTTGGAATGTGCCCTAAGTTTTAGAGGTCTGCTGTTATCTCAGAAGCAATAAAGCAGTCCTGTTTTAAGAGGAACTCCATGCACGCACTGAAGGGGTTACAACTTGGAAACAATGGAAAGCGTCCTGCTGGCTGTCTCTGCAGAATAAACGCTCTTTGTCTTTGGCTACTATTTGAGTCTGGGGTCTTTCTTCAGCGATTTTCAGACCCTTACAATTTAACCTATCATTTCTACTGGTCTCTCCTGCTCTTTGTTTTTTGTTGAATTTTACGTGCCCCTTTGTTCCTTCTGTTTTCTTTGGAATTAACGTTTATTTTTCATCTTAACCTAATTTTCCCTTTGCATCCACTTTTTTTGAAAAGATGTATTTGTTTGTTTGTTTATGTAAGTACACTTGCAGACTTCAGACACACCAGATCTGATTCCATTACAGATGGTTGTGAGCCACGATGCAGTTGCTAGGAACTCAGGACCTCTGAAGAGCAGTCTGTGCTTTTAACTGCTGAGCCATCTCTCCAGCCCCTGGACCCACTTTTTAAAAGATTTATTTTGTTTTGAAGCATGTGTATGGGTGGGTGATATGTGTATGAATGTGAGTGTGGGTATATGTGGAGATCAGAAGAGGGCATTAGATCCCCAAACTGGAATAACAAGAGTTGCAAGCTGCTGAACATTGATTCTGGGAACTGAAATAATCAGTCCCTCAGCAAGAACAGTATGTGCTCTTAGCCACTGCACCAGCTCTCCAGTCCCTGCATCCACTTTATAAATAAAACAACAAAGAGGGTCTCACAAAGATTTTCAGGTCTCCCTTGAACTCACTCCATGACTCAGGCAAGCCTCAAACTATTGATTCTCTTGTCTTGGCCTTCTGAGTAGCTATGATTATGGGCCAGAACTGCAAGATGCAGCTTCTGCCTTTAATATTTTCCTATTAATCTTTAGCTTCAACCAAGTGTGTGTGTTGGGGGTGGAGTCCTGATTGGTAATTGATACAGGAGGGTTCGTCCCATTGTTTGTGGAGTGGTTCTCTCAGCAGGTGAGTCTGGTTTTGTAAAAGATTAGTTAGACAGGAGCCAGCAAGCAGTGTTCCTGGCTTCTGCTGCAGTTCTGCTGGGTGATGGCATGTGACTTTTTTGGTTATGAACTGAAATAAGACCTCTCTTCTCCTAACTTGCTTTTGGTCATAGGATCTGTCACAGAAACAGTATGACACTAAGACAGAACTGAATCTGAGAGCTGTCATGCTATTTTGATCGACCTGTGCATCTTATGTCAACCTCACCTTGATTTAAAAACAAACAGAAATCATATCTTGGATGATTGCTGCTTTCTACAATTGAAGGCTGGTCTTTGACCATGCTAATTTTTCTCCCTACTGTCAGAATAAAAACTATTGTCCCTTCTTTAGATGTCCTTTCTCTATGGTCCAGTCCATCAATTCCCATTTAAACCAGTTCTTTCTGTGTCCTGCTTCCAACTATCAGTTCCTCCTGTTTTAGTCAGTGATACACTCCTTTTCTGACAACACACTCTTCTTTGTGAAGACTCAGATTTGGAATTGGAGAGAGAGAGAGAGAGAGAGAGAGAGAGAGAGAGAGAGAGAGAGAGAAGAAGAAGAAGAAGAAGAAGAAGGAGGAGGAGGAGGAGGAGGAGGAGGAGGAGGAGGAGGAGGAAGGAAGAGGAGGAGGAGAAGGAGGAAGGAGGAGGAGGAGGAAGAGGAAGAGGAGTAGAAAAAGACTTGTGGACTTGTGTTATGTGTGAAGTTCCCAGTGCACTCTCTGAGGCTTGCAGAGGTATGGAGCTGGTACACAAGTGATTCACACATGGGTATTCCTGATACATATTCTTTGAGGTTTCTTCTTTTCAGTTTCTATAACATGTTGAAACTAATAACAGGAAGCCAAGTGTGATGGCACACACTTGTAATCTCAGGACTACATAGTAAAACTCTCTCTCTCTCTCTCTCTCTCTCTCTCTCTCTCTCTCTCTCTCTCTCAACAGGGTCTCACTAATCCCTGGACAGCCTGCTGGCTTGCAACTCACTATGTAAATTAGACTGGCCTCAAACTCACAGAGATCTGCCTGCCTCTGCCTTCTTAGTTCTGGGATTAAATGTATGAGCCACTATGTCCAAGAAGACCCTGTATTTAGAAAGAAAAAAACACAGAAAGAGAGAGAGAGAGAGAGAGAGAGAGAGAGAGAGAGAGAGAGGGGAGGGAGGGAGGGAGGGAGGAAATAGCTCATTTATTCTAGCTATTAAATCAAATACTTAGTGATTTTTCTATAAACTAACAAAGTAAGTTTATGGGCAATCATTCCTGATTTACAGTAGCAGGAGTAATCAATTACATATTGATAACTACCTTGTCAAAAATCATACAAATTGTAGAATTTGAAGGCAGTGTTTTCATCAATTCATCACTGATTGAGAAAATGCCTTACAGCTGGTTCTCATGGAGGCATTTTCTCAATGCCTCTTCCTCTCTGATGACTCTCGCTTGTGTCAAGTTGACACACAAAACGGCCAGTACAATATGTAAATGCCCATACATACATGCACGTTGGTGCACCAAAGCAAAAGGTCTTTCTGGGTAGGTAGAATATCACTGAGTGAGAAAGAGTGACAATGGGAAAAGTACAATGATATGTGTATAAAAATTATTTTATAAGCTAACAGAATTAATTTTTAAAAATTACAATTGGTCCTTATTTCCAATAAAGAATTTTATGTGGAAATATGTAGGCAAATAAATCATGATTTTCTAATTATATATTGTACTCTCACTCCACCAATCCTGATATGGCTCTGAGTTATGTTACTGCCTAAACATAATAAATAATTTCTTCTAGTTGTTACAGTACACTACAAAGCACTGGAATGACCCTTAACGGAACTTGGGGTGCAGGTCAGTTGGACGATGAATAGTGCTTCTGACTACGAATCAGGAGATACCAGGCTGGACTTCTAGCTGGTTCCGTTAGCTTGTTTGTTTCTTTTCTGAATGCTATCGTTCAAATTTGTAGTAATCAAGCGCCTAAGCATTCGTAATCTGTGAAGTTATTTTCTGAATCTGAAAACTATTTCCGAAGCAGTTAACTACCCATCTTCTGGGAGCTTTTCTTTCTACTTTCTAGTTCTTCCATAGTTTAAGGAGTCAGAAGAAATGCTTTAAAACCAAAGAAGGGGGTGGAAGCAGAAAGACGATGGAGGACCAGGAGGAAGAGGATGGAACAAGAGAGTAACAAAAAACGTAGCATCTGAAAAGGATTTTGAGAGAGGAAGAGATCCGGCAAGGAAGTGAACCTGGCAGGGCAAGAGGGAGGATATTATCAAACTATAATGATATATGTGTGGAAATGTCATAAGGAAACATTGCTTTGTATTCTAACTAAAAAATAACATAAATTAAGCTAAATAAACACCCTAAAGGAAACCGGTTGCGGGCCAGAAACGCCGCGTTCCGGAAGCGGAGGCAGGATAGCTAGTCTCAAGGCTAAACAAACTGATAAGTCTTAACTGATCAGTCTTAACAAACTGATAAGCTATAAAGAACCCTTTTCTCTCTGGCTTCATCAGTACCTTTCTTTTCCTACTGGGAAGAGTTTTCAGTTTTGAAGGTGGTCTCTTCTCCCGTGCACAGCTCTTTCTATAGAAATGATCACTGCAAAAGGGCGACGGGGGGCGAGGCGGGGTGGGGGGTGGGGGACATCTCCCTAAGAATCCGGGCTATGGGGACACAGGACACTGGCGCTGTGGCCTCAGTGGCGCCAGCGAGACTCGCTTTGGCCACCGACCTAGTTGACTTCGCGGGTCTCCATCCTTGATCCTCAGCCCCAGGATCTTGCAAAGCTGAGCACTAGCTAGTATACCAGAACTACCCGGAGAGGGAGAGGAAAGGGAGAGGGGAGGGAGAAAGGGAGGGAGCGCGAAAAGAAAGCCTCATAGTGCGCACCTAAACCTAGAAGTTTTTATTTCAGGCAGAGTGAAGAGAGAGGCTGGAAGATGAGGTTACTGTCAAGTGAGAGGAATTTTCTCAAGTTATACCAAAAGCATCTTAGTTTAGGAATGGATGTCCTATCTTCCCTCTCACAGAGAGTTTGGGGCTTGGTGTTGCGGTCCCTGCTTTGGTGCAGGCTAGAGAGGGATGCATTTAGTAATTTAGTAATTAGAGAGGGATAATTTAGTAATGGGTTCTGCACTAAGAGCCAACACAGAATCAGCCTTTCGCTTGTCAAAGGGCACCTCACAGTTGAGGAGAGATATTAACTGTTGGTGTTCTGAGTAGATGAGGCTATGCAAGAAATAATTTCACCAGAGAAAGCTCCGAGCACAGGGGAGTCCTGAAACACTCAGCTGCTCTTACGGGGAACCCTTGCACCTCGGCTGGGTCTTTGTACAGCAAACTCAACTCCAAGTCTTAGGTCCTTAGCGGCCTCCGCAGTCCAGAGCACCCCGCAGGGCCCAGCAGACCACATCAGCGCAGCTTCCAGCTAGCTCCGGCCACTACTACAGCTACCAAGATCTTACTGGGAGCCGCCTGAAAGCCTCACCTGAGTAGGCTTTATTTACCCTAGTGTTTATTTACCCCAGAAAAAAATAAAAAATGTAAGCCCAGCTGAGAGGCTGAAGCAAGAGGAGGATCAGAGATTCAAGTCCAGCCGGGGCTACATGAGACCCCGTTTCAAAACAAACACCACATAGTGAGACTGTTCAAAAAACAAAGACAAAAACTTTCTTGATGTTATTATTGCCTCGCTCTCGCCAACTTACTCATTGACTGAGTCTGCCCTCCTCTCTATACTGAAAAGAAGAGAATTTCGTACCTTCTCCTAATTGTCTCTAAAACACACCTAAGCTCTCATATTACGTGCAACATTTCGTGAGACAGGATTTCCTACTGTAGCCCAACCTACGTAGGCTTCAAACCCGCTAGGATCAACTTCTGCCTTCCAAGAGAAAGAGCTGAGGATGTAGGCAATCACACCTAGCTTTTCTTTCTTGAATTTGTGGAGTCAGATTGGTATCTCTCTGTACATGCAGGCTTGACTGTCCTGGAACTCGGAGATCTGCCCTACGTTGCCTCTGAGTGCGGGAATTTAAGGAGTGCACTCATCTTTTTAATGTAGTGACTTCCTTAGAGGAATTTTACACTTTGGATTCTGAGCAGGCGAAAATCTGACTCTCAGAGACCTAAAAGAGAACTCCACCACTGGCCCGTACGGGGATCGAACCCGCGACCTTGGCGTTATTAGCACCACGCTCTAACCAACTGAGCTAACCGGCCAGATGTGTGAAAGGTTCTAACTAAAACAACAGGAGGAGATTTTTTATTTAAGCTATGTTTATAGTTTTAAACAAAAGAACCTGAAATACTTAGACATCACATTCAGAACAAAATCTTTAACGGTTGACGAACTTTCCCTGAAAAAAGCTCTCATGACCCTATGTTTCACTTTTAAAAGCATGCCAATTACCAGATAGCAAATTGCAAGCTTCTCATAACTCGCTATTTATTGCCAAGAGATAACTCGTATTTCTTTCAAGTTGGTTCAAAGTAAATTCTCAGAGACTCGTGGTATTAAGGAACGGAGTCTCCAAACGTTTGCACACATTAGCATCTAGGTTTGGGCTACCCCACAGCACATAGCTGTGGCTTTACTTCTTGGTATGAAGAGACCCTGGAAACCAAGATGGTGCTAGGAACAGAACCCAGGACCTAGCATATGAGCCCACTATCCCTGACACTCTCTTTCCTGAGTTTTATACATACATTTAATACAGTCTACTCTCAAACGAATAATGCACTGTATTTTTTTTTTTTCTTATTTTCATTCCGGAATCTACTGGAAACTTAAGAACAACTTAGCTTCGTATACACAATAGGAATTTCAAAAGCCTTTTTCTATGATAACAGTGAAATTATGTATTCCCTTGTCATACAACAGGGACTTTAACAAAGGAACAACGAATGAGGAACACAAATGAAGTGTGAAAAAGTAAATACTTGCCGAAACCCGGGATTGAACCAGGGACCTTTAGATCTTCAGTCTAACGCTCTCCCAACTGAGCTATTTCGGCTTACTGGTATTTGTTTGACTAGCCATATTAGAGCTCTAGACAGTCCCCGGAGGAGGATCCGGGACAAAAGAGAGAGAGAGAGAAAGATCCAGAAACGAAGTCCAAAGCTGGAGTCAGAAGTGCTGCCAAGCGAGTTTATTAACGGCACAACTTTTTGTATCCCTCAGACAGAGAAGCATAAAACAAGCAGTAAAGGGCACCAGAATTACAGTTGCAGTGGCCTGGACACCGAGCCCAAACCCAATGAGAGAACAAACGCCAAGTGGGAAAAGTCTCAAGAGTTTATTAAGCTGACAGCCGGGTGGCACTTCTACTCTGGAAAGAAATGTGCACATTTCTTTCTGCAGAAAACAGTCTTTTACACAAAGTTTGTTGCTGGGCAAGCAAGAGAAAGCAAGCAGACTACAGGAACCAATGAAAAGCACTTAGCTTGGGCTAAACCACAAAGTTTTTTTAAGTTTAAAAAAACGGACATGGTTCTAAATGTGACCCAGTTTGAACAACTTCTCTAATCAGGTGTTATCTCCTTCCTTACAGCACACTGAACCTGGATACAGAACGATTTAACCCTTGGGCTAATTTTTCTTTTGGAGATTTTTTTTCTCCTAGGTCACATGACAGTGAGCTCAAGATAACCACTGAAATATTTGAAATATTTGACCACTTATGGGGTGGGTAATATAAAGTGCCAGTTCCTAGACTATGCCGGAAGCTCTGCTAGTCCATAACTGGCCTTGCCTGACTTGACCCTGGCTAGGTGAGTGGGAAAATGTTTATATCCCACCACCTCCAGTCTAGCCCCAAACACTTCTGGATCAAACTTTTGTTATGACCTGTCTCTGTGTCTCTCCAGTCTAACGGGTCCTCTCACACTGTTTCTCTGTCTTTCTTCTTTCTTTGAAGCAAAAATTTCCTACAGTCTGCAGTTCCTTTTGTAGACATTCCATTACAAAAATTGTGTTTGCTGACTAATTGTCAAAACAATTAGCAGGATTCGGAGGAGACAGATAATGTGAAGGGGAAAATTTGAAAAGCGGCATAGGGTAGGAGGGTTAGTTGGAAACGGGGTGAGAGGTCAGTTCAAAAGGAGATGGAGAGGAGGGATAAATAATACTAAGATTGCTTGAAAAATACAGAGATCATATTATTTTATATTTACCTAAAATTACATATATGTGTACACGTGCGTGTGAGTGTGTGTGTGTGCATGTGCGCACAAGTGAGTGTGTGAGTGTTTAAATGAAGTTACAACACATGAGGTGATGGGGTGACAATGATTCCCCCAAACACCATAAACTATCTAACAAAAACTCCACCACCAGGTATAAAAACTCTCCTCTTGAGTTGTTAGTTAGGGAAATCCAAAAGACTCTCCAACAATACAGGCTATTGCTGTTGCCCGTGGTTGCTTCCAGAGGTTGAAAATAAGCCCCTATTGCAGAAGACAGCATGTACTTCAGGACTTCTGATCCAAAAGCCTCCTCCTTGAGAACTAGCTCCACAGTACTAGAAGATGCTATGTAAGCTGCCAAAGGGGGGAAGCACCCAATGGTCCTACCCCGCTGTGATGCCTGTATTTTGGCAGTAACCAACAGCCTGACTTAAGACCCCCTCAACTGGAGGACAATTTAGCCTACTGCTGTAACCTAGCCAATTACACATGATGGTGAGGTCATTGAGCTTAGAGGACAACCTTTTACTGTCTCTTTCCTAAACCAGTATAATTCCTAAGTACATTCTATATACTTATCTTTATACCCATAGACAAGTGTAGCTCTCATCCTTCATTGAAGAAGCTTCTTTTTTGCAGCAGAAAGAAACCATTACAAAAGCCACAACTGATCAAAATGCACAGAACAACTGGCCATGGGGTGACCAACCACAAGAGATGCATCTGTAACCCACAACCTCTATACCAAAGGCTCGGGAACATCACGGAGAGGGAGTGAAAAGATGGTAAGAGTTAGAGGACCAAGAAGTCTGTTGCAATCTAGATTGTGACAGAGAAGCTATATCCATGAGTTCTCAACAATATGGCTGCCTAAACAAGAACTGAACAATGGCAGCACCGGCTGACATACGAACATGGAGGGAAGAAATCTTATGGGGCCCTACCTACCCCTAGAGGAAGAACTTCAAACAATTAAAGACTGATGAGAGATGTAGGATTAGTCTTCCCCAAGGAGGAGGCCCCTAACTGGCCATCCAATTTTATTTTAATTAAAAATAAAATAAATTTTAAAAATTAATTTTAAAATGTCAGCAAAATTAATTTAAAAAAAAAAAACAAATAAGAAAATAATTTGAAAAGCTATGAAATGGAGTAGCCCACCCAGTTTCAAGAGTGCGATAGAAAGGAGGGAGAAGGTCTGTACATGGGGAAGCAATCCATGTCCCCATGGTTGGTGAGTCAAGGCTTCCTCTAGAAATCTTCCCAGCTTTTATGAGATCATTTAGGACCATCTAATTGAGCACCCAAAGATCTCTTTCTCATTCAATGTTTGTATTTTACTAAGAGATTACAGAGTAAAAAACCTGAATGTGTGTGCCACTTAATGAATTTTACGGGCTTAGATCCCTGTCCGACCTCTAATTCCCTCTCCTTCCATACCTTCCACATGGTAGTCGCATCCTGAGCCTTTTCATTGTCCCTGGTAGCGGTTTTAATTTGATAACTTCATATATATTAAACCAAACAGAATCCGCATTTGTTGTGTCTGACTTTTTTCAACCAATGTTATCTCTGAAATTTGTATTATTTGTTATGTATTTGCTTTTGTTGGTTGTATTAGTGTTGCTGTTCATTTTGTGGGTGCTTGTTTGTTTGTGACAAGGCCTGAAGTCACCTGGGACTAACCTTGGACACCTGTTCATGGAAGAGAAGGACTCTGAGGTCCCAATTCTCTTTCCTCTCCTCATGCTAGGATTATAGGCCTTATCTATGCTTATGATTGTAAAAACAGACTGTCTAAGCTAGGTGTTGTAGTTCAGGCCTGTGATAAAAATGAGCAGCAGCAACAACAAAAATTGTCTTCTTTCTCATCAACTTCTACGTTCCAGATCTGCTATACAATGTACTTATCCATTGGGTTGTCTCCAGCCAAAGCTATTACAAAAATCACTACCTTATCCGTCTTGCACATGACTTTGGGTGAACATAAGCGCTCATTTGTCAGATTGGCAGGCAAACAGATAGAAGAAATTGCTGGGTTGTAAGATACATATCTATATTTAACATTACAAAATGCTTCTAAACATTCTATGAGAACTCATATCGAGCTCAGCCAGCACCTACCATTGTCAGTACTTGATTTTAGCTATTTGACTAGGAATGCTGTGATAGCTGAACCTACTATGTACACCAGAATAGCCTTCAACTTGTAGCTAGCCTCCTCCTCTTCTTCCTCCTCCTTCTCCTCCTTCTTATCTGGTGCTGCTAGTATAAACATGCTTCATAGTGTTCAGCTTTCTTAGTTTTATGAAACAAAATCTCACTCTGTGGCCCAAACTGGCCTTGAGCTCACCTTGATCTTCCTGTCTCAGTCACTAAACCACTGACATACAGGCAACAGCCACTATTCCCAACTAACTTTTTAAAAATGATTTTTAAAGGTAGCATATAAACTCTGTATTATTATCCCTTGTTCACATTAACCCACTTTCCCTACTTCTTTCCCCAATCTTCCCTGTGTTAGGTCTCAAACCTGGGACAAATCTTATTCAGTGCCCTCAGCCCTCTCACCCTACCCCCACCCTAAACCTCTCCCTCCTAGAGGTTGGCCTTCTCTTCAGTTCCCCCAGCAGCATCCCTTTACACTGATCTCTTGGCTGCCTCTTTGGTGGAGGGTGGTGTGTGTGTGTGTTCCCTTCTTGTTCTCTCCCCCTCTTTCTCCTCTCATGGACTGGTTTAGTCTGTGGCCATGTACAAACAGGACTCTCCCCTCTGCCCGCTTTTTCCCTTAAATCTACAATAAAAATCTTATCCATACTTTAGTGGTCATGTCTTCTTTTTTTATTTTCTTTCTTTCTTTCTTTCTTTCTTTCTTTCTTTCTTTCTTTCTTTCTTTCTTTCTTTCTGGATGTGGTAACACATACATTTAATTCCAGCACTCAAGAGCCAGTAAATCTCTGTAAGTACCAGGTCAGCCTAAGTAGCAAGTTCCAAATCAGACAGCAAGGACTACATAGAGATCCCATCTCAAAAGAAAAGAGAGAGAGAGAGAGAGAGAGAGAGAGAGAGAGAGAGAGCACTTCATACATAGTCTATGCTTTATTAATCTATTTCTATTTTATCTCTACGGACATTGCCTTATTTAAGGACTCATCTAGATATACATCTAATTGTTATCTACATGGCACCTATTCTAAGTGTGTGTGTGTGTGTGTGTGTGTGTGTGTGTGTGTATGCACACTATATACTTTTAACATAGGGTACTACTACATAGTTCCACAGCTGCCCTGAAACTGGATTTTCTGCCTAGGTCTTCTAAGTGCTGAAATATGCACAGGATGTTCCATTGCTTATGTTTTCTGTCTTCCTTATAGACTTTAGGTTCTAGAGAGCAAAGGTTTCTTACTTTTCTTCCCTGTTATGCCATCTAGAAAACACATGGGAGACAGAATACTGACTGTGTATTTGTGTGATGACTATATTAAGATAAAGAGCTCAGGAGGGAGGCTGGATTTGAGTGTAATACTTTCTGAACCTGTGGGAATTTCTGTTAAATATGTCTACAGGACAGCAATATGCTTGGCTCTGTGTTCAATTCAAAAGAATTGATATTTGCAGAGTTGTTCTAATCAAAGAAATTTTTTAAAAATCACATGCTAGTTTAATCACAGCTAAATTGAGAGTTACCTCGAGCACCAGTGAAGCACAGCATTGGGACAAATTTTTTAACTGAGAGGGAGAAGACTTCCCTCTTGTGAGAGCTTTTGGGGCTGCTTGGTAGGAATTTGACATTGGGCCAGAACAAGGAAGTAGGCTTCAGGCAGGAATTTCACATTGGGCCAGGACACGGAAGTTCAGGCAGAAATCTGATTTGGGGCTAGAACAAAGAAGTAGGCTTCAGGTTTGAATATGACTTTGGACTAGGACAGGGAAGTAGGCTCAGATATCTTGGTCATTCTGATAAGCCTCTAGAATCAGTGATCACAGGACTTTGTTTATTGTGTTGCTTGTTCCTTGACTATTTGAGTTTCTGGTCTTGCTTGTTCCTTAACCTAGAACTGACCTTATTACTTGCATGTAATTAAAATGATGTAAAAGCAGATTGGGAAAAAAAAAAATAAACCTGCTTCAGACTCAGAACTGGCCGGGGTCATGCTACAATGTTGAGTAATTGTTTTTTTTGTTTGTTTGTTTTGTTTTGTTTTGTTTTTTTGTTTTTTTCTTTTTAATCCTCCATCCTGCCCTGGAGAACCTGTTGACTGACTGAGCTGGCTTGGTCACAGCACTGTACCATGGACTATGGTTCCCGACTGACTAAAATGGGGAAAAGAAAAGAGCCAGATGACAGCACCGGCCTCTGCTTCCTGACACAACAAGGTGTGAGCAAGCAGTGTCCTGCTGTCAAGGGTCAGGAGCAGGAGTTGATCCCACCACTATGCCTCACCAACACAGTGAAATGTTGGCCCTGAACTACATGCCAAAACAAATTCTTCTTCCATTAAGCTGCTTCCTGTAAGGTATTTGATCAGAGCAAGGAGAAAAGTAACTGTTATTTCCATCCATTATGATGGTGGCATATGAACATAGCAGGTGAGTGAGAAGTATAATTTCTGCAAAGATATTGTGTTTCAGATGTGGAGAAATACATCCAGCCAAAACATGGCAACCCTTTACCTATGGAATCCTATTAGGAATCCAATGGTGTGATGCCTGTTGGGAAAACCTAGAGATGTGAGTAAATTACTGCACTGGACTCTCCTAGAACCAAAAAAGAAGCCTGGTACCTACCATCCCTTTTGCATTTGGGAGGCAGCACATTCCTTACTTAGGTTTGTCACTCCAGCCCAATCCCATGACTTAGAAAACTGCTCATTGGAATGGCACCCAGAAAAGAAGGGTCTGCAACAGATCCCGTAAGGTATGGTATTTTGAATGAGATCTCCCGCACAGTTCAAGCATTCCAATGTTTGGTCCCCAGTTACTGGCTGTTTTGATCTTCTGGAGGAATTACATGACTACATGTACAGAGATTTGTCTCCAAAGTGATTCTACATTCTGTCAAGTTGACAATCAAGATTTAACTATCACAATTCTACCCTTGTCAACTTGACACCAAAACACTGTCACCAGAACATTATGCCCATCTCATAATGCGAAACATATTCAGTCCAATTTCCATCTTCGCCATCTTTAAGAGTTCCAGCACTGTTCAAAATCATTAGTGTGGACTCACTTCTGAAATCCAGGCAATCTCTTAACTGTAAGCTCCTGCACGATCAAAATAAAATTGTAACATTCTGATATACAATAGCACGGTATAAGCATTCACATTCCAAATGGGAGGAATGAGTTCATAACACAAAAAAATCAAAGCAAAGACCAGAGTGCAGCACAGAAAGCACCAAATCCTGCAACTTCAGTATAGCACCTGGCACTTGGGGCAGAATCATCTGGACTCCAATGGAGATGAACAGCCTGCTCCTGCTGCTCTGAGTACTGTAGCATACAAAGCCTCTCCCTTAGGCCTGCTCCATTCTATGACTACAGCTTTCCTTGACATATATTCCATGGTCCTGGCATTTCCAGTACTCCAGCGTTTTCATTACAGCCTAAATTTCACCCTCACAGCTTCTTTTAGGGACATCCTTTCAGAGATTCTAACCTGTCACAACATTTTCTGACCTCAGTGGTTCTCTGAACAAGACTTCATGTCCCTCAGTCTTGCAACTTCCATGCCTTCAAAACCATCATCATATAGACAATGCTACCGAATTCTCCTGCCAGCTCAAGATGTACCCTAGGCCCCTTGGACATGTATATCCTGATACAGTTGATTTCTAGGAGTAGTGAGTTGAAGGCTATTTAAGACAGGGCGGAGAAGGAGAAGGAACTTTTTTCTTCTGTGGCATCGGTAGAATAGGAAGGTCAGCTAGGTGCTTTCTCTGCTTCTCTGAGCTAGCAGGCTTTCAACACATCTAGCTCCTGAGTCTTCACTTGATAAAATCTAATGGCTGGGATTTTTAGTTTTTAACACAACAATCTCCATCATGGTGGAGAAGATATGGTAATAGGAGGTGGCTGTTCACGACATTTCTGTAGTCAGAACGGAGAGAGCACTGAATGATCACGTTCAGCTGGCTTTCTTTTTTTTATGAAGTCTGGGGCCTATTCTATAGATTGGTACTGACCACATTTAAGTGGGTCTACCCTCTTCCATTAATCTAACCTAGAAACCTTCTCATAGATATGCCCAAAGATTTGTCTCCCAGGTAATTCTAGGTCCTGCAAATTGATGACCAAGATTAAGCATCACAGTGATGCAAATAGAGTCTTGATTCTTTGTTAATTCTTACTTCTTGATTTTTCAATATAATTTTTTTTTCTGATACAGGGTTTTTCTGTATAGCCTTGGCTGTCCTGGAACTCACTCTGTAGTCCAGGCTGGCCTCGAACTCCCATCACAGCTTTCTAGAGAGTCTTAGTGGAAAGTGACCACTCAGCTATTGGCTACCAAGTTACCATGCAAACAGAGCTCCTCTGATGAAGTGATGTCATTCGACTGATCAAGACACAAAGGTGGCTCTGTACAACCATACTCCAGCATCCAAACGAAGAGTTCTATGCATTCTCAGGTCCCAAATGCACATGTAATTTCCATAAAGAAGAAAGCAAAGCACCCACAGTATCACTCACATGGTGACTTTGCTCTCACCACCTGCCCTTGTGCCTCACAGGCAGTTCTCTACAATCAGCTGATGGAGGAAGAGAAGTCTCGGGTCTCCGTTTATACATGACTGTACTTTGTATACGAGCAGCAACAGAAAGTGTGTAGCTGCAGCACTGTACTCTCTACCTGGGACATTCTGCAACTTAGTGTTATAAGAAATCTCACTTGCCATAAGTGTGGACAATGAACTAACTTGTCAAGCATTTTACTTGGCAAGAGAGATAGCCAGATGTATAATTATGTAACCAGTTCCTGAGGTGTGGCTAATGGTTTAGCTAGTAGACCAAGGATTTGTAACATGATTAGGAAATCCATGATATTTGGATGGAAAATAAGTCATTAGACCTCTGTGAATTGGGGGAAAAACCAGTTATTTGTGTTACATGTTGAATAATTACTAAAAGGGAAATCCAGTAGAAGTTAGTAATTCAATGGATAGGTGTGGTGATTCCCCTGGAGGCTTTACAGCAGGCAGGAACAAATGGCTTAAACTGATTTTATTGTAACTGCTGCTGGACCAGAACTTCTAGTCTGGCCCAGATTCTTTTACTTTAGCCATATTTAAGCACAGCACAATTCTGGAGAAAAGTATTCAGCTAACAATTCACTTAGCCCCATGAGTAGCACAAAGCTTAAAACACTGAAGTTCTTACAACAAACCCGTGGCTTTATCTGTAAGATGGTTTCTTGTTGACCTAGAAACAGCATTCTAGATAAGAATCTAGTTTAAAATGACTGAGGTAGAAAGAATGCCTTGTGAGAGTCAGGATTAGGTTGGCCCTAAGATAACAATGACGTCACTCCGGCTGTTGTGAAGCACAAGTGACATCATTCATAAGTCATTATGGGGTTCATAACCTAAAAGGAAGGGTTTTTAAATGAAAGAATATTGTTAAGGGGAAAGGATATTGTTTAAAGGGAAAGAATATTGTTTAAGAGAAAAGGCTATTTGGGATGAGTAAATCCTGGGAGATATGGACAGAGCCTTTCTCATCAGACAGCAAAGGATCATCAGGTTGTAAAACTCCATCATTCCTGGCATTCCAGGAAGAGCAGCTGTGTACCTCATTCCATTGAGGAGGGAAGCTGTGTGTTTAACTTCCTGGTTTCTTCAATGTTCATCTGTGTGCACGAGGCCTCTTTTGCTCTCCGTAGATAGCATGACCTGTCCTGTGAGCTCCACCAGGCAACTTTCCTCTGTCACTCATATCCATGGGCTCATGAATAAAATGGCTATGGTGACACAGATACAGAGTTTGATGTTGTTTGAGACAGAGTCTCTCTCTTTGTAGCCCTGGCTGGTCTGGAACTCACTATGTAGACCAAACAGGCCTCAAATTCACAGAGATCTGTTCATCTCTGTCTGGGGATTAGAGACATGAACCACTATTTCCAGCCAGATACAGGTTTTGCATAGATTCGGCAATATTGACTTTCACACAATTCCTATGTCTAAGTGTCTTATCTCTCCACAGTAGAACCAACACTGAGATTCTTCCCTAGCGGTCATAAGTCAGATACCCGAAGGCAAGTTTGATTGCATTTATCCACTCCAGTCATGAGAAGATAAAGCTTTTGTTCTTGCTGAAATACATGTAAAAGTGGATACAAACTCACCTTCAATTCTCTGCAGTGCTTCTGCTGACACCAGTAGGTGTGGGCTTAGAGATCACCTGTTTGCTGCCTTCATCTTCTAGACATCATGCTTCTGGTCAGAGACTTGTTTTGCTACTAAAATAGTTTGGCAATTGGCCCACACTTATCAGTTCTCTGGTCTTATCCACTCCCCATCACCCTGAAGCAGCTGGTTTGATGGGTGACGCCAGCTAGGAGTCAATTTCTTCCTTACAGGACTGGGACAAGACTTTCTAGATGTTATATGTGTTCTGAGTCACCACTATCTGGTATGTAGTACTATTTTGCCCACAACCAGTATTTAGAGATCCAGAATGAACAAATAAAAATAAAATTGGCACCACTCACTGTGAATCTTAAAGACCCACTTGGTGTTCTTTGGTCCCTGTTCCCACAACTGCATGTTCTTCTGGCTTAGAATCTTAGCATTGATGGAGGAATACTTCCCTTACAAGATGTAACAATAAGGCTTCTAACCTGGAAGATAAGACTCCCACCCAGTCATTTGGCTTTCTCATGCCAACAGACCAAGAAGGCAGTTGGTTTGACTAGAATGGTTTACCCCGACAACCAAGAGGAGGGTATGATCAGAACACAAGAGATCCTTTGGGCTAGTTCTTAGAAGTACTGTGCCTTGTGATTAGAGTTAATGCCCAGACCCATAAGGAAAATGAAGGTAAAGATCAGTTATTAGAAAAAAAATTTTTCATAAAAGTCCAAGGGACACAGAAAATACTGGAGGAAGACATTTTAAATTACAGTTATGATTCACATACATGATGAGCTACTGAAAAGAAGACTCTGACAGGATTGCTCACCATTGCCTGTATTCTTCCAGAGAACCTAATTTCCATTCCTAGTAACCACATGGATGGGAGCTTATAACCACCTGTAACTCCAGTTCTAGGTGATCTAACACCCTCCTCTATCTTGCAGGGGAACCAGGCAAGCATGTGATACACAGACATACATGTAGACAAAACACCCATACACACAAAGAAAACTTAAGAATATTTAAAAAGCTAAGGGTCATGGTACTCCCCTCTAAGCCCAGCACTCCGGAGGAAGAGTCAAGTGGATCTCTGTGAGTTTGAGGCCAGTATGGTCTACAAAGTGAGTTCCAGGACAGACAGGGCTGTTCTACATAAAAACCCATCTCAAAAAACAAAACAAAACAAAACAGCCAGGTATAGTGGTGTACTCTTTGAATCCCAGCACTAAGAAGCAGAGGTAGGCAAATCTCTGAATTTGAGGATAGCCTGGACACATAATGAGTTCTAGGACAGCCTGGACTATGTAAAGAGACCCTGTCTCAAAACAAACAAAAAACAAATGAAAGACTATCATTTTCATAAATACTTCTCCTTTGTTATGCTATGAATACTTATGTGTGTACACATATATTAAATATCTTTCCTTTCCTCTCTCATAAGTTATCAATAACTTCCTACCACTTAAGTATTGTTCACTCTACTCCATAAATTTTAAGTTACATGATATCAGGTGAACAATAAACATCATGTAAGTACTTTACTTCCTTTTTTGGGAAAGGAGTTATCATGCTTGGAACAGGGTTGACCAGATGGTGATGTTCAAACTGTGAGGGAATTTCCCATAGATATAAGCAAGTGTATAAAGAATTAATCAGACATGCAGCAAGGCTGCAAAGCAAGCTTCTACACGGAGGCATGGGCAGCAAGCACAGCAGTGTTTTAGTATTAAGGTGCCGTGGCTGTCAGTCCCATATGGTGGGACAGCTATATGATTTGTTTCTTTTGGGGCCTGGCTATCAGCGCCAAGCAGGCATAGGTCACCAGGGACTCAAACTTTTGAGATTCTGAGCACACTCATTTAAGAATAGAATTTCCTACTCCAGTATCAGGACACCCTATGGTAGATTGCAGAAAGAGTTTAAGGTTAACTCATCTTGATCCTTCTCGGAAGCATCAGGGAACTTGATCTGAACCAGAAGCAGTCTTATCCTGAGTAACTGAGCATAACTGTCTGTCCCAGAATGGCATCTCCAAGGGTTAGCACATTTTTATTTGTATGTAGACTAATTCATTCATGTTAGGTGGATTGCAATCTTATTATTTTCTTTATTACCCGGTAAAGTATTTTTTTTCTGGAGATGTTTATATGAGCCAAACTGACAAGGAACAGAGATGGGATGGTTAAGTTTATCTCACTCTGTATTCCAGCTGGCCTAGAACTCCGATTTGTATCCCAGACTGGCCTTCATCTCCCGGCAGTCTTCTCGCCTCAGCCTTTCCACTACAGGGGTTGTTATCCAGGCAGGTTTTTCTAAAACAGGTTGGTAAAGCTGGGCTCAGCACAATTGTAGGTTTAGGCCTCGTGGCAAGCCTTGTGAAAATAGCAGAACATAAGACCAGTGATGGCGTTACCAGGTACTGACTCAGACGCCAAAAGCTGAAGAATCCTATCCTGGGATGCAGTGGGGGAGGGGGAAACAATGAGCCTCTTTCTGGTTTTCTAGGAATTGGCATACAGGTTTAATTACTTTAACCTCTTGACTCCTGGTTTTACCTGTACGTTTGATATGGATCAGATGCCCTTTATCAAAGACTTTATGTGTTATCACTACGGAAAATATTATCATTTCTTGTTTTCTTGGAAGGAAAAATGCATTTCCAAACGTATTTGAGGCGGAAAGGGAAGAAAACATGCTCCAGGTGAGGCTCGAACTCACAACCTCGGCATCACCCGCACATATACTGCTGTATAAGTACCGCGCGCTAACCGATTGCGCCACTGGAGCATGCTTTCTCTGCGATGGCTGTGCACACTCTACAGAGGGATGCGCGGGAGCGCGCCTGGCTCGGAAAGCATCCTTCCTTTGTAGAGCATCCAGGAGTCTGGAAGTATCCACGTGACCTTCCCCGCCCCCCCCCCCCCCCCCCCCCCCCGGTTCAACTGAGACTAGCATTCACCCAAAGGGTTTTATGGAAGGCGAAAGCTGATGGATAGACTCACAAGCATTCCTGCGCACCTGCTGGAGCCAGATGCTGCTCTCTAGATCAGGAACAAAACGCAGAGCCCGCCTGCCTCCGCAGCCTGGAAATTACCGAGGTCGCTTCCCTGCTCCCTGAACTTCCCTCCTGAACCGTAGTCATCTTACCTGAAAAGCCTATTGTGTATCGCAGAGCTTCCTGGTCTAGCGCTCTTAAGGAAACCTGAGGATCACCATTTCTCATTTGTGCGGCGCGCAAAGAGGACGGAGTCCTGCGCACACCAGTAGCTTCTCCTGCCTGACCTTCTTCAGAGGATCATTTCAGCGAGTATGTCTCTGTGATACACATCTGCTCCCTTTTATTTCTGGGGACTCTAATTATAGAGGTTAAATTTTCTAGCTGGGTGTGGTAGCTCATGCTTGTAAATCCCAGCACTCAACAGGCTCAAGCAGAAGTACCAGTAGGAAAGGCAGAACGAGTTTGTTTGTTTGTTTGTTTGTTTACTTGCTTGCTTTGCTCACCAGGTAATTGTATGCCTGCCACAGCAGCTCTTCTTGGTTTGTTGTTGTTGTTGTCGTTTGTTTGTTTGTTTGTTTGTTTGTTTTTTGTTTTTGCAAGATTCTTGTCCTCATAATTGTTAGGGAAAGGCTGCCCACTCCTGACCCCTGACCCCTGACCCCTGAGATACAGGACCAAGAGTCATAGATGTGACCAACTTTCTTCATGCAGACACAATGAAGAAAATAAAAAAGAGCCACGTCTACAGCTGACACTGCATTGCTGTTTAGGCATTTTTATGTGTGTTGTTTGTAAATTTTACATGATTTTAAATTATTGATGCTGTTACTTTAGATTTTGGCAACAGGATTCCATGGAACCCAGGCTGGCCTCCAACTTACTGGCCTTGAACTGTTTGCTGATCCTCCTATCTCTAATGGGGGATGGGGAGATGGACAGAGGCCCTTTTGTGTTACATACTGTTGAACGGAATCTGCACCTGCGTGTTACTACTAGACTATACGCACTAACCGCTCGTTTCAGATTCACTCTCCGGCCCAGATGGCACCTGGAGGAATGGGAGTTGTTAACAACAGACACCAACTACACCCAGCATTCTGAGAAATGCTTGAGCCCAGGCATCCAGAGAATGAGGGAAATATGCAAGGTATTATGACAACGGGAGACTTGGGCATCACAAGCCTCAACCTTGTGGCTGATCACCAAACAAAGGGGTATATTAGACTGAAACTTAGAATAATCAAGAACAGGGCTGGAAAGATGGCTCTTGCCATGGCTTCAATCCTTGGGAACCACATTGTAAAAGGAGAGACCCAACACTCAGGGCTGTCTTCGGACCTCCACATGTACACCATGGTACACACATATGAGTAAATAAATAAATGTATAAATAAATAATAATAATAACTTTCAGGAACTGGAAAAATTAGTCAGCGGTGAAGACTACTGGCTGCTCTTCTAGAAGACCAAGGTTCAATTCTCAGCACACACACATGGGCTCTCACAACCATCTATAGCTGTAGCACTGTGGGATCAGATGCTGTCTTCTGGTTTGCAGATGTACATGCAGACAAAACACCGGTGTACATAAAGTACACAAATAAATCTTTTTTTAAAAAATAAATAAGTTTTAATATAATAGCACTTTTTAAATTTCTTCCTAAGAAAATTGTCCTTTCCCCATATACTAAATATTTTTAGTGATAGGCTAGCCTTGTAAGAAGTCAGGATACTATAGATTTTATGAGATTAATAAAATCTTCCTTCCTAATCAGAAGGAAGTAGGCCTCCAACATGAGTCATTTAATAACACTGCCCATCTACTTTGAGCTACCTTAAAGACTCATTTAATAAGGAAACAGGGGTTTTTAAGATTATATATTATAATATAACATATATAATGATACATATTGTGTGTGCCTGTGTAGATCAGACCTAGGGTCCCATACAATGTTAAGCAAACACTCTACCACTGAGCTACATCTCCAACCTTCTTTTAGCCCCCTTCTCTTGCTTTTGAGCCAGGATCTCACTCAGGCTCTGGATGGATTGGACCTTGAATGTAGACTAGACTAGGCTTGAACTCACATCAGTCTTTCTACCTCTGCCTCCCTAGTGTTGAGATGAGAAGCATGTACCTTTATGCCTGTTGAGGCCTGCTCCTTTTAACATAACTGTAGCCATTTGGTATTTGGATCTCCATTTTGCTCTAAGGTGAAATTAAGTTCAGGTTCTCAGACTCCACTTCCCAGGAGTAATCATCCGTAGCTGACACTGAAGAATGCTACTAATAAGCCAAAAGTTATGGCTGAATCACTTGTACTCTGTTATCTCAATGTGTTGGAACTCCCCTCCCCCATTCACTACCTGTACCCCTCCGCTCTTCCTTCACCATGGACCAACCGGCTCCAAGGATGGCTGATAATACTTTTATCTAGTTAGCCAAAAACATTGGACCACTTCACTGCTTGCTTTTAAACCTTTGAACCTGGTTTTTCCTATAAAATGCCTTTCCTGAGGACAAACTGGTGCTACAATTAAGTTATTCCCTTTTGTGATCCTGATCAACCAGTCTTGGGGTGTGTGTCCAATAAAGTATTCTTCTTAACTAAGATTGATGTTCATATCGTTTGTATGGCAATTCCTTAACTCCAACAATGCCTGGCTGCCCTCGTCCTCCTTTTTTTCTTTTTTCTTTTCTTTTCTTTTCTTTTCTTTTATTTTATTTTGTTGCTGTTTGTTCTCTTACTTGCTTGTTTGAGACAGTCATACTATGTGGCTCCAGAGTTACATAGAGCCGTTAATCTCTGTAGAGATTAAAATGTGTAGCTCAGGCTGGCCTCAAGTTTGTTAGCGTCCTGCTTTCTCCACCTCTTTTGCATACATACCACTGGTGTGTGGCACTGTCTTAATTCTTTTTTATTTGCAGAGCAAAACACCATGACTAAGGGAACTTATAAAAGAAAACATTTAATTTGGGGCTCATAGTTGTAGGCCCTTAATCCATGACTATCATGGCAGGGACCATGGCAGCAAGTGAGCAGGCATGGTGTTGAAACAGTGGCTGAGGGCTTATATCTGATCTATAAGTAGGAGATGGAGGGAGAGAGAGAGAGAGAGAGAGAGAGAGAGAGCAAGAGAGAGAGAGAGAAGACAAATAGAGAGACAGAGACAGAGAGAATGCTAACTGAGAATGGCATGGGCCTTTGAAACCTTAAAGCCATCCTTTTTCCAACAAGGCCACCTAATTCTCCCTAAACAATTCCACCAACTGGAGATAAGGCATTCAAAAATATGAACATGGTAAATGCCCCTCCCCACTACCTTTTATTTTATTTTATTTTTTTTTTGGGTTTTTTTGTTTGTTTGTTTGTTTGTTTTTTGGGGTTTTTTTTTTGTTTTTGTTTTTTTTTTGTTTTGTTTTGTTTTTTTTTTTTTGTTTTTTGGTGTTTTGGTTTTTTGGTTTTTTGGTTTTTTGGTTTTTTGGTTTTTCGAGACAGGGTTTCTCTGTGTAGTCCTGGCTGTCCTGGAACTCACTCTGTACACCAGGCCTGCCTCTGCCTCCCAAGTGCTGGGATTAAAGGCGTTCGCCACCACCGCCCGGCGCCCCACTACGTTTTAAACTTTTAGTTTTTTATTGTGTTCAGAGGGCTTCAGGAGGCATCTACATTTTAGGACCTTCCTTTAACGTGTAGCTTCTAATTACATATACAAAGAGAAGAATAAAATGTGATGATTGTCAAAAGGATGAAAAATTATCTCATAGAAATGTCAAACTTACTTTTCCACTTCATCACCATTGGCCAAAAATGGAGGAGGGGGAGGAACTAACATAAAAAAAATTATCAGTATGCTGTTATAGACTATTAAGTAAGAATATCCAGTGGTGGAAATGCTGGAAGACACACAGATTTAAGTTTTTCATACTTGTTTATTTCTGCTTTATTTATCTTTCTTTGTTTGGAGGGGACACATGTGAAGATCAGAGGACAACTTGTTGTTTCTTTCCCTCTAACATATGGGTCCTGGGAATGACTTGGCAACCTGTACCTTACCCTCTAAGCCATCTCATTGACCCGAATTCCTTCTCTTGTAAACATATGGCACTACTGGATTTTTTTATTGGATATTATGTTTATATCTCAGATTTTATTCCCTTACCCCATTCCCCCCACCACCCAGGAACCTCCTTTCCCATCCCCCCTCCTCCTGCTTCTATGAGGATGTGTCCCCACCTAACCCCTACTCTCACCTCCCCATCTTCGAATTCCCCCCCACTCGGTGTTTAGCCTTCATGGGACCAAGGATCTCCTCTCCCACCTATGCCCGACAAGGCCATCCTCCCCTACATATACAGATGGAGTCATGGGTCCCTCCCTATGTGCTCCCAGGCTGGTGGTTTACACACTGGGAGCTCTGGTTGGTTGGTATTGTTGCTCTCCTCATGGGGCCACAAACCCTTACAGCTCCTTCAGTCTTCTCTCTAACTTCTCCATTGGGAAGCTCTTGATCAGATCAGTGGTTAACTGTGAACATCTGCCTCTGAATATGTCAGACTCTGGCAGACCTCTAAGGAGACAGCTATATCAGGCTCTTGTCAGCACGCACTTCCTGACATCCACATCAGCGTCTACCTTTGGTGACTGCACAAGGGATTGATACCCAAGTGGAATGGTCTCCAGACGGCCCCTCCTTCACGTTCCAAAGTCCATGCTAGTGTGCTAGCCCACTCATCATATCCCCTGCTATAAACTCCTTCCGGCTCACAGCACACACCGCCCTGGTGCAGCCAATCCAGCTGTTCTATCTCCTTATAACCCTACCATTCTCAACTTGTTTGTTCTCTTTCTCAGCTACCAGCAAGACAACTTTTTTAGATAAATATGACAAGTGTCTGTAATAACCCACTCAAAACTTTGACGATTCCATTCAAAGAAATTCAGAAGAAAAGAAATACTAACAGTACAAAACCACCAACATTTGCATGTAAGAGAAGAAAAAATGGACAGATGTTGCACCTCTTACAGAAACCAGAAAGAAGAACTGGGAGAGTCTGGATGAAGAGGACTTTGAAATAATAAAGGAAAAGGAAATCAATGTGAAAGGTTCATAACTGAATAGAAGTTCAGAACTCCAGCCTTTAGAAGGCAGATTCTCAGAATCACTTAACCACCCAAACCAACCAAACTGTATCACATCCTTCACGTTCAAATTATGAAGCTACAATGAAATTATTAGCTCACATATTTTCAGTTGTAAAAATGTACAAATTTAATGAAGATGGGGGGGCAGTATAAAAACAAATGATTTGACACAGTTCGGTGGCTGTAGAGACAGTCAGAATGAGCCTACAAATGATTTGACACAGTTCGGTGGCTGTAGAGACAGTCAGAATGAGCCTACAAATGATTTGACACAGTTCGGTGGCTGTAGAGACAGTCAGAATGAGCCTACAAATGTAGATATCAGCAGAGACAAGAAAGGCCAAAGCGGTGTCGTTCTTGGATATGATTGCGAATTACGCAAGTCTGAACTCAGCCTGTCTCAGGACATAGGTAGTTCTGTTTTATTTGTTCTTAGCAGTAATGAAAGCCAGCAGTTTGAAAACAGCAAGAATGAATAGTACACTATATGTTTTGTAAAAATTAGTGGCCAAAAGGAGTTATCAAATGAAGACTTGGAAAATACGGTGTGTGACAGTACACCTTTTGCTACCGACAGAAGCTTTTTTGTTTTGTTTTTTAAAAAGATCTCAGGGAGGATTCCCAGGAACATTCCCATTTCCCATTTTCCTTTATCTCATCGGTGCTCCAGATAAAGGAAGCTAACACTGATGTAGATAAG
Organism: Arvicanthis niloticus; assembly: GCF_011762505.2. Taxonomy (NCBI): domain Eukaryota; kingdom Metazoa; phylum Chordata; class Mammalia; order Rodentia; family Muridae; genus Arvicanthis; species Arvicanthis niloticus. Next base: position 39,876,259 of record NC_047665.1, on the reverse strand, counting down.
TAGGTTTGCTAGCTTTAAGAACCTGTTTCTCAGATAATCCCAGCACTTGGGGGCTAAGGCAGGAGACTTGTCCTGAGCTTGAGGTTACCCTAGAATACAGAAAAAAACTGAAATAAAAATAGATAGATAGATAGATAGATAGATAGATAGATAGATAGATAGGAGGAGGAGGAGAAAAGTGAGTTGGGGAGGGCAGTTCACTGAAAATATCACTCTTACCAGGCAGTGGTGTCCCGGTCCTTGGGAGGCAGTCAGGCAGATCTAGAAATTCCAAGCCAGCCTGACCTACAGATCCAATTCCTGAACAGCCACCATTACAAAGAGAAACCTTGTATCAAAGAACAAAAACAAAACAAAAGAAAAAAAGAGAAGAAGAAAAAGAAGAAGGAGAAAGAGAACCAGAGAGCTAGAGAGCAAGAGAGAGAGAGAGAGAGATCACACTTACAGAAGGCAACAGGTAATGTGTCTGTTATGAGAGCAGAAGGGAGAAGGACTCAGAGGAGGAAGGCAAATCAGAAGGAAGAGACTATGAAGGGAACAAAATAGAACAAAATAATGATGCACGTGTATGAAGATGCTGTAGTGAAATCCATTTCTTTGTAGACTAATACAAAGAATAATAATTTAACAGAAAGTCACTTCTCACTTAACTAAAAAATGAAGATGTCTTCTGCCAAGACCAGAACTCAACATTTCTTTCCTATATTTAGTTCTTACAAACATTCTTCATTGGCATCTTCTAAATGTTTGTATTTTATGTCCCTGCTGGAAGATGATTCACTTTAAAGTCATTTCGGTATATGCCCATGACCATAGCCACAAAAGCTACTGAGGAACTAGTTTAAGTAACACTGAGATGTCAAACTTAGGGCTCCAGATCTTCCTTTGAATTCCCTGACTGTAACTGCTAAGCATCTGAGACATATGTGTTGAAGTGTAAGAAAAAGAAAGCTGGGAACTCAAGACAGAGAAGTAAACAGCAGGAAATATAACAACAGAGCAGCTGTGTGACTCCAGACCCAGACAAAAATGAAATGCGCAGTCCCGAAAAGAGCAAAAATGAAATGCGCAGTCCCGAAAAGAGCAAAAATGAAATGCGCAGTCCTGAAAAGAGATGAAAAGTTCTGTTGAAATTCAGAATGTAAATCCAGGCATGGTGGTGCACACCCGTAACCCTAGTGTTTAAGGGAACATAAGTAAGGTATGGAGACCTATCCTGCCAATGCCAGGCAGGATACCTGATGATGACAGGGGCAAAGGCCAATGCCTCACCCTGAGAAGTGCTGGCTCCTAACTCTATAACCTCTGCCTAGACTCTCAAGGGAGCTTAGAACTGCAGGCAGACAGGGAAAGCTGACTCCTGTACTCCCTTCTCCCTTAAAAGGGATTGAGGCGTTGACTAGCACACCATACTGTGCAAATGGTACCATTCAATCTAGCCTATAAGACACAAGTTTAAAAATAAAACAAATTGTTTTGGGTCATGTGTGCAGTCCTATCATTCAGTAAACTGAGGCAAGAGGATTCTTGAAATTTCATATCTATGCTACAAAGTGACCCTCAAAACAGAAAACAAAAGAAAAGATATCATGGTTAATTAAGAAGTTTGCCTTTATTCCCTACACTTGGGAGACAGATACAGGTGTATGTCGGTGTGTTCGAGGCCAGCCTCTGTACAATATGAGTTCCAGGACAACCAGAACTACACAAGAAACCTTATCTTGAAAAACAAAAAGAATTTTTTTTTTTTTTATGTATACTTAAAGTCCCAGAGGCAGGAGGAGCTCAAGTTCAAGGCCAACCTAGGAAATTTTACAAAACCCTGGATCAATATAAAAATTTTAACAAGGCCGGTTAGGACAGCACAGACGTCTAACTCTAGAAGAGGGAAAGTGGAGGCTGGAGGACCAAGAGTTCAAGCTTCTGCTGCATAGCAAATTTGAGGTCAAGCCGGGCTACAAGAAACGCGCGCGCACGCGTGCGCGTGTGCATCTGTGTAAATATATGTATATATGAATATAACTCAATGGTAGAGCATTTACCTAGCCCTGAGTTGAATCCTCCATACACCAAGAGAGAAAAGAACAATGGGAAAAAAAATCATAAGAGCAATTGCATGTCATAGACTTCCCAAAGCAAAGCAGGAAGTATGAGAAGGAAGAGACAATTAGGCTTTCTGAACGTATAGGGAGAACAAGAGAATGCCAGAAGTCCAGTACGCAGGCTGAGATCAAAAGTGGTATGAGAGGGTGGATCTGAATTCTATTTAAATTTGTTTAGTCCAAAGCAATGTAATATCGTTACAAATAAAGTAGATTTAGAAAGGTTTCTTGGGGTTTCTTGGGGTTTCTTGGGGTTTCTTGTTCTTAGAAAGGTTTTTGGCATTCGGCTTTTTTAACCAGATTGCAAAGACACGTTATTCTTTTTAGGCAAGAGGTTTGAAAGAAAACGTAAGGTGAACCCCAGATAAAAGATACAAATTCCAGAAAATCGACACGAGGATTAGTCGAAGTATGTACTTTGATATATAACTGGGAAAGGACTACTGTAGATAGCAGAGTGGCGCAGCGGAAGCGTGCTGGGCCCATAACCCAGAGGTCGATGGATCGAAACCATCCTCTGCTAGCCTATCTTTTTTTTTTTTTTTTTCCATTGCCAGGGTAGTCTTGCTCAAGGGATTCTGAGAGCAATCGGAAAAGAAAGGAAATGAATAGGTCTGTAGAAACAGAAAACTGAGCGATATCGAAATCTTCAACGTTTTAAAGAATCACAACATAATGGGAAACAGAACACCATGGTGTTTATTTTCTGTATTGCAGGTTCTGTGACCATCTCTACCTTTCGTCCAGAGCTTCTCGACTGTAAACTAACACAGTGGCGAGGCTATGGTTCCGGCTCACTCTTCATAGCTTACACCAGGCCCTGCTCAGTCTGGAGTACTAAACCCAAAACCAGATTTAAAAAATGTAACAAACATACCGAAGTTTGGTTAGAGCTTCGGGGTTAAGTAAGCTTCCAGAAAACTGCCAAGTCTGAAAGAGCACAGAAGACGATGAACTGGAACCTGTCCCCGCCACGACTCGTGGCTTCCGTAGAGTTGGAAAAGGAGAAGGAGTTGGTCATAACCTAAGTGCTCCCCTGAGCAGATATCACCCTAAAGTTGGTCGACCCCTCCTCCGAGATAAAGACATGGTAACTGTGCAACCAATAAACATTTTGAATGGAATTCTTAGAAAAAAAAACAGGGTTTGGTTACATGGCACATATTTTAGTGATTAATCAATTACTTTTATCATGAGAGAGCACCATTGTTTAAGAGCCTGGATAGCTCAGTCGGTAGAGCATCAGACTTTTAATCTGAGGGTCCAGGGTTCAAGTCCCTGTTCAGGCGGAAAAGTGTATCTTTTGTGTTAGAAAAAGACCAAAGCCACTGTCAAAATAAGACTTTCTTTCCTCAAAGGAAATGAAAGTGAACCAAGTAAAAACATCTCGTGGTGGAGTTATTAGAAAAAGTCAGTCAGCTTTTAAAATTCTCTTGGCCTTAAATAAAAACTTTAAAAGATACTAATAATAATAATAATGAGGGTTGGGGGAGATCAGACAGAAGGGTCTTTGAACAGAGTCTGAGGATCAGTTTTTGTAGTGAAGAGTAGGGAAAAGGAAAGGCCTGGCACCAAAAAAAGTAAATATGTTTGTTTGTTTGTTTGTTTGTTTGTTTGTTTAATGTACCAGATTGCCTGTTCCTTCGACTCCCTGGGACCCAGGGCATGGGGGCTGTTTTTTTTTGGAAAATCATGTTTCTTGAAGCCTTAGCTCTCCTTTTTATGGCTCTGGTTTTGGAATGAGGCATATTTCACTTAGAAGATAAGAGAAGGCTATGGATGGGGAGTGAATGCTGCATACATATGTAAAGCACCACAATGAAATTCATTCTGTATAATTAACATATACTAATACAGGGTGAGTTCCAGGCCACATTGAGCTATGTGGTAACCTGTGTCCAAAAAATTCCTTTGAAATGATTCATCTTGGCCTTTGAGTTCATATTTCTTTGTGCAACCTGCCAGACTAGGTCACTTAAAGGGAAGGTATTGGGGGTTCAGCATTGTGGATCCCGGCCCTTGAGCCTGGCGGTAGGAGCTTTAGCCAAATGCTCTATTCACAAGTCCACTGCGTTCACTTCCAGTCTCACTCCTTTTCATTTGAAATCATTAGGTTTAGCCAGGCATGACGGCCCAAGCCTATAAGCCCAGCACTGGAGAGACTGGAGGCAGAAGGATTGCCACAAGCTGGAGGCCAGCTGGGGCTACAGAATGTCTGTCTAAAAAAAAAAAAGAGAGAAATGAAATGAAAGAATTCAGTCCATGTCACTTTCACTATGTCCTTTGTTCTAGTGTGTTATTTTTATACATACATGAAATGTAACATTTTCAAAATTAGAAGTAGAGCAAAGATAAAGAAGGTGACATCGCACCGCTCCCTTTCTTTCTCTGATTTCCAATTCTTTCCTATTCATCCAAAAAAATCACACCAGTCATTGGCTTCATCCTATATCTCTATTTTAATAGAGGAAAAGATACAAAAAAACAGTCTAAGAACTTCATCTTCGTCTGAGACCAAAGATAGTACACCAGAGACATTTATTTTCACCTTGCTTCTCTTTCTTTCATTATTAGTCTCATGTATGGCCTCCAAGTCTATCTGTAGTCAAGACTGAAACTGAATGGCCTGTCCTCCTGTCTTCTGCTGAGACTCATCTACGCTGCCTCTTGCCTTTTGATTTTATAGCAGTGGAAATCCTCCAAGGTTCAAAAGTGGCAGTCTACTATATTCAGATGTTCTCCTATGCTTGTCCATTCATGTTATTTTCAATATTCTCCAATAACAACAGAGTAAAAATTAATATCTTTTATGTTAGATATAGATTTTCAGGATAAATTGTTAGAACTGGAATTGTTGGGACAAATGACTGATGCATATGTAATTCTGTTAGCATCCAGTCAAGTTACCCTCCATGAAGACGGATGTTAGTTATCCAGGGAGGTCTTGAAAACGTAAGACCACTATTCAAAATGGAAGTTTTATTCCAAACAATTTATCTCAAAACTGTTGTTCAGATTTCTCTGTCAGAAGAAAGCTGTACCTCAAGGCATCTACACTTGTTTTTCTGCTTCACCAAGCAGAGGTTAAAAAGCAGCATATTCTGCTGAAATGGAAATAGAAAAATATACCTGGAGTCAGTGACTCTGGCAGCAGCCAGGGACCTTCCATTTTTTTCTCTCTGTTCACAATCAAATCACTGTGAGTATCGGACACCCCAAAAATGTGTCTTTGTCCTTTCATGGTCATTGTTATCAATTTGGAGGTTATAGTCGGTGCCAAGTAAGGTCCTGCCACTTATTCTTAATAAGCCAATTAAAAGAGACACACTAAAAATGGACAGACGAAGGCGGTATATTCAAGGTGTCCACACTGAAGAGAAGAACAAAGAGATCCAGGGACCCTTCCTACTCTACAGCCTCTCAGCACCACACCCAGCTCCTAACCCTTTAACACATGGAAGGATGTGTTAATGAGACAAATATAATATAGTATATACATAGAGCAGTAACAATTTGCAACCAGTTTACTAAATTCTTGGGGAAAGTCTTTGAAAGTTAATTGGATAGCTGGGTGTGAGGTGCACACCGTTAACCCCAGCACTCAGTGGGCAGAGGCAGACAAGTTAGATTGGTCCACATATGGAGTTCCAGGACAGCAAAGGTTATAGAAATAGAGAGAACCTGCCTCACGCAAACAAAAATACAATCAAAGAGAGGGGGAAATAAAGTTAATTGGAATCATATCGAGTAGATATAGTAATTTAGGAGGATATAGTGTCTGTGAAATATTCATTTTGTCCTTATTCACAAGCATGATAATATGGCTTTCCCTTTATTTAGGTCAGCAGTGTCTTTCTTAGAAGGAGGCAAATCTGTTACTCTAACATCTTTAGAAAGTCGTGGTTTCCGTGTGTTAATCATCTGGATAAGTATCTCTCTAACCGGCGAGCTTGATTCTTGTCCTTTCCTTAGACAAGCCAACATTTAATAGTCTGCTGTTTGGCGTGTGAACTTAGCTTTTAACGGCTGAACAATCTCTCCAGCTCTTTTTTTTTTGTTTTCTTAATAGTGCACAAGCAAACTTCCTCACGTCCCTCCTCACTTACAATCCATCTTTTGTTTGCTTTGTCTTTTGGAGATAGGGTCTCTGTAGCCCTGGCTGGCTTGGAACTTGATATGTAGACTAGACTGGTCCGGTACTTATAGATATCTATCCACCTCTGGCTCCGGTGTGCTCGGATTACAGGTCCACTGCACTTGAACCCACAATCTTCTCTGTCTCTCTGTCTCTGTCTCTGTCTGTCTCTGTCTCTGTCTCTGTTTCTTTCGTCAAATTTTAAAGCTTTTAATGTTTATTTGATGTTGTTTATTAAACTAATGCACACAACGCTATATCTTTTATTAGTTGCTGTTATTTGAAACAAGGGCTCATGTCTTAGCTGTTCTTGGCAGGTGAAGAGCTTTGTGTTTGCCCAGAAGGCGTCGATGAGGAGGGAGAAAAGGGTAAGAAGTGAGAAAGAAAAAGGAAAGATAAAAAGAAGGAAAAAGAAACAAGGGGGAAACGAAAACATCACTTAATTTGGACTTCTCTTAACATCATACGCAGCTGTCTCGTTCTCCTCGTTAGTATAGTGGTGAGTATCCCCGCCTGTCACGCGGGAGACCGGGGTTCGATTCCCCGACGGGGAGTTTGCAGATATGCATGTCTTTATTTTATTTCTATCTTGGGACACCAAGGATGATGACCTTGGTCCGTCTGGTGTTCACCAAATAAGTTCTACCTGGGGCTGCGTTTTTGCAATTGTTTTGAATCATATCACAACACCCAGTTTGATTATGACGGTCCCTATCCAAAGCTCTTGGAATCACCGCTGGGTTTATCTGTTCCCAGGATTTGCTGGGAGCTGAAGCTGCATCCTTCAGCAGGGTAATAAGGGAACATCGGGAGGGGCAGTAGTAACCCACGCTGGGCTGTAGGGAGCAAAGCCACTGGCTCATAAGCTTAGCGACCACTCTCCTTGTATCTGTAACTTTAAGACATCAGTTTCCATGTCGGAATTTCTAAGTTGGTGAATGGAAAGCTCCGGGATAATCAAACGCAACTCCGTAGGTTATCATTTTACTGGAAATTAACTGTTTAATTATTTTGCTCTCAAAAAGTCACATCTACGTAACCCCCACCCCTCACCCCGACACATTACCTTTTCATTTTTTTCCAGTGTTTCAGAAAAAATTCAGAGTCTCACACATGCCAGCTCTATTTTATTTATTTTATTGTATCAATCATAATGGTAAATAATTAAACTGAAGGGTTTTTGTTTGTGTTTCCTTTTTTTATGACCACAAAACTTCAGAGAACCCAGAAATCATTCAAGTTGGAAGATATAACTGATTAAGGGTAGACCAGGTTTTAATTTCTATAATAATAATAATTAATGTATTCTGACTAAATCTCCCAAAGTCAAAATTGATTTTTGTTGCCTGAACAGGAACTTAAAGCCTGGACCCTTGGGATAAAAACTCAATGCCCTGCCAGTTCCCGGGCTCTGAACCATGCTTCTGTTCATCCTAGAAACAATTTAATTCCGTAAGTAATTTAAGTTTCTGAGAAGAGCTGAAAGACTCCCTTGGCTTTGGGGACTACAAGGGTCTTACAAAAGTCTAGCTCAGTGTTATCTCAACACCTCCATACTAAACTTACATTAAATAGCCAAGAGAAATAATTTTTTGTGACTGAAGAAAGAATAAAGATTATCCCAAGAATTGACGATTGCAGAAACGAGTTCATCAGACACCCTTGGAGATCAGGCAGACTTGTCAGGTAGAATGAGGGAGGAAGAGATTGTATTTAGAAATGTTGGAGCAACTGAGGATAAGCCTCAAGAGAATCAAAGGATGGGAAAAGAAGGTGCTGCCATCATTCTGATTGTTTTTCTCGCACTTACAGACAGCAAAGCCATGTTTTTTAGAGCTTTGTTTGTTTGTTTTTAATTTGTTTATTTCATGTAGACTCATTCTCCAATCTATTAAGGACGGAATGGACTAGTTAATCCAAGCTAGTTTTTTCAGGTCATTCAGTAGTCATTCATTCATGAGCCATGGTTTAAATACCTATAATATCACAGACACAGGCAAAGGTGACAACAGAGAATACGGAAAGGGTCGGTTTTTTTTTTTTTTTTTTAAGATTTATTTATTTTATGTATGTGAGTACACTGTAGCTGTCTTCAGACACACCCGAAGAGGGCATCGATTCCATTATAGATGGTTGTGAGCCACCCTGTGGTTGCCGGGAATTGAACTCAGGATTCTCTGAAAGAGCAGTCAGTGCTCTTAACCACTGAGCCATCGCTCCAGCCCTGGCTGGTTTTCCTAACAATTGATTATTCTATCATAGCAAGGCATGTGTCAGGATGGCCGAGTGGTCTAAGGCGCCAGACTCAAGTACTTACTTCCTCGTCTGAGGGTTCTGGTCTCCCTATGGAGGCGTGGGTTCGAATCCCACTTCTGACACAGCTAGTCTCTATTTTCTTTCCCTCCTGTTCTTTCATTCATAATGAAATCTCTAGTTTGCTGATTGAACCCTCTAGGAACGAAGGACTCTCTTTAATTCCGTTATCTGACTTGCGCATTCTATTTTTTTTTTTTACATAATATTTTGACCCATTCTTTTGTTGTTTTTCTACTTTGTGCCCTTGAACTCAAACTGACCCTTTTGCCTCAGCCAAGAAAAGGTCTTTAATATGCTTAGGTTTCTTAGTGTTTATTTCTGATTATTCCTACTGGCCATCTGTCACAGTTTTACACATGATCGATTCAATCACATAATTCATCAGTTCTGTTTTTCTTTTTGTTCCGGGACGGGGGCGGGGGTGGGGTGCATTCCTCTAATTGACTTGCATTTGATTTTAGGCAAAGCTGGCTGATATGTGGGGCTGCCCCGCTATTTTCTGGGTTTTCACTCTTTTATTTTTTAAATTGTTCCAGTTCTCTGTTCGTCCTTCTTAAGTCTCATTTATTTTCCTCTATTGTGCTGTTTTGGTGAAGATTGTTCTAAAGCTCTTTTAGATTACGATAAATTCTGGGTTAGGCTATAACTTAGGGGCAGAGCACTCGTCTGGCATACATGAGGCTCTGGGTTCTAGCCTCAGTGCAGAAAAATTAGTCTTGAGGAAATGGTTATCCCCAACAACCTTGAGTGATAATAACTTTCTTCTTATGTCTCTGAGTCTGTTACATCTTCGTTTTGGACCAATCATAATCCCAGGGGTTTGTTTCTTAAGTACTTGACAGATATCTGAGGTAGCTGAGGGAGAAGAGTCTTCCACATTGTATACTTTGGATGTTAAGTTCTCCTTTCCACATTGCACATTTGTATCTTCCAACTGTTTCAGTTTTGCTCAACTTAACATCTCCTGTGGTCTTTTGCCACATTATGCTGTAAGACTCCTCTGGAGCGAGGATGGAGTAAAGGGTGGTGGGAGAGAACTTTGGGAGTCTAGCTGTTCTCATGCTTCAGGTAATCTGCTTTCATGGTTTTCTTCCGCTCTCAGTACATTTTGATCTTGTATCTGTATCTTCTTAAGAGTCTTTGGTGTAAATCAAGTTGTTTCTACATCTATTACTATTCATTTACCTAGTCCTTATTGTTCATTTGTTATATGAGGGCAGTTCCTGACTATACCTTACAAATGGGTACCACACAATGGCTGATGATCCCACCCTTTGTATTGCCAGTGCTGAGGAACCTTTTGGACAAAAAGAATGCCGGAGGTGGAGCTGTTGTCTTGTATGGCACAGACTACAATCTAAGCCAGTGGTACTCAACCTGTGGGTCGCGACCCCTTTGGCAATCCTCTAAGTATATACAGCAATCCTTTAGTCGTTCAGATTTCAGTCTTGAGAAGCCCTGCTCAAACTTATTGTCCTTTTTCTGAGCACATCTTTCAGAGAATGTCTGTGCTTAAATTTACATCAAAACTTTTTCATAATGCATTCCAACTTTGCTTCATAAAACAAAATGTGAGGTGTTTACAATAGAATAGTATAACCAATCTATGGAATATTACATGCTTTAAATAACGAATGAGATGCCACCACATATTAAACTATACCACAACACAGAAGATAACAGTATGTGTTTATGTATGTGCCTATTCAATATCTATACAATACATATTCCTAGAAATATTACCAAAATAGTCTGTTATATATTTATTAAACATGTATATAGCATGTAATTTTCTAGGAATATGCACAGGATACTTCAAACAAACAAGGCACCAGCCAAGGAAATTAAGGAAGTGGTGTTTTAGAATGAAAAAAGATGTATTACTCACTTGGGGTGATGCAAGAACTTCCATGGCTCCTTGTTTTAAGTCACAATATATTACAGACATAAAAGTATATTGAATTTTGATTACACTTTTGAGATGAAATCTTTGTGCTGCCAAGGAACTTTTTCTAAGGTAAAGGGCGGAGGGGAGGGAGTTCTGGAATTTGAGTAGGTAGAAAGCAGACATTGTAAACAAACAATGAAGGAAAAAGAGAAAACTTTAAGGATATAATATATATGATATATGATATGATATAGTAAGATACACAGCTTTTCACGGAACGCTTTAGACCTTTTGGGTCCTTATTCTTGCTGACTCAGTGGCGGTTGTTAGAACAATAAGTAATGCAGGCGCCAGCAGCAGAAGGCAGACAAAAGAGTATTGCTGATTGCAAGGTCAGGCACCTCTTACAAGCAAAAGACCGTCGACTCTGGCGGGACTCGAACCCGCAACCTTTGAATCTCTCAATTATACTAGAAGTCCAATGCGCTATCCATTGCGCCACAGAGCCCACCTGTAACTTACAGGTTCTTAAAACTTCTCAGTATTTACTTGTATATCAACGCACAGTTTTCTATGAACGATATTCCTATTTCTGTAATACTTTATACAGAAATGTGCAACAGACGAAACACACGATCCTCACCTCAACTTTCTGTCCTACCCCCCAGGTGTATTCCACCGAAAATGTCTCATCAGAGATCCATCTCAACTTTCCAGACTTGATGACACAAGCTTGTAACCTCAGCAATTTAGTAACAGAGGCAGAAAGATTTCCTCGAATTCCGGCCCATCCTGGGCTACAATAGTGAGGCCTTCGTCTCAAAAACAAAAACAAACAAAAACGAAACAAAGTAAAACAAAGAAAATCACCACAAAGAGAAAATCCTTATCTCATTTAGTCTGGCCTCTCTAGTCCCAAGCTTCAGCTCCTTTGTTTTGCTAGAGAGAGCTAAAGTCGTTTAACTCGTGCAGGCGCCCGGCCAAGTCCCTTTTTTTGGAGCTTCGAGATTTTCTTGTGTTAAGTCTGAGTTCTTTAGAAAAGGTCGATTCTCGGATTTAGTACACGGACTCATGGAGCAGCTCCGGGTGCATCCCTGGTGGGGATATTACTTGTGTGCTGGCAGTTCTGGAATTCTCCAGACTTTTCTCCTGGAAATTTTCTTTGGTGACTGAGATGCGCCTACCGACCCTTCACACCCCCACCCCCCCCCAGACACATCACTGTAGTGTTCACTTTCTCTTCCCGCAAATTAATTCAGAATAAAAATTGGTGGAGAGCCCGAATTTGAAGTCAGATAGCTACGCTTCGGGATCCTTGTACAATCTCGTCTCTCCACTTTGGGGTCCCACGACAGGCGACTGAGCTTTCGACAGTGTGCCCTTCCCTCCCTGCCGCTCTTGCCGCTTCGTCCACCATTTTCTTCATCTTCTGGACCTCTCGACTACCTCTCCTGCTGACTTCCCTCTATTTTCCAGCTAATGGAAGGAAAAGACTAGGAAGTAACTGGAAAATGGATTATAGAGTACTCAAGAGTGAGAATTAGAAGGAAGCCAGAGAGTGGTGTGTGGTCCCGAAACAGGAGTTACACCTCCCGCACTTTTTACTTTCCGGATCCGTAATATAGTAATTCTTAATTAAGTACTTTCAACCCCCTTAATTACAGACTGAGAAGACAAAAGCAGATTTTAAAAAGGATCAAAGGCTACTTATTACGCTAGGTTACAGGTGAATTTTGTGGTTTGTTTAGTTGGTTTTTTTTTGTTTTGTTTTGTAAATATGGTTGTTAATTTTGCTTAGGGTCTCTTACTCTTGGATGAGGGGTCCGGTCCCTAACGTTTCCTTGGTTTTCTAACCTCAATCCTGCTTCGGACGCAGTAACTCACAAATGTCTCACAAGTGTTGTATATAGCTCTGGCTGCTTGTGACCTAAGGTTTCTAATAAACCACAGGGGGATGACTTTTACATTATGCTTATTTTAAAGTAAAATTCAATTAGGAAAAGAAACTACTGGGTTGGCTGTTTCTGGCGATTTTCGGTAAACTCTGGAAAGTGAAGTTCGTTCATGTTTGCAAACACTTTCCCAAACACAGCCAGAGAAGGGCTGTGGTACGTATTTGGGAACTGAGGACTCTTGGACTCAGCACTGTTTACTTTCGAATGAAGTCCGCTACTCAGTGTGGATTAGCGAGGGGGCTATGTGCCTGAAAGTTCTAGTAAAAGAATGATCTCGTCCAGGCTTCAAAACTACGCACAACGCCTGGACGTACTTTTCCAGTTTCGAAGACTTAACAGCTCCCCCCCCCCCCCCCCCCCCCAATCCTTTTGCCACTGGCGCCAGATGACAAGTTTACGAATAAAGGGATTTTTCTGAGCATTTTCATTCGCATGCTCCTGGAGAGGGAGCACCAATCTTTTATCCAACCAGATCAACGTCCCTTTACTCTAGAGAGACAAAAAGAGGCTTCCAGCTGTAGTCGTGGCCGAGTGGTTAAGGCGATGGACTAGAAATCCATTGGGGTCTCCCCGCGCAGGTTCGAATCCTGCCGACTACGTACTAGTCTGTTTTAGTCTATGTGTAGTTGTTAGGCGGGCTAAATGCTGCTTCTCAACCCTCAAGGTTATGTAGGCTTCCAGCTCTGGTGCTGGGGGTGTAGCTGTTATTTATATGTACTGACAGTAATTAGTTAGTTGTGGTCTATTTAAAAATTCCTGGAAGAGGAAGGTGTTAGGGAGAGGAAGAAACTTGCTGAGCAAGAATTCCCCGCTTTTCATGGAATTTCCTTCCTTGCTTCCCACTCTACAATGCTGAGGTTGTTGGAGCGTGGGCTGAGTTTACACTGATAATAGGAAGAGGTTTATTTTAAAAGTCTAGAGCACAAAATCAACGAAAAGTATTTTATGGCTGAAATTGTACACGGTGGGGTGGGAGAGAGAGGGGGGAAGGAGGGAGGGAGGAGGGAAGGAGAAAGAGAGAGAGAGAGAGAGAGAGAGAGAGAGAGAGAGATCTCAGGGGCATTTGGGTGAGTGGGTGGGAAGTACAAGCCTAGGCTGAGGCAGGTAAGACTGTGCTGTAGAATAAGACTGTCTCAAATATACACACAGTGTTTCTATGTATTAAAGTACATGAAAAACATTCGCTCAAATTCTAAAATATCCCAGAACTAAGTGAAGCAGACAAAATACATAAATTCCTGAGGGTTTTCTTGGAAAGGATGTAACCAGTAGATATATATTAACATTTTTTACTTTAAAAACGGGGTGTGGTAGCACACTCCTGTATTCCCAGCTCTTCGGTGGAGGAACTATGAGTACAGGAAGTTCAGAGACAAATGTAGTCACAAGGTAGTGGAAAGGCAGCTTCAACCAGATGCTGTCACAAACAGAAATTCAGACTTTGATAACCTAGCGTTTCTACCGTTCATGGATCAACCATAGTGGAGAGAGAAAGTAATCATGCGGTTCCATGGTGTAATGGTTAGCACTCTGGACTCTGAATCCAGCGATCCGAGTTCAAATCTCGGTGGGACCTAGCTAACTTTTGAAGCTGTATTTCTCTAGATACAGTCGTTATTTCTGTCTCTCCTGCATCCCCTATCCTGTAGTCTGTAAATGATCTATATTAACTGTGTGCATTGTGTCTACTGTAAAATTCTGCAGGCCCTGACCCCACCGCAATGGTCAGTTTTAGTGAAGTATCAATTTTCCAATTTTTCAGCTCTTCAAAGGAAGTAAACCAGGAGTTAGGTTAGTGTAAGGCTTGCCTACCATGCCCTCTATGTTCAACACTGTAAATAAATAATAAATAAAGCCACCAGTAAAATGAAACCATGCACTTGAAAAATGATCTTATTTTCTGTGCACATTAAATAGACTGAAAAAATACGATTCATAGCAAGTTTCTCCTCTACACACGACCTGCAGCTGAATGGTTTCTTTCTCTCCTGCAACAACCACCGAAACTAGTTTACATGTGTGTATAAAGCACAGCAAGATGAATAAACTGGTGCAGAAAACAAAACATTGAAACTTTTAAATTAACTGACTGTAAGTGAGAAAACATAGAGGCCTTGTTATGATTCGGGATTATCGACAGAGGCAAAGAGGATAGGAAAGTTGTAGGAACTCCAAAATGCCATTTTTCCCCACTGTTTATTTGATGACTATATTACACAAAACACTAACCATTCCTCTTTAGCAACTAAAATGGGGACATTAGATGAGCATGTCTCTATTAACTTTGTCTTGTCCTTACTTAGTCTGCCTCTCCATAGACGAGATTAAATAATACACTCGATTTCAGATACCTTCCAATTTGGAGCAGAGCCTCTCTCCCTTCAGCCCTCTCCAAGTCATTTAATTAAAGTACAAGTATAGATCTGGTGATTTCTAGACCCACCACACCCTTTGCATGGCACAAGTTTTTATTCCATTAGCATGTTTCACCCTTGTTATGAATATATAATAGTCTGCATGATAGCATCAACACTGTCCACAGAGTTACATTCTGTTGTGAAGTTCAGATGCAGGGGTTTGGGTTTGCTATGTTCCACAGTTTATGGTACCATTTTCAGTCTATGTAAAAAATCCCTGACTGGCTTTGTTCAGGATGCAACCTAGGCAGACCTTGCAATTGAAGTGATCATCCTGCTTCTGGCTCCCAAGTTCTGGATCATAGGTGTGCACCATCACTCCTTGCTCTTACTTGGTTCTTCTTTATTCTCACAATAGACTATCTCTAATCTGTTTCAAAGTCTGTATGAAATACATTTAATGTTTACATTAGTAATAGAATGTACTACTTCCTACAATCAATGTGACTTTTCTTTTTTTTTTCTTTTCTTTCTTTTTTTTTTTTGTTTTTGTTTTTTTTTGTTTTGTTTTGTTTTTTTTCGAGACAGGGTTTCTCTGTGAGTCCTGGCTATCCTGGAACTCACTCTGTAGACCAGGCTGGCATCAAACTCAGAAATCCGCCTGCTTCTGCCTCCCAAGTGCTGGGATTAAAGGCGTGCGCCACCACCGCCCGGCAATGTGACTTTTCTGTAATGATAATTTGCTATATTCCTAGTTTCAGCAGAGCTGAAAATTTGTTATATGTTTCATTCTGCTCCTGTAATAGTCACTTACTTTCTTTTTTTCATATTTACCCATAAGGTTAAATTTAGATCCAATCCTTTTAAATATTGCATAATACTTTGGCACAAAATGCATCCTTACTGCATATAAAATCCTTGGTTCTCCTAGTTTCCCCAAGTGTCTTCTAGGTCGGTTTCGTCTCCCTCAGAGCACAACGGCTTCCAGGGTGATTATGTGTTATAACTTGCTCCCTAACTAGTTCTTTCATCTTCAGAGCCAAATAATTTTACAAAAACATTTTTTGGAGGTCACACAACTTTAATTCCAGCACTCAGGGGATGTGAGGGGGAGGCAAGACTACACAGTAAGACCACCTCTCAGAAATGGGGGGGGGGTGCAAAACAACAATCTTCTAATATTGAGCAGCTGCAATCCTTTTTTCCGGCCAGATGTGGCAGTGGTCATGCTCTCCCTTCCAGATGTGGCAGTGGTTAGGCTCTCACATGTTCTGGAGCTGTGCTCTTTGCTCTTCCATGACCGTGTGACTGCTCACTTCTCACTCAGTGCTTGTTCTCACTCTCTCTTAACAGAAGCTTGGAGTCATCTTTATCTCCTCTGGACAAGAATTAAACTCATAAGCTTCGGAAGTTCTTTGTTCTCAGGGCCCTGCGGTCACCTCAGTGTGCTAGACCAAGCAGGAAGGACTAATCAGCTCTGAATCTCCAGGCAGAGAATTGAGGTATTGTCTCCTAATGTAAAATTAGAAAGAACTAATAATTCCTCTTCCTTTTCCTTCCTTTCCTACAAGGTCTCACTGTAGCTTAGGCCAGTCTAAAACTCACTGTGTTGCCCAAGGTGGACTTGAACTCACAGCAATCCTTCTGCTTCAACTCCACCCCACACACTAGTGCTATAATTAAAGGTATAGACCACTACAGCTTCTTTCCTTTCATTTTTTTCTCTCCCCTCCCCCCCTTTTTATCATGTTGATGGAGAAACTACAACGTCCCCATCTGTTGGGCTAAGATACTCTTTACTTACTTCCCCTTTAAGTTGTGGAAAGAGTACATTGTTTTCAGTGACAGATAGAAAAGGGCTGAGAAAATCCAAAGTCATGAGGACTCTTCCTGGACTAGGAAGCAGCTTGACAGAGAGCAGATGACTGACTCCCTCGACTAAGAATTGATATTTTCTATATAAAAGTACTGTCACCTCCAAAGATTCTATGGGCAGTGTGCCCCTACCCACTCAACTCAAACCCATTCTAAAACCTCTAGCCGCACAACATTCCTCTGCAGCCTGTCACCAGAGGGTAAGGCTAGAGAGCCAGATCTGAGTAAGGCTAGATCAGTCGGACTGAGGGAGAGCTGCTGGTCTATAGCCTGAGCAGAAAAGACCCAGACAGCTTTCCTGACATAGGAACTTAGAGCCCACTTAAAGGACATTCAACTTCTGAACGTTCTACGGTCTCAGACATATCTTTGTTTCTTTTTGTCTTCACCTCTCCAGCCCTCCTAACCTGTGAAATGAGTTAGAGTGTATGGATATACAAACCCAGAAAGCACGGGGAGCCTTTGAAATAGTAGTTTGTGTCTGTTGTGTGATACTGTCCCTGGGGAGACATAGACAAATGTCTACTTACCACAGCATGGATGACAGCTCTGGAGAGCTGGGGACCTGGAACTGGCTGTATGACTTGGAATTAGCTCATCAGGCTCTTGCAGGCAGCACAGATGGTTGGATCATCTTTTAGGCAGCTCAGTTGATCTCTGCTTCTTTCAGACAACTCGGTGGGTCTGTTTTCTTCCAGGCCTGTCTGAGACTCTTCTAGGTAACTCAGCTTACCTAAAAAAATCTTTCAGTAGCCCTTACGTATGCTTATAACTATGCTTGAGGAGGACCCATCATATCTGATCAGTTCCAGGGACTTCCTAAAGTCTTTAAGAGGTTTACTTCCTGAGCCAATGAGCTTCCCTGCAGGATACAATGTCCTACCTCCCTCTAGAATACCCTGTGTCTTGAGTGATTGCCTCTAAGATGAGATTCTCTACAAGAAGATCTTGAAAAAATGAGATTTGATATTCAGCATTTGAGGTACTCAATAGAACTAACTCGGATTCTTCTAATAACATGATAGTTTGGAAATACTTCACAATTCCTTCATGGAATTACGAGATCTGGGTTCATAATTCTACCTAGAAACCTTTAGTTTACCATGTCATTGTGTGTCATTGAGCAGTTTATATAGAATGGAGAAAATGGGCATGTGGTACAGGCCTGTGAACCATAGCTCGTATGAGGCGAGGGCAGAAGGCCTTCAGTGAGCTTCAAGGCCAGTGTAGCAAGTCAGCTCAGTGGCAGAGCACTTGCCTAGCATGCTTATGACTCTAGGTTAAGTCATCAGTGCTATTGTAGAATTAATATGCCTTCTCAATGAGAAATCACTCCAGCACTTAGAGATTAATAAAGCAAACTAATAACAGTGCACAACTGGTTGTAGCGACAGAAATGGAGCAAGCCTCACAGAAATCTCTGTCATTTTATGTGGTTTTACAGCCCCATGTTCCACTTTGAGCAGTTAAGGGTGCTGCACAAAGACAGAAAAAAAATGCCAAGGTTTGGTTGTTTATGGGGAGATTTACAGTATAAAACATTGTCACTGTTATCTAGAGACAGGGCAGGACTGCTTTTGCCAGGGTCATTCTGTCTGCCTCCTGGAATTACACTGGTAAGAAAACTGGGAGTGCACTTTTAAACTCTTCTTTGCGTAATTTAATATTTTAATCGAATTCAATTGATTCTACTTTATAACATTGATATTCTCAGTTCTTATTACATCAGTACCAGGAGTAGATAATATGAAACTCAGGTCTTTGAAAATGTTTCTCAATGTGGAGCTCGGGCCTTAGGGATCACACTGCTTTGGCCTTTCAAGTGTGGTTATGACTAATGTTAAAGAGACTCCTAGGAACAGTGTTAGAAGTTACAGTGCTGTTCTAATCCAAAGAATTAACGAACATAACTTTCAAATACACACGAACGACTGTGATTATTTAGTTCGTTGAACTGGTCCTTGGTAAAACCGTAGCCGGCAGGATTCGAACCTGCGCGGGGAAACCCCAATGGATTTCAAGTCCATCGCCTTAACCACTCGGCCACGACTACCTTTTTCCTACTAGCTCTGAAGTGTCTAGATAAAGTAATAGATAGATGCAGCTCCCAAAGCATTCTTGTAGTGAAGAACTTTTTAGTGTACTTAGAAAAACAAAAGAACCGCATATTCCGTTGCAAAAGAATGAAGATCTTCGGGAAGATGAACCCCTCACCACTGACGAATTTTCTGGAATCCGCAGAGAGGCGTCTGCAGTTCCAAGTTCACTCAAAGTAGCTTTAGGCTAGATCTGCCAAACTCAAGGAACTAGGAGAATGAAGAAGGGGGACGGAGGGACAGACAGGATCATTTTAAAGTTGAACTCTAAACCTACAATCCCCGCTGCCCTTAGACTGCAGAAGGAATGGGGCGCTGGGGAGAAGGGGCTACTTGTGTTCTCAGATCTCCTGAAGTATGTACTCACTGTAGCTAAGCACATCCCCAGACCCTGGAGTCCGATAGAGGAAGGAACTCCGTGTAAAATTTTCGAGGATTTTGACTGTGAGCGCACTTCTCTGTCTTGCCTAAGAAAAGGACAAATGATTAAAGAAAGACACGCAAAGTTCAACAAGTCAAGTGAAATTAACAGGGCTGATTTCTTATATGTCGGAGACTTGGGCAGTTGTTAGAAGGAGATC